>NC_080782.1:11129660-11766660 GCF_028018385.1 Neofelis nebulosa | reverse complement strand
AGCCAAGATGTGGTATGTATGTGTGTGTATACACACACACACACACACACACACACACACACACACACACACACCGGAATATTACTCAGCCATAAAAAAGAATGAAATCTTGTCATCTGCAATAACACGGATGGAGCTAGAGAGTATAATGCTAAGTGAAAAAGACAAATATCATATGATTTTCACTCATATGTGGAATTTAAGAAGCAAAACAAATGAACAAAGGAAAAGAGAGAGAGAAACCAAGAAACAGACTCTTAACTACAGAGAACAAATGATGGTTACCAGAATAGAGGGAGGTGGGGGGATGGGAGAGACGGGGAATGGGGATAAGAGAGGACACTATCATGATAAAAAAATTAAATTATTAAAAAGAATAAAGACATAAAGTTACAGAGAGAGAGGGAGGCAAACCACAAGAGACTCTTAAGGACCGAGAAGAAACTGAGGGTGGATGGGGGGTAGGGGAGAGGGGAAAGTGGGTGATGTCATGAAGAAGGGCACTTGCTGGCATGAGCACTGGGTGTTGTATGGAAACGAATCTGACAATAGATTATATTTAAAAATAAAAATAAAAAAATAAAGACAAAAATGGCTACATGATCCGAGTATTCTTCCAAAATACCTGACAAAGGTTTCATCCTGCTAAAACAATAGAGCTTCCTTTTTCTAAAAAGCTGTTAAGGGTATTAACAAAAACTTCTGTGCTTCTAAAATTTTACTTTGAATGGTGGGGGGCAAAGAATTGGGGGTAAAGGGAGGATCTAGCTCACTGGTCAGTGGCATATCTAACACCATAATTTCTGCTTTGCCTTTGTATTAAGCTGTTTACATGCAATAACATCCTTGCTGGGAAGGTGGGCACTTTGAGTTATCCACCACTCCATGCTAAGCACCTATGACCAGGCACATTGAGTTAAATGAGCCCCAAAAAGATGTGGGATCATGCTGGACAATGAATACTGAAGGCAAGTAATTTGTGAAATCCCCAAATCAGACAAGCGTAATTTCTTTAAAGATGTTTTAAGGACAAAGGTTTTGGTTTTGTTGTTGTTGTTGTTGTTTAATGGCTTTGATTCCAAAGCCATTTGATTTGATTAAATGTGCCACATGCTCTCAGTGCTTAGGCCTTAAATGATTCTAACTCTGCACAGAGCCATGGTGTTGAGTTTCACCTGATGGCAAAGACCCAGTGTCATGTGAAAAACAGAAAAAAAAAGGGGGGGGGGGGGAGGGCGGGCAGCACTGGGCTGGGAGCTGACTTTATATTTACAAAGGCAATGATGTATAATTGCTAGTCAGGAGAATGACAACTAAAACAAGGCCATCTACAGGGCTTCACCTCAAAGATACAAGCTAAAATTTATTCTCATTTCCCAGACTTCCAGAGAAGGGCAGAGTATCACACATGGCAATGCCCCAGCGTAAAGACAGAAACAAATCTAATGTTCTCACAGCCTTGTGAGAAATTATACATAACATCAAAAAGTACTCCCATCTCTTAATCAAGATGTATTTGACACACATTTAACTACATTCTGGAGACCCAAAAAGCATTCTGTAAATTATATCAATAAGGCTCTATCCTCTTTCGTACTAAATAACCTCCCTGCAATATCTTTCCAAAAAAGATGACCTACATCTACAACAATGGGAATATAATTAATAAGCCTCCCAATGGTCCTAGGGACAGTGCTATCTGTAAAAATTTTATTGGCAGGCTACTTTTGGAATAACATAAAAATGAGAAAAATAAATGACTAAAAAGGATTCAAAGATTCAAAGATTATTTTTGTTTCACAGAGAGTAAAAGAAGCTGAAAAGTTTGTACCTTCTGTATAACATGATATTACACCTAAAATTACTATAAATTGTAAGTAATGTCATATACACATGTACATGCTAAAATCTTAGATCTTTTTTTAAAAATTTTTAATGTTTATTTCATTTTTGAGAGAGAGACAGAGCATGAGTGGGGGAGGGGCAGAGAGAGAGGGAGACACAGAATCCGAAGTAGGCTCCAGGCTCTGAACTGTCAGCACAGAGCCCGATGCCGGGCTAGAACCCACGAATGATGAGATCATGACCTGAGCTGAAGTCGGACGTTTAACTGACTGAGCCACCCAGGATCTCCTAGAAGAATCTTTCAATAACAGAAGAATATATAACAATATCCCACCATAAATATGACAGATAAACAGGAAAATACCGTATCATCAAATAGGTGAAAGTTAGGAGTGATGCTGCATTTTATGTATACCAAATACAACTTAGAAGATTTCACAGCTTCATCAGGAATCTATTACTTACATCAAAGTAGGACCCTGCATGCTCTAGTATCAGCTGAGTAGAATCCGGCTTATTTTTGCAATATGTGACATACATCTGAAACTTGTCTGCCTATAAACAACAACAACAACAAATCAGAATATCTCTTTCAAATGGCAGTACCTCAAAATATGACAAACTTTTATGCAGAAAAGAAGCTGTGGGGATAAAGGAAATTTAAGCTCTAAATAAAAGAAACCCTATTTTATATGGAAAGCTGTTAAAAATGAGAAACACATCCTATCGGTATACACACCTCCAGAAGCTTCCCTTGGCCCAGTAAGTCAGGGCTGGGCACACCCACTCTGTTCCAGTTGCCAGTGCGAACCCAGGCATCACATGTGGATGGCAGGGCACTACCACCAGGTGACCGTCTGGCTCTCCTCCCGACTGCACAACATCCCCCCTCCCACCTTGCCAACCTGGCCCCCCAGACACGGCTGCGCATTCATGTTTATCTACGCATTTCCAGGACCACGTGCAGGACTGGCACACTAAATGTTCCATTTCAAACCATCACTATTGCCAATAAAAAGCTCGGTCCACGTTAATAACTAGTTGCAGAATGTAAGTCTTTGAGGCAAAGTCCATTTCTCCGTAGGCAGACTCTGTAGAAGATGGTGACATACGAGAAATGGACCACATTCCTTTCTAACTTCCTGCAAAGCCACCAAACAACCGTGAGAACAAGTAGCCGAGGTTTCATTACCCAAGTAACAAAGCAGTGTCCAACGTCCTCTGGCAACTGCTCATATTTTTCCAGCTCTTTCAGGAATATGCTGCAGAGAGTAAAAATGGTACTGTATTATTAAGATGTCTTAAAACATTTAGTAGTGAGATAGATACGCCAGAAATCAGGCCAAGCATATCACTTCAATCAAATACAGTGAAACATCTGTGCCGTCTAGATTTTAAGGATTTAATAACCCATGTAGCTCTTAACTCGACTAAGTTATTGTGATTTTCAGACAGCTACTCAGTTTAGCCTTTAAACACTTTCTAATACAAATTTTAACCTAGCAGCTTTACTTTTGGGCAAGTGCTATGTTCAGTAGCTGAGGACATAATTTAGGGATGTAAATGAACACTCAGAAGAACCCACTTAGATTTCAGTGTCTTGTGCTGGGGTGGGGGCAGGGGAGTGAGGGAGACCCCAGCATCCCTGGCTCTAGCAGTATCTCTCCATAGGCTAGAGGGCTGTGCAGACGCTATCAAAAGGAGCTTCTGTTTCTTAAAAAACAAACAAACAAAAAAAACCAAAACCCAAAACCAAAAAAACCTTAAAAATAAAGCCATGTGCCTCCTGTGGCCACTGGACAGTGTATTTTAGTTTGGTCAGACTACACATCTGTTCTGTCCTCAGTGCCTTCTCCCCTCTTGTTCAGAAAGACCAAGGGGTGGCCAGCAGCCACGCACAATTCTTCTTTCTTTTCATCCTAAGTAACTGATATAGCAGCTGACAACATAGCTTGGGAGAAACGAGGGTTCCTCCAAAAACAGTTTTCCCAATCTCATTTCTATAGCAGGTAAGAGCAAACATAAAGTCGAGTCTCTATCATGATAGGTTCAACAACGTCAGTCTTTTGGAAGAAAGCCTGATAGTCTTCATTCGAATTTCAACAAAATCACTGAAATGGATGCTTAACTCAGTTGGGAGCTTTCATTTCTTGTTAGGAAACTTCAGCACCATACCTAGATTTCAAGAGTAACCAGCTCCCCAGAGATAAAGCCACTCACTTATTGTGAAACTCATAGATTTCCTGCATGTTCCCGAAGATGACGAGCTCTCTGTTTACGATGCCGGCCGGGATCTCCTCCACCCCGCTGGTCATCTCCCACAGGTATGTCTGGCCGGGAGGGAAGCAGAGGGATTACACAAAAACCCAAGAGCACATGTCCAAGAAACGGCTGTTCCTGCCTCTAGAATACGTACCCAGAGCTCATGAATCACCGACAATCGATCTGAAGTATGGAACCTTTCCCAAAACATGAAAAACTATTTTCCAGAAAAGCCCCCCCAGCTGCTGTGAGCCCTTCAGAGTAGTTCCTCGGGCTCCAGCTTGAGACTCTCCATTCCTGGTGTCAGACTTGGGAGCTAACCTCCCTGCTCTCTGAGGTACGACAACTATTCTTTAAACTACTGAGTATCAGTTGCGAATCATAATTAGAAGGCACATTTCTCTGAAGCTGCTGTAAAGTTCTGTACAAAGAGGATGGGAGCCAGGCCGTCATGTGACGAGCGGAATGACAGGATTAGTGCTGTATCATCTCTGTGATGAGCAAAACATGGGCCTGGAAACTCACGGAAGGGTGGGAACAAGAAACAGGCTGCTTAAGCACACTGAAAATCTCGAGAACAACAACGGCAACAAGGGTGATTATTTTAAGAATTACCAACAGTCAGGGAGAAAACAGCGCGCTTAGACTGGATCTAAATAAACAAGCAAGAAAACTTACTTACATCCATACACTCCCGGAGGTCCCTCACGTAAGCCTTTTCAGTTTGAATTAGCTCCGCCATTATGAACCTTGAACACAGGAAGACCGGGAAGAGCTTAGTTCACAGTCAGGACACAGGCTTATCTGAACTATGTACTTTTACGGCTTATGAAATAATGAGAGTTTTCAAAGCAGTAGTCAGTAATGTGTTTGGGGAATTAAACCAAGAAGAGACAGAACAGTAACAGCATAAAGCCACCAATTCAAAGGGAAAACATTTTGTTGAGGTACACCAGCAGGTCACGTTTTCTCCATCAGCACCACTGACACTTGGGGGCAGATAATGCTTTGCCGGGGGGCTGTCCTGTGAACTACAGGATGTTAGTGGGATCCCCGGTCTCCATCCCCGAGACGGCAATAGCATTGCCCCCTCCCATTGTGTGACAACCAGAAACGTCAACACACATGGCCAAGCATCCCCTGGGGGTCACAACTGCCCCCAGCTGAGAACCGCTGGTTTAGGACAATCTTTGGAACGTCTGGTACAGTTTACTAATTGGCAATTTTGAAACATCTCCACGTGTTATTTTTTTCTCCTTGGTACTACTAGTCATGATCTACTGATGACAAATGACACTAAAACAATTTGTCAACCCCATACGAAATGGAGGCACAGGAACAAAAAAAAGACACGGCTTCTGAAGCAAGTGATAAGGGGACAGTGCACACAGTGAGTCTGAACATCACAAGGTATCATTGCCATCCCGTTTCAAAGCACACACAGCAGTGAAGTCCAAGCGACATTTTCTTCACTTTTTCAATGAATCCCAGCAGGTTCTTAAAGACTGGCTTACTCTTTCCTGCGGGCCGACTTCCGTTTTTCTTCGTTAAGTTCATGAGCAGCATCGCGAAGCTTCACCTCTGACCCAGGGACACTGGCGGGGATTATGTCCAGCTGAAGACTTTTACTCTGTGGAGGAAGAGAGCCAATGAACTTGAGTTAATTAGATCCGGGGAGGACATGAGGAAGAACACCATGGTTTATTCCGTTTGCACAGAGCAATTTACCGATTTGTTGGAATCTGAAGAAATCCCCAGGGCTTTCTCCAAAGAGGTCCTGTACTTCTCCATCCGCAGAGAGAAATCCCTGTACCTCTTATCCACAGCAGTGACACATTTTTTTATCTCTGCTGCATGGGCATGCCCTTTTTCACAAAAGCCATCAGCCAGCTGTATCAATAGCTTCACTCTCTCTTTGGTTTGCTGCGGAAACAACAACAGGAAAGTATTGTGAGGCAAATGAACTCAACTGCCAGAACCGGAGACACAGTGGCAACTTGCCTACAACTCTGAGCTCCCGACAGGGAAAAACTGCTGGTCAGAGAAATGTCCCCTGAAGCTCCAAGTCCACCAATTCACCCCCTGATCCCGGCCTGGCCGCTTCCCCACAGAGAATGGCATGTTTACGACCGCAAAAACCAACCCGAATCTAGCCCTTCTCTTGGCGTGGCTTCATCTGGTGGACGCCCGAGAGACACCTGTGGAAGGGATACATATGTGTCTCCCGTGGCCCCCACCGCTGCTCCCTGCCCGTTCGTCCCCTGCGCCCACGGGGATGGAAGGCCCGCTGAGATCCTGGCAAAGGAACCCCCACACCGCAGACACTCGGTGAAATCCTTGAAGTGACTCTGCACTGCACATTCGTTTCTTTTTCAATTCTCGGTAGAAATGAAGGAAAGATCGCTAGCCAGGAAATGATCTTTAGAGAAGCATATTAAATGCTCTTCACTGTTTTAGAACTCCCTCTCAAAAATTATTTCATTTGTACGTGTACTTAGAAAAGATACTTCAATTAAGTTAAACACAACCGCCTTGGTTTTCATACAGTTAAGGAGAACCACAAAACATTGGTTTAATATCTATGGCAATAACGTCCCTCAAAACTCTTGAGTTTTCAACACCTGTTTTCATCACATCCATTGGTTACTAGAGCAAGGCTTCCTTCGACAGTCCTGCTGGCATTTCAGACGAGTACTCTTCCTCTTCCGGAAGGGAACCTGATTTTCTCCACTAACCTTTATCTAGGAAATCTTTACGACCAACACTCAGGAAGGTGACTTTAAAAATCCCCAAAAGGTGCACCGGAGAGCAGGGGCCTCAAAGTAAAAATCCCCAAAAGGATAAAGGTCAGGGCTCAAAATCTGGATAAATTTTCCTAGTTTGCACAGGAAGTCTGAGGCAGCATGTCCTCGGCGACCTGCAAGGGCAGCTGTAGAATCCTCGGGCTGCGCATGCACACCCCGGGCAACCTGCATCCAGCCCCGTGCTCCAGGCACATGCCCGGTCTGTGCTTCCTTGCACCATGGTCCCTCCTGCCTGGAATGCTACTCTGTGGCTCCCTAGTGTCTTTGCTCAACCAAAGGCCACCTTCTCAATAGGCCCTCCCTCCCTGAGTCCCTTAAAAGTACAAGTCACCTTCCTGCCCCAACTATCCTCACTGGGCCTGCTCCACTCTCTCCCGGGACACGGGTCACCTGCCACAAGGATACAGTTGACTTACTGCTGTTACCGTATGCCACTATCTTATTAGAATGTAACCACCACAGGCCTGGGATATTTGGGGTTTTTTGCTTACTAATATCTTATTCACCTTTCGTGTGCCTGGCACATAGTAGACAGTCACCAAATATTTACTGAAAATTAAGTTAACGTTAGGTTTTACGGGAAAATAGGTATATGCTTGTACCTTTAATGGGGTATGGCAGTTACTCTGAACAGGCATTAATACTTAAAAAAAAAATGAAAACAGAACTCAGATATAATAATCTCCTGTGGAAAAAAATGGTTATTGCAAAATTCTATAAAAGCTGTTTATTAGAAAAAGTCAGCAAAACTTAAAACACCCTGAAGCTTTTAGGACTTTCATCTGGTGTGGAAATGGGCTCAAGTAGAGTGAGCTAATCAACCAAACCATATGATCTATCAACACAGCACCTTTCTGGATATGCTAAGACGAATTATAAACCAAAGACCTAAAAAGTCAAAGTTTCACAAGTGGAACCATAAATTCCAAAAGGGACTTAACTTAGAACCATTATTAAATTTTAATATCAAAGAGAATATAAGAAAGGCAGGACTGTTTAAAAACTGGGTTGCCTGGAGGCACCTGGGCGCCTCAGTTGGTTAAGCCTCTGACTCTTGGTTTCGGCTCAGGCCATAATCTCACGGTACCTGGGACCCCTCATCGGGTTCTGTGCTGACAGCGTGAAGCGTGCTTGGGGTTCTCTCTCTGCCCCTCCCCGGCTCTCTTTCATCTCAGAATAAATAAGTAAATAAACTTAAAACAACAAAAAAAATTGGGTTGCCTGGATGAGGTTACACTGCTGGGTGTCAATATACTAATGTGCTGAGAAGCACAGAGAAGTTGCATTGTGCCACCATGAAAGCATTTCTTCTCTTCCACCGTCCAAGCGCCACCGGTGAAAGGGTACTGCAAGTTATGTGTAGTGTCTCTTCAAGGAGTCAAGAAAACTGTTTCATATTTTAAGCACTGGGGTCATAGGAGTGAAGATAAAACAAAACAAAAAAACAATGCAGCTTGCCTACATTCAAAGAGAAAACAAAACACTGAAAAACTATAGGAAGATGTCTGCATAACACACGTCACAAAATAGATGAGTTGAATGCATGTCACGCCAACAGGCGGATGCTGATTAGGACACTAGATGCAGCAGGAAGGTGGGCTAGAGACAAAGCCTGGTGGCTTACAAACTTCATTTAAACAAAAGACGCCAATCAGGCAGTCAAGGCTTCTTGAAGATGTGTGGCCAAGCCTGTCCCTCAAAGATGGCAACCCTCCCTCCACCATGTCTATTTGTCTTACTACTTCACAGTAGATGTATATATATTTACCCCAACTAGAAACTGCAGTCCATGAGCCCAGCACCCAGAGCAGTTCTGGCACACTGCAACCGCGTGATTAATAATGATGGGGTGAATGGTATGATAAAAATTAAGGATGATGAGGGGCGCCTGGGTGGCGCAGTCGGTTAAGTGTCCGACTTCAGCCAGGTCACGATCTCGCGGTCCGTGAGTTCGAGCCCCGCGTCAGGCTCTGGGCTGATGGCTCGGAGCCTGGAGCCTGTTTCCGATTCTGTGTCTCCCTCTCTCTCTGCCCCTCCCCCGTTCATGCTCTGTCTCTCTCTGTCCCAAAAAATAAAATAAAAAATGTTGAAAAAAAAAAAAAAATTTAAAAAATTAAGGATGATGAATCTGCTAAGTCACGAGCTCTCAATACATTTTTATTTTAACTGATTTTTTTTAATGTTTATTATTTTGAGAGAGAGAGAGAGAGACAGAATACGATCAGGAGAGGGGCAGAGAGAGGGGGAGACAGAATCCGAAGCAGGCTCCAGGCTCTGAGCTGTCAGCACAGAGCCCGACACAGGGCTCGAACCCACGAACCGTATGATCATGACCTGAGTCGAAGTCGGACACTTAACCCATGGAGCCACCAAGCACTCCTAATTGGTATTTTTAAAATGCATGCATAGAAATCAAAACTTCAAAGGTAAAAAGGATACAAAGTGAAAAGTCTCCTTACTCCACCTTCCTATAAGGTGTCTCAATGATCAGCTTCATGTGTTACCATTCTAGACACGTTTTATTATACAGAGGGGTGTACGTATGTATGTATGTATGTATTTCTCTCTTTGTACCTAAATGCTTGTACACACAAACCCTGCTCTGCACCCAGCATTTTTCGTTTAACAACTCTCAGACATCCTTCACTATTGGAACACGAGCAGTACGCTTGTTTTAGGCTTGGCGCTGCACAAGATTTCCATGAGCTAATGTGCTCCCACTGAATGGACTTTCATGTTGTTTCCTAACAACATGTTGTTTCATGTTCTTTTCCTAAGCCAGGAAAAAACTGCAAGTGTCTGAGCGTGTGTAGCTAGTCTAGTTTCAAGATGTGGGACGGCTGGGGCAGAAGGGATGTCCATCTGTGACACTGAGCGGTTAACGTGGTGACACATCCCCCCCCATCCCCAGAGGTCGACTCCATTCACCAGCCCCCTCCAAGGTGCAGCCCCCCCCATCCCCAGAGATCGACTCCATTTACCAGCCCAGCACCCCCCCAAAGGTGCAGCCATAACCTTTTTGGTATCTGCCAATACCTGGGTGAAAACAGAACACAGCATACTTCTGATTTATAGTTTTCTTATTTTAGGTAAATTTGATAATTTCATATATTTAAAAGCCATTTAGAATTCCTTTCCTGGGAGCCCTCTTTAATATCTCTTGTCCATTTTCTTGTTTACTCTTATTGATTTGTAAAAGCTCTTTACGACTGAGAAATCAGCCCTTTGTGATAGGAATTGCGTATTTATCCTCCCTATTTGCTTTCTTTCACTTATGCTGGCCTACCCTTTAGAAATTCATACATTTTTGTGTATGTGATTTTATCATTTTTTAGAGCTTTGGGTTCTGTGTCCCGTTATTTTTTCTAGTCATTTCAGGTTTTCATTGTTGATACATTTACCTTGCTATCAAGGTGGGATACGAATCCAACTTAGTTTTTCTCTAGAACGCTGCTCAACGCTATGAAAAAAAAGCCTTTCTGCATCTTTTTAAATGAAGTATTACAAAAGTTTTCATCCTTACTGTTCTTTCTAGAGATTGTTACAAAAACAGATTTTATTTCAAAAGCATACAAATATTATTAATTTGAACAACCTCAGCAGTGGGCAATCAGGGGTTTGTAGAAAAATAAAGGCAAACTGCATTCCTGAGTCCACGTGTCAAAGAATCTTTACTCACCATGTTCTTAGGTAAGGAAAAACCCAGGGAGGATGCACATTCAAGGGTCTTAAGACACTTTCTAGCAAATGAAGGCTTTTGGCGCTGGGGACAGTGGTGACCGGGATGCAGGAAGTGTGTGGGAAGGAGGAGGAAAGTTCTGCGTCTCGGGCCGCGCGGGCCTCCCACTCCACTGCGCTTGCGGAAAAGTCACCTGGGAGCTTGTTTACAGACACTCATCTTCAGGCCTCACTCCTAAGCAGCCTAAGTCAGTAAGTCTCGAATAAGGACAGAAATTGGCTTTTAAGTAAACACGCGTGACTTGGATACAGGTGGTGCCTGTGAAGCACTCTGAGAAATTATTCCATCGGGAGCTGCAAAGGAATCAAGCTGAGGCTTCATGGTGAGACAGTGACAAAAAGGCTTTACTTCCATTGCACTAAATGTGTTACAACACTGACCACTGTAACAACTAAACTGGAGGACGGTCACATCAAGAGCAACAGATTCTCTCCATGACACGGGTAAAACGGTTTCTTAGAAGAAACTATGAGGAGGGGCAGAAGGCGAGCAACAGACATCCCCAGGCATGAGCAGGTGTGGTCTGATGAAGAGAAAGGAAGCCAGAAACCCATGGGAATGAGATGCTAAGCGAAAAAGCGAGAGGTTTTCTTTTCCAAATCCACTAGTTCCTCTGGGCAAAACGGATCCAGCAGACCCGGTGAGAGAGACGGCAAGGTCAGGTGTTACACCGGTGATTTTAGATGCTTATTTTTATAAAACACAAGAGCCAAAGCATGCCCCTGTTGCTCACTGTGTAACAACCACACCCCACATCTGAGGAGGAGGGAAATTCAGGAATAAAAATTCCCTTTGAACACACCCTACTGGTGGAACATGGCTGCCATGCGACTGCACCGCAGACAGTGACGTTCACGTGAGCTTCTGCGCGCACGGCGCCCCCTGGAGTCGTGCGGTGACCAGGCTGTTTGGCTGTGCAAATGGTCTGCAGAATGCAGCGTTAATGGAAATTTAGCTTAGTGAAGAGGAACAACTCTTAAATCTATCTCTGAGTGGCATCTTAGGCATTTTCTTAATACCTTTATAATCAAAGGCTATTCAAAAAAACCAAATTTGTAACGCACACAACTGTAACTTACCCTCCCACTGTTAACAGAAACAAGAACTACACAGCCAAGGGTGTGCTGTATCTCGGGGAAGCAAAAGACATGATGCTTACCTGCAGAGGCAGGCAGGCCAGCTCTCCTCAAATGAGTGGGTGGGCGCCTTCCTCTGGGTGCCCACGGCCCCCACGCTGGGTGCAGCTGTCACTGCCAGACTGCCTGAGCCCTGCCCACCCCCAAATGCTCATGGTGTCCCCACCCAGTGCCAGGTCTCACCGAGCCCCGCAGTGGTCAGTCTGCCTGCAGCCACCCTGGACCGTGAGCTCCTCCAGAGCAGGGAACAAGGGTTCCCAGAGCCCAGCGGCCCGAGGGTGAAGGGAAGGAAATCAACTTACAGCGTGTGGGTGGGCGGGAGCAGAGGGCAGTGAAGAATACCAGGAGTCAGAAATGGTTACAGAAAACATAAAGAAGTACAACTAAACATAATACAAAATAGCTGTTGTCACTCTCGAGGATTTAAAAATTCCCACTGATGGTTTCCGCAGCTACCTAAAGGGCCACACAAGAAAATCCTGTTTTACTTATACATGAATACTTCTTTTTAGCCAAACTACTATCCAGCTAAATCCTTTCTTTCTAGTGTGAAATTTGAATTAACTTGCAACTTTTAAGAAAAGTCTACCATGAAGAAAAAGAAGCACTTCTGAAAATATGACAAAGAACGGAATTCAAAACTTTGAAAAACAAAAACAAAAACACCACGGGTTGAGAAAGGAACCCCAAAAACCCCCAAACTGTTTTGAGGTAAAAAAAAAAAAAAAATCAGCCTCTGCAAGCATATACTTTAACTGGGAAAACATTAATGTCAGTATGAAGAGTCTTACATTTTTGCATAAAAATGTGTATTTACTCACATCTGCTACATAAGCCACGTATCTAATTCTTTTTTGATTTGCAGGAGGAAAATGAAGACATCTCCGTTTTATAAGCCTATGGACAACCACGAGAGAGAGGGCACCGAGGTAAACACTGCCACGGGACTGGGCTGGTGACAGCAGCGTCCCTGTAGCAAGTGTCACCGACTAGAGACCTCGAGACGGGGAAAGGAAGCCCCCGCAGGACACACCCAAGCCAGGTCGGTCACACCAAACAGGGTTTCCTAAAAATAGCAAGTACTTAGAAAAGACCTTGCAAAAGAAACCAGAAAGAAAACAAAAAGAAAAAGGAAAAGGACAAAAGAGACGACACGAAGGAAGGTATCTGCAGAAATCCGAAGACCCAAGGGAGACAAGAGGTAAAGGGAGGGAACTGGGAAACGCAGAGAGAAGAGTCCCCTATGTTAATGTAGGACAAGCCACTGGGGTCCCTCTGTATCTCCAATTTTGGATACGGTATGAAACAATTTCTTTGAGCAATACCTTATTTACACGGAGTATCCTGTGGTGGGTTATTCTGGAAAGCCCTGCTGTGTGGGCGGGTGACGGAACAGACGGCCACCACCAACCTGGACCTACCTTCGCGGTTATCTGAAACTCCTCGTGCTCTTTCAGGAGCTCTTGTGTGTGCTGTATGCTGGAACCCGTGGACGTATGTGTGGAAAGGTAGAACTCTCCGTTGTCATGGATCCACTCTAAAGCCTAGAGAGGGAAGGAATGGAGATGTTCACGGCTCAGCACTGGCAAAGAGAGTCCCAGTTCTGTCGTATCTCACTCAGATGTGATGTCACAAGCCAGCGCTGGCACACACGTAGAGTGCTCCCACAAAGAGAGACAGGCTTCTGAAGTAAGCACTGTAATTCCAAAATTAAAAGAAAAAAAAAAAAAAACACCTGACATTCTGGAAGGTTGTAACCATGTCACTTCTGTAGCAATGATTAAAGTGTTCAAGAGGTTCTTGGGTGCCTGGGTGGCTCGGTCAGTAAGCATCTGACTCTTGATTTCTGGCTCAGGTCACAATCGCGTGGTTCGTGGGATCGAGCCCTGAGTCGAGCTCTATGCTGACAGTGCCGAGATTGGGATTCTCTCTCCCCCTCTCTCTGCCCCTCCCCTGCTCACACTTTCACAGGCTTTCTCTCAAAATAAATAAATTTTTGAAAACTGTAGAAGATTTTGTATGTGCTGTTTGTAATCTCTGGGCCATCCTCTGTGAGCTGCTGGTCTTAGAGCAGAAACGTCACTGTCTCTACTAGATACATCACAGCACTTATAGCATTTTAGAAAACACGAAAAGGAAAGCACGACCCAGACAGATTATTTGCCGTGCAGCTTCCTGAGTGGGGCTGTCACTGCTGTCAGGCCTGGATACGGCTGCCCTGCCTCCCCCTGCCGACTGGGGAGGGGGATGTACAAAGAGGCACAAAGACAAGTGAGGGCAGGGACACCACGCTTAGAAAGGGAGGTCAGCACATGTGGTGTCCAGGCCGAGAGAGGCTGGCTGCGAAGCAGGGGTGGGGCTCAGGAACTGGTGCAAAGCAGGGGGCTCAGAAGAATGGGGAGAAGCTCAGCAGGCGGAGAGGTGCGCACCACAGCCCCAGGCTGATAGAGCTGGCCTGCGGGGGAAGCCGGGGAGAGAGGCCAGGGGTGAGGCCGGGGAGGGCAGGAGGGCCTTGGAGGTCACAGGCACAGCCTGGACTTTTGTGGGAAAGCTAATGGGGCTGCTGTGAGGAAAAGGAACTGCAGTGGACAGTGAGTAGAAGAGGCAACACTGGTCGGCAAACTGGTTCAAAGGTTTGGGCAGGACACGGCTAGGGTTTCCATAGCACGAGGGCTCTGGACGTGAAGGGGGAGGACAGGTCTGACACGTTAGGTGGGAAGTCCGCACCTATTGGACTCACGAGGGAGTGAAGGTGGGAAACTGGGGAAAGATGGGAAGGAGCTCTACATCCTGAAAGGTGAGGGGGTGGGGGGGGGGGACACACCCCGTAAGACGAGGAGGCTCAGGGGATACACTGTGTAAGATGAGGGGGACACACCCCATAAGACGAGGAGCGGGGGTCAGGCATCGTGAGTCCACTTCTGTTCTCAGGAAGGCCCCAGTGGAGACACCACGGAGACAGCTGGGATTTGTAAGTCTGGACGCCGGAAAAGGAGGTCAGGGCTGGGAGACACCCACAGAGGAGATAAGAAGATGGGGAAGAGAAACAAGGGCAAGCCCCAGACTGAGCCCTGGAAAATGCCAACATTCAGCTGCAGAGATAAGGAACAGGGGACAGCAGAGAGCCTGGGAAAGCAGCAGAAGAGACAGGAGGCAACCAGGAAGTCCAAGGGCCGGACTCGCCCAGAGACAGAACCGCGGCCGGAGTCCCCCCTCCGAACCCCCACCAGGGACGCTGCATCCAGGTGACCTCAGGGCTCCGTCCTGAGAAGCGCAGACACTGGTGGTATAACTACTGGGTTTTACCCCAGGATCATGGCAGAGAAGAGAACCCACAGGGCCACGGGGTCATCGTTTGCAACGGCCTATGCTTAATGATCTCATTTTTGGCCAATGAGCCAACTTTAGGAAAAAGCAACAACACATCTATTGTTTTTCTCCATTAAAATAGTTATTTACAATTTTGTTCTCTGTAGCTGATTGCTTGCCTTTTAACAGAGAAACAATAAAGAAAGATATAGGAGAAAAGACTAGGAAACAATCTCTAATTAAAAACAAATCAGGCCCCCATGCATCTGAAATATGGTGGAACGATTATCAAATCAAATGTTAAGAAAATGTAATTTAAGCTCTGAAAAATACTACTGCTTGCCCTTGTGCTGGGAATATGATAACTACACCTGGTGAAACCAGCAGAGAAAGACTGAGATAGGATGCCAGGTCCATGGACCATGAACTTCAGCTTATCAATCTCTGGGGAACTGATCCCCAGAGCACCCAGCCGCCCTCTGGAGACCAACACTGACCAAAATGAAAGAAAATCCCTAAGTGGGAAATCGTGCTGAGGAATATTCGATCTTTCTTAAGCTAAAAGATTTAACTGACTGCCTTACTCTGTGACAGGCACAGGTGAATTTAGAAGACCGCCCATGTGTGGTGTGGTCACCAGGGACCACAGCACTGAAGAGGCGCCTTGACCTGCAGGACAGGAGAAGGCTCAGACAGGCGTCCTGAGAACCAGCCTTCTGTCCTCTGTTCCCTCCTGACGCTCCAAATTCTGGACAAACGGCTATGGATTCCTATGCTCCAGTTAAGGCCAAGGAAAAGTAACAGGAATCTTAGCTCAAGTTAGGGGTCAGACAGACTTTACTCTAAAACGATCTTCCGTGACTAACCATTCAGGCAGAAACCCTTATCTCAAAATGACTTCAGAAGACAGAAACTCTAAACAGATTTTTTTTTTTTTTTTTTAAGTAGGTTCCATGCCCAACCTGGGGCTTAAATTCACAACCCTGAGATCAGGAGTCGCATGCTGTATCGACTGAGCCAGCCAGGGGCCCCCTAAACGTATCGTCTTTGGGGCACTTGGGTGGCTCAGTCAGTTGAGCACACGACTTCGGCTCAGGTCATAATCTTGAATTTGTGAGTTCAAGCCCCATGTCGGGCTCTGTGCTGCCAGCTCAGAGCCTGGAGCCTGCTTCAGATTCTATGTCTCCCTCTTTCTCTGCCCCTCCCCCACTCGTGCTCTGTCTCCATCTCTCTCTCAAAAATAAACATTAAAAAAAATCGTCTTGATATCTCTACATTAGCCAACTGCCTGAACATTTTTTTATTCTACTGAATTCTTAGAAATTCTGTCACACTTTATTTTAGCTTAATTTACCTGAAGAACAAAATTTTATGTTGAAAATATAAATATAGCAATATAAAAAAAACACCCACTATAATATTTATACAAGCACAGACCTGGATTCTACAATGATTTAAAAAAATTTTTTTAATGCTTGTTTATTTTTGAGAGAGAGGGAGAGAGACAGAGTGGAAGTAGGGGAGGGGCAGAGAGAGAGAGAGAGAGAGAGAGAGAGAGAGAGAGAGAGAGAGAGAGGAGGAGACACAGATTCCGAAGCAGGCTCCAGGCGCTGAGCTGTCAGCACAGAGCCTGACACGGGGGCTTGAACTCACGAACCACGAGATTATGACCGGAGCCAAAGTTGGATGCTCAACTGACTACGCCACCCAGGCACCCCAACAATGATCTCTGAATCATCGTCATAGTTACGACTCGTACTTGCTGGCCCTAAATACGAGGTAATGGCACTAGAGGCAGGCTATGTGGCATGCTTGCTGGGAGCCCAAATCACAGTTTTACAGGGTTGTGGGTTTTCTTTTCATAGCAAACTTATTTAAAAGGCACGACTGGTCTCATCATTTGAAAGTGGTTTTCAACATGGCTGCAACGTCCAAAGCTGCCCAGCTGAGGACAGAGGTGTAAACGGAGGGTGGAGAGCAATGGGGAGCCCGGGGTCGTGACCGACCTGCTTGGCACTTCGTTCAAAGACGACATACTGCTGGCACTGGTCTAGCCGTCTCTTCCTCATGGTCCAATAATGCAATACCCTGTTCTCCCGCTGGAAGAGTTCATTCAAGATATCTAAGAGGATAAAGAGGAAGACGAATGTTGGCGCTTGCAATCAACGGAGACACTTGCAAAATCCCGTTCATGTTTATTTACAGACTTCATGCAAATGTCAACGTAAGACAGAGCATTCAGTTAAGAGAGCCACGCTTGCCTCCCCCATGTTCTAAATGAGCATGTCAACCAGACCTCTCCTTATTCTCTTACCCCAACTTATTATCTTAGGATGGAGGTCACTGGAAATTTAAGGCTGGCTGGATTAACGGGATAAGCTATTGTGTCTCCTGCTGGGACAAACTGACAACGGCCGACAAAACTTCGGTATTAGGCATTTCATTCAACAACATTCAAACCTTCCTGTGAAGGAACTTAGTACAAAGGATGTATTGCAAAACGGTGGAGTACTAGAAGAAAACAACGTTTTGGTCTTTCTTTCTTTCTTTCTTTCTTTCTTTCTTTCTTTCTTTCTTTCTTTCTTTCTTTCTTTCTTTCTTTCTTTCTTTCTTTCTTTCTCTTTCTTTCTTCTTCTTTTGTTTTTTGTTTTTACAAAGACAAAAACAAAACCATAAACCATAAGAGAAGCAGGGACGTGACAACAGAGAAGCATGGAGCCAGAAAGGCCAAAAAACCCCGATTACATAAAAATTATAAAATGTCATAACCAAACATAAACCATCGTAAAAACATAGCACCAATTAAAAATCCAGTTAACATTACTGGGAAATATAAAACACAGAGCTAGTGTACTTCCCAGTAAACAGGAAAAAGATGAACTGTCTGTTAGAAAAATGAGCAAAGCATATAAACATGGAGTTTGTGATTTCTAAAATGTGGCCACTAAATACACAGAAACATGTTTAACTTCACTCCAACGACGGGACCATCTTCCACCATGTTCCTGGCAAGGACTGTGTCCTCCCATATGCTGGGAGGCTGGGGAGCAGAGGGTACAGGCACCAGTGACCCCGCATTACTGACCGGATACAGGGCACAAGCCTTGCAGTGAACACTCTGGCAACAGATAACGACACTGGAAGTGTGTACGGCTGCGAACCAGGAATTCGATTGTTCAAGCCTTCGGATGTACGGTGCTTACACGAGCGGTATGTATCAGGTGCACAAACACCAAGGCACCGTTTGGAAAAACTGAACAGCAACATCTGGGGGTCAGGTTAAGCCAACTATGAAATCATTATACTGCACATTAAAAAGCATACAGCAGAGCTTTAAATTCTGATACAGAACGAGGACTAAGTTGTATTGACAGTGGTGACCAGTGGCTATGGAATTAGATAATTTATATACATTTGCACACTCAAAACAATTTTTACAGGGAGTCTGTTTTACTCCAAAGGTTTATAAAACACACGAGAAACTTTAGGAGAAGATTCCAGAGACTGAAACTGCAAATCAAATAAAAGGTGTCTAGATTATAACTTAATTAACATTAGGAAACTGTAAAAATATTAAGCGGTCCACAAATATTTCAGGGTTCCCGAGAGGCTGAGCCACTTTGCGACAAACCAGAACCCGTGAGCAGCGCTTACCTGGCAGCTCAGGGGTCAGGCTATACGATCTTTACTGAAAAAGTAAACTAACGTAGCAATGCAAATTAACGCTTTGAAATCTGAAGCCAGTCAGAAACATAAGCTACCACTGAAATGAAAATATGACACATGAAAATGAATGTGAGCCAATCAGTCTTTTCCAGTTCCTTCTTTCCACCACCCCCTGCCTGGGGCAGGACTGATTTGGGGCGCGTGAGCAGCAGGGCAGGGAACCACCCCTGCGGGGCCTGGGAGGGGAAACTGCCCGGCCTTCCTCAAGCGCCTGAGGGTTGTCTGGGGTCACGCGGTCTCTTCTGGCACCATCGCCCTTACGTGGGTCTAATGCACCATCCCACACGTGAACCCAATGAGAGAAACCAAACATTTAGTTTTTAATTCTCCAGAGCACCCAGAATGATGACAAACAGCAGCAAACGTGCAGTGACTATCACGTAAGTGGGCACAGGGAACACAGTCCCCTATCTCACACACACACCCATTGGACTAGGACAGCCTCCTGAGGATCGTCACGTCTGTGATCAGACAAAGCAGACGAAGACCCACAACCAAAGGCAATACTGAAGGATGACAGAAAGGCAATGATTTTTATCTGAAATGAGCCAAGTAAATAGATTACCAATGCAAGTAACTTGCTCCTGCTGAAAAACGGTTGCGTTAGTCACTCATTTTCCCAAGAGAAGAGCCCACCAAGTAATAAATACGGATCTCATCTGTGGAGCTTAGAGGATTATACCCATGTGATGGATAGTATTTCTGTGACACCTCTAACAGATGAATCCCGAAGAACAGGGAGCAGAATATAACAAAGTTTCTGCCAATCATATGGCCTTAAAGAGTAAGAGGAATCATTTGTTAACAGATTATGGCAATTTTTTCCCTACGAAACCCAACTCTGAGAGGGAAGGATGAAGGACCCCAGTTTCTTCATGTATTTAGTGCCGATCTCTGAAGCTCTCGGGAAGGATTACGGTGGACACAAGGTGCCTTTGTGTCAAGACTGTTCTAAATTCATGATCGTTTTCTGAGGATCCATTCCCATGTCGTTTTATTTGAACCTGAAAAAACTATGACTAAATCCAAGTTTTAAGTTCGAGAACACCTGAAGTTGTTTTCACTGTGAAGTATCCCATCAGAATTCTAGAGTAGAAACCATCAGCCCCTCTCACATCCACCCATACCAATCCTGTTAATAATTTAGTGTAAAATTTTCCCAGATCTGCTTCTATGCGCTTACATTACATATACATAAAAACATGGTTTTACAGAAGTTTATATTCAAAAGATACCAAAATATACGATACCTGGCAATTTGCTTTCTAAGTATGTCAAATTGGTAACACTTTACAGAACGATATTGGTGTATAATTTCTTGATTTGAACTTTTAAAAATATTTTGACTACAGAAAAATTCTGATTTTCCTCTTTTCTCCGATTTACAATATTTTCACTTGTAACAAAATAGTCAAAGCTAATAAATACCATGCTGTGTGTTCTCCCTGTTTACACTCTTCAACTTTATTCAATAAATTATCAATCTAGACCATTTGTTTCATACTTTATTAGTAAACGAAGAAAATTGGTGAGAACTTTAATAATACGTAATGGACATTTAAAACGAAGCCCGGATCTTAGGATTTTTAGACCGCGTTCTCACCAAGCTCCTTGCATCACTTGCCGGTAAAGGGAGTCCCGACTGTACTCACTTTTTACTTGTTGTTCAGGAGCTTTGATGTGGGTCACCATTCCCGGCATGTTCACACTATTCCTGTGCAGGTACTTCAGGAAGACATCTGCATTCCTTCTAGCAAGTGTGCAAGCCTAAGAAGTACAGGGAGAGCAACGTGGTGTTAATTGGACTCATACAAACATGTATTTTGAATACATACGGTGACAACAGCATATAGCTCTAGCATACACCTTTACCTAAAACGTTTTCAAGCCAACCTGTGCTTTGGAGGATACACAGGTTAAATCCTATTTCAATTAAAAACAACAGCAAGAACAACTGTGTCTCTGAGCCCTTGCTCTGATGAAACCAGCTGCCATGTTGAGCGCTGTCCTATGGACAGGTGCACACAGCAGGGGGCTGAGAGGGACCGCTGGCCTGTCCAGCCTCCAGCTGACCACATCCCCTTGCCAGCACCTCAATAGTAGCCTAGCCTGGGGAGAAACCTGGAGGCAGAGCACCCAGCTAAGCTGTGCCTGGATTTCTGAAAAGGGCAGACAGAATTTTCAGCTTCCCGAGTCATTTGGTCTCTATCTCCCCACCCCCTCCCCACCCCCCCCCCGACAGGAGAGTAGCCACGGGCAACATGTTAATAAATGAGAGTAGACAGATTTAGCTCTCAGGTCTGAGTCTGCCAACCCCTACTTTAAGCCATCGAGTTTTGGGGTGGCTTGTTTCGTGATATTACTGTCACAGATAACGGACATTCCATCTTTAGAAACCAAATAAGTAATCTCATTAATGTATTTAAGAAAAAAACAAGAGGAAAAAAGCCTTAATTATATTTGAATTGGAAATCCCTTACACATTTCCTGTCTCAGATCTGGAATTAATACTTCTTCAGGGAGCTCTGTCTCCTTGCATGTGGTACATGGTATATAGACCACAATTGGGACTGTATACTGGGGAGTTCATTTTTTCTGGTCGGTCATTGTTTCCAGGCCTTTCTAGTGGGTGGAGCTAGGACACTTTTCAATTAACCTAAGACTCTATCACGGGTCTCTCCAGATAAGCCTGAAATCAGCGGCTGTAACTAAACAGTGAGGAGGCTGCAGAAGACAACCAGGGTTATGTCAGAAGGACATCAGGGCCCTTCTGAATGGAAGGAGCACCCACGAATGGGACAGTTTGAATATAAAAAAGATAAATGACTGCAATTGATTAAAACACACCAAATATACTAAAATCCATGAAGACAGTAAGAAAATTAATCATATGTAGAGGTTGTTAGGGTAACAGCTCATTATCCCGAAAATGATAAACAATTGGAAAGAATCAAGCACTTCTGCCTGTTCTGGACAAACTCTACTTGAAAGTAACCAAACAGCTAAGGAGGGAAGAATTCTAGCTAATCAAGGCAGAAGTAATGATGGAATATTACCAGTTTTGCGACTCCTTGTGAAACATGATCACCACAGGGCACTAAAGCCACTGGGTGAAAGGCAGACGTGGAAGGCACGTGACAGGTAAATGGGACCCCCTACATCTGAAGCACTGACGATGCCCCCGATCACACGAATAGAAGGAGCAGCAGGCCTCCTGGGCCTCCTGATGTGATGCCATGGGAAGTACGCGTGGGGAGAACACCTGTGCCACGTAAGCGGACCGCATGCGCACGCGCACACACACACGCAAACCTGGATCCGACTGAAACTCTCGACATAACAAACTCAGAGGATCCAGGGCGCTAAAGGACCGTGTGGGACGCAAGCATGGAAATCCAGAGTGAGAGAAACAGCACAGTAGGAGTGATTCACTTCTTCAACTAATAAATACTAATAAAAGGAGGTACTGTTTAGATTGAAGGAGATTTAAGAGACATACCAATAAAATCAATGCGTGGACCCTGTTTAGAATCCTGATTAAAACTACATATAAAAGACGTTTATGGATCGATCAGAGATATTTGAACACTGTTGGATTTTGTATAAATTAAGAGATACTGTTAATTTTTAGGACAGGATAATGGTGTTGTGGTTATGTTTTTGAAAGGCAGAATTTAAAAATTTTTTTAAAAATATTATTTATTATTGAGAGACAGAAAGACACAGAGCGTTAGCAGGGGAGGGGGAGAGAGACAGGGAGACACAGAATCCGAAGCAGGCTCCAGGCTGTCAGCACAGAGCCTGAGGCAGGGCTCGAACTCACAAACTGCAAGATCATGACCTGAGCCGAAGTCGGTCGCTTAACCAACTGAGCCACCCAGGTGCCCCGAAAGGCAGAATTTTAAAAAATATATTTGAGAGAATGTGCACACACAGGAGGGACAGGGAGGGAGAGAAGCATTTGAAGCAGGTGCCATGCTAAATATTATAAAATGGTAATTTTAGCAGGGCTTTATTCCACAAACCGTGAGATCATGACCTGAGCTGAAATCAAGAGTTGGACACTCAACCGACTTGAGCCACCCAGGCACCCCAGAAAGGCTGAATTTAATACTTAGTCATATGCTGAAGTATTTGCAAATAAAAGGATATAATATCTAGAATTTAAAGTAACGCAGTGAAGGTGGGCACATGCCCATGTGCTGATAGTTACTGACACCGCCTGTGACAGGGACACAGAAGTCTGTTATCGGTTCTATTTGGTATGCTCCTTAAACTTCCCTAATGAAAAGTTTAAAGATCCCTAACACCCAAACACTACAGAATCCCAGTTGAATGCAGAAATCTGAACAGGCCTGTGATGATTTTTGTTTTAAATTTTTTCTAAGTATCTTTCTTAATGAACTAAGTAGTATTCAATTTTGTTTTATTCTGAACGGATTCCAGAGAAAGACAAATTACGATGATTCCAGGTCCAAACAGCCTCACGGTGGTGGCTGTTTCATACACGGGCTTTCAGGTCCTGTGGCAAATGGTTAAAATAACAAGCCCGAGGAAGCCACGACTGTTTTCCCAACTTCGGTCGCCGAAAAAGAGAGTCATGTGAGGGAAGCTCAAAAAAAGTTCCCAGATAGAAATTTTCAAAGAGCTACAATCTGTTCTCCCAGACCAGACAGTAACTCTGTCAGGACAGAGGATCACCTTCAGGATGGAAACAGAAATTATTAAATGTAACAGGAAATGGTGTGAGAGGTGTCAGAACACTGAAGCTATGACAAAACTAAACTCGGTAAGGCCGCAATGAAAAGCAAATGCCATGCCTACTTTTCATGGGGCTGAGTGGCAGCTGGCCGAGTCTCAGGAGATCTTTTCCAGAGTGAAAGACCGTATCATAAAGACACAGAAGTGCTGGCAAACAGTTTGAGCACTTTTCAGAACTTCTGGGTGACTGAAGTACGAACGAACACACACACACACACACACACACACACACACACACACACACACGACAAAAGCGGCTAGAAAAAAGTCCTCATTTAAAGCTGCTCACACTTAAAACTTCAAGCCTGGATTATGGGCTTCAATGTTTTGCAGGAAACACTTCCTGAACAAGTATTAGTAACTAATCCTGGAAATCACAAAGGGTGTTCCTGCCCCTTATCCACTGTACAGTGGGTTCAGTCTTTGTTCCTAAAAAAGGCTGAATTTCCAAAGGAAGATTATTTTAAGGTACAGGCACTCTTGTCTCACCAAATCAATCTCTTTCTGTGTTCAACACCAACCAGACTGCACTCTGCACACAGGGGCTCCCCCTGGAAAGCGAAGGCGGCCTGCACACCCAGCACATGGGGACACGTGTGGTTCTCTGAGAGTCCAGGCGAGCCCCCTCATGTTTGTGTGCCCTGTGCAGGGACGCAGCAGCACCCCGGAGGCCACTCCGTACCTTCAGGAACGCTTCCTTTTGCTCCAGATGCTTGCTGATCATTGGGGTGACGTGGTCTGTCTCGGAGTTGGGGCCCAGTTTGTCGGCCCCTCCACACCAGTCCTCTTCTCTCTTGTACTCCTGCTCCAGGCTCTCGAGGACGCTGCAGACCTGCGAGCAGAAAGCCGCAGGCTCAGAGGGGCCACTCGGCATCTGACGCCACAGATGGCATCTTTGGGAAGTGTGGTCAGTCATGCTCTGGGGATAAAAGTGCCGGCCTGGGGACCAAGACCTTCGGAAGGCACTGTGGGCCCCACCTCAGGTGAGGACAAACGCAGGGGCCAAAGTAGGCAGGTCTTTCAGAACAAGAACAAAATAAAAACGGAATTTCCGGTCTCTCTCTGGTGTTTCAGGCTATGAATCTAAAGGAGAGGAAAGCGGATGTCTTCTCGGGTCCTTTCCAACCTATTCCTCTTGGATTCCTAGGGGAAGCAAGGATCATTCTACTTCTAGAATGCTTTTCTCTGCTTGAAGTTGAGTTCACTGGCTCGATAACGACTGACGAGTTAATGACTGAACTATCCAACAAAACTAAGCTCCACACAGAATGCCGGCGAGGAGCCCAAGGACTAGAGCGGCCCTCCTCACCTGCTCTGAGGTTTTGTAGAAGGCGACAGACGCGTTCACCAGCTTGAGGCGGTCTTCCATCTTGAGCATGAGCTGTTGCCAGTGAGACGCCACTTTCTCGGCACAGTCCCTGATCATGTCCATGTCATAGTGATTGGCCTGCAGCATGGCCTCCGCCTTCTGCTGCACCTGCAGCGCACTCTGATGTGTCTTCTAAGGAAAGAGAAAGGACAGGGAACACTTGTGTGATGGGGGCGTCACGCATTTATTTACCAGGGAGGCTGTGGTCCCTCCGCTCCGCTTGCTTTGATCCAAACAACTTCAGCGAATGCTCATTAGGACACTTCTGAAAACACAGCACACGGTTCAGTTAAAAACAACAAAGTGTTCATGCCCAGCAACAAATGTGTTTATACTTAAATTACCTAACGAAGGATGAAATGCACTAAGACATTGCAGAATGGGTCTCAGTTGTGGGTTCTCAGCTTGAGAAATAGCAGGAAAAAACCTTAATAGTCAATATTCTAAGAAAGCTGTTGAAATGTTCCCAATTTATTCTTCCTATTCATCCTTCTTACAATAGCAGCCAGAGGCCAATGAACACACGGACAAAAAGGTGGCCACAGTGAGTGCATTTTTACCTTAAACTGTGTACTTGAGTAAAGTTTTCAAGAACTATTGACTTTAAAAAAGAGAGAGAGAGACAGAGAGAGAGAGAGAAACATAATTAAAAGCTAAGAATGAACAACTGTGCTCTCTGGACGTTCATGCCATATTAAAATATCAACATAACATCACAAGTTCGGTAGAATTCCTGCTTGTGTGTGCTCCCAGAAGATTCCACAAGATGCTGACAGGCCAGGTTCTCCCACTGACGAACCAGAGTGCTGCACAGGGTAGCAGTCGGGGGGTAGAGGGGTCCGTGGGTCTGTGACATGAACTGTTTTCTTGTTTTGTTTTGTTTTGTTTTGTTTTGTTTTAGACAACAGCAAAATTTTACAGATTGCGTGAAAAGGCACAAAATGATCCCATGAAAGACCATACACAATATGGCCCTGTCCTTCACTCAGACACAACGACATGTGTTAGCAGTTATTAGAAATGACTAGGCACAGTGTACAATTCTCAAAAGATGCCCAAACTCTGGGCTTTAGGAAGTGTTAACACAGGTCTGTTGACACTGAGTAGTTGAAAGTTAAGTTAGTCTCGAGAATAAATTACCGCTATTTTCTGTAGCCTTCTTCTCTGGCTATGTACGCAGCCAGAGCAGGAAACAAGTTTTCTGCAAGCAAATGCTCTTTTTCCCTTGAGTTGACCCTGAGACCACCTATCACAATGAACTCTCCCCTCTCCCCTAAACTCTACAAATAATTAATCCATATGCTGTGAGAGTGAATTGTAAATGGACCTGGAACTGGGCCAAGCCATTCTGTTGAAGTCCCGGCCTGGCACCGACCCCCATCAAGGTGAGAAACACTGCTTCTCATCAGGTCAGAGAGTTCTGTGCGCAGTGTTGTTTATGGATAACCGTGAATTTGTGATTTGCACTTGGTCTAGGTAAGCTGCCCACAGTGCTCTGTTTGGTCCAGGGATGTGCTTAAGAGACCAGCAAAACAGAACACCCCTCAAGCCCAGACCCTGGAATGGGTTCTCAGGTGCCAAGTGTTCCTGACAGAGGGCGGTGCGTCTTGCCGGGACCCTCAAGGCGGGAGGACAGCGGGAGCCACCAGGCGTTCTGGGGTGGCACCGTGAGGTCCCCGAGCTGGCACACGCATCGTCCCCTTCACTATAGTCACCTGCCCGTTTGCTTCCCTGAAGGAAACTGTAGAGCATCAGCGCTGCCACTTAGGGTCCTGCTGAACCCCGTCTGGCTCAGGCTCAGTCCCCCGCGAGGGAGCGTACATGCATGTCTGGGGCGGGCGGTGGGCCGGTGTCCCTACCTCGATGGCGTGCTGGAACTGCTCGTGCTCCCTCTGCAGCTGCTCTGCCTCCTGCAAGGAGCTGGCTGTGATGAGTCCGGCATTCAGCATCGACTCTCCGTTGCGGATCCAGCCCAGCACCTGAAACACGACACGGGGACCTCCAAGCCTCTGCCCTCCCCTGGGGGCACCCCTGCAGGCCAGCCGGGACACGAGCCAAGTGAGCGAGGAGGTCAGGCTGCTCCCATCAGCTGGGAAACATGGGTTTCCTTATGGTCCCACCTGCCAACAGCCTGATGTCCTTCTAAGGTATCTGATCAGAAGTGCCACGTTCTAAGATTAATTCTTAAAATTAATTATGCTTTCAAATGGGAGCTGAAAAGGCAGAGCGTCCAGCGGATGGTTACTGTTAGTCCACAGGTCAAAACGGATTAAGAATCACCTATTAGATCTACGGCCACAAACAATTCCCTGATAATCAAGGGAAGTATTTTTCATTCCTTTAATCCTTATTAACATGCAAAATTAGCAGACTGCTTGGTAAAGGAACTACGTCATTTCACCAACGTATTTTCTAATTTAACGTCAGCATTAAATGGCCCACTAACCAGAGAATGAATTCAGAGGTGCTGTAACGCCCAGGGTCAAAGCACGGGATTCCCAGCATCACACACAAACAAGAGGCTCCCCAGCTGTGGAAGGTCATTCTGGTAGTTATTTGTGGCAAAGACCACTTACTGCCCGCCCTACAGCTGGCTTTCCTCATCTCCTTTACTCAGAAAACTTAGACTGTGGGGGGTGGGGGGGCCTTAGTCTAAAACTGCTTCTCAGCCCCTACATGCAGCTTCATCGTGGCTAGGAACATTCCGTAGCACCTCCCACTACTGACATCACTGAAGCAGCCTCGGGGCAGCCGTGTGAACACATTTCTTTTCTGATACAAGTACTGCTTCTCCCCTGTTATGCTCTGCCCTTCCTGCTGCCTGGGAAGGGGACAGGGGAGCTGGGGCTGCAAGAGCCATGTGGCAACCCCTCGCCAGCATGTGTGCCTAACCTACCACGCGGCTGCTAAATGAACACCAGCCATCGACCACATCCTGCCCTGTTATGTAGAGAATATTTACAGGCAAATGCAATTCCTAGTGGATAGTCTAGTCCTTTATTTCTTACACACACGGTTTTGTTTTTAGCAAGAGGGACACTTTATTAACTGATCTTTATTGGTTTTTAAGTTTTGGGGGGCCCGGAGGGGCCCGGGGGGCTCAGTTGGCTCCATATCCGACTCCTGATTTTGGCTCAGGTCATGATCTCACGGTTTGTGAGTTTGGGCCCTGTGCCCGGCTCTGTGCTGACATTGCAGAGCCTGCTTGGGATTCTCTGTCCCCCTCCCTCTCTGCCCCTTCCCCACTTGCATTAGCTCCCTCTCTCAAAATCAATAAACTTAAAAAAAAAATAAAGTTTTATGTAACTAATCTGCACCCAACATGGGGCTCAAACTCATGACCCTGAGATCAAAAGTCACATGCTTTTCTGACTGAGCCAGCCAGGCACCCCTATGAACTGGTCTTTAAAAGGCAGGTCACGATACTTTATCTCATCACATGGGGCACCAGCAGGTGCTCTTTTAGTTTTCGACTTTGACAGCACACCTGCTTCAGTGTGAGTGCCACCCACATACACACCGCAAACAGCTAACACTCCAGAGGCACCTGATCCCCTCCGTTCGACCTAATACATGCTTTTCTGAGCCTCCATCAGAATCTCAGAAGGCCATACCTTCCTTGCCAGGAAGGCAGTATCACGAGGGGTTTCTCTGCTCATGAGATAAAATGTCACATACATGCTGAATGGATGTACGTATAGAATCCCAATGGCTACGAGCCGAAAACAATCTTTCAAATACTCCATTTTTATTTTGCCATGCTGAGACATGGCAGTGCAGCATGCTGGTAACAGAAGAAGTCTCCAGCCCTGCATAAGCTGTGATACCAGCCTATTTGGCAGAAAAATCGTATCGTTATTTAGCCTGAGAAGCTATGTGCTCAGAGTTTCAAGCAAGAGATGACCAGTAACAAAACAAGCCAAATGGATGTTACTTTCAAGTGCTACGTCTGCTGGGCTGGAAGCCTTCTCCACTACAGAGTCAACACACAGCTGTCCGGGCGCTGGCTCAACACTTACTCATGAGCTAGGGCTGCCCTGGGGGAGTGTGTCACATCATGTGTGAGAACAACGCTTACACACGAGCTAGGGCTGTACTGGAGGGTGGGTATGTTACATCATGTGTCAGAACAGCTGTGTCTGGAACGGGGACAGTCTCCCCAATTTCCAGGTGGTCACACACCGAGTGCCCACGCACGGGGGCCCGCTGTGGTCCGGCTCCGCGTGCAGCCCTCTGTTTACCTGCTTCACCTCGGCCTGCAGGTGGCGAAGTTGCACACACTGTTCCAGGTGCTTCCGATGCTGCTCAGCCGCGACATCCAGCTCCTGCTGCTTCTCGTGAAGGAACTCCAGCAAGTCCTGGACCCGGGTGGCCATGTCTACGTCTCTGTCGCAAAGCAGCTCCACGCCTGTGGACATGAAGGGAGAGCCGAGAGTTCGGTGGGCACATCGACCCATTCTTCAGCCGTGTGACGGACGCCGTGCTTTCGAATAATCTGCTAGTCGGGCCAAGTTCAAGGAAGGCGTGACCAACACAGGAGTGTTTGTTTCTGTGTGCCTCCAAGCACGCGAGGGGGTCTCAAACAACATATCTGCTATGTTCCAGAGCAAAATACAATGCACGGCTAATCAAACCAAACCCATTTCGGGTCAATCTTTCCACAGTGGTAAGTGGTGACACGTGCCTCACTCTTAGAAGCGAGCGAACTTTGGCTTGCTTTTGTCGTGTATCACTGCACACCCAGTTTACTCTTTAGGAAGCATCTGATTTGTGTAAAATGAGTGATGTAGTATGCAGGTTGTTGCTAAGTTTCAAACACTACACATTTCTGTCTACATTTTTGAGCCTATAGTGACATCTGCTGGTAAAATATAAACTAAGAAAAAAATAAAGAATGTGAAAAATTTGTTGGAGATTCACATTTCATTCATGGACAATTAGCGTTCATGCTACCTGAAATGACAAGCCAAGAGTATTAAGGGCTAAGTGCGCTAATCATAATGTCACAGGTGATCACATGTGAACACAAAACAGCCAAAACGTTCCTTTCGAAGAGCAGGTACCTAGAACATCTACGTCACAGGGGCTGACCATGCTTTGCAGCCATCGCACATCACACATCACACACACACACACACACACAATAAAAACCCCACAAGTGACACAGACCGAAATGCACTCCTTACCAGAAGCCTGCACTTCATTGACATACTGCAGAAGGTCCTGCCCTTGGTGGATGACATCGAAGGTTAAGTTATTCATGGTCAGAGCTTTGTCTGCATGGTGTTGCAGGCGCTGTTCCGCTATTGTGAGATCTTCTGTGTCAAAGTCGTTCATTTGCTGAGAAAGCTCATCATTCCAAGACTCAAGGTCTGAGATGATCTGACAGAGGAGAGCGTCTCCTTAGGACCGAGACTTACAAAATAACGAACATGTGCTGCGACCCCTCACTGCGCCAAGTAAGGAAGAAAGGAATGTGACCGGGTCCCAGGGACATGGAAGCCAGCTGTTGGGGCTTCCATGGGCCACAGATGGGACAGTTAGACACAAAAACTTACCACAACTGAACAAAGTTTATCAAACATACAAAAACACATTAACCCCTAATGGTACTTTTTAAAAAAAGAAGAGTTAAAAAGCCTAAAATTAAATGAAAAACTTTTTTCTCCTTCATGTTTGTTTATTTATGTATTTATGTATTTATTTATTGAAAGAGAGAGAGAGAGAGAGAGAGAGAGAGAGAGATATCACGAGCAGGACAGGGGCAGAAAGCAGCCCAAGCAGGCTCTGTGCTGTCAGTGCAGAGACCAACGTGGGGGTTGAACTCATGAACCGTGAGATCATGACCTGAGCCAAAACCAAGAGTCAGAAGCTTAACCGACTGAGCCACCCAGGCGCCCCACGTGAAAAACTCTTCTGATTAGAGGTTGACAGGAGACCAATCTTTATCCTAAAATTGGTAATTAAAAATTTAAGCCTATAACAATGAAGAAAGGTTATCCTTTATAGATAAATCTAGTTATTAAATGCAGAAATAATAAAATTAGAAAGTTTGTTCTAATTATTCTTTTAATTCTAGTAAAATAACTATTCGGACAATGATCATTGTGCAGTTAACTATAAGGGAGAGAAAGAGGGGGCCCGGCGGGAGGGTCAGGCTGCCCCATCCTCACTGCAGACCAACCTCCGCGCCCCACACAAGTGGGGCCAGACAGGACCAACCTCTGACAGGAGAAGCTGTGGGTCCTGTGGAGCATCTGGCACAGAAACAGACCTGGAATCTCAATCAGGTCTTTACATCTAAACTCCAAGTTTATAAGGAGCACCAGGGAAAGAAAACTAGTTAAACAGAAGAAATCACTAAGCGAATGCAGAACGTGGGACCTGGTTTCTTCAGCTGACACAGTTATTTCCACAAGTCACGGCAGGAGGAAAAGAAGGCTAGCTGAAGAGACGATTCTGGACGGAAAGGCTAAATATCTTATGTGGGCACAGTGCCCACGTGCCCAGTAGGGGCCACCCGTAGAGGGTCCAAGAGAAGGAGGGTCCTAGAGAGCAAGGACTCTGGTGGGGAGGGGGGAGGGGTGCGACTCTGGTTATATAAGAAAAGGTCTTACTTTGGAGAGATACTTGAGTCTTTAGGAGTGAAATGATAAGCGGACAAAGCTTTTCTCTCAACTATTACAGCACAACAATAACAAAAGAAGGGGGATTTGCAGCAGGGAACACACAATCCTGCTACATTTGGGAGACAGACACATGGGTATTCACTATACGATCCTTGCAACTTTGGTGCAGGTTTGAAAACTTTTGTAATACACTTTAAAAAATTAAGATGAGAAGTTACAGAATCCAGAAAGGAAGAAAAAAACTTCTTGTGAAAGAATACTGTATTATACACTTCAGTGGAATAACATTCCCCACGGGTCCCGATTTACTTTATCCAGAAGAGCAGTAACCACATGAGTTTGAAAATCCAAGAGATGTGAGAGAGTTGACACAGAATCCGGCAAGGAGATAAAAGGTAATAAAAACCGAAGGCTTCCCCAAATGCCTATGGCACAAATCTTCCAGGTTTATTCTTTCATTAGAGACGTCTGCATACAGTATATGCATTTACATTAATTTATAAAATTGATAACTTTAAATAATGTTAAATTACACATAAGCCAAAAAGCCACTGAGGGGAAGTACTTTTAACAAGGAAGAAGATGACTATACCTTTAATCTTTGCCTCTAAGGGGAATCTTCTTTCTTAACGTTTGTTTTTTGACACTGAGGCAGGAGAGACTTGGGTGTGGCGGTGAGGTACAGACTTAGCGCTAATGTCTCACGGAGACAGCGGTAGGGCTCAGACAGCAGGCAAGCAGCGGACAGTAAATAAGGGTAGATGTGCCAGAACCGGCGGGGTTTGAAAACGCTCACCAAGCTTCAAGAAACCCTGGCGATGGCCATGATCAAAAGATCACCAGGAGGGGCGCCTGGGTGGCTCATCGGTTAAGCGTCCGACTTCGGCTCAGGTCATGATCTCACGGTCCGTGAGTTCGAGCCCCGCATCAGGCTCTGTGCTGACAGCTCAGAGCCTGGAGCCTGCTTCGGATTCTGTGTCTCCCTCCCTCTCTCTGTCCCTCCCCCACTCACGCTCTGTCTCTCTCTCCTTCAAAAATAAATAAGCGGGGCGCCTGGGTGGCTCAGTCGATTGAGCGTCAGACTTCGGCTCAGGTCATGATCTCACGGTCCGTGAGTTCGAGCCCCGCGTCGGGCTCTGTGCTGATAGCTCAGAGCCCGGAGCCTGTTTCAGATTCTGTGTCTCCCTCTCTCTCTGCTCCTCTCCTGTTCATGCTCTGTCTCTCTCTGTCTCAAAAATAAATAAACGTTAAAAAAAAAAAAAAAATTAAAAAAAAAAAAAAAAAAAAAGATCACCAGGAGAAATCCTGCCCAAGGCTTACAGTCACAGTTCGTCAATCACACATGTGAAGACAAGAAATTGGTGGCAGAAACAAAGCTCAAGAAAGTGGAAATGACTTTTGAATACCAATTCTGGAGAAATAACTTGTGTTATTCCTCTTCCTAATGGTACATATAACCGTGTTCCATAAACAAACTGTCACAGGACGCGGTAGTAACGACTCCGTTGTTTCCAGAGCAATCCAGCAGGTTTTCCCTGGAAATAGGAAGAGGCTGAAACAGCAACGTTCTCAGCGCAGAAAACCTAGATCCAGGGCGCCTGGGGAGCCAGTCGGACGAGCATCCAACTTCAGCTCAGGTCATGATCTCAATGGTTCGTGGGTTCGAGCCCTGCATTGGCCTCTGTGCTGTCAGTGTGGAGCCCACTTTGGATACTCTGCCCCCTCTCTCTATGCACCTCCCCCGCTCGCGCTCTCTCTCAAAAATAAATAAACATTTAAAAAACAATTGGCCAAGGAATAGATAAGTTTCTACCATAAAGATAACTCCTCACATGTGCAGTCAGATGGAGCATTTTCCCAGATAAGGGAGGAAATCCCAGCTGAAGTCCTAACTGCTCAGGTGTTCATGTTTTAGGATTACTCCAGAGAAAAGAGGCTCTTAGGCTGTGACATTTTAAAAAGCTTTTAAACTACACTGTAGCTGGCCTGTGACTGCACTGAGGGTTTAATTTCCTTAGCTCAGGAAAGCACTTACCCCTGGCCTGGCACACCGGCTTTATTAAGGCCACTTGGAACTTTGTAGCTTTGGTGTGGAGAAAATGTAGGTTTCTGGTTTCCGAACTACATATTAAAACACTAGTTTGTTGATAATGGAAATACAATTAAATTTTTTCCCTTTAAAGTAGCAATAATACAGATGAAGCCAAGAGATTTTTTTTTTTTGAAATATCAACATGTCTTGAAGAGAAACTTCAAATAATGCCTGTTTCCAAATTGAAACTATTCAACAAGCAGCTAAGTTTACAAAAGCAATTCATCTGAAGTAGAGATCAGAGAGGAAAACAGCCATGCTGGGTCTTCTGTTCATACCGCCAGCAACCTGGAAGCTGGACTGCAGGCCCAGGCCGTGGGCAGGTCCTTAAAGAGCTGAGGACAGCGTGCCTTTTCCCTACCTGGCTTCATGTGTCTCTAAACATCAAGACCGAGAGCAGATTTTACCAGACAATGTGCATAGGGCTTAATTCCTCTCCTGTCGTGAACCAGAGATGATGATAAGAACAGCCGAGAAGCCCTTTCTTTAATGAAAACACTGAGGGAAGTTTAGACAAGTGGCCAACCAAGGCCCACCCCCCGAGAGGCCTCGCACAGGGCCTGGCCTGGTCCTTGTACCACACGCAGAGCTGGGCCTACAGACAGGCCCGAGAGAAGCAGGCAAAGCCCACTTCAGCAGAGGGTCCTCCCCTCAGCCGAGGTAAGTGAAGCAGTCTACGCGAGGCCCCACCGTCCCTCTGCCCCAGTGGATTTAGGGTCTGGGTCTGCGTGCCCTCGAGGCCCTTGCGCGGGCAGGGCATGCCCTCCAGACTGCCTGGGCAACGTGCTCCACCAGCCGCGTGAAGCTGACAGGCACCGGGAGACTGGCCTCATCTGGCTCAAGTGAGTTTTGGTTCCTTCATCCATGTTTCACAGATTCGGCACCATCCAATTATACTTACTTGGGCTTGCAGTTCATCAGGTTCAAAACTCAGATCTTCCCTGGCACATTAAGAAACGGCCTTTTGTTGAAGTAAAAGGAAAGAAACTCACAGATAAGGGGCAATTTGTAGGCAAGGATGAAAGATCATCTGAGCACACTCCTTGGAAAAGACTGGATTTCCTGCTCTCTGCAAATGCTATCACCACTGACGAGCCTTATTCTCGCTCCTGGTGGGGGCAGGCGGGGGCAGGGGGCAGGGAGGGGAGGGACAGAAAGAACAGGGGAGAGTGGCGGCCTCAAGTGTGTGCCTCAGACAAGGGGAGGGCTGCGTGGGACCCGGCCCCGGGCCCAACAGGCCAGGACGCAGCCAGACGGGCTCGACTGCACTCACACAGGCTGTGCTCCGTCCTGCTGTGCGGTGCGGCTTCCAGCACAGCCCCCTCGGCTCGCAGACCAAGACGCAAGCCTTCCTTCCTCTGTCCTGCCCCGAATGCAGGGGGAGAAGACGCCGGAACCGGCGGGGGACGAGGAGGGGGCACTCACATCGATGGCATCCCTCTCGAACACGCGCAGCTGCAGGAAGAGCTCCAGCTTGATCTTGCGCTCCTGGAAGAGCTCCTCCATCTGGGCCTGGGCCTCGTCCAGCTGCTGCAGCACCGTCTCGATGTGGCTGATGGAGCTGTTGTGGGGGGTCTTGTTGCTGGAAATGGCAGAGTCCCTGCGGAAGGGAGAGGGGACGGGGCGGCATGAGAAAGTCTCCCATCGTCAGACACCAGATCCGGCCGCGCAGACTTCAGGGGGAGGAAGGCCGGCAGGAAGCAACAACACTGGGCTTCCTCCTGCGAGCCAGCCGCCAGGTCTGCGGCCACACCGAAGACTGTCCCCTGCACCGCCCACCGTCCCCCTGCAAAGCAGCCTAGTAACTCCAGAAAGTGACTTCCGAAGCGCTTCACTGTAGCCACTCTTCTCCTTAGGTAGAGAGAACAGAATCCACGATCCCTGCCTGCTAAAACGGTAGAGTCCCATCAGGAACAAGGGGTTAAACTCTAATGCAATCAATCAGGCCTTTATTGAGTCCCTTTCGCCTGACTCGCGGCAAAGTGAGCATCGCGTGAAGTTAGCAGTAATGATTTAAGAAGCTGTCCTCGAAGGATCCAATAAAGGAAGTCTGCTTCCAGCCCCCGCAGAGCAGGGAGGAAAGTGACACCTGGGGCCTGGTCTCCCCCAGCCTCTGCTCCCGCGACAGGGACACCCACCATCCTCTGGGGACACAGGTCACTCAGGGTCTGAAGGACACAGTTCTGGGAGGTTTAAATCAGCCCGGCTTGTAAGGAAGTTTCAATAATTACTAGGTAGCTGTTAACAGGACATATTAATAAAAGCCGAGTTCTGGGAAAGTTTATTAGTCAATGCCGTGATGAGAAAAATCATTGAGTTAAAAAAAAAAAAAAAAAAACAGTCAAAGAGGGGAAAAAAACAAAAAAGAGAAAGAAAGGGAGGTTACTGTCCTCTGTATGCAGACATGTTATTTGCTCCCCACCTAGCAGGACCCGGAATTAAACAGCTCATTGTTCCCTGGCCGGCTCCAGGGGATGCGGGCGGGAGGAGGGGACCGGCCCACCTCAGCTGCTGTATGAGGTCCTCCCCTTCCTTGATCACGTTCACCGTCACTTGCAGGGTCGTCTGCTGCTGCTGGCCAAAGCGCTTGATGAGGTCCTGCACGGCCTCCACCGACTCGGCATACACGTCATCCAGAAGCTCCTTCTGCAGCTCCTCCAGCCACGTCCACAGCTGCGGAAGGACAGGGCGCAGTGAGCCCCCCTCCCCAGAGAGGCCCCCTCCCCGAGTGACCCCGCTGGGAGGCAAGCGAGGCAGCTGGCTCCCAGGGACGGGAAGGGGGCAGGGGCACGGCCCGAACGGCCCCGGCCCCCCCCCCCCCCCCCCCAAAAATCAGCGGGCCACCACCGCCTGGTGAAAACACACAGGCACAGGGCCGGAGGGGACTGTCACAAAAGCGAAGAGAGGAGAGGAAAGGGAAGGGAAGTCAGTCTTTCCGATCCTTCCTGGGCTCAGTCCGAGAGTCAGAGGAATAGGAGAGACGCGCCCCCCCCCACTCCACCAACCAAAACATCTGCTAAGCATAACGCATTCTTCCACACATCCTCTGACTCTTGTTTAGCAGATGGATAGTTTTATTTTATTTTTAGCAAGGGCACTACTACAATCCATTATTAATTATTAAACCACTGCTCAGATGTGGCTGCTCTGCATCGCTCAGAGAAGAAGGAAGCCTATGATGTGGTGGAATAAAGTCATCACCACGCCTGGCGGGAGATTCGGATGAGGCGCGGTGCTCGGTAACCTCGCCCATCCCGGGCCACAGCCAAGCCTGCCGCGACGCGGTCCTTCAGTGAAAGGAGTGTGCACACCGGGAACACTTCAACACCTCCATTCCACAACCATCACAACTGCGCTTGGGGACGTGGATGGGTGAAGACAACTTGGAACAACGGTGGCAAGAAGCCCGCTAGGCCTGGTGGGAGCAGAGCATGTCTCCCATTTCTGGGAAGCCCCCCACTGCCTCCTCGGATTCTCCGGAGCGCCAGTCAGTAAACTGAAAAGGATGTTTAATTAGGCCAGGCAGGCCCTGGGGGCTGGGAAGCGGGTTGTGTGAGGAGAAAACGCTTCCTGCTTCCTCGAGGATGTAAGAATTGCCCCTTCCCCCCTGCCCAACCCCCCCCCCCCGCCCCCTTATCTTCCAAGCATCCGTCACAGACATCACCTCTTCCCCTGACGTTGACCAGCTGTGCCGGCCTCTGTGGCTAACGCGTAGCAAAACCGTGCTTGCCAAAGTAAATGCCGGATCTGGTCTTTGGTTTCTGAGCTTATCTTTTTTGAAAACTGCCCTATGAGGAGGTGTAACTGACATACAATAAACTGCACGCATCTCCAGGATACAATTTCTTAAGTTTTTAACGTATGGACACACCCACGGAGAGACCCCTGTTGTCCACAGCGAACAGCTCCATCACCCCAAGTCCTCCTGTGCCCTCTAACCCTTCTGTCTCGCTCTGCCCTCCTGCCCCAGGCAATCACCCATCTGCTTTCTGTCACTATAGATTAGCTTGCATTTTCTTGAAAAAGCGTGTAAGTATGGACTGACTCTGTTTTTGGTCTGGCTTTCCTTTGACAAAATTATTTTGACATTCATCCATACAGTTGTACGTATCAACAGTCCACACCTTCTACCGTGGACATGTACACCAGCCTGGGTGCGTGGCACAGTTCAGCCACTCAGCTCTTGATGGCACTGGAGCTGTTTCCACTTTTTGGCCACTACACAACTCTTAGGAACGTCTGTGCACAGTCTCTGTGCACCTATGTTTTTCTTTTTTTGAATGATATATATGTGTAGAGTGGCTGGATCCTACGACAGGTGTAGGTTTAAATTTTTAACAAACTGCCAAACTGTGTTTCCCCAGGCTGCACCCTATCATGTTCCTGCCAGCGCTCTATGAAAGTTCCAGTTCCTCCACTGCCTCACCAATTTCCGGTAAGATCAGCCTTTTTCATTTTAGTCATTCCAGATGAGTGCCATCTCATTATGGTTTTAATTAGCAATTCCCCACTTACTAATGATGGCAAGACGAGCTAACTTTCTAAGAATTCTTTTGTTGTTAAATGTAGCTTTAGTTATAAAGAAAGTATCCAGATGCTTCTGTCAGATCAGTATTTTAAATATGGCAGGTCAGTTAGAAAACATGGGAAGTAAAGGCCAATGACTTTGTCAGTCACACTACCTGGAATCCTAAGATTTAATTTTACTAAAAACATTAAATAAAACATCTGTTACTTTATTTCTTAGTATCTACCCAGGTTGGTTTTTCTTTTTTTGTATGTAAGTTATCAAATTTCATACGATTCCAGAATTTTAATTTAAAGGAGTTTTAGAGCTGAGCTGGTTCAACTCTTGGCTCTTGCAGGTTAAGGAAAAGAAGCCCCCGTGATGAACCCACCCTCAGGACACGGGCAAAAGCAACCGCTGGTGCTAAGCCTGCACTGGAAAAGAGACCTCCAGATCCAGTCCCATGCGCATTGACACGGTACTTCAGCGCCAAAAATACCACTCAGTGGTTCACCAAATACGGACCAACGTTCTGCACCATCTGTAAAGGGTCCATAATCACAAACACACTCTTTTGGGTTTGTTGTTGCTCCTGTTTGCTCTCGTCTAAATCCTAAACCCTCATGAACATGGTTGTTGCATTTATAAACGGGAAGGGTGACGGCATGATGGCCACGAGGAATCTCCCAATTTGCTCCTAAGAAAAACCTTCCACGTTCTAGAGGTCACATTGCACAGCAGCAGCACTATGGATTGAAGAGATACTCTAACAAAGCATTGGCTCTGTGACCTAAGACATCACGGAATCTCTCCGAAACCCTGATCACTAAATAGGGATCCTCAGACCAAGACCGGCCTCAAGGAGCCACGAGGAGGGCAAGAAGACAGGCGGCGTAGGAGAGCACTAGGTGATCAGCGGGGCTCTGTAAAATGTAATCACCTGAGGTATAACGAGCCACTCAAATGAAGCGAAGAGCCAGGATTCGCTAAACGAAACCAGGGATGTGCCACTTAGGCTGCACTGAGCAAAAAGCAAAATTTCACCAAAACATGTTAGCACGTCAAAATATTTAACCAAAAACATACAGAATATGTTATCTAAAAGGTAGGCTTTTCTAGCTGAAACGGCTTCAGCAGCTTCCTGGTAACCTGCCTCCTACTTGGTCCCCAAACCCTCTCAGCCACAGGTGGCCCTGCAGCCCTCCCACCTTCTGATCCCCGTCTGCCGATAAACACTATGAAAAGGTGGGCCTGTTCAACTACATTTATTCCACTGCAAAGGACAACTGATAAACAAACAAAACCCCAATTCTTCAGTCCCTTTCTCTCACAATCTCAACTGTCATCTTCCACCTTAATACACATGCTGCCCAGGAGCCGCCCCTGCCTCGTCACTGTGTGAGAGAACCAGGAAAAGGAGCGTCACCTGGAGTGCGCCTGTCTGTGAGCCAGCCCCAGGTGATGGGCGGCAGGTGAGTGGGTGAAAACTGGAGACCCGTGCGGAATGCAGAGAGAGGCATGCATATCACACGCCGAGTCCTCAGAAACAGTGCTCGCGCACCGGAGTGCAGCCTCACTTCTATACACTGTGAAGAGGAGACGGGAGATCAAAACCAATGCTTGGAACTGGCCCGGGGCACGGTGCGTAAGTGTGTTTCTACCTAACTCCACGGCAACAGCCTAAGAGATGATTAAAACAGAACACTTCTAAGGTAATATGGAAGCACAATTAAGAGCGTGGCTTCTGAGGCTACATCGCTTGACTCTCTATCCTGCCTTAACATTTCCTGGGCTGTGGCCTCGGGCAAGTTACTTCTCATCTGTAACACGGGCCTAAGTGCCCAGCCCAGACAGCTGCCGGCAAGATTAAATGAGTGGACACGTGCAGAGTAAAGAAATAAGTAAATGTGAGCCGCTACTACTAGTTCTGTTCTTGTAAAAAAACAAAAAAAGTGGCTAGTACTTGGGGTGCCCGGGGTACCTGGGTAGCTCAGTGGGTTGATTGCCCGACTTCTGATTTTGGCTCAGGTCCTGGTCCCAGGGTTGTGGGATCAGGACCCGTGTCAGGCCCTGTGCTGAATGTGGAGCGTGCCTGAGAATCTCTCCCCCTCTGCCCCTCCCCTGTGCGCGCTCTATCTCTCTCTCAAATAAAAATAAGTAGATGAGATGAGATAAATGGGGGTGGGGGGGCCTGGGTGGCTCAGCTGGTTGAGCATCCAGCTCTCAGTTTCGGCTCAGGTTGCGATCTTGTGGCTTTGTGGGTTTGAGCTCCACATCAGGCCCTGTGTTGGCCGCATGGAGCCCGCTTGGGATTCTCTCCTTTCTCGGCCCCTCCCCTCCTAAAATAAATAAATAAACTTTAGAAGGTAATTAAATAAAAGTCTTCCTTTGCTAGATAGTTTCCAGAACGTATCCAGGTCCCTGTCTACTGTTCAAAATATGTCACTTAGTCTGGTAGACTTAACACCATCCTGCATTTACATCTTTTTACACCTAAAAATAGTATGAGGAAAAGGGGCTGGAATTAGTCCACCAGAGTCCATAGAAACCACTTCCCCTTGGTTCCAGGGGAAGCGGCATGAGGACTTGTGGGTCAAGCCTTTTCCTTCCCTCCTAAGTTTATTTCCTGCACATCCTGGACACTTGAACATGCATCCACAGTGGACTGGGCTCACCCTGCCTGGCCAGCTGTGGAACCGGCCAAGGGCCACCCCAAAGAGGAAACCACAGAAACGGATCCTGGGATCAGGCAGTTGAGAGGGGAACAATAAATGAGGTAGAAGGAGGAAGGTTCTATTTAAATCCATAATGTCAAAATGCTCAAAAATCCTTTGCCACTTTAGAATTTTTTTTCCTGGTACTACAGAAAATATTCTCATTCAATTTGGAGAAAAAAAGGATTCTCAGATAAAAGTAATTTCTGCTGTCAGTTGGTGATGAACTGATGCATATCACAATGCAGTAAAATTAAGGTAAAGTCTATTTTTAAGCTTTTAAATTAGTACATACGATGCCTAAAATAACCTCTGAATAAAAGAATGAGAAAAGTCTCTAGGATGCCTGTGAAATTTTACCGTACGTTTCTAGGCATGAAAAAAACTGCACTTCGGTGCATGCTGTCATCTACCATAAAGAGATCAACCTCTGCCCACAGCAAGAGGCGCTGCATTCTACCCAGGCACTCAGCGGCATGGACCCCACGTGGAAAGCTGTGGCCCACAGCCAGAGGTGGGCAACACCGCCCCCTAGAGGCCATCCAAGTGGTGGCCACCAGCATTCCAAGGACGGGAACTTGAACCCAGCCCACAACTTGGCTGCGGCCGTGTACAGACCTGGTTCCTGGACCAGGATCCATCCACAGAGAAGGCTGGGCTAGGGAGACATGTGAGGTTCTGGGGGCAGGACCCCCGCGACAAAGATGTGACAGCCCGGGTCCCAGGTCCAGCGGCAGCTGGCTGGGTGCAACCCAGGTGCACCCCCACTGCGGCCCCCTCCCCTTCAGCTCTGTGCTGGGCGGAGCCTAAAGGAGGAGCTGCAGCCCTGCTGGGAAAATCCCCTTCCTCGCTAATCACACAGGAGACCTCGCAGACTCCCAGAGGGACTTGTTGGTGTGACGTGTCCCGGGAAAGGCTGACCTTCCAGCCGATTCGGCAGGTGGTAGGATCGGAGGCCCGAGATTTGGGGACTGCTTCAGCTGCAACGTCTCTCAGATGCAAAGTCTGAACACAGCCTACAAGCCCGCTCCATCTGGAGGTGGGGCACAACTCACCAGATGTGGCCCTCTGTCTGAGCGTGGCCTTGGGAAAATCCTTGGAACCCTCTACTCCAGGATTTCTCTATGAAATGAGATCTTCCCTAACTGGCAAAGTCAGTCTGAGAATCAAATGAAGTGGCTACAGACATGTGAACGTGCTCAGTTACTTCAAGCACTTTATAAACAGAAGCTACCACCACTCTTATCTGTTTCCCTACTCTTGTTTACCACGGGGACAACCATCTGGATACCAAGGGGATGGGGAAGCTGTAAGGAAGTGTGGGAAGCACAAAAGCTGCACCCACCCCCACCCCCCACCTCCCCCCACCCCCCCCGCCACCCCGCCAGCAGAAGCTGCAAATCAGGAGCAGAAGTAGGTAGTTTCAATGGCAACTTACAGATGGGATTTCAGGGGGCACCCACTGTGCATAGCAATCGTGATTCAGTTCTAGGTATAAGCACCAGGGGTCAAAGGGGAACTGTTCCAGCCACGTGCAGCGCATTCTCCAGCCTGAAACGGTGCACACGCCTGCTGCCCTGATTATGGAGGAGTAAGGGTTTGAGGAGTACCACGTTATTCTTGGGTGGGTGATAAAAGATGCCTTAATATGATGAGGTTTATGAAGGAAGCCCATCAGATTACTGGGGGAAGGATGAGGGACAAATCAAAGTCTGTATCAAGAAATAATACCAACGCACGTATGTGTAAGAGAGGGGAAAGAAGGAGAAGCAAGCCGGAGCATGTGAGGGCAGCCCCCCGTGAAGAGGGGACGCCTTGTGGGTACCGCAGCACTGGACGGTGGAAGGTACGGATGGGCAATCAAGGACAAGGTGAGGGACAGGTGCTGTGCCTGGGCAGAGGGCCCACACAGAGACCAAGGTCAGAGCGCGAACCTCAACCACCCAAATATTTACACACAGTCTACTTCGTGAAAAACAGAGATTTTGAGATGAGGAATTTATTTGTTCTCTTTTCCCAACACTGGCAAAGCATAAAGCACTCTCCTGGAGGTTTCAAAGTGGGAAGAGCTCCTTCCCGCCCCTGCGTCATTTTGAGAGCAGCCACTGTCTCCCTGAAACAGCCTGCAGTTAGTCACAGTGTAATTCGTCCTTGGCTCTGCAAATCTCCGGAGACGGCGAGCGTTCGTGCAGTCTGCCGTCCCTTGTCCCAAGGGTAACACTTCATTGCCTGGACTCTACCCGCAGGGCAGGAACAGGAACTCCTTCCACACCAGCTCACTCCCCTCTGGACACTCCCCTTGCAAAGTGGGGGCTGGGGAGCAAAGGAAACATCACGTGCGATCCAAACAGCAGTGCACAGCAAGATGACTGACCCCCAGTTGTGATTTTTCTCCCGTGCTTTTGCTCATGACAGCCACAGGCGTTACTTCGGGGCATGGCACTTGTGCATGTTCATGAACATGTGTAAGGTTGTTGTTTTCACATGTGCTGTGGCCACACATGTGACCCTTACTTCATAACCTGAGTGTTTCTGATTCAAAAGACTCCTATTAAAACCCATGAATGAAATGTCCATGTTGGATTTTGACCTACTCCTGCTGACATGTTTTGGGATCCTCTGTATGTGACAGACCCTGACCTAGACTTTGATAATAAGCGTGCTTTCCATGCCAATACTTCCACTCACAGATTTTCTGCATGGGGACAGAGACGCTCAAGGGAGACACCGTCCTGCAGCCTCACCGAGGTCATCTACTAACAGGCCCTGCAACGATGGTCTCACTTGCAAGGCTTCCCAGGTAGCCAAGGCGATTTCTGCTGCAGCACCAAGTCTGTCCCTGTTTGGTGGCAATTTTCCCATTTTCAACATAAACAGCTCCCAACACAACAAAGGAGGGTTTTCAGGGTGTCTGAATTCCGAAGAGCATTCCTTCCAGATGTCACATTGGGATATAAAAGTTCTGAATACATTAGTAGGGTCAGTTCAAAGACATGACAACGGCACGGAAGGCTCCCCTACAGAAGGTGATGCCAGGGATGAGACCCACCCATCTGCCAGCCTCAGGTGCCACTGAGGTGACGGGTCTACCACCTCCCTTGGCCACCGCCATCAGCAAGTCTGATCCAACCGTGGGTCTGGACTGCAAATTACTTCCTTACTCACAAACTGGGTACGATGAGTAATACCTCACTATCAGAGCAGCCTGGGAGGATAAGGACAGTGCTGGTCTTGTGATAAGTGACTCCCTCAGTTGACGCTTTTTCCCAGCCATTCAGCAGTCTGATTCCAGTGACTGTACTAACAGATTGCCCATACTTTCCTGTTTCGTCTACAAATTAGATGTTAAATGCCTGGTTTAATGCTCAGTAATTCCACTGCATGCCCTTCATCAAACCAGAAACCGAGTACAGAGTGAAATACAGTTAACATGCTATAACCCATTCATTCACTTCTTTCTCTACTGGCAGTTTATCAACTGCCTTTTCTAGAACTCTGCCTAGGACTGACCGACCTCACCTGTGTGCTGTGTAAACTCTGCTTTCTGCATTGCCAGCCCCCTGGCATGTCCCCCCTTTCTCACCCCTCCTTAAAGATCAACAGACCCAACCATCAGGTTCTCTCACTACCCAAGGGTCTAACTGTCTTGGAATAGAGACTTGAACTCCCTTGGAAGAAATAAATCCTTTCTTATAAAATCTTCACTCATTTTGATCTTTTGCTTCTTCTAAGGCAGTCCAAAGAGCAGTCTCCTTGAGGAGAACAAAAAAGCAAAGTGAAAGTTGATGAAACCTATTTTCTGCTCATATCCATGGGCTTCGCTGGTGCAGGCACAAAGCCCAACCCTTCCTTGATCTCAGGGCTCTCAATTTTGGGCTTCAAAGAAAGGAAAACAAACAACAAAACCAAAGAAGCCTTTTCTTATCTAGAGCTTTCCAGCTTTCCTGACAAAACCCTCACACGTTGCTGCCGATCAAGCTTCCCACCACTTACTCAATAAAAACAATAACCAGTAACAAACAATACATACCAGAAATGCATATGGATGATGTACTTCTCTCAATTAACCAAAGACCTATCACATTTAGTTCATGAAGCTGAGTGCCAAAATAAAAAAATCAAGAACGTTAAAAATGCTCTATTAAAAAGTCCAGCAAGTAAACCAGATCACATATACATCCATTTTAAGCTGGTCATTTTAAGACCTATAATATTGGACTGGCTTGACATTCAGCTGAAGGGCCTCTCCTCTCTATTATATTAATTGAGGCCAATCTACAAACAGTGAATTAAAGCAGACATTTGCAACTCTCCATTGAGGGCTGACCCTTCAACAAGAAATTATAAAATTTGGAGTCTGTGCACAGTTACAAATTTTCAATCCCAGCTGTTCTAATACTGAGTTACAAATAAAGATAATGTAGTATGTTATTAATTCATCTAATAATCATTTACTGAGTGGCCACTCAGTAATTTTCTACACTAACATCTCATTTCCATGCTGACATGAAAATTTTCTCTACCTGAAAATATTGGACCTGTATGAAGAAACAGAAAATTCATGAATTTAAACCACTTTTTAACTATCCTATAGAAAAAAAAAACAATGTTTTACATAAAACTCTTCTGATAAAAGGGCCTCTTTTAGAGAAGAACATCCCTCTCTCCCCCTGGGCTAACACTAGTATTTTATGCATACTTATTTGGTGGGAAAAAAATCCTTTATTTTGCAGCTTTGGCTGGTAACACAAGAATTTAGTGATTTGTGCAAAGTAACAGATGCCAGTACGAATGAATGGACCCATGAGTAAAGATTCTTTACAAGAGCTGACCCTGTCCTGACAGACTGGGGCTAGAGACACAGCTTATATCCCAGAAAGGCTTCAACCTTTGATCTTAAACAAAAAGGCCAGAGCAAGGGCACCAGAAGTAGATTAAACAGTTTTTGTTGAGCAAAGATGAGGGAGGAAGAGATCAGATTATAGCTAGGTATTTATACCTTTGCATCTCACATTTCCATCTGCCCCATCCTGTGTGTGTCCAATCAGTTACAGGTGGGGAGATGGGGAGAGGAGGGAAAAAGGAACATTTACTGGCAGCTGCTCCAAGACGGGCACTATGGTAAGTGTTGACAGAGTTTCACTCAGCTGTCCACACGCCTGAGAGACCCTCGTGTTCCCATCCTGTAGTAGGGGAAGCAGAGGCATTCAAGTCTGGCCCACGTCACTCAGGCAGTTAAAGGGACAGGTTCCACTTTGATATGCTTTGTTAATTAATTTAATAAAGGTTATATTTTTACAGAAAGAAAGCATCAATGACTAGATTCACAGACACACACACACACACACACACACACACACACACCTATGGCAAGACCATCTACTTTTTTAAACGCCAGACACTACAGAGTATAAGAAGACAAAGTGCTAAACCTGTTGGTAGCAACTAAATGCCCCAGACCAAATCGAACGTCCAGTCATGCAAGGACTGTTCTAGGCTCTTTGCTTCCTCTTGCTTTCTTTGGCTTGAGGCCGTTTAATTGCCCATTTGTATCTGCATCAGATTAGTTAAAAATATTCAAGAGTACAAGGAGAGAGGTCAGCTAAGGTACCGAATACCGAACATAAATTACTGAGAGGTGATCAACTAAACATCCTAAGGTCTTAACCCTCCCCTCTGACAAATGTATCGAAGCCATCCTGGCCTTTTGAGAAGTCGCAAAGATCACTCACCATTGCTGAGGGGAGTGCAAATGAAACCGCCGTTCTGGAAAACAGTTCGGTGGTCTGTTTTAGAACGACAGGAGCTTACCAGAGCACCCAGCAATCGCACTCTCGGCCATTTGGCCCACAGGAATAAAAGCTTCAGTCCATGTGAAAACCTGCGCATGACAGTCCAGTGTCTCCTTCTGAAATTGCCAAAACCTGAAGAGAACCCACTGTCCTTTAATGGGTAGGTGGCTAACAAACTAGGGCATATCCGTACCAGGAAACACTACTCAGGAAGGAAGAGGAAAGAACTACTGATGGATCTCAAGGGAATGACGCCAAGTAAGAAAGTTACACAGCTTATGATCCCCTTACACAACATTTTGAATCACAAATTATATACACGGAGAATAACAGATGAGTGGCTGCCAGGGGTTAGAGACGCAGTTGGGGTTGGGTATGAACAGGAGGTGTATCACCTGGGTGATGGGATGATTCTGTAAGTTCAAAGTGGTTACGTGAATCTGCACAGGATACAACAGCACAGAGCAACCACCCACGAGCACATGCACACGTGCCACACCGGAAGAGGCTTGTGGAGCATAGCAGAGTCGCTTTCCTGCTTGCATAGTGCACGGGGGCTACCCAGGACGTGACACTGGGGGAGGCTGGGAGAAGGGGGTACGGACCTCCTTGTCCATTTCTTTTTTGCCCAACTTCCTGTGAACCTGTAATTATTTCACATTGAAAGTTAAAAAAGAAAGCTGGGAGTATGTTTAGAGGGATCACATAGATCTTTGGAGGCATATATGTGGGGTGGAAATAGTAATGGAAACAAGCGAATATATCATTTTAGAGAACACAGATGCAGGAGTCATCAGCAAAAACATGGCTGTGAAGGCCAAAACGAAAGGCTTGGAAGCTTGGGCTCAAACTAGAGAACTTAGCACGGGAGGTGTGAGAGATCTGGAGGATGCTGGAGCTCAAGAGGCCAGGCTCGCTCAGAGAGCTGACAGGTCCCCACGTGGAACAGAAACAGGCCCTCTCTGGAAAGTCAGGCCTAAGGAACGGGCTCTGCACTACAAACCACCGATGACAAGAATTCAGCAGAGGGCAGCTGGTCTACCCAGGGAGCAGCACACACCGTCAATCAATTTACCTGAATCAGGTTAACCACCAGATGCCCAATTCATTCTCCAGCTCCGCCAGGGAAAGGAGAGAAAGGAAATCTGGGCCCTCTAGGCAGGGCTGACCGAGAAAGCACTGGGTTCGTTTTCAACAATACTCCTGGAGCAAACTAGGTGAGGGCTGGAGGAGAGGCGGCCTGAGAACTCCATACCCCAAGGAGCTATGCAGCACCCGCTTCCTGGAAACCCTCCCCAACCAGGGTGACCAGAGTGCAGAGTCCCCAAGGGCTCTGTCCCTGCTCCCCAGGGCGAGGGAGCACTAGCTAGAGCATAAAGAAAGAAGCCAGCTTACCCACAGGCATAAAAATGGAGCCAGACGGGTATGCTGGGACAAAAAAAAAAAAAAAAAATCACCAGGTGGTCAGGAGGCCTTTATTTTTGACTTCTGAGTAGATCCTCTTTTCCCAGGCATTATCCCAAACAAAAACTTGCCCCAGTTCAGCATGTAAGTCTGCAGAAACAGAACCCAAAAGGCTTCTTTACTTAAACCCAGCAAGAATCACAGCCCCATTCAAATGGGAATGGTCTTCCCTGGGAAACCATGGCTGAGAAACCATGGCTTTCAGAAATCAAGTGAACAAAACCAACTCAAGGCCACTGAATCAAATCCAGAAATAAACTCCAGCCAAGAACTCAGTACCACCACCTGGTTGCCTCAAATAACCCACAAATATCAAAGGTAATTGTCAATTAACTCAGGACCTAATTTCGAGAATGAAGGACAAATGGATGAAAATAACTATGCTTGTGCTATATTTGGAAATGGAAATATGTCCCTCTATCATTAAATCTCAGAATGGTGTGCTAGAAATAGACATTATTTTTTCCACAAGCTGACAGAGGATATGCTAGGTCTGGAAGGCAGGCTCACTAGTGAGATATAAAGGTAAGGGATACATCGTTTTGGTCTTCAAGGAACTTCGCATCCACCGTGAAAAACCAACAAATGACCGACACACACACAATACACACAAAAGCAGACATAGGTCTCTCTGCTGGTCCTTCATCTTTGTCCTGGCACATGACAGCTGGCCCGGGAGGCCCTCGGGGATGAGTGAACAAATGAATCAACAGTGGGAAAAAGCATTCAGGAGGACAGGAAGACAGGCAATACCGGGAGAGTTATAGTCAGAAGCGGTGTGAACGACGTGCCAAAGGAGAGCAGAGAGACTGAGAGGTAGAAGGCGAAGGCAAAGGCAGGAGGAGGAAACTTCACGTTAGGCTCGTCGGCATTCTCTTTAAATACTACTTTAAAAACATTTTAAACAAGAAACCAGGGAGTATCAGTCGTCACGCCTTCTGAAAGGAGGGGTAAAACATCTCCTGACTTGCTTTCAGAGGAGGAAAAAAAATGCAGGAAGGGTCCCAGAATGCTTCCAGATCTGGGGTGAAACTCCATCAACCACTTTCTGCATCTGACCTCAAGGTAGAAGATATTTCCTCTTCTCTCTTCCCAGGAATGGGTATTCTGTATTGCATCCTCTGGGATTAAGAGGGCAAGGCGTCCCGAGGTCTCGCTCAGAACCTAAGTGCTCGGTCGGCCACAACGCACAACCCCTGAGTCTCTCCCAGGTGGGGTTCTTAAGAAGAATTCCCGAGCCAGCACTGAGAGACATCACCTTGATCCAGCACCTTCAAGCTTAGTGGTTAATGATGCCACCTTCAATTACGTGCTCATCAGTGAGCCAGAAACGTGCCACAAAAGAGACAGGCCAACAGCTGTGCTCCACGTAAAGCGAGAGATCACCACCACCACGCGTCTGGAGTGAGAAGTCCACCTGCACACCAGGAGAGCCTTTGAAAGCTAGCTTCCAAAAAGCTTCATGTATTTGCCTAAATAAAAAAGACAACCCGCCTTTTCTATCTTCCTCTATGTAATTTTAAATTGCAGGGGCACCTGGGTGGCTCAGTTGGTTGGGTGTCCGACTTCAGCTCAGGTCATGATCTCACAGTTCATGGTTTCGAGCCACGCGTTGGGCTCTGTGCTGACAGCTCAGAACCTGGAGCCTGCTTAGGATTCCGTGTTTCTCTCTCTCTCTGCCCCTCCCCTGTTCACACGCTGTCTCTCTCTCAAAAAGAAATAAACCCTAAAAGAAAAATTTTAATTGTATGATCTGCTTGAGAAAAATTAGACAGCATAAATCTTTTAGCAACCTTTCATTCCTCTGATATGTTAAACTGTTTAGTAACTTTATGCAAACACGTATTTAATTAGCATGACTTCTTTACTTGGCCCTTCTGTCACTTTTAATCTCATTTTAAACTAATTAAATTTGTTCTAAACGAATCTGAATTTTCATTAAACGAATCTGAATTTTCATTAAATACCCAGTTTCACAACACAGTGACAGAAGAAATCATTCCTTCCCAAGAAAACCTACCAAGTACCCCTGTAGATGTTAAGGCCTAGATGCAGCACAGAGAAAGGAGACTGAGGAAAATTCTGGAGCTGGTCAGTAACAAATGAACCTACTATAAAAATGGCCGGGGCTAAAGACGAAGGCCAAGCACATCGCAGGGAAGAATCGAGCAGCGCTCCATGCCTGTGTGTGGCCAGCTTCACAGCATCTAACTCCCGGCTGCCTGGGACCGCTAGGCACTCCCCCAACTGGTCAGCTGGGGCACCCTTCCTCAGCCTCAGGTCACTTTAGGGCACACATTTAAGAAGAACCCAGTCAGGGTACACACGCTAGTTTCTCTGCCACTGTGATAGTTTTCCATATAACAGGAATGAACGCACTGAAAATTCTCCAGTTTTAAAGGGAACCACTTAACCTTTAAAACAGATTTGAGGTCTCCTTGGTCTACCAACTTCATCAATTCTAGAAGTTCCTACGGTGTAAGTCAATGAAAACAAAATGTGTTTTCACTTTTAAATAAATTCCCAAGCCTGGTAACAAGACAGATTCTACTGTTTGCTAACTGGAATGTTTTTATTATAAGATTCTTTTTCTTAAAAATGCTACTGATGTTATTAAAGCCAGTGAACTGAGACCCAGTCTCTGGGGAACAGCTCTTGCAAAACGCTTTCCTTCTAGTTTCCTTTAGTGTCTGCTTTCTGAAAACTGTAACCAAGCTGAAAAGGTGATGTAAATCATATATACTGCTTCACGAAGTCCTCTCCGTCCTAAAGTCAAGCTAAATCTTTACAAATCCTGCTTGAGAATATTCCTTGGCACGTCACAGAGACAAACAGCAGATTAGGGACACGCAGTGGCAGACCTTCCTCTCTCTCCAGAGGCACAGGCTACCTGAGGCCACGGTGCCCCCTGCAGCTCAAGTGACGAGCTTCACCCCCCAGCCACTGTGCTTCCCTACGAGGAGGCTGCTCAGAGCTACTTGCTGCTGTCTGTCTGTCTGTCTGTCTGCCGCACCTGGAAGAGCGAAGGCACAGTCTGCTTTTTCACACACATCACCTTCTCCCTCTCGGCCTGGGTGTCCAAATGCATGAGGTAAAGAGTTGCTGACATCAACATTGAAGGGAAAGAGAGAGAAACACACAACTGTACTGCAACAGGTGGGCATAAAGAAAGTTCCAGAAGGCGCAGGGGAAACAGCTGACCCTGCCTGGAGCAGTGAAGGGAAGCCGTATACCCAAGTTTCAGGGGCGCCCGAGCGTCACAGGTTTGGGGACACTGCTGAGTGTGACGGGCTGCAGGCAAAGTGGAGACCGGACCGTTAGGATGCAGAGAGGTTTCAGGCCAGTGCCCCACGTACATAAGGAATCACTGACGGTTCAAAAGCAAGGCTATGACCCGATCAAATCTCTATTTCTGTGGCAGTGTTGCAGGAGGCTGGAGCGAGAGCGGCCAGAGGCAGGGACACCCACTGGTGGCTACGGCCTGACCGGAGCTGAGGGAAGAACTCACAGCTGGCTGCACCCGTGACCAGAAACCGCTGCGGACAATCGTACCATTGGTAAGTCTCCTCAGAATTACCATGTGTGCTCGGAAAAAAACCAAAAACCTTCTTTTGGGGCACCTGGCTGGCTCAGTCAGATAAATGTCCGACTCTTGGTTTCGGTTCAGGTCCCGATCTCACAACTGGTGAGTTCAAGCCCTGAGTCGGGCTTCACTGTAAGTGAAGAGCCTGCTTGGGATTCCCTGTCTCCCTTTCTCTGCCCCTCCCGGCTCGCTCTCGGTCTCTCTCTGTCTGTCTCTCTCTCACAAAAATAAACAAGCGTTTAAAAAAAAAAGCAGTTTCGGGGCACCTGGGTGGCGCAGTCGGTTAAGCGTCCGACTTCAGCCAGGTCACGATCTCGCGGTCCGTGAGTTCGAGCCCCGCGTCAGGCTCTGGGCTGATGGCTCGGAGCCTGGAGCCTGTTTCCGATTCTGTGTCTCCCTCTGTCTCTGCCCCTCCCCCGTTCATGCTCTGTCTCTCTCTGTCCCAAAAATAAATAAAAAACGTTGAAAAAAAAAAAAAAAAAAAAAAAGCAGTTTCTTCGTAAATACCGTAAAGTCTTTTTTAGTTATGGCATTATTAAGGGCAGGCAGAGAAGCTGGCGGCAGTGGTGTTCTGCTCTGAGAGCCTCCCCAGGCCCACACAGCGCCGGCTGCTGCAGAAAGGGCTGCCTGCGCAGCAGAGGACAGCAGAGCCCATCACCGGCCTGGGTGGGCCGAGGCCTCAGGGTCTGTCTCCAGGCTGCCACACAGGCTCACAGAGTTTCAGAGTAAGAGGGAAGTATGGGTTTCTGGGAGCCAAGCCTTTAAGTGATGAACGGCCTGGGCGACAACTAACTGCCCAAGATCCAGAACTGGCGGTGAGGTTCCTTCCCTTTGAGCACAGTTCCCGCTTCCTGGTCTCTGACGCCCCTCCCGCGGTCCTTGGGCGGCCCTACACTTTCCAGATCCTTCTTCCCAGCCTGTGTCTATAAGCTTTCATGTGCTCAATCTCAGATCACCTGGAAGGGCTCCTCATCTCCAATTTACAAAGAGCTGTGAAGTAGAGAGGTTTTTTTTCCCTTCGCAAGAAGATGCAGTGAAAGTTGACATCTTTAGTCAATCTGTAGTCCTACCGAAAACTTTAGATTACGTCTTTTTTCTCCTAAAAAGCTACACGAGCTTAATTGTAATTTTGTAGGATTTCTGCTAAGAATAACATACACGTACACAAGGTATAGTTAGTACCCACCTATTTTCATGTACCAAATAACATGATCTTTTACAATGACAAGAGCATACCTATGAAGTCAGCACTAGTATCCCGATGGCCATGTTGGGTTTGGCACATTTAAGTTCAATATTATGTAGAATTCACTTTTATCAGGATCTGAGAGTGGTCACACAGTCCGATAAAATCATGTCAACCGTGACACTGGCCACATGACAGCCTTACCCACGGAAAGGAAACCAAGCTGTGACCACAGTCACAGCTAAGATGGACACGCTCTGTCCTCTCTCCAAGTTAAAGGCCCCTCTACCAGCTCCAGGCTTCCCTGCTCACCTCCTGCTCCACACCCCTCCCTGGCCAGCCCAGGCCTCACGGGTCCGCTCCCGACAGACACGCAGGCTTCCACGCTGGCGAAGACAAGCAAGGAGCCAGCAGCCTAGAGCACAGTCCCCCGTGCATGCCGACCCGCTCAGGTCGAAAGCCTTCGTCTCATGGCTCACCACCTCCGGTCCACTTTCTCACATCACAACCAGTCCACACTCTTCCCAAGGGGTTCAAAGGGCCTTTCAGAGCCAGGCTCCGTCGTGCATCCCGATGCCTTACCTCCTTGACATGGCTGTGAAACGAGACCGACATGTCCAGCAGGATCTTCCGCTGCTCGACACGCCGAACAAAATCTTGTATCCGGTCTTCAAGCTGATGGGCAGCCTGATAAATCTCTTCTGGGTCACATTCCCCGGTCTGAGCCAGCTGTTCTGCTGCTTCCAGTAATTTATCCGCGTTGGTATATGTGTTCTGCACAAGAGAAAATCCAGAGGAATAGAAGGTGAATTAGAAAAAACCCAGCTGGCCATCACCCATGGCAACTGAGTCACTTTGGAACACTCCAGATCACTGCTGCAAATTAAACAGAAAAAATATGAAGGGAAGAGAGGAGTTAAGGAGTTCAGTGTACCTCTATCAGCAGCCTTTTCCATTACTGTTCTAGATTGTTAAACTCTGAGCCTTCCGTCTGAAGTGGAGACAGGGTATCTACAGGCGGCTGTGGCTGTCCCATGACTCACAGAGGGCTTTCGGCTTTGTGCTGCAGCACATCCAGAAGATAGCACACAGCACAAATGCCCACTTCACTTTCCCTTCCAGTCTTATGACGGAGTGCAGAGTTCCAGTTTTGTCTTTCAGTATGACATACGGTTTTATAATTCCCCAAGTGCAAGTGGAAAGACTGGGTTCCAAGTACAAGTTGCTGTCTTCTTTAACATGTTTCTACTTACCGGTAATTCTGTGCTTCTCTCTCTTCTACTTAAGAACACATACTTTTTTAAGAAAAAAGGAAATAACCATAATGGCTTATACAAACTAGCTAAAGTTTTAGAGAGCTTAAAGCTATGTGTAAATAGGTACCTAAAATACCCTGAAAATTACTCCATTTTGATCCATGATAAATGAAAAGCTGCAAATGGGTCCCCCAAATAAAGAGGTGTACCAGAGAGGCGCCCCTGCTCATGGAAATGCTGGAGAGAGGGCAGGCCGGCAGGGGCTGGGGGCAGCCAAGAGTGGGAGGGCTTCAGCAACGTGCAAGAACAGAGGGAAGGCCCGTAGAGCAGGCTGAGGTCCCTTTTAGAAACAGGCAGAGTCCTCTGTCCTTCTCGAACATGTCAGTCCTGCAGCTGAGCAGGGGCAGCGTCTCATCAGTGGACAGAGTGTGGGGCAGTGTCCCTGCAGAAAGCCTGCGCCTGGGAAGGATGAGGACACCCCTGCATGGGCAGCCTCCCACTGGGGGGACATCCATCTACTGAAACAACACATTAAGGATAAGGAGGGGCAGTGTCCTTAGTTCAGAAAAGGAAGTGACAGATGTGGAAAAGGAGAAAAGCTGAGCTAGCCCTATAGTACCAGGCTGGAATTAGATGGATGCGTGCGATACATGGTTCTACAGACACATGTGGGAATGTTTGCGTTTGTACACACGCACACTCCTCTTTCCCTCCTCCAATGAGAAGGCCCAGGAGCAGCCACGGCCCAACAGCAGTTAAGCATTCCTAGTACCCAGATTTCTACCTGGAATGGCCATTCTCCTCTACAAGGAACCAGGGCTCTTGGAGATATGGCTGACTCGAGGCTGGGATGGGACAAAGCACAAGATGAGCCTGAAATATCTTATTGTATCCAGAAGGAAGGAGATGCTTGAGAACAATGTGGGTAGGTCAGGCCACAGAGGTTAGCTTGAGGGGGCTCCCACTGGCCAAATCAGGGACAATCTGAGAGTAAACAGTGAGACTAACAGAGTATAAGCCACCAATGCAAAGGAAAGCACGAGTCCATACGGACATAAGTAAATAAATAAAACTAGACGAGGAACAGGATATTTATAGAATTTCAAAGGAGCTCCCCACTAAGTGCTTGTTAATTACCGAGGGGGAGAGACTCATCCCACAGTGGAGAAGTCTGGCAGACACCACTTCAACCCAGAAGTCAACGCGAGGACCACAGGTAGCGGGACAAATGAAAACCGGGTGTCGCCCAATGGGACAGCACAAGGACACGGCAGCATGTCTAGGACACGCCCAGCCGAAGACATATAACTGGAGTCTAATCGCGAGGAAGCATCAGACAAACCCAAAGGGAGGATCATTCTCCAAAATAATGGGCCTGAAATACTCCAAAGGTCAGAAAAGTTTAGGCACGACCAAGGAGGTGCTACCAATGCAAGGACCTTGGAAATGTGACCACTCGATGCCACTGGTGACTGTGCACCGGGTCCTTCAGCCGTAAGGACATGCCCGGGGCTGAGGGTTAGGAGGTAGGCACGTCGCAGTGCCAGCCTCCTGATTCTGACAGTGATAAGTGGGTGCACAGAACAGCGTCCCTCCTTGGTGGGAAAAGGACGCTAAAGTCAGCAGTTCAAGGGAGAGTTACGTTCTCTGTGCTATCTGTCCAATGTTCCTGCAAGTTGAAAAAACATCGAAGGCAGCTATAAATACAGCATGGTAAGTATGAGATGGTCTCAGTAAGGAGGACGCTGACGCACAGAAACAGAGGGAGGGGTTCCCCTGGCATCAGGGTGGGGGGGCAACGCCCCACCCCACGCAGGCCACAAGCAGCATCTACGGGGAATTTAACCTTGACAATAAAAGCTAACTGAAAGCAGTCTGTTCTGTTGTCATCAGCACAGGCTGAACACCCAGCTCTCCCAGCTCCACACGAGCCACCGTCCTGAGCCCTTGCTGCACCTCGGGTGTGAGCCCGACCACAGCCCCTGCCGCAGGTAAGGAAATGAGGCCCGCGGGGCAGTCACGAGGCCCAGAGGACAAGGTTGGCGGGCGTGGGAGCAGGAGTCGGCCCGGTCTGAGGGTGCGGACTGTGCCCACGACCCCCCACGGACTGTTCGGCTCGCGGGAGCCCCCCAGCAGGGCTTCAGGCAGCACGGTGTGCGTGCTGCTGCGAGGCAAGGTTCACCACTGCCTCTGCCCATCAACGTCAACCGGAACCACCATCTTCGGGGGACTTCTCTTTTTGGTATTCTTCACTATCAACACAGGATCTTTCAGAGTTCTCTTTAGAAATGAGCAAAGAGATGTCAAAGGATCCCTTAAAATATACTAATTATGACCAGAATTGGAAAATGCACATACATACATTTTGCATATTTTTTGGAAACAATTATCTGAAGTAATTCGAAAGCACAGTCAGTTCCCTGTCTGAATGCAGAACTTACCAGCGCATGAAAGGGCTGTCTGTACATTCAACAAAACATATTTGGAAGCTCGGTTATAACAATCCCTGCACAGAGAAACAGTGACACAGCCCACTTCAAAAGAGCTTTGGAAAGCAGAAGCGTGACTCTGGACCTCCGCATGGCTGAGGCCCAGTCCAGCAGCCTGCCAGGGAGGACCGTGACAAGAAGCCCTCCACACGCAGACATCTCGCTGCTCGGGGCCTCCGGGTGCCGGGATGGAAGGGCTCACGGCAGAGGCCAGAGCTCCAACACCAGTCACGTCACAGACTCGGTGCCCCTGAGCCACAGGCTGCAGACATTACTGCTTTACGGATGGATGAGGGGGCATAATGTCCTGATGAGGATGCTATTAACAACAATAAAAAGTAAGGGCAGAAACTCTTGGAGACAAGAGGAGCCTAAGCAGACAGGACAGCCACATGCAATGCGGCATCCTGGAGGCGGCGCTAGAAACAGGGGGAAACTCAGGGAATCTGAACAAAGGAAGGGCTTCAGTTCACAGCAGCAGCTCAGTATCCGACAACTGTAACAAACCTGCCATAGTAATAAAGAGTAAGCATAAGGGAAGCTGGGGACAGGGTATGGGAACTCTCCCCATCATTTTCACAACTTTTCGGTAGACCTAAAACTGGTCTAAAAAATAAAGTATATTTAAAAAATACACGTGGTTAGCAATCCCCATCAAAATAACACCAGCATTCTTCACAAAGCTAGAACAAATAATTCTAAATTTGTGTGGAACCACAAAAGATCCTGAATAGCCAAAGTAATGTTGAAAAAGAAAACCAAAGCTGGAGGCATCACAATCCCAGACTTCAAGCTATACTATAAAGCTGTAATCATCAAGACAGTATGGTACTGGCACAAGAACAGACACTCAGATCAATGGAACAGAGTAGAGAACCCAGAAATGGACCCACAAACGTATGGCCGACTAATCTTTGACAAAACAGGAAAGAATATCCAATGGAATAAAGACAATCTCTTCAGCAAGTGGTGCTGGGAAAACTGGACAGCCACATGCAGAAAATTGAACCTGGACTACTTTTCTTACATCATACACAAAAATAAACTCAAAATGGATGAAAGACCTAAATGTAAGACAGGAAGTCATCGAAATCCTAGAGAAGACAGCAAGCAAAAACCTCTTTGACCTCAGCCACAGCAACTTCTTGCTCAACACATCTCCGGAGGCAAGGGAAACAAAAGCAAAAATGAACTATTGGGACCTCATCAAAATAAAAAGCTTCTTTCTGCACAGCAAAGGAAACAATCAGCAAAACTAAAAGGCAATCAACAGGATGGGAGAAGATATTTGCAAACGACATATCAGATAAAGGCTTAGTATCCAAAATCTATAGAGAATTTACCAAACTCAACACCCAAAAATCAAATAATCCAGTGAAGAAATGGGCAAAACACATGATATGGACACTTCTCCGAAGAAGACATCCAGACGGCCAACCGACACGTGAAAAAATGCTCAACATCACTCATCATCAGGGAAATACAAATCAAAACCACAATGAGGTATCACCTCACACCTGTCAGAATGGCTAACATTAACAACTCAGGCATCAACAGATGTTGGCGAGGATGCGGAGAAAGAGGATATCTTTTGCGTTGTTGGTGGCAATGCAAGCTGGTGCAGCCACTCTGGAAAACAGGATGGAGGGTCCTCAAAAAACTAAAAATAGAACTACCCTATGTCCCAGCAATTGCACTGCTAGGTATTTATCCAAAGGATACAGGTGTGCTGTTTCAAATGGGCACATGCACTCCCATGTTTATAGCAGCACTATCAACAATAGCCAAAATATGGAAAGAGCCCAAATGTCCATTGAGAGATGAATGGATAAAGAAGATGTGGTATATATATATATATATATATATATATATATATATATATATACACATACATACATATACAATGGAGTATTACTCGGCAATCAAAAAGAATGAAATCTTGCCATTTGCAACTACATGGGTGGAACTGGAGGGTATTATGCTAAGCAAAATTAGTCAAAGACATCCTATGACTTCACTCATGTGAGGAATTTAAGATACAAAACAGATGAACACAAGGGAAGGGAAGCAAAAATAATGTAAAAACAGGGAGGGGGACAAAACATAAAAGACTCTAAATATAGAGAACAGAGGGTTGTTGGAGGGGTTGTGTGTGTGTGGGGGGATGGGCTAAATGGGTAAGGGGCATTAAGGAATCTACTCCTGAAATCATTGTTGCACTATATGCTAACTAACTTGGATATAAACTTAAAAAATAAATAGAAAACAAAGAAAAAAATTCATCAACAGGAAATTAAATAAACTGTGGTTTTTTAGTACAACAAAATATCATGTAGATATTAATAACCCCCCCCAAAAAAATATATGTTTATGTAGTTGACCCTTGAACAACGCATGTTTGAACTGCATGGGTCCAAAGGTACATGAGTTGTTTTTTTTCTGATAAATACAGTACTGCAAATATACCTTCCTTATGATTTTATTAACATTTTCTTTTCTAGCTTACTTTAGCATAAGACTATGGTATAGAACACACACAACATACAAAATATGTTAATTGACTATTTATGTGATCAATCAGTAAGGCTTCCTGCCCGCAGTAGGGCTATTCGTGAAGTTTTGGGGAGTCAAAAGTTGTATGTGTAATTTCAACTGCACGGAGGGCTGGGAACCCTCGCCCCATGTTGTTCAAGGTTCAGCTGCATGTGTGTATATGTATGCAACACATACACACATAAATAGCACATTTTCTTAAAAATTTTTAATGTTATTTTTGAGAGAGAGAAACACAGAGTATGGTGGGGGAGGCGAAGAGAGGGAGGGAGACACAGAGTCTGAAGCAGGCTCTAGGCTTCAGCTGTCAGCACAAAGCTCGATGTGAGGCTCGAATTCACAAACTGTGAGATCATGACCTGAGCAGAAGTTGGATGCTTAACCAACTGAGTCACCAAGGCGCTGCATGCATAGCAGCTTTTTTTTAAAAAAGCTTTCACCTGTTGGGGCACCTGGGTGGTTCAGTCGGTTAAGCATCTGACTCTAGGTTTTGGCCCAGGCCATGACCTCACAGTTCATGAGACTGAGTTCCAGGTCAGGCTCTGCCCTGAAGGTGCAGAGCCTGCTTGGGATTCTCTCTCTCTCTCTCTCTCTCTCTCTCTCTCTCTCTGCTCTTCCCTTCCCCACTTGCACACACTCTCTCTCAAAAATAAACATAAAAAAAAAGTTTTCACCTGTGAAACAATTCTTGAGCAGTTTCTACAACGACCTCACCCAGACGTCTTCTTGTGAGAGGCTGGCTCGGGGCCACTCGGTGCAGCCCGTGGGCACAGAGCAAGCTCTCCCTGCGAAGCTAACAGCATCAAGAGCCCCTGCTACAGAGGATCCCACACGCTGCCTACGAAGGTTCTCTGACCATCGGAGGCTCAATGTGAGGTGACTTTTCTGGGGATGATGGCTTCATGGAGACCTCTGCTGCCCCCCACGGAGCCTCACCCGGGAGTGGCTCTGCACCTCTGAGCAGAGGATGACGGGGCTTCGGCACTGAAAGAAGCCAACAGAGGATCATGCTTAGGCTGCGCACACACTTTTTTTAGGTGCTAAATCCCTATTTTCTATTGTCACCACAGCCATGAAGTCGCTTACGTCGCATGTGTGATAGGAGGATCCAGACGTGATACTGCCTCCCACCACTGAACATTTTGTTTCTGAAGGCTTTTCCACCTCTTTTCCAGCAGGGAAGGATATCTGAGACAATAACCGCCATAAACGAACAAGTACATGTTTTAATTTTGAAGGACACTGAAGAGCATTTACTCAGCCCCACTTCTCACTTCACACTTGAGGAAATGAGCCCACACGACGGATTCCATGGCTTTCCCTCAGGCCCCACGAGGCGCTGGTGGAACCAGGGTCAGCACGCAGGGTCTCTGACACCCACGGCCTTCCTGCGGCCGGGACACACCCCGGACCCGCGTGCCACAGAAGAAAACAGATTTCCAACGCGCTGACGGGCATACTGATCACACACGCTGACCTCAGAGCCGCCGGCCCAGGCGCAGCAAGCCCCACCACGAGGACGGCAAGCACGCGAGGCGCAAAGGGGAAGTAACTTGCCCAAGTGAGTCAGGAGGGCCAGGATTGTACAGACAACAAATGCCCAGGCCAGGGTTCCTCTTGCAAGGGGAAATTCAGAACTTCAATTTCTGCTCAAGGGGAGGTGGTGTCAGGGAGATGTTTTAGAGCCTGAAGAGGCCAGACCACTCCTCCCTTCTGCCTGCCATCCTGTCTCCGAGGGCATCTCTCTGTGGGTCCGGTCCTTCCTCGGAGAGGTGGGCCACCATTCCCCGTGCTGAGGATTAGAGGAGACAGTGTAAGGGCTGGGCCAGGGTGAGCGCTGATCGGTTTCCTCTTTTCTGGAGAAGTAAATTAAAATTGCATAAGTGCTGGGACTCAGGAAACACTGCAGGGCAGTTCAGATCTTCTTTTCCCTACAGACCCTTGACTGCAACAGTCTGGGACTACCAGAAGATGGCCAGAGGCGACATTTACATAGAATGCAGTGAAAAAGATGGGTTTTCTTGATCTCATTTCAAGGAATAAACACTTCTATTCCATTTCTTTTGTTTTAAAAAACAACAAAGTATGCATATGGAAAACTCTCGAGGTCTTTTATAATAATGTGACAAACGAGAATGATGAGCCAGTACATCTACAACCCATACTAAAAACCCCAGTGTCCTTAATTGTTTAATCGGCCCATTAAGTCCCGGGAATCAAAGCACAGGACACAAGCCTGCCCCCCACCCCGGCCAAACAGGTGATACGGAGCTGAAATGCACTACAACACGATCAAACTCGTAACGCTAAGAGCGGCACCGAAAAAGTCTATATGCCATATATTTAGGTACAGCAAAAAAGCAAGTACTGACTGCTATCTACACGTGCTAGCGTTTTACCAGAGAAACAATTCTGTGGGGAGCAGAAAAGGGGAAGGTTCTAGGCAAGGAACTGACACATATGAGCACCTGCTGAGTGCCAGGCATATTGTCTATGCAGTCTTATCCCAGCTACCTGGTGAAGGTAGCGATTAGGAATTGTTTTACAGGTAGGAAAACTGAGGCTTGGGTAGATTGAGGAACTTGCCCATGGTCATGAAAGCAGTGGAGGCATTAATAAAGCTAAGAAGTGTTTTTAAAAGGTAAATTGGAGATCTTGTAAGCACATGCCAACCTGAAGGAAACCCCTGATAGTAGACACCAGCCCTAAATTCTCCACTACTAATTTATTTTAAAAGAGAAAACACTACATCTTATGTTTCAAAACAATCACACAGCAAGATGGCAGCCTCGTGTACAGGAGCAAGCATCCACTAACTGCAGCCAATCAGAAATTTAGGGCATATGCTAAAAATGTGGAAGCATTCTGTGTATTCACATGTTAAGGACCAGGTATCCGCAAAAGAGGACCATGAGTTCAGAAGCGACCAGGGAATCGGGAGAATGCACCTGATAATCTGCAGAAAATCTTGCCCAAATATAATGTCTCCTGCTTTCCTAAATGCCACACTTCCTGATCCTGGAAGATGAGATGATTCCATGGCACATATAAAGTTGTTGACAGAATCGGCTTCATGGAGAATACGATCACGACAGGCTACACCTTCGGAAGGCGATCTGAATCTCGAGAGGTAAGCACACGGGAGGGAAGGCAGTGTAAGCTCACAGGACAGACACCCGTGGGAAGACGCCGTGCCAGAGATTTACTAATCGCATCCAAGACATCTGTGCTCCCCCAACCGGCTTCTTCCTTGAACCAGAGTTTTCTGGGCTTGACTGGCTGTTGTAATCACAGCTTCTGAAATCTAAAAAGGCATGCTAACTTGAATACCCACTTAGAAGGTAAAAGAGAAAACGCCTGCCAAAGAGCATCTCCCTTTGCACAGTCATCTTCAGAGAGCTTCGTGTGGAAAGCGTGGATTTCTTCTTTAAAGCTCCTGCGTGAAGACGAGCTGCGACGTGCTGCACGCGCCACCCTGGAAATGCGTCGGCAAGAAGAAATAACCTACTCACGATCGCTGTACAACACGGAGGAGGAGTGGATCTTCACATCAGTAGAGAGGAGGTTCCAGCCTCTGCCAGAGTGCTGGCAAAACTGATCCACGTGCCTCCTGCTGTGACTCTGGTGCCTGAAACAAAGCCCCAGCCGGGGGCTCCCGCTGGGAGCCTGATGCCTGAAGACGCTGTGCCAGGCTGTGCAACCCGTTTCCACCAAGCTAATCCGACCCTCCTCTCGGGTTCCTCCTTCCCGGAACGCCAGAATTGTTCTCCATAAAAAATCTATGTTTAGTACGTTTTAAATGAATTCAACCGTACGACTTTCACCACTTCCTTTTCGGGTCTTGTTACGTTACTTCATTGTATGCCTCAAGTCAGTGTTTTGAAGAAGTTGACTGTACGAAAAGTGTATTACATAAATTGCTAATTCTAGAGCTCTAAAGACCATTTAGAATTCATCCCACAAAGGACCCTTCAAAACATGACCCTAAGAACAACGTAGTCAACCTTGAACAACTACAGAGCAAGTGCAAAAAGGAAGTCTCTTCTCCCTAAACCCCCCCGAATGGTTTTACTTTTGTGAAAATGTTCCAGAAAATGAAACATGGCCCCTTATTAAACACTAACAATACCTCTGCTCCCATATTTAAGGTGCCTCCAAAGGCCATCCTGCCCCCAAAATACATAAATATAAAAATAAAAATATAAATATAAATATAAGCTTTGGTCTCTGCCCTAATCGCTTCCGTTGTAATTTGTTTGGACAGAAATCCGTCAAAGAGGGGAGGGCAGAGAAGAAAAGGTGGTAGAGCTCCCTCCAGGGGCCTCACTCCCGGTGCTGCAGCAAGACCGAGGAGGTAGTTCCTTGGGAAGAGCCAGAAAGCCTCAAGGAATGAAGCTACACACACAACGTGTAGTTCTGCCTCGATACCAAGGCCACCGTCTGTGTGTGTCCAGACCAAATCCACTGCACATGGTCTTAACAAAGCCAGGCTCCTTATGGAGCTGTCTCGCAGCCAAGAGGTCTTCTGGCTTCAAGTACTAGTAAAAAGCAATCTTTGTTATTAACCACGGTACAGGGGCCAGAAAAAGAAGTCCACCCTGTATCTTCAGATCTTATGCACCCCCCGCCCATTTTATTTGTGGCCAGTTCTTAATCACACGGGGCCGTCCCTCTACCTACATGGCCTGATGGTGTACTCAGAGGCAGAGCAAACTGCTTTTAGAGCTACTCTGAAATGGTTCACGGGGTCTCCTCTGAAATTTGTCATGTCTCTATGCACATGGCTGCCACGCCCCGGACCCTCGACCTCCACTACCATCTCCCTAGAGCCTATGACGGAACAAGAAGTTGCCACACATCTGTGGACACGACAGACCAGAGATCTCCCTCTAAAGCGAGTGGAGGGGAATTACATAAATGGCGGGGGTCCCAGTTCCTGGTCAACCACGACAGCCTGCTGAATGCCCGCTCTGAGCAGCAGCGCCCGACCGTGCATGCAGTTTTATCAGGGACAGGTAGGGCTGGGCTGCAGGAGGCCTCGGGAGACAAGCAGGCACAGCAAAGTGGCACAACACACTTCTAAAGCCACCTGGTAGCTAAAAAATACAGAAGAATCAAGTGATGTTCTTCAAGAGAGGGGAGGGCCTATAAATATTTAGGGCCAGAAAGAACTAAAAGAGGGAGAAGTTGGAGATGCCAGGAAAAGAGGTCGTAATTGAAGGGCCCATGTAATGGCAGTGGGTGGAGACAGTAGAGAGCGGACACACGGGGACATGGCCATGTTCAGGGTGGAGCTCAGAGCCTGCACCCAGCAGCGGGTGGGCAAGAGAGAGAGGCCCACAGACAGAAGAGGTCGGCAGTCTGCACACGGCTCCCCAAGCCCCAGCCCAGCCTCCAACCTTGCTGGCCACATGGTGGTGCTGCTCAATAGTCCCACCTACCTGATGTCCCCCATGACTGCTTCTAGTATCTTCTCCTTCTGTCACCAAGCTGAATTTTACAAACTGCAGGTGTCTGCTTAGACATCAACAACTGCCAGGGAAAGGCCTCTGACAGGTGGCCATGCCTATTCAGAAGGACCTGCTCTGGCCTGCTGCTACCCACCCTCTGTCCCCCACACCCTGTGGCTGTCAGAGTGCCTGACACATGGCCAGTAGCCCTCCAGAGGGAGGGAGAGTGGATGCAGATGTTTGCAAAGTGAACAGAAGTATATTTAAGGCTTCTTTTGAAGCAGAGCTCAGATCTGGGGTTGTTAAGCACTTTCAGTGTAAGGGGAAGTGGGTAGGGCACCCCTTAGAGTCCCAGGGACAATGAGCAGTGATAAGGAAGGAATGGGACTCAGCTGGGTAGAGGCAGGAGCCTCTCTCTGAGGAGTAAAAAGCAGACCACAGCTAAGGTGCTACTTTAGCCCTTGGCTTGCCCTAGAAACCTTTGGGCAGAAACATTCTCTACAAAGGAAGTCTGCTCACTCTTGCTGCCCCCTGAGAACCTGTGTTCACAGCTCTGATGGTGACCTTAGACCCAAGGAAATGAGTTTTCCATGAAAACTAGAGTAACGTCAGCCATACAAGAGACTTGTGTAATTTACAATGGAAGGCGGCACAGGAACTGGAGGGAGAAGGGTTGATGGGGTGCCGGTCACACGAGAACATTCGGTGGACCATTGTTGTCCCCGTCAGAGCAAGCTCGGGACAGCCCAGCCTGCCATCACGGGTGACCATACTATTTGGGAGTTGGGGGGGGGGGTGTTCCCCATCTCCAGAGCCTGGCTGTTGGCAGTTCTGCCTCCAACTTTCTTTGGGGCCCCAAGTCTCCACTCATATGACACAACCTTCCTATCCATCCCCAAACCACGTCGGCCACGGCAGTAGCTTATCTCACAGAAAACACGAAGGGGAGATAAAAGCACATTTTCCACATTTCTTCTGCTGTAAGACGAAGGCGAAATATTTTCCACCAGGCATGAGGTAGGGACACCACAAACAAAACAGACAAGAAAAGCGCTCCAAAGGTGCCTCTTGGTTGTAGCAAGGCTGCTGGACACACAATCTCCTCTGGCTCATTTCTTGAGATGAGGAAAGCAGAAATGTTGGGATTGGCACTTTTATTTCCTATGTGAGGATGTGTAAAGAAGGTAACTTGTTAAAGGCATTTTCACTGAACAAGACTTAAGTGCAGACTGTTTTGTTATCCTGTAACTCAGTCCCAGATTCAGTTTCCCAAATGAGTATGGACCCAAACCCTCTGTCGTGCAAAACCTGTGGACACATGGCCACAGTTTACTCCTACTGTGACTTACAGAAGAGACCATGCTGCTGGACGTATACTGACACTCTTCCTTTTATAAGGGAAGAATCTCTTCCTTTCTAATAATGTTTTCAGGCTTTCCAGCCTATTTGCATAATATTAATATCCCTAAATCAGTTTTATTTTGGTTAATATTTGCCTGGCGGACCTTTCTCTAACAGGTTATATACTTCCAAATTTCCTGGGTATTTATGCATTAGGTGTGCCCTCTGAAAAAAACATATAGCAAGATTTTTAAGAAATAATCAATCTTTTGTCTCTTAACAAAAGTAAAATGGTAAAATCTATTTTGCATTTACTGTAATTACCGATACTTATGAACAAGTTACTACACCTTATTTTGCGATTTCAATGGTGATTTTTGTTTTCCTTGTTTCTTTTGTTTCCACCAGACCCATAGGTGTGAATTTTTCTTTTTTTTCAGCCAGTTTTCTGTACTTCCTTCCCTCCTACGCTTACTAGGAAGTGATGCTTTCCATCCCTATGCTGTCAGTGGCTACTGCACACTTGAGTTTACAAGTGTCAGGTAAGCAGAAGGTCCTGCCACCCTCGGAACCTTCCATCTCCCATGTTAGAGTGTTCTGACACATTAGTCCCACTCTGCTTTTAACAGTCCCCAAACCCACTATCTGCTGTCTACATGGTCAATCCTTTGATTTACAAATACGTTTACCAATTTCTATGCTCATTCTTGATCCTAGTCCTTTCTTTTCATACTTCCCTTTTTATTCATTTAACTAACTCATTCAGTACCTATCTGCTGATCACCTAAGTATGCCAGGCATTGCCCTGGGTTGCAGTCATAGAGAAGTGAACAAAACAAAGTCCCTATTCTCGTGGTGTCCGTGTTACAGTGGGTACTTGTGTTACTAATACTAAACTGTATGCTTTAGTTCTTCTGGTTAAGTATTGGAGTAGCAAACTCTCTCACTCTCGGTCTACACTTTATCCTCATCATTGAATGACAGTTCAGCTGGATCTGGAATTCCAGACTATTCTACCAACTTCCAGAACCTGTGGTTGCTGGTGAAAAGTCGGCTGTCTTTCTAACAGCCCTTCTCACTGGGGTTCTTTGGTCATTTCTCCCTTCTTGATTTTACACTTTGTCTTCGATGTTCCTCAGTTTTGCCACAACGTGCTTCGGTTTGGACATGTCTTACTAGACGACTTCTTTTTAAAGTAACTTTCCCCACACCTCCTTATAACTTCCATTTAATATGGAACAGACACACACACACACATCACATTATTGCAATTTCTCCCTCCTTCACTCTGCTTGCAAAAAAAACAAAAACAAAAAAAAGTCCAAAAAAACCACATTTACCAAGTAATAAGTCGTAGGAGTGCCCTGGCCTGGGTGCTTTATATGATGCTACCGCATACATACCTGACTTCCTCTCTAGAAGCCTTTACTGTGCCTACTTTCCAGATAAGGAAGTTAATCTTAGAAATGTAAAGAGATTTTTCCAAGTGACACAGCTAGTGAGCATTATAACCAATGCTCCAACTCCACAAATCCCCTGCTCTAAACACACTCCACACCCTGCCGCCTGTTTCTAAACACACACATTGAAGAGAAGTGGATAAGCAGCAAGAAATGCTGGCCCATCGTTACAGAACTGTTACTGCCTGATTATACACTGAAATTTCACAAGCTGTCAATAGACACTGGTACAATGAATACGTCAAAAACATCCGGGACGTCACTTATGACACATCCTTCTGCATAGGCAAGGACAACCTCACGCTCAGATCTGAGCATCACCTCTTCTGAATCACCTTTCAACATATCTAGCCAAGGCTAACTTATCTTGGATATGGTTAAAACTAATTCAAAACCGAGCTCATAGGTATTTAGGGGAGGAACTAATGAAAGCCATTGTTTTACCTGGGCTACTTCTTCAAAATCTTCATGGCGTTTCTGCAAAGCTCGGGCCCGATGAAGTGATTTCCCCACACCCGTATGTTTGCTGAGAAATGCTTCTCCATGGTTCTCAATCCAGTCCAGCACCTACAATAAAAGACAGGTACATGTGCCATAAAAACAATGTTCTGCCCTGTTTGATGGTTAGGACTATCCACTGAAGATACACTCTGTTGTCAAAACTATAACAAGACACAAAGGAGAGGGAAAAAACTAGAAGCAGTTGGACACGAACACATCTGATCAGTTTTCCCACCATGATTTTCAACAGCTCTTACTGTAAAACCGTTAAGTCTGTCTCTGTATAAACATTACGTGCCATAATGATTAAATCTCACCTCATTTTATGCATGACAGAGCCTCCAAAACTGAGTAGGTTTTGGATAAGATAGTGGTTATCAAGCCACAGACAACCAGTTTAGCTTAACATTTTTACAAGGCTCAAAGCTTCACAACTCAGGCAATTCAAATTTAACTACAGAGTTAATGTTTTTCTGTCTCTTCTTTAGAACCCTGAAAACACAGAAGTAAAACCTAAGAAAACAAAACACTTAAATGCCTCTGTCCCCGTCTTTGAGGATAATTTATTCTGTAAACTACTAAGCTGTTGGGAAAGCTAAACACTCCATGAATTTAATTACTTAAAAGTTCTTGCAAGTTGACATCCACTATATAAAGAAAGGGAGTACAAGGTAGGCAGTGTGACATGATGTTTTCAAGTTCAGAGTCGGCCTAGAGCATAGTTCATTGGTTCCCATACTTGAAAAACCACAAAGAAACCTGACAATATCTAAAAAACAAAATCTAAAAAAATACTTACACTACCATCAAATGTACACTTTGCCTCATTTTTTTTAGTTTATTTATTTATTTGGGGGGACGGGGCGGAAGGGAGAGGGAAAGAATCTCAAGCAGACTCCACATTTGTCAGAGCAGAGCTCAACACAGGGCTCAAGCTCACAAACCGTGAGATCATGACCTGAACCAAAATCAAGAGTTGGAGGCTTAACCGACTGAGCCACCCAGGCGCCCGCTCCTGCTTCGCCTCTTTCTGATGGAGAAAAGATAACTAGCAAAAAATAGGTCAGTGACATCTTTCACTAAAAACGAAAACTTTAGGTACAAGATATTTAAATATTTGAATACATTTGTTAACGTACTGCTGAAGGCCACTCCCCATACTTCACATTTAGTAACTATGGTAACCAAGAATATGGATCAAAACTATCTGTGACTGAAGAACCAACTGGGAAATGTACCGCCAGAACAGTGGTCTGGAGGAAAACCTAGAAGCAGACTAGTCATGGCACTAATGGCAAAATAAAAGGGGCCTTAACTTGGGCTTCATTGCTATGAAAAGGGTCCCTTGCCCTTTGCTACCTGCACTAGAGATCAGCTGTGCAGACAGATCTCTTTAAAAAAAAAAAAAAAAAAAAGAGGCAGGTAAGGGCCAGTTGTGCAGGGACAACTGGACCTATTACCCATTGCTCCAAATCTGTGACCCTCAGAAGCCAAGGGTCTGACTGAGGGCCCTTTCTGCATAGAGTTTAGCAAAGTTAGTACACGTGAACATAAAATAGCTTGCAAACCTGAATAACTCGCCGGCAGCCCTCTTACGTACCCTATAAGATGAGCAGACGTGTATGTACATGGAGGAGGTGGGGCGAGGCACAGAGGCCAAGCCTTCCAGCAAGTGCTAAAGCTACACATTTATTTACCTTATTACTACAGCTCATTTCTGAGCTCTTTCGTCAACACCACCAATCTGCTAGTCACCTGGGGTCACGCTATCAGAGCAATTCTTAGTGGATCTACATGTACTCTGTTACCTCACTCCCAGTCCTCCTGAAAGCTCTCGATTCTACCCTTCATTTCTAGCCCCGGCTGCACACCTGGGGTCTAGCTGTGTATTGTTGGAAAAGTTCTCTATCGTTTCTGGACAAGAAGCTTCCCCAGTGCTCAGTGCTGATAATAATGGGGAGCTGTGAGTATTCAGCGAGATCTCCGTTAAGCACACCAGTACCAACGTGGTGAACATACAGCACGCGTGACATCCGCACCCTTAAACCACATGGGGCTCAGACTCATGACCAGGAGATCAAGAGTCAAACACTCTACCGACTGAGTCAGCCGAGTGCCCCTATCCATTGTTTTTTAATTAGTGCGCTTAGCACATTATTTTCCTTTCTTGAGACAAAAGAGAGAAAACACACGTTAGTACTACCATTAGTAAGTAGTGCCACATTCAGGCCTGACTTCAAGGAAGACATAAGCCACTGAGATGTTTACATGAGTCTCTTAATATATATTATCAAACACAGATCCACTCCCAAGAAATGTCCACTGACAACTGCAAGACATTTTGGCCTCAAAGGATGGAATATGACTCCGGGCAGGAAGCCAAAACCACGCAGAAGACAAGGATCAAATATTTTAAGCTTGAAAAGAACTCAAAGAAATGTAAGTAATACCTATGCTATAGCCAATCTGCCTATCAGATCTGTATGAAGGGCTGAGAGAGTTTTCTTTTTAGCTACAGTATATTCCTTATATTCTTCACCTTTACTGTTAAAAGAAAACTTGAGGGGTGCCTGGGTGGCTCTGTCGGTTAAGCATCCGACTTCGGCTCAGGTCATGATCTCACGGTTGGTGAGTTTGAGCCCTGCATCGGGCTCTGTGCTGACAGCTTGGAGCCTGGAACCTGCTTCGGATTCTGTGACTCCCTCACTCTCTGCCCCTCCCCCACACTCTGTCTCTCTCAAATGTTAAAAAAATTAAAGAAAAAAAAGAAAGAAAATTTGAGCCACTAGTAAGCAGCAACCTGATTACTGGTAACTCAATACAGATTTGAAATAAAGGCACAATTTCAAAAAGTAAAAGGTAAACATTATTTGGTAGAAAGGGCTGAGGAAGCAAAATACAGAATTTTAAAAATATAAAAATTTGTTTTTTAAGCCTAAGAAAAGTCAGGAAGCATAACCAACCAACTCAGGGTTACAATTTTTCTTTTATTAGTGGTTCTTTTAGACAGAATTGTAAATACCAGGTGAAGATATATTTCCAACAAACATGAAAGTAATTCAAAGAAGGTGTACAAATGCCAAGCACTTAAAAAAAGAAAAAGTGGCAGACACTTGTGAAATCCAGCTGGTGTTCGAAACCAAATTCCCCCACAAGGCTTTGGCTTCTTTTAGAAGTTGGAGAACATTTCCCAGGTTGCCAAGGAATCCTGAATCAATGCACGTGTCCAAAGAGCATTTCAAAGACATGCTTGTGGAATCTCTTCCATTTAAAACACAAAAATATTTGCAAATCAGGGTTTCATCAACTTAGTCCAGCCAGCCGCCTCCCTGACCTGAGCTATGGCCGGCAGCTGTCATTTGTCTTGTGACCCCAACCCTAGAAATCCCTCAAACCCCGGCCCAGGCTTTGCTGCTCTGTGGCTAGACTGCAGGAAAAGGACCCAAGTGACGCCTTCCCACAGTCTACCTGGTCCCTGGGCAGGATAACAAAGCTGGGAGGCCAACGCACCTTGCTCTCGGCTCAGAGGATGTGGTGCGAGCTCATTCCTTTGTACATCGGTGCCCTCTAATGGACACGGTGACAGCCCCAAAGTCAAGGTCACTCCGAAGTGAGCCACCAACACAACACAGATAAGATCTCAGCATCCAAGTCAAAACGTCAGATGTGGAGGAAACCTGACAGATTGTGTAGCTTAACTCCCTGTTTGTAATTACAGAATAGATCATGATGACAGCAAGTATGATTCTGTTCACTTCTTAATCATCATATCGCGGTTGAAAACCTGCTGTTGCAGCATGCATTGACCTATGTGGACCCTAAGCCATCAATCCACACGGTGAGCTGGGGGAGGCACATCATATCCCCATTTCACAGATGAAGACACAGGACCAAGGACCCTCAACTACCAGGTGGAGCCAATCTGGGGACTCAGACCCAGGAAGTCTGAACCGAGGGTCCAATCCCTTAACCTCTGGTCTATATGCCTCTTGAGTTGGCTCAGGTGTAAGACAGGTGGCACAATGAGGTCTGGAAAGAAAGAACTGTTTTTGTTGGCGAATGGCAGCAGGGAGGCTCCTGGGCAAATGACCTCTGAAGAAATGACAGTGTTATAATGGACAACAAACAGTGCCAACCCTCAGTCAAAGGTCATGGGAACTGGCCACCGGCACCTATCCCCCAACTCACATGGCAGAGTTCTGGCCATTTTGTAAAACATGTGATTTTCTGTGATGAGCCCCCACTACCTAATATTCGCAGTTTCGCGGTTTACTATTTTTTTTATTATTACTATTAGAGACAGAGAGAGTGAGCGTGCAAGTGCGAGGGGAGGAGCGGCACAGAGAGAGGGTGAGAGAATCCCAAGTGGGTTGAGTCCGATGCGGGACTTGATCCCACGACCCTGAGATCATGACCCGAGTCAAAATCAAGATTCAGACGCTCAACTGACAGAGCCATCCAGATGTTCCATGGATTGCTATTTCTAATAATGACTGTTTTTTTTTTTAACAATTTGTGAATAAACACTACACCCTCACCAGAGGAAACTGATTCTCATAAACCTAGGTCTCAACAACAGGCAACATGAAGACCAATGTGAAGACATTTTTCCTTTAAAATGCATAAGTGTTTATTTCAAATACTGACTGGAGTAGCCTTCTAACATGACCACACATCACGTCACTGTCACCAGTATCATTTATTGAGAGATTATTCCATGCTAAGCTTGGGTAATACATGCAGGTCCATAATCCCTTATACACACACACACACACACACACACACACACACACACACACACGCAAAGGTTAAAGAGCTCTGAAATTCTAAATTTTTTTTTCAAACGTTGATCCCAAAAATTCATTTGGCATTAAGACCTCAGTCCCTGCAGTGAGTCCTTGTACATTTGCCTGCAGAAATCTCCATGCTTTTACTTCAGATTACAGGGGGGCAGCCCAGACCCCATCGGAGTGTCCTGTATCATGCAGTGTATGCACTCTGTCCTCTTCCTCAAGTTTAAAAAATTCTTAACCCCAAACACATCTATCCCCAAGGGCTACAAATGTAGAGACTGGATTTTTATTATTGGCCCTCTTCAACAAGAAATGGGGGCTCAGAGAAGCGAAGTGACTTGCCCAAGAAAGAAGACCTAGAAAACAGATTCAGACACAGTTCTTTACAGCCTCTAACTGAGGCTCTGACCCGTCATTCATTACATTATGTTACATCACGGTTTGTAGACACTGCATGAACACTGAAAAGTATTTCTAAAATCAGAGTTCCAACTCTAGGCTGGCTGTGAAAACTAGAGAAGACCTCAGACGTAAAACAACCAGGAACACATGAAGCCAGTCTAGTTTTACTGGGAACCTGGGATCCAAAGAGTAGTCCCAGGTATCTGGGAAAGTATCCAGATACCTGTCAATTCCAGCTACCATTGGGAAGAGACATAATCGGTGAAGAAATGTTTTCTGTCATAATAATGAGAACTCCTTCTAAGTCACACTTATTCAGTTTACAAAACACAAATACACGAAGCAAGTGAAAAACCAAGGTAGTTCTAAAATACTCTCAATGTGTCCATATATATATATATATATCTCGATATAGATATGCAGATACAGATGATCAGATTTTTCAAGTGGCAAAATATTAATTTCCTCCCTGCCCATCCTACATTCCCTATAAAACCAAAATTATCCCAGTTCCATTTAGTTATTTCCTTCTTCAACCACTGTTGGTTTTCATTTAAACCACGGAGGATACCAATCTAGAAACAGACATACTGTGTTTCTAGTGTTGGGCGGTTTTTTTTTTTTCAGTGTTATTTTAAAATAAGTGCTCCTAAAACAATCATTTAGATCAGACCTTTCTTGATGGTCAAATCCACGGTATTTTAATGATTATCACAAAGACTGGCCGATTAAGCAACGTCATTGCAAATCTGCTGAACGTAGGCAGGAGACAGAAAAGGAGGCGTTCCCTTAGAGGATGCTTTTAAGAAAGCCTGGTGTTTAGCATCACTGTGAGGACATCCAATATAATATTATTAATGAAACTTACCCACAAAGTGAAATCACAAATGAAGGAATACTCTGAGTTTACATTATTGAATTTCACATCCTCATCCTCTTAGTCTGCCAGGTACTGTTTTTCCTGAAGCTCAGAGCACCCTGTACCTGGAATCAGTATCTTAGTCATGTTCTTCCCTTTCCAGCAGAGGCCAGGCCAGCTGACCACCTGCTCGGGCAGGAACAGGATTAGAACAGACAAGCCGGGCAGCCATGAGGAGCTGGGCTCAAGACTGCTAGAAGCAGTAGGTGCAGACAGGCTCTCTCCCCTGCCCTCTCCCTCCCCATTTATCCACTCCCAAGGGGACTAACCAAACTCCTCACAGTGGTGGGCAACTGCAGCTTCTAGAAAGCCCTTCCCCAGCCTGAAAAGCCCCCCTTAGACAGTCCTCCTGAAGTAACACGTCAATGTAATTTTACTCTTTGATTCGCTCAGAAGTGAACCATCCTCCTCAGGTCAAGAGCAGTGAAGCAGTTAAAACACCACTGGGCTCCCTGGAGCTTTGGTCAAGTCACTGGACTTTTTTAAGGCTCAGTTTTATTACCTGGAAAATAAGGAGCTTGGCCTGACAGGATCACAAGGGCTTCTAGCTCTAAATTGTATGATGTGCGTGGCACAACTCCCACAGTGACATGAGAGACACAAGTCAACACGCATCTCTGGGCTTTTGAGGACTGAGGGAAGAGGGGGAACTTTTTAGGTCCAGTATTCACAGCTACCTGACAATAATCATGGTTCTCCCATTTCTTTATTTCTCTCCACTGGAGCCAAGAACTGTTCCTTCATTCACTGCATTTCAAAATTACAATTAAATTTGCTCTAAAAAGCTATACAATTGTTCTTAATATGGAAAGATCTTCAAAAAATATGATTTCTAGAGGCATCTGGGTGGGGTGGCTCGGTCAATTAAGGGTCTGACTCTAGGCTTTGGCTCAGGTCATGATCTCACAGCTTGAGAGTTCAAGCCCCACACTGAGTTCTATGCTGACAGCATGGAGCCTGCTTGGGAGTCATTCATTCATTCATTCATTCTCTCTCTCTCTCAAAATAAACTTTAAAAATATATATATGGTTTCTATAACATTCCAAAATATACTATAAGCCTAATGCTCACTTGGAAAAATAAGTCATTTAAATAAACAAAAAACCTCAGCAAGCTACACAAATATACAGCAAATATTACAGCAAATACAGAACCAAAATGCCCTGTGTTGCAAGAGCTACTCTTGCTTAACCAATCTAAGAGCGTATGGTATGTCAGGAACATGTGCTCCATGTACACTTCCTTGGCTACAAGGGAACATGGGTGAAATCAATGGAGAAGGTCCCACAAAGGGTGTGGTGGGGATGAAAGAGCTAAGTGTGAGACCTGAAACCATAAAAATCCTAGAAGACAACATAGGCAGTAATGTCTGTAACACTGGCCACGGCAACATTCTTCTAGCTATATCTCCTGAGGCAAGGAAAATGAAAGCAAAAATAAACTATTGGGACTACACCAAAATAAAAAGCTTGTGCTCAGTGAAGGAAACAATCAGCAGCACTAAAAGGCAACCTATGGAATGAGAGAAGATATTTGCAAATGACATACCCAATAAAGGGTCAGTATCCAAAATATATAGAGAACTTAGACAATTCAACACCCAAAAACCAAGTGATCCAACTAGAAATGGGCAAAAGATATGAACAGACATACAGATGGCTGACAGACACATGAAAAGATACTCAACGTCACGCATCATCAGGGAAATGCAAATCAAAACTACAATGAGATATGACCTCACACAGGTCAGAATGACTAAAATAAAAAACACAAAAAACAGTAAGTGTTGGCAAAGATGTGGAGAAAAAGGAACTCTTTTGCACTACTGGTGGGAACGCAAACTGGTGCAGCTACTGTGGAAAACAGTATGGAGGTTCCTCAAAAAGTTAAAAATGGGACTACCCTACGATCCAGTAATTGCAGTACTGGGTTATTTACTCTAACAATACAAAAACACTAATTCAAAGGGATATATACACCCCTATGTTTATTGCAGCATTATTTATAATAGCCAAACTATGGAAGCAGCCAAGTGTCCATTGATAAACAAAGAAGAGGTGGCATATACAATGGAATATTATCCAACCATAAGAAAGAATGAAATCTTGCCATTTGCCACAAGATGGATACAGCTACAGAGTAAAATGGTAAGCAAAGAAAGTCAGAGAAAGACAAGTACCATATGATTTCACTCATACATGGAATTAAAGAAACAAATGAGCAGAGGGAAAAAGTCGGGGGGGGGGGGCAGGGAGAGAGAAACCAAGAAACAGACTCTTAACTATAGAGAACAAACTGATGGTTACCTGACCGCAGGGGTTGGGGGGGATGGGTGAAACAGGAGAAGGGGATTAAGGAGTGCACTTAGCACGATGAGCGCTAGGTAATGTAAAGAATTGTTGAATGACTATATTGTATACCTGAAACTAACATGACACTGTTAACTATACTGGAATTAAAATTTTTAAAAAATTTTTTTAAAAAAGGAGTGGACAGAATTTTAAACTTTTATGTCATTTACCAACCCATCTGTCTTCTAAAAATATATAAATCACCAATTCTCATGGTTATTACCCTACTTTTAATTACATAAGTACATGAAATCTCTTAAAGGAAACAAGCTGAGGAAGGAAAGGAAGGAAAGGAAGGAGGAAGGAAGGTGGTAGGTAGGTTATTATTCATATAAATAGTCTCACTTTGGATATTCCCATCAAAGTCCAACCAAACCATCAGTCTGTCAACACTGGCTAATCCTTTTATCTTGCCCATTCTTTGGAAATGAATATAAAATAGTCCAAAGTTATCCCCCCCCCACCCAAATCTTCCTATGTCCAGATCTTAATCTCTGACACTAAAGTAATTATGTATAGCTTAATAACTTATGCCTAGTTATTGAACTATAAAATACACAAACATACACACATTTGCATGCATGCAACAGACCCTGTCCAGCTAATCCCTGGGCACTTTCCCCTCCGGGACCCTGGCAATGTGGCTGGCACTGGATAAAAGGAAGTCTCAAGGCGCCTAGGGTTTCCTGGTTCTGCCTGCTCCTGAGTGCATGAGTCCTCAAGGGCTTGATGACCTCTGCTCCCTTCTCACTTCTGATTTACCCCAGGCCCCTGGGCTCCTGGAGTCTTGTATTATATCTACTTTGGGGAAAGAGATCCACCCATTCCCCACCTTTTAACTCCCACCATTGAGCTTTCAAGCTCCTTCCAAGCTTGCTTACTAAGATTCCTCTCAAGGTCAAGTCTCTCCAGTGTTCACCATGACAAAAGGTAATAAAGCTGGCTTTAAACCCACCAGGAAGATCAGCATCAGGCTCTATCTGTCCCCAGCAGGCTCCCGATCCCTAACCAAACACTTACCCTCCAGTACTCCCTAATTCCAATGGAGAAACTCTCAGAAAAGATGGCAATCCTCTAACCATGCTTATCAGGAGCCACAATCAAAACTGGGAGCGTGGGAAGATAAACAGAGGAGAATATTAAATAGCTGGGGCTATACAATGATTCTGGTGAGTGGGACGAGAAAAACCGAGCCTCCTGACTTAATTTATTGAGCAAAGGACAATGAGGTTCAGAAACCTTCACTTAAAAGCTAGGTCCACCGGGGCCGCCTGGGTGGCTCAGTCGGTTGGGCATCCGACTTCGGCTCAGGTCACGATCTCGCGGTCCGTGAGTTCGAGCCCCGCGTCGGGCTTTGCGCTGACAGCTCAGAGCCTGGAGCCTGTTTCAGATTCTGTGTGTCCCTCTCTCTCTGACCTTCCCCCATTCATGCTCTGTCTCTCTCTGTCTCAAAAATGAATAAATGTTATAAACATTAAAAAAAAAAAAAAAAAAAGCTAGGTCCACCATAGATGATGCCAACCAAGAACTCCTAAGTCAAGCTTCACAATAAGATGGCTTCTACTGGCAGAAGGATAGCAGCCAAGGACCCAAGGCAAACCAGTAAAATAGCTTCTCTGCAGACCTGAAACCTCTTTCTTTGTCTTTATGGCATGTCCTGATTTCCCCACCTTGCTGCATTCAAGATCCCCATTTTGCATTCAAGTGGCCAAAATCTTTACTAGAGACCTCACCACATTAGCAGAATTCCCATGTACTTCCTCAGCCACTCCCAAGTTCTCACTATCAAGCAAAGCTCCTGCTCCTTCAAGCAGATCTCCTGGTTAGATCACTTGGTTCCAATATAAGGCCAATCCTCACCCGTTCCAGAATAAATGAACAAACTTTTAACCCCAAAGAATCTTTAATTAGAAAAACTGGGTAATTCCTTAAGTTTCTTCATCTGCCCACTCATTCACTCATTCAACAAATACCAAACTGTATCCCAGACACTTAGGAAACACCAGTGAATAAAATGCAGATCGCTGGCCCATGGACTTTACACTTCTGCTCGCTGGGAGTCCTCCGTGACTTGCTTGGATGTCCACAATAGGACCTACCCTGTCCCTCAACTGGAGTCTCGCTCCCTCCATCTTGCTCACCACACTGCAACCAGGCCGATCTTTCTAACACATGCAGGATCATGTCATCCACCCCCCACAGCCCACAGCATCAAGTTCAAGTGCACAGCACATGGGCCCTTCCTGCTGTGAACTCAGTGAAGGGGGGAGAGCATTAGCTCAACAGGTGGCTGTGAGCAGTAAGAGGGGAAAGACACACAGGTGTCCCTCGCGTAAGCCTCACGGCCACTTACAAGTCACTTCAGGCCCTGGCATCAATTTACAGCAGTCAGCCAAGGTCCACTGTATCCCTTCACCGGCGTCCCACAGCTTACAGAAACAAGTCCCACGCTGTCATCGTGAGGTCACCTTTCCAGCACCTGCCCCTTCTCACACCTCCACACCGCTCCACTCCACCCACACCCGGCTGCTCTCTGCACAGGCCATGCCCTTCTACATGTCTGAGCTCACCGCAGTTCCCGCTGCCCAACCCTCAGCCTACGGACTTTCTAACCCATCCTTCAAGGATCAGCTCAAACCCCACCTCTCCCGTGAAGACCGTCATGGTACCCAGGCAACGGTTACTCGCATCTCTATTACAGGACTCTTCATCTTCCCTCTATGCCGGACCCTTGACGTTTGAGACAGACATGGACAAAGCTCCCTGGAACCCCCACACCTGCACGAATCATTAAAGCATAGACACTCACCCTTAAAATGCAAGTGCAAGGCAGGCAGATAACATGCATGAGGGTGGCTAGCTGCATTTACTCCCCACTCCAGCTAACACTTTCGTAGGCAGGACTCACATTTACGCCTTAGCAAAATTACACCTGACGATAACCAGACACACGACACTAAATCTGAGCACGCTACGATATGATTTATCAGGCTACCAAATGGTCGGCTCTCACTGGACTACGATTCCTCAAGAAAAGGAGCTTCAACCCATCCAGCAGTTACCTCTGTATCTCTGAGTGTCACATGTTAGATTAAGAGATTTTGAAAAGAAGAATGAAATGCGGATGACAAGAATCCAGAAGAGACTAGATTTGCTTCATCGTTTTCTCAGAATATTCACTAATGGCCCCACATCAACCTGCAGGGAGTTCTCCCAAGAAATAACTCAGAGGGGGTAATGCTCACACACAGAAAGGGCTACTGACCACGTGGACGGGGACAGGCAGTTTTTTAGGAGATGTCTCCACCTCAGGGGCCTCTTTGGGGAGGACAGCCTGCTTCAGGAAAGTTCTGGGCCCATTCACCTCATCCAACTTGTTGGAGTCGCTAAATGGCACCAATCCAAAAGGCAGGCGGGGTGACAGTGAGCAGGACAAGGAGGCTGAGAGCACACCACATCCTTCCACAAGCAACATCCCATTTGAACAAACACAGCAAAAACGACCTTGCTTAGAGCAAACTTAAGAACACTGGTCAGCAGTAACACAACCATCCATCAACCAACCATCCTGACTGTCACTCTAATGGGAAACGTGAGGCGACAGAATACATGTGTTACTTGATCACTGTGAAATGTGGCCGAGTACTGATTTCATTTTTCATTTAATTTTTAGAGAGACTGAGAGAGCGTGAGTGGGGACAGGGGCAGCGGGAAAAGGAAAGAGAGAGAGAGAGAGAGAAAGAGAGAGAGAGAGAACCTTAAGCAGGCTCCCCACTCAGTGATGTGGGGCCTGATGTGAGGCTGGATACCCTGGGATCGTGACCTGAGCCAAAATCAAGAGCCAGACGCTCGACCGACTGAGCCACCCAGGTGCCCCTTCTTTTATTTTTAGGTTAATAATGACAAAGGTTTCTCCCTGTCAGCAGCTAGCATGGGCATCTGACCTCACCCCAGCCCTCTCCTCCATTCTCTGACTGGACAAGTGGTGGGGGCCAGGCTACGGTAGCTTCACCTCCCCACACCTCGGTGCCTGGGTACCTGAAACACCTTCCATACAGGAATTACCCAATTCCCTTGGCTTATTACAAAAACAGCTAGCCACTGTCCCAAAATTATTCATGTTTTAAAGACCAAACTCCCCATGCCCACTGTCCCCCTGCCCTTCCTTGAGAACACGCTGTTGACAGTCTGGTTTCTGTTTCAAATATTTTCCAAACTCTTTCAGAGGGTTGTTGTAGAGGATTGTTTCCATAAAAAGATAGCATCATTCCACACCTATTGTGCAGTTCGCTGCTCTTTTTATCTCTCAGCAGTATTTACAGATGCTTTTTCATCACTCAAAACAACCAGGCAAAAACCACTTGTGGTATCTAACTGGCTTATGCTTTTACGGATTTCGTTTTTCATCTTTACACATTTACCTTCTGCTGACAACGTCTTCTAAAGGACTACTATTTTTTTCCCATTTATTCTCAGCTTACCTCTCCTACTGTTTGCTCAATATAGCAACAATGTCCACGTGTTGTAACTGCTGGAATTTCAGAAACACATTTCTGGTTCTGACATCATACAACTCCTTCCAGGTAAAAGTGCTTGCTTTGCTTAATCTTATCAACTCTATTTCGTGCTCCACAAGTCAAGCCTACACAGCAATTTCCTGTTTGCATAACAAGTCCAGACCATTCCAGATCATTTTATCAAAAGAACGTTTCCCTTAAAGAGCAATTATCTATTTTCTATGGAACGCTAATAGGACCACATATGCCTTATGTGTATTGCAAAACACTTTCCCCTGCTGACATCCAACCCAATCTACTGACGCTGGAGGGAAAAAAATCTAGCTTAAAGAACTGGTCTCGTAATTATCATAATTACCTTTCTACATAGAAGATTTAATGTTTGCTGTTTTCAGATTCAAGGGCATCAGGTACTTGGTGCCGAATCAGATGGCTACACTCCTCAGCCTCTTCCCAAAGGGGCCTCCCAAATCCCCCACCATAAACCGTCCAGGGGCCTATTCTCAGGTGCCTGGTGCCCCACGGAGCCTCCAGAGCTGGGGATGACGTGGGAGGGAGAGCCCCTGGGGCTGCTTCAGGGAAGGTATGTTGGTCCATGGATGGGTAACGAATACCTGATCCAAGGGACGGAGAGGTGAGTGGGGAAAATCCTTTAATGATTACATTTAAACTATTAACATTTCACGGTAGGTGAATGTTTTTAAACAACTAGGAGAAGCTAATATTTATGCTTTGACCACAGCACCTCAGTTCGCACAAAAAAGTCCCTGACATTGACTCCTCCCTATTCACTCCTTGCTCTAAATTCTTTCCCTGGCAATTATCCTCTTTGATTAAAATAACACTGGCAAGAAGCATGAATAACATCAAAGTGATCGTTTCTGAGACTTGGTATATGCAATCTTCAGGGAACTCAAAACCCATAAGTGGAATCAAAGTGTTGTATGTGAAAATTTTCAATTATAGAGCAATTGAAAGTATTCTGAACTCACCAGACTCACAAGACATGAAGAATGATGGTCAATAAAACATGGAGAATCTACGTGTTCATGAGAACACAGCACGACTTTCCACAACCTCAGCCCACTGGCCTTCGGACGATGCTTGGGAAGAGCGAAAGCTGAGCCTGTATGTGTCTGAGCAACGCTCCCGGGGGCCCAGGGAAGAGAGAGAGGTTTTGCTCCAGACCCATCGCTGTGGCATCACACCAACTCCGCTGAATGCCACAGGCTTCCTCGCTTGCCTCCGAAGTCCTCACCCCCCGGGGCCACACCTCATCCACACCCTGGCTTCCCTCTGTTTTAGGGCAAGGACACAGCGTTTATCTTGTTCGTCTCTAAAGCCGTATCATATTTTATATGCTACCACAGCTTTAACTCTCAAAACCCTGGAAGCAGCACAATCCTCTTTACTTCACAACAAGGGCACAACCAGTGTGGGGACTAGACTTACTGTTATTTTTGTAATAATAACAACAAAAAAGGTGAAAACTGCTTAGAAATTAACAGTCCTAAAACTCCACTTTCCCTCAACTAGACAACTATTTATTGAGCACATACTGTGTACCTTGGAGCGCACCATCTACCAAGCGGGAAGAGAGGCACCGTTAGCTTTCTGCCTAGGTTATCAGAGAGCGGACAAATCCTCAACCGTGCCGGCATCCGGGTGTAAGCGCCACCGGCATTACTCTCACAAATAAAAGGAACTGGAAATGACCTGTTTCGAGAACACCCCTGGGAGTCTCCAGCCCAGGCCCCGCCCCACCTCGCACGTTCTGCGGATGTCAGACGGTGGCTGGCAGAAGCCCGAGCGAGCCTCCTCAAAACCACGGCCGCTCGTGGGCAGAAAAGCGGCGGCGTGCACCCTTTTCCTTCCACCTCCCGTCTGTAGCGGCTCGGCACTCTGTCAGCACGGACACGCCCAGCAGGACGTGCGCTCGCGGGGAGTCCCCCACGTGTCCCCCCACGCGGAAGAGCACGACCTGAAACTGACCTGCTGCACGTCCTGCTGGAAGACACACAGCTGCAGCCGCTGGTGGAGCCGGACCTTGCGGTGCTGCCAGATGTTTTCGAGCTGCCGCTGGTGGTGCAGCACCTCGTGGATGACGTCGAGGACGTGGTGCACCGCCTTGGAGTAGTTGGCGGAGGCCGTCAGGGAGTCGGAGCTGCCGGGAGTCAGCGGCCGCTGGAGCTTGTCCAGGAGCGACTTCCCGTCCTGGCTCACCTGCCCACGAAACACACGGGCGATTATCCGAGGTTCGCGGCTTTCCCCGGGCCGCGAGCCCAGCCCCGTCCCGGGTGCGGGTGCGGACACCCTCGCGTACGCTCACACGCAAAGGTAGACAGACCGTCGTGTTACTCACTGGTGTGTTTTGTACAGAACAAAATAAAATTTAAAGTAAATCCATCAGTCCTGCAACGATGATGCTGCAGGACCAAACGTGGTGGAACACGGACTTAACATAAAAGAATGGTCATTTTCATACAACGTTCTAGGAGATGCCATTCTTGATGAATAAACATAGTATTTTGCCTTAAATGGTATAAGTCAGTTGATGTAAATTGCATTGCTGGGTTATCTCGAAATTAAAATTTTAAAGTAGTAATTTTCTCTTGAGAGGTTATGTTAGAATTAAACAATCACAGTCAAGCAAAGTTTTAACACAGAATCTTGAAACTTCAGTTAAAAAGATTTATCCATAATCTAGCCCTTGGCAAAAAATATGTAAACTTTCTTTTTTTTTTTTTTTAATTTTTTTTTTTTTTCTTCAACGTTTATTTATTTTTGGGACAGAGAGAGACAGAGCATGAATGGGGGAGGGGCAGAGAGAGAGGGAGACACAGAATCGGAAACAGGCTCCAGGCTCTGAGCCATCAGCCCAGAGCCTGACGCGGGGCTCGAACTCACAGACCGTGAGATCGTGACCTGGCTGAAGTCGGACGCTTAACCGACTGCGCCACCCAGGCGCCCCAAAAAATATGTAAACTTTCTGACGTAGCTGGATAGCAATTTTCTTCACAGAATAAAACTTTTATTATTTTTTTTTAACGTTTATTCATTTTTGAGACAGAGAGAGACAGAGCATGAATGGGGGAAGGTCAGATAGAGAGAGAGACACAGAATCCAAAACAGGCTCCAGGCCCTGAGCTGTCAGCACAGAGCCCGATGCGGGGCTCGAACTCACGGACCGCGAGATCATGACCTGAGCCGAAGTCGGACGCCCAACCGACTGAGCCACCCAGGCGCCCCCAGAATAAAACTTTTAAAATGCTGTTTTTATTTGATTCATGAGCTTAAAAGATATTTTAATTAAAATGCTATTTTTAAAAGGGATTTCAATGTTATTTCTATATTATGGCAGCTAACTACCAAATTACAATTAAGTGAAAGCATTCAGACAAACAAAGGAAATAAGCAAACATAAAACTGGAATGTGGAAAGAAAAGCACCATGTATTTTTCAAATTTAAGTGGTTCTTAAGACTTATGAATGACTATGTCCGATGTCGTAGAAAAAATATGAGATCAGACAGTAAGAAGGACACACGGCACACGAAGTAACAAGGCTGTGATTCAGGGGGTTTTTCACGTAAGTCCTCATCAGCATGGTCTCTCTGCTCAGATACTTCTGAATCTGAAAGCCTCAATGGTTTCTACTAGGAGAAGCAGCAGACCAGAGCTTTGTTAACAGATACAAGCAGGGTTCAAAGGAGGAGGTAGATGGGACAGACCCACACAGGAAGCTCCTGGCCACCCAGAACAGGTGGCCAGCATGAGGCCTACGAATTTCCTTTCATCCGCTTACAAGTTGTGCTGGAATGGAAACGTGTTTGATTTCTAAGACCTGATTTTGAGACCTCGGCTGGAGGTGCTAACTATTCCTCATGAAGGCCGGTTGTCAGCCTTCATAGAGTGAAACTGATCTACGTATCAAGATAGCAAAACTTCAGCAGAAACCAGTCAACGAGACATAACCAAAGATGACAGGTAAAAAAGAACCAACTAAACCACTTAGTATCAGGCACATGTAAAAACAAAAACTGGTAATGTAAGTCTTCTAAAAACAGGCCTTTGTCCCCAGCCCCAGGAGTCACTAAAACTTGCATGGACATTTTTGATACAATGACTTCGGAGAGGGAGGCACCATGATGGATTTCGAGGAAGGGACTCATTGTGAAGGATCCAGAGAGGCAGGATGTCACCTCTAAATGAAGACCTGTCCCACTCATTATCGGGGCTAGGCTCCATTTAACATATACTCATGAAGGTCCTTTCTTCTCCTCCTTCTTCTTTCTTCTCCTCTTCCTCCTCCTCCTCCTTCTCCTTCTTCTTCTTTTTTGGACCACTCTAACATACACTGATTTTTCCAGGAATGCAATACCATGTTGATCAAAGCAAATCACGTTAATAGGCAATGCTTGGTTTTCTTTGGAACTTTATAAAAGTCGCTTACCATTCCAAAGTTATAGCGCGATAATGCCAATATTGTAGTTTCCAGTATAACATGTGTCCAGTCTACATTTGCTATATTCACAACAGTTTTTTATCTATGGCCAGCATAGATAACAATCCGAATATCTAATTTCTTCTTCTATTGTGCATGTACTTAGGCATTTATAGACTAAAAGACATTTTATTACAAAGTACCTTTGTCTCTAATTGATATTGTAGCATATATGTGATTTATATAACACACACACATAAATCTTATTTGAAGATAGATTATTCATACATTTTATTCCAGCTGGCATCAGAAGATGTTTTGCTAATCTTTGGGGGTGCAGCTTCTCTTAGGACTGAAAATCAGTACCTCAAAAGTCACATTTCACATTCTACAGAGGCCAGCAAGAATTCCTTATACGTATTTCCTCTAAGTTTTACCCCTTATAATAAACATAAGTCAAGAAACATACAGAGCATATGATCTGGTATGACATGTTTTAGAAAGATCTAGATCAGAGGCATGGCAGAAACTGATAGCTGCCTCCTCGAAGTCCAATGGCCCCTCCTTGACAGCCAATCCCCAATAGTCAGGAATGGCCAAACCCCAGCTATAACACTGCACTTCCCAGCCTTGCCTACAAATAGGAGTGGCTAATATACAGAAGTAAAAACCGTTGAGGGGGCTTCGAGGAAAGAAAGATATTTAGGAGGTGGAGTGTGCTCATTCTTCTTTGCCTCTTTTTCCTCCCTGCTGCCAAGAACTTGGTGAAGATGGCTGGAGCTGCAGCATCTATTACTAACCTTGAGGGAGGCTTAAGGACAGCAGCCCACCTGCTAAGAGAGGCAAAAGAAAAAGACAAAAGGATCCAGAGATCTCGTTCCAACAGAGCTACTGCACCAGCCTTGGAATGCCAGCCCTGGGACTTCTACAGGGGCAGAAAGCAAACTTCTCATCTTAAGCTGTTGTTCTGGATCATACACCAGAAATACAAAATGACAAATGGATTCTCAGCCTTCACCAAGCGTCCACAGGCATTCATGTGACACCATTAATATTCCACTACTGTGAATAAATAAATCATCTGAGCAAGAATATTCCAAAGAATCAGTGTTTCCTCAGGTGTCTTTGTGATGTTTACCAGAGGTCCAGAGCAGGTATTACTGGGCTTCCTCAGGATGGAGGGGTGGTGGGAGACGGAGGAGTACATACCCAAAACGGGAACACACAAATACCTTACTTAACAGAAGACTACTTATTACGCAAAACTCCGCCTTCTGGGAATCCCTAAGCAGGGATTAAAGTGTCGGCGTCAGGGCCACTGCTGGCACAGCCAGTGGTGGAGACAGAAGCGGCAGAAAGCTTCTAGGCAAGAAAACACCTCTTACCCCCACCAAGACCAGAGAGCGCTCCAGTCCAACACAAGCTCTACGTAGCATTCCTCCGACACACCTTCCAGAGACAATTCTATTTCATTTCAGTGGAGCGTTTATTCATTTTTCAATTTAAAAGACATTATTCAAGCACATAAAGGACTCCATCTCTATTTCAGTGACTTCTGGCAAAATGTCTGTCTTCAGGAGTACGGTAGTATTACGTAGGGAAAAGTACGCCAGAATTTTCTGAAGCTGCTATTCTACTGCATAGAAATAAAGGCTTGTAAATGGTACAGAATAACCAGAAGAGAAGTAACAACACACTGAAGACTATATTGCTGCCCAAAAATTCCTACATGGTTTAAGGACTGAAACAAGCAACTACATTCATGGTATGTCGTACAGTTCCAGACTTCCTACCACAGAACCAGGCGAGTCAATGTGCTACATAGGTTTGGTTTAAAAAGGTTTTTCTAGCTTTCACGCAAACCCCATCCCACAAAGGGACAACACCTACGAAAAAGAAAATCGACCTTTATTATCAAAACGCAGGATTTCTCTCCTGTAGATTTATGAACAAATCAAACTGGCTCATTTTTTTTCAGGTTCTGCTCTTTTTCTTGGAATACAGCACTCAGGGATTTGACGGGTAGCAGAAGATATAGTAATGTGCCTTAAGTATATGAACTAATATGCTCTAATAACTAAATGAGTTAAGAAAAATGAAAAGTCTTAACTGTTTAAAATCTAGAATAATGGTCTGGTTCTTGGATATTTACTTTTAATCAAACTACACATTAGATTTCTAAGACTGGTAAGATCTGGATTTCTGTGTGCCACTCTAAAAAAGTTTCCACCAAAACTCACAGAGACCAGCCTATTCTTATCTCTGATACTTGGAGCTCTGATTTCCCATGAATCAGATTAGAGCAAAGGGTCGCCAGCGGAATCTTCTTCACGTGCCCAAAGTAAGAATACTGTTCTGATCTAAGGAAAGGGAACAGTACCTACTGATCATTGCTTATGGTTGCAAAAACCACCACCACTCAAAGACCACCTATGACCTACAATATGTCAATAGGTCCAAATGTGGGATTGTAGATGTAGAAAGAAGTGCTAGGAAGTGTCGTTCCCCAGGAATAACCCAATTAAGCAAAATACACAATATATAAAGGCACCATCAGAAAGGACTACACTTAGCAGGTCACGAAGAAGGGGAGGTCCTTCTTCAAAACTTGCATGAAACAAACAAGCTGCACCATTTGCATCCACTCAAAGCAACACGAGTTGTTCTGATTGGCTTTGCAGGGCCGGGCCTGCCGTGGCCAGCCCGGAGCACACCTCCATGCTAAGCCTGGGGACGGCTTCACGGCCACCACTTTCCTCTCCAACTCTGGCAGAAATGGTTCTGAAATCGAAGTTCTGATGAAACAGGACAGAGCGACCACGGGTCAGCGGGTCATGTAGCTGTGGCTGATGTCCCTCGAGCAAACAGGAACACTTCCTTTCTGAGTCAGGAGGTTACACCTGTCTTAGGATGGCTACACTACCAAGAACAGAGGCCAATGACTTTCTGAAGGTCCTGCACTGGCAGTGGCATTTTCCCAGGGGTCAGGAAGGCCACCTGATAGAGAAAGGGCAACATTCTTGCCTTCAGATTACTTGGCTCCCCTCTGATGCTGGTCCTTCTCCAGACAAAGTTCTTAGGATATTCCTCTAAAAGCAGGTTTCTAGTTCCTTCAACTTTTAGGTTTCTTACTCAAAACTAGGTCATTCTAACCATGTTCGATTCTGTGATATGTCTACATGGGATTATCAGGAAGGAAACATCAAAATAAGATGAAAACAGGAGGGGCGCCTGGGTGGCTCAGTCTGTTAAGCATCTGACTCTTGACTTCGGCTCAGACCACGATCTCACAGTTCGGGGGTTCCAGCCACACTGGGCTCCGTGCTGACAGCTCGAAGCCTGCTTGGGATTCTCTCTCTCTGCCCCTCTCCAGCTCGCTCTCGTGAGCTCTCTCGCTCTCAAAATAAATAAATAAATAAATAAATAAATAAATAAATAAACAAACAAACAAACAAACAAACAAACATTAAAAAGAAAGCTAAAAACAGGAAACCACTGGAGCAGCCCAGTTAGTGGAGTCAGATGTGTGCACAGAACAGGGACGTCCCGCAGCTTCCCCTCGAGCCTGACAGTTTCCACTCCTGTTTCAAGCCCTTGCAAGGCTTCAAGTCTGGGGGGTCAGCAGGGACTGCCGTGAGGTCTGTCACCTCTGACGCAGTGCCAAGCGCTGACTCCACCACCCTGCGTACCAACAGCAGTGCCACGATACCTAACGAGGCTCTGCAACAACCCCCCTTGCCGAAGTTTCCGCACAGCAAGGTCACCGTGCTTCCACACGCGGCACAGACGCAGGGTTTTAGTACGTTTACTATCAAGGTGACTCATCGGGCTGTTCTGTGTTTTCTCACACGCTGTTAACACTAATCATGCCGTCACCCACGTATATGGTGCCTTAAAAAAGGAGGTCGACCAGCTTCACAGGCAGCAAACCAGTCATTTCCAGGAGGCCCCGCTGAAGTCAGCACATCTGCTAACCTGGGATGCTGATGCGGAAGCGAAATCCTGAAGTCACAGCGGATCGGCGCAAAGCCCACGGGCCGTTTCCCTTCCTCCTGCCCGAGGAATCCCTGCCCACGGCTGCGGCAAAGACCTTCCGCACGTGCACGGGCACTCACTCCACACTCTTATGTCACAGCTCAAACAGTGTTTAGGTTTGCGTGATGGCACGGGCATGCGGAGATAAAAGTCATCTGTATGATTTTAGTTTGTGGGGAAAGTGGTTGATGAGTTTACTTGCTTAAACACGAGATGTGAAAAATGAGGATTGTACATGCTGTTTCTAAAACTCCAGCGTATCCCAGATGTTTAGATTGCTTCACTCTGCTGTGATCAACTACCACACACAAGATTTACCCCGAACCCGGCAAGCTGAAACCAGCGCATGTTCATGAGGCACATGCACGCTGCTCCTGCGAAATCACAAACAGAAATGCCACGGGACAGGTCTCATTAAAACACTGAAAAGCAGGGTGTTCGTGTCTTGGAAAAAAAAGTGCTGGGAAGATTTCCTGCAGCAAGCTTGTGACATCAGAGACTAGAAGCTGCAGACACTGTTTGAAAAAAAGACTATGTGAGGGAGGAGGGAAAGTGAAACGAAGAGAGAAAGGAGGAGTGAGTCCTGTTCTCACATCCCCAACTCCTCAAGGACCCGGCACCAAGGCGGGGGGCTCACGTACATCCCCGGGAGGAGTGCCTGCTGGGCGGACCCACATCTCTTTAAACAGGGCAAGGGCCAGCTCCCGGTGTGTGGTCGGTGAAGCCTCTGCATCAGAGTCACCAGATCGGTAAGGAAAGCCATTAAATATGGATGGAGATTCACACTCTCTAGAGGTGGGGTATGAGAAGCTGTACTTCAACCAGCACACTTGAGTTAGAAAACCACTCATTTAGGAAAGGAAGAATCTGGCACAAAAACAGACACATAGACCAATGGAACAGAATAGAAACCCCAGAACTAGACCCACAAACGTATGGCCAACTCATCTTTGACAAAGCAGGAAAGAACATCCAGTGGAAAAAAGACAGTCTCTTTAACAAATGGTGCTGGGAGAACTGGACAGCAACATGCAGAAGGTTGAAACTAGACCACTTTCTCACACCATTCACAAAAATAAACTCAAAATGGATAAAGGACCTGAATGTGAGACAGGAAACCATCAAAACCTTAGAGGAGAAAGCAGGAAAAGACCTCTCTGACCTCAGCCGTAGCAATCTCTTACTCGACACATCCCCAAAGGCAAGGGAATTAAAAGCAAAAGTGAATTACTGGGACCTTATGAAGATAAAAAGCTTCTGCACAGCAAAGGAAACAACCAACAAAACTAAAAGGCAACCAACGGAATGAGAAAAGATATTTGCAAATGACATATGGGACAAAGGGCTAGTATCCAAAATCTATAAAGAGCTCACCAAACTCCACACCCGAAAAACAAATAACCCAGTGAAGAAATGGGCAGAAAACATGAATAGACACTTCTCTAAAGAAGACATCCAGATGGCCAACAGGCACATGAAAGGATGTTCAACGTCGTTCCTCATCAGGGAAATACAAATCAAAACCACACTCAGATATCACCTCATGCCAGTCAGAGTGGCCAAAATGAACAAATCAGGAGACTATAGATGCTGGAGAGGATGTGGAGAAACGGGAACCCTCTTGCACTGTTGGTGGGAATGCAAATTGGTGCAGCCGCTCTGGAAAGCAGTGTGGAGGTTCCTCAGAAAATTAACAATAGACCTACCCTATGACCCAGCAATAGCACTGCTAGGAATTTACCCAAGGGATACAGGAGTACTGATGCAGAGGGGCACTTGTACCCCAATGTGTATAGCAGCACTCTCAACAATAGCCAAATTATGGAAAGAGCCTAAATGTCCATCAACTGATGAATGGATAAAGAAATTGTGGTTTATATACACAGTGGAATACTACGTGGCAATGAGAAAGAATGAAATATGGCCTTTTGTAGCAACGTGGATGGAACTGGAGAGTGTGATGCTAAGTGAAATAAGCCATACAGAGAAAGACAGATACCATATGGTTTCACTCTTATGTGGATCCTGAGAAACTTAACAGAAACCCATGAGGGAGGGGAAAGAAAAAAAAAAAAAAAGAGGTTAGAGTGGGAGAGAGCCAAAGCATAAGAGACTGTTAAAAACTGAGAACAAACTGAGGGTTGATGGGGGGGTGGGAGGGAGGGGAGGGTGGGTGATGGGTATTGAGGAGGGCACCTTTTGGGATGAGCACTGGGTGTTGTATGGAAACCAATCTGACAATAAATTTCATATACTAAAAAAAATAAAAAATAAAAATAAAAATAAAAATAAAAATAAAAATAAAAAAAAATAAAAAAAAGGAAAGGAAGAATCCCTTTAGAATCAAAAGCATTCTGGGGAGCCTGGGTGGCTCAGCTGGTTAAGCATCCGACTCTTGGTTTCGGTTCAGGTCATGATCTCACAGTTATGAGTTCGAGCTCCACATCAGGCCCAGCGCTTAAAGGGTGGAGCCCGCTTCAGATTCTCTCCCTCTCTCTCTCTGCCCTTCCCCTGCTCCTCCACTCTCTCTCTCAAGATAAATAAACTTAAAAAAAAAAAAAAAAAATCAAAAGCATCCCTTCCCGGGGCACCTAGGTAGCTCAGTCAGTTGAGCGACCGGCTTCAGCTCAGGTCATGTTCTCATTATCTGTGGATCTGAGCCCTGCATCAGGCTGTGCACTGACAGTGCGGAGCCTGCTTGGGGTTTTCTCTCTCCCTCTCTCTCTGCCCCTCCCTCGCTTCTGCTTGCTCCCAAAATAATGCTAAGTGAAATAAGTCAGTCAGAGAAAGACAGATACCATACTTTCAGTCATACGTGGATCCTGAGAAACTTAACGGAAAACCATGGGGGAGGGGAAGGGGGTAAAGTGTTCTAGAAAGAGAGAGAGAGAAGCAAACCATAAGAGACTCTTAAATACTGAGAACAAACTGAAGATTGATGGGGGATGGAAGGGAGGGGAAAGTCGGTGATGGGCACTGAGGAGGGCACTTGTTGGGATGAGCACTGGGTGTTGCATGGAAACCAATTTGACCATAAATTATGGTAAAAAAAAAAAAAAAGGCATTCCTTCCCTTCCCATCTTCCTTCTCCTCCCCTCCACCCTCCTCCCCTCCCTCCCCCTCCTCCCCCCCCTCCTCTCCTCCTTTCCCCCCCTCCTCCCCTCCCCTCCCCTCCAGCCATGGAGAAAATGGTGCCCAGGGTCTGAGGCAGTGCAGGCTGGGCACACCAATGCAGGGGTCCCCTGCCACGCTTTCTGGGTGGGAGGGGGAGAAGCACACAGGGAAGCCAAACAAACTGGCTGGGAGACTGAGCAGACTGAGGAAATACACTAACTGAACAGAAAGTTAATAGATCTGAGGGCAACAGGAGCCAGGTATCTTGTATGAGAAGAAGTTTACAAACACAGAAAGGAACAGGCTAGAAAGAAGCCTGATGGGTTGGATCAGAAAGAGAAGCACCGGTACAAACACATGGGCCTTTAAAACGGACACGGGCCCAGGGCGACAGACCAACAGTTTGAGGGCTGTGTGGACCGTGGGAGCAAGCACGGGGGGATGGGTCCACAGCTGCAAAGGGAGGGCCTCGAAGCACGGACACCCCGCAAGCAAGCAAGCACTCTTGAGTGCCCCCATCTTGGTTTCTAAATACCACAGCACACAAGTAACTGGCACTCCTTGGTGGGATGGCGGATCCCGGGATGAGGCGGGAAGTACAAAAGGAGCCCGGGAACATTACACCAGAAAGTAAGGGAGTGCTCAGATAATAACAACATAAAAAAAAAAAAAAAATAACAGTAAATAAAATAAGATAAGATAAGATAAGATAAGATAAGATAAAATAAAACAAAAACAAAAACAAAAAAATCACACACATAAAGGGGCTCCTGCTGGCTAAATGTGGACAATTTAAGCATCAAAATAGAGTATCAGATTATAACCTGCTGAATATAAGATACCATAAATTCATACTGGAATAATAAATAGACACATAGGGAAGAAATAAAGTTCTTTCTCACAGTAGTAGATCACCTAATAGATACAGAAGGAATACCGGCCACCAGACAGCCATCACAGTGGGAGGTGACAGGGGCAAGAGTCACCAGCGGATGACAAGGCCATGAAAAGTCTCATGAGAAATACAGATGTGCGTCTCCCACAATATGCTTCTCAAAAACAAGTATTTTTTAACCTGACTTTTCACTGGAGCAACCTTGCAGACACCAACCTCACCGAGTGGTCAAGGTTAACATCGCCAACAGCAGGAGGGGTCAGCATCCTGTGACCCTGCTGTGACACTCGGCTTTTGTCAGCACAGGAGGAAAACTAGAAGGATGGGCAAGAGGTTGAGGCTCATCCTAGAGAACGAAGGGGCCACATTCTCTAACACTGTCACCAAGACTAAAGAAAGTTCCACTGTGACTGACAGAAACCAATGAGAGGTGTTCACTAAACGTAACTTGGGTTGCTGCACAGCGTCCTGGACCAGAGGTAGTGGGAACGTGGGAAATACCAACAGGTCTGTGGGTAGGACAGTGTCTTGTATCACAGCTGATTTACTGTCTGCACAGAGAGGTGGGGGCAGGGGCTACACAGCAAATGTGGTCAAATGTTAAAAACGAGGAAATCTGGGTTAAAGGAATGTGGGAACTCTTTATATGATTCTAACACTTTTCTGTAGCCTGAAACCATTTCAGACTTTAATTAAGAAGGCAAAAATAAAAGTTTATTCTGTTCTATTGAAAGTCTTTTGTGTTGATTTCACTGTGAAGTTACTGTTTCCTTGAGTTTATAGTGTAGTTGCACACAGGCTTTTATGCTAAAAATTGTGGTTTAAGCCCTCAATCTTTTTAACTATTTAAAACTTGCCATCCAACTTTTTAAAACTTTTAGTACCAACATAAAACCTAATAAAACTGCACCAATAGGTAAACATAAGTCCCCATGTCAAGATGCCCAATTTTTATAGATGGAAGTGGTGAGAGAATTATGTACTTTGCTGGAAGTGCCAAGGGCAACAGGTAGACTGAACGGCCGGCGAGGCGAGAGCAAGACAGCAGTCAGGTCAGGCTGACTCTGAGGGAAGTCGTGTAGGCAAGGACTGTAGTCCCACTGCAGCCGATCGCCTGGTGAGCGAGCTATTCGCCCTGCCCCCTGCGGCTCTGGAAGCTACCACAGCCGTCAGAAAGCAGCTCCTGAGAAAGTCATGAGTAAGCGGATGAGCGAAGGCCCAGTCACACGGTGGTAACAGAGCTGCCCACTTTCTGTGTCACAGGTGGAAATCAGACAATGCCTAGAGACGGTACACCAGGGAGAAAGAAGTTAATGTTTTCTGGAACTCACAGAATCCTCATGAACCCATGTGATGAAAAAATTAGATTTGTTCAATTTTCACTTTTACTATTAAAAAGGCTACTGCTAGTATTTATATAGCTGCTAATAAATTAGATAACCATATCAGTTCAAATGCATTGGGTGCAAAATTAAGAATACAAAATTGACTTTTTCAAAACTCCATGGACAAAATAAAATAATGCTAAAAGAAAGGTGGGGGGGATCTCGTTGGACAAAAAGGTAGAGAAACAAACGTGTAGATCTCAACCTCCACAACATCCTGAGGTAAATAACACAGGCATCGCACGTCTGTTCAATGCACCCAAGGACACTAAGGGCTCAGGAGAACGGCCCAAGGACAGGACAGTAGCACCTGCGGGGTGAAGCAGGGAGTGCCGCGCTGAAAAGTGAATGGTCCCTTTCTTCCCTAGGACTGTGACAAGGTGGGTGGAGTTCTGATCCAGGAAGAGGTGTCCACCCTGTGCCCTGCCCCCCACCCCCACCCCCACCCCCCCGCCAGGGGCTCTGCAGCCTGGCTGACTCCAGTGTCCCGGGGATCCTTCATCTCAGCACGTGTGACGTAGATGCTCATGATGAAGAAGATGGGGCAAAGCTTGCTGAACACAGGCACGCAACTCCGCTTCCCTCCAGGAATTCATCCAGTGTAGGAAAGGCAGACTGGTGTGACAGGCCCGAAGACCACGGCTCGCCCAGGAGGGCACCACACCTCAAGCTCTCCGCGCTTACTGCGCCTCCCACGTGAGACAACACAGGGGCAGCAGAGCAGTGGCGGGGACAAGGAGCTGCTCCGCCCCCTACAGCTGCTGACCTGGCACAAGTCACCTGATCTCTGGGCCTCGGCATCCTCGTCAGTAACAGCACGGCCAATAAGGACGCATGCCCCAGAGTTGTGAACATTAAGTAAATGATTACATAAAGTCCTCACAAAAAAACCTGGCCCAGATGAAGGGGGCAGAAAATAAAGACGGGGAAATAGTACATAAATAATGGACCATAAAATAATAAAGAGAATGCTATGCTTAGATTTCGAAAACAGCCAGTAGCTGCAAACAGTGTGTGCTTTTTGATCCAGAACGTGCGTCGGTATCAGGTTTCGCTCCTTTCTAGAAAGTTCATACAGGAAAATTAAATTAATAGCACATGGAAACCTCTATTTGCTAAGTACGTGCAGACCAGAGAGCTGGAATCGCGCTTTCTCCGGCACGTGGAAACACAAGCACCTCCGGGAGACCCGCACACGCCGCGGGCCCAAGAAGCGCGCTCGCTGCCGACCACCCTGCTTCACAGGGGCCCCCCACCCCACCCCCCCAGCACACACAGGTCGAAGGTCCCGGCGAGACTGCAGTTTAACACGAGACCTACGAGCTTTTTCTAGGCTCGACCAAGCTTTGGGGTTTTTCCCCAGCTTTTGGTGCTGGGACATGAAACTGTCACTCTGCAGTTGGAAGTGGAAGAGCCCGCTCACCTCAGAATAAGCAAGAGTGATGTGCTCGTATACCCCCTGATGGTGGTGAATGGCGTCCTCCAGGTCGTGCAGCTCCGAGGGCAGGTCCACCTCTCCACAGGCTTTACACCACGAGTCCACGTTGCTCATGTACTTGAGGAGTAAAAACAAAAAAAGATTATTTCTATCAATGGCAATTTATACTGAGATGTAGCTATTTTTTCAACCTGGTTTTGAAATCAAGGTAATTGAGAAACAGTCTAAGAACGTGGCATGGTTGAACATCCATCTCAAATGGCACCGCCGGGAGCCTCACACGGTTCCCCGACTCTGCCCTGGGGCTCTCCCTCTGGCCAGAGTGGGGCTCGGCCCAGGAACCTGCGTTTGGAATGACATCTCCAGGTGACCCCGAGGCCTACAGCTAACATCAAGCCCAGAGCAACTCTTCCCTGCATCTGCTCTGGGCCTCCTGCTTAATTCCCCAGCCCTCCTCCGAATCAGGGATCGTAACAACCGCCCGGTGCCGTGGGCTGTGTAAGGGTAGAGGCCTGGTGCGCCTCAGCCTCAGCCTCAAGATGGTGGCACATGCCTCCTCCAGGAGCTGTAGTCTAGCCTTCGCACTCCCGTCCAACATTAAGATGCTATCGGAAGCCCAAGTATCTGGAATTATCTACCTAGACAGAGGAAGAGCAGCAGGCCCATTTTTCTACCTTTTCCAAAGCAAATACACACAGAAATGAAAAGACCAAATGAAGGCCACCCAAACTCCCCAGCTGTGCCCACTGAGCCTGAGGGGAGGCTGAGGAAAGAGGCGGACTCACTCAGGTCTTTTCCACTTTGCGCGTAAACAAGAAGGACAGAGTCTTGGCTGCAGTCCTGAGGACTACCATTCCACAGCCTCTCCTCGATTTTCTCCACGGCCACTCCCACCGCCCCAGGAATCATCAACAGCAGAGAAATCACTGCCAGACGTCCTAGGGAGGGCCTATCAGCATCCATCACAGTTCCGTGTCAAAGGCAGGCAGCAGAAGGCCCTTAATTAAAGACGCTAATTCAATTAAGCCAAATAGGCACGGACACATTTCCCTGGGTTTCACCTCTTTTATTCTAATTCCTTGGCATCTTTCTACTTCCCAGGGAATGCAGAGGGTGACTATTTAAAATTGGGTGACGAAAACATAAAAAAAAATTTAAAAAAAAAAAGTGGCTGCGCCTGCATGGCTCAGTTGGTTGAGCGTCCAACTGCAGCTCAGGTCACAATCTCACTGCTCACGGGTTCGAGCCCCGCATTGGGCTCTGCACTGAAAGCTTGGAGCCTGGAGCCTGTTTCTGATTCTGTCTCTCTCTCTGCACCTCCCCTGCTCCCTCTCTGCTTCTCTCTCTCAAATATAAAATAAAACATTTAAAAAAATTAAAAAATAAAACTGGGTGACTGACCTGCCAGACAGGAAACTTGCTAGGATTCTCTTAAAATATGGAAACGACCACCCACTTATTCATGACATTTTTAGAAACAAAATAGACAAGTCACCTGGTAAGTAGTGATTTGTTTATAAAAGTCCATTTATTATTAATGTACTGGCTCAGAAAAATATCTATATGCAAATCTTAGGGCCTGACAAGTCATGGGGCATTAGGTATCATATGATGGCATCTGATGGTTTCAACGGACACAGGGACGGAGGAGTATCCTTCTTTACGGTGCCTTCCTAACACCAACAGGGCAACGGAAGTAGTAATAAAATTACTCGACACATCTCCCTCTCGGCAGGTGTGTGTGACATGGATCTGCGTGACTACACATGTTCTATAAATATCAAATCCAATATCAAATATCAGCTTGAATGATTCTAAGTATTCTTGATTTCCATTTCACTTTTCCCATTATTGCATTTGACACCAATCACTGTAAACCTTTTTCAAATATAAATGGACTCTGGTTAACCATCACCATGATTAATTCATCAGGTCAAGTCAGCAATTAATTGCTCCTGCATGAAACAGAGTCACCGTATACTCCTTACAAGAGGCTAAAATGCTTCTGATAGAACAAGGTGGAAACGAGTTTTAGTTACACCATAGCGCACAAGTGGAAGTGTCAACCTAATACATCACTGTATCAAAATGACTATTAAAATATATCCAATTTTTCAAGCAACAAGTGAAGAGAAACATTCCAGAAGTTTTATATATGCCTATAGTAAAAGTAACTTATAATTTCTTAAAGTAACTGGGAAGGGTATTGGTTATGCTTACCTGAAAAAATATAGCCAGGTTCTAAATACACAGAAAAGGATGGCTTGCCATGTGGAAATCTTGTGGAGAAAGAATTCTGCACATCTAATTTCACTGGGTTAAAATATCTCAATGACAGAAACAAACCTGGCCATGGTTTCACGGGACTTTTGTGCCAGCATAATTTGTCTTTTGTTTATGAGACGGAAACCCTAGACTCCGAAGGGTAAGCTCGAAGCCCTCAATGCTTTCTGAAGGGCTAAACACCCCAAAAGTCTGAACCCACTGCCACCAAGGGAGCAACCCCTGATCAGAGAGCCAAAAGAAGGCTGCGAATTGGTATCGCATAAGGAAAAGGCATCCTGGAGTTGACTTTGGTGGCAAAGTTCAACAGTAGCTACATAGCACAGAATCTGTGAGAGTCTTTTCATAGGATAACGTGGGCTATGAATGGGCAAGGGGGGCAGGCCCACTGTGTTCACTTCCCAACCTTCTCTGACCACTCTACTACATTCCAGACCCCTGTCCCCCCAACATGAATCACCATCTTAGAAATACAATTTGGGATTACAACACCAGGGGAAAGGTCTAGAACAGAGCCTGACACTCTGGAAAGGACAATACTGAAGGTGGCTGCCATACTCTAGTGAGATCAGAGCAGAGGTTTGGTCTGATGCTTCAAATGCGCACCGGACCCAAATTCGTGAACACACGGCATCCAGCTAGGTTGAGGGTAGACAGGAGAATCCAAGAGAATGAAATGCTTCTCTGTGAATTCAAATCAGGAGCTGGCTACAGAACTGAGAATTCTGATGCTCAGCGGAATGGTGACTTTGTAAAAGTGCGGCTGAAAACAAGAGGCAAGCAGCTGAAGGCAGGGTAACTGATACATACAGCTTTAACAGGAGAGCTTGAATAATGAGATGTATTTCCATAAACATTATTCCACTACCCTCCACATGCTGAGAGAGTGGGGGGCTTCCAACGTGGGAGCCACTCAGCCCTCTGGCCTGCCCCACCTCCTGCCACCCACAGTCAGTGCACGTCCCTCCCACCCACACCAGGGCTCACGATGGGGTGCAGCTGAGCACAGAGGCTTGGCCTGATTTAGGAGACAAAGGCACAAAAACTTCCTAGAATTGTTAACTTTTTAAATATTTGGGGGGGGGGTTCTCTTCTTTAACAAAAATGACACTGGTTTAACATATACACACACATATGTGTGTGTAGATATATATGTGTGTGTATATATATATATATATATATATATATATATGCATAACATACATAAGAACTCAAACTTGGGTTTTTACTTCTCATCTCTTCATTTTTGTTTTCATTTCTAGAAAATATTACCCCACTCTTCCTTTCTACTTCATCATTTCTACTCCCTGAGGATTAATCAGCACACACCCTTTCCCGGTTCCTCCAAGGCAGACAGGCCCTCTTCTCTGCCCAGGGAAATCACCTGAGGGAGCAGCCCGCTCCATTTGCAAAGCTCTGCCATCCACGCCACAGTAACTCAGAGGAGACAGGCTCAGCTTGAACCAGAATATGCCGATGATCACTCTGCACACCTTGAATCTGTTTTCGTTAATAACTTTTTCTTTCATGTTTATATTTCTTTTCCGCAAGAATCGTTTCTGTTTTGTCCACAAGCCAAGAATTAGGTCTATGCTTGTAATAAAGTAAAACACCATTAAAATGGGATTAGTTGTGCATTATTTGCCTTAAAAATTCAAAAAGAATAGTAGATAAGTACTACTTTCCTCTGAGTTCCAACCCAGACTTATGACAAAATCATCCAGGCAACTGTGATAAGACTTGTTTACCATAAATGTTATTTCTAAAACTATGTATGGAGAGTGAAATTGTACAAGGATATTAATCTAAGTGCCTTGTTTGTGGAACAGTGTGTGATTATTGTCAGGAGCTGAAGGACCGTCACAGACCTCAACTGAAGTCCCAACATAAGCGACTCACTCCCCAAACACAATCAAAGGACAATAAATACCACCAGCCCCATCGATTTCATTGGACTGATTTAAGGATGAAATGACATTTTGTGTTAAAGAGCCCTGTAAATTCTAAAGAACTATGCAAATGCTGGTTGTTACTTTATTTTTGGCTATTATCAAATTATAGAGGCCCTCAAAGTCATAGAGAAAATGAGGTCATCAGATTATGGTTCACTGTGAAGGCGAACCTTGACCAGCACTAACAGAACTTTCTGCAGTGATGGATAGGAGTATCTGTGCTGTCCAGTACAGTAGCCACTAGCTGCACGTTGCTATGGAGCGTGTGAAATGTGGACACTGTACGAAATTTTCATTTATTCTTACATTATCTTCTTACTAAGCCTTAAGTAATTTCAGTAGCCACATATGGTGACTGGCTACCATACTGGACAGTGCAGCTCTCTTGTCTGTTTTAAAGGAAGGCAGATTGCCACACGCAGCACGTCATTTGGATGTGCCTTGGGACATGTGGAGCCTTGGGAGTCTGACTACCCTCCTTTCCACAAATGGACCTTGAGGGTTTGTGTGGGGGTCCCAGCAGGAGAGCACAGCTACGGGTATACCCCTGACCAAACAACAGCCTCCTCTATCGGGAACAGTCGCCCTCTTTGACAACGCAGCGTGGATCTCCGGGAGAGATGCACGTGGGACAGGGAGGAAGCGCACACCCGCCGAGCCAGCCAGGCCAACCCTGGGGATCAGTGGGGTGACAGATGTCGCAGCTGGATCACCCTCACACCCGAGTCATTTGCGTAATTTTTAATGTGTTTTTTAATTTATTTGAGAGAGAGAGAGAGAGCGTGAGCGAGCAGGGTAAAGGGCAGAGAGACAGGGAGAGAGAGAATGCCAGCAGCCTCCAGGCCCAGCACGGAGCCTGACACAGGGCTCGATCTCATGAATCGCAAGAACATGACCTCAGCCGAAGTCGAGAGTAGGATGCTTAACTGACTGAGCCACCCAGGCACCCCCTAGAGCATTTTTTTTAAATAGCGTCTTAGGGCGCTAAGGTGTAGCAAAATCAAGTCACTTTCTTTGTTCTACAAAACTGTTAAGTCTAATAACATTTGCTATGAAAGCTTCTCAGTGTGAAAGGACGATTCAGTGGATATGCCACATGACCAAAAGAAGCGAAGGCTGGGGCCCCTAAACACCATCTACCAGTAAGACTGCTGGTCTTGTGGTCCTGTCTCCATGTCTGCAAACTGAGATTCTAATTGCAACATGAGACTATGAGATGAATGGCTGAGACGTCTTCAGGAGGCATGCCATTTATGCAATGTTCTCCTCACCCAGTTTGCACCTCAAGACTTACATCTATAAAACCACAGGCAGACACCAACACGAGAACACCCACCGGGACCACAGAGGAGTGTGGCTGGGCAGTTCCGGGCACACGTCTCCCTAGCTGGAGCGTAATTCTTACGGGGAAGGCTGCTTCCTTTGGTAAAGCCATTAACCATGGGGGTCACATATTTGAGCTCTGTGCCTCCCTAACTCCCTAATCAGATTTAGTTTCCTACTGGTAAGTCTGGATGGGGGTCAAAGAGGTGGCTACGTTGGAAACCTAATTCATGACGTCCAAGTTTCTGGTCCTCTCCCAACTGAGCTTATGAAAACAGCTTAAGCATAACTGGAAGTCAAACCATTAAAAAAAAAAACAAAAAGAAGAAGAACAAAGTTGAACCCATTTCTCTTCCGCAAAGGGGAAAACTACTTGGTAGATGTGGGCTTCCCTCACACGTCAGAATTTCAAAGATCTTACTTTTGTTCAGTGAAGGGGGAAGATCCACAACACGTCTTTACCTGACAGTAAAGAAAGTCTCTGCAGAGGTCCTACTGCCCCACCTCCACATTTCAGTTGCCTGGCCAGGCCTCAGCCAAGGTCCATCAGAGATGCTGGGCCCTTTCTTCACCAGGCCGCTCTGACCCTAACTTGTATTTGGCTTCTTCTCTGGCTATTGGATACACACAGAGACCTCAAGCACTGTCATGTTTACACAGGATTCCACAATATTGTTTTCAATAATGTATTCATCTAGTCCAGTTTCCTTCAAATCCATCATTTACAGTCACTCATTTTATCCAAACAGAACACCCCAGGCTCACGTTCACGAAAGGGACCTTCCCTGTATGTTACTATGCTTCAGACCCTCTGCCATTCACCGCACAGGTTGTCCTGTTTCACATCTACTCATATCAGCTTAATGGAACTTCCTGAGAGCCCACTGCCACTCTACTTCTTGCAGTAGAACACGTGACGATTCCAGGTGACATATGTGCGGGAGACCACGTGGCTCATCTTCCCACCTACAAAAATGTCCAGTGAATAATACACCACACCCTGGACAAAGACAGGAACCAGAGGTGAGCACAGTGCTGTTTTCTGCAGAAGGGGGGTGGGGTCCTGTGGTGTTGTTTTTTTAAACCTGTTTTTGTGTGTGGGCTTTTGTTTCCCCTTTATCATAAAGCCAGTTAAATGCATAGGTTAGGGAGCTGAAAAATCAGACTACTGGAACCCGAAGCCCCTATTCACAGCTTTCACGTGAGGCCACCAAGACTTTTTTCTCTTTATATACCATTCAGCTTCTTCTTCTGCTTCATATTTGAAAGGTTTCTAGAGTCAAGATCACTACTAATTAGGGTCTTGTGCAACATTCTAGCTACCTTGCCAAAACCCTGGGCAAGCTGGGACTCTATCTCATGTTTACTGACTTCACTCCTCAACAGAGACAGTTTCTAGATTATACCATTTCCTTCTTAACAGCGTCAGTACAGATCCCTATGAATGCAGTCTCTGCCCACCACAAAAAATGACCCCAATCAATATTCTTCCTTTAACATCGGGCAACCATTTGCTTCTTTCCCATACGCCTTCCTAGTGGCTAAAAGTCCCGTGTTCTTTCTCCACATCTTGAAAAAGGTATTTCACTGCCCAGCATGCTTTCCACTAATTAAAGTCTGAGTCATGAGCGAAGCACTTCCTTGTGTCTTTCAGCGTACGTTTGCTTAAGCAAGCACTGGAGGACTGCAGAGCTGTGGGGGTTCTATGAGCAGACGCACGTATGACCTCTCACAGTCTTCTGACCAGCACTTCAGCTAAAGAAGCCAGTGTCAAGTTCAAATCCATACAGTTTAATAAATGTGAAAGACACTGTAAACTGCCTTCCCAAAAGTCGTCTGTCAGCCCGAGCCCTTGCTGGCAGAGCATGGCCGCTACTGTGGAGGCTAAAAAGCCACGTCCGCCTTCTCGCACCCTCCCACGCAGCCAGAGCACGGGCCTACACCCCACTCCCGCTCAAGGGGAAAGGAGGCGAGGTGTGCTGGGGTAGGGGACCTTCTGAAATTAATGTTTTCCTGATAAAAGTGGCCGGCACCGCCATCCCGGACTGTGGTGGACACCAGGGTGCAGGTGCAGGAACTGCGGCACAAACCCGGGAGGAGCGGACCCGACCCCAACATGGCTGTATGGCTACAACTCTCTACACGTTGCAACCTCTTGATTTGTGAGAAAAGAAAACTCCTGATATTTAAACCTGATAATCAGGCATTCAGTTACTTGCTGCCAAATCACCCTAATCAGAATACTAAAAGTGACAGCCAGGAGGAGGGGGAAGAGGAGGAAGGGAAAGAGGAGGAGGGGGAGGAGGGGGAGGAGGGGGAGGAGGGGAGGAGGAGGAGGGGGGGAGGAGGGGGAGGGGGGAGGGGGAGGGGGGGAGGAGAAGAAAGAAAGAAAGAAAGAAAGAAAGAAAGAAAGAAAGAAAGAAAGAAAGAAAGAAAGAAAGAAAAGAAAGAAAGGAAAGGAAAGGAAAGGAAAGGAAAGGAAAGGAAAGGAAAGGAAAGAAAAGAAAAGAAAAGAAAAGAAAAGAAAAAAGAAAGAAAAGAGGGAGGGAAGGAAGGAGGAAGGAAGGAAAGAAGGAAGAAGGGAAAGAGTGGGGAGAAGGGAGAAGAGGGAACAAGAACAGTGGCTACCACTTATTAGTACTTACACTACTTACCAGGCACTACACGGGGCACCTAGTGCGAAATATCTCATTTACGTGATAAATCACTCCTCTCAAGCACATACTTTTAGTTCCACTTTACAAACGAGAAAACCAAGGGAACAGAGAGGTGAAGTAACTTGCCTAAGATTGCACAGCACCAGGTAAGAGAGCTGGGGTTTTAACTCCCAGCAGCCTGGCTTGAGAGCTCATGTTCTTAGGCACTATAAGGGTCACACAAAAGTCCTCCAAGGACTTGGGAGGGTATCGAAGGAGGAAGTCCTCCTGGCACCACCCCGTGGGCCGTGGGGCCCGGGCACTGACCTTCTCAGCCTTCTGGTGGAAAATGGAGGACATGTCCAGCAAGGTGCTCCGCTCATCCAGGGCTGCCGCAAATGCCTTCCACTCCTGCTCCAGCTGGTTCGCAATCTGCTTGATCTGCTGAGAGGCGTAGTGGCCAGACTCTACCAAGCGATTTGCCACCGACATTATGCGGTTTATGTTTACATACACGTTCTGCAAAAGGGGCAGAGAAAGAGGGCCCGTGAGGGAAGGCGGACAAGAAGCTTCTTTCTAAGAAACACAGAGGATGGCACTTTCTGAAACACAGCCCACGAGCTTCAGTTATATTTTGAACAGCAGAATCACCTGGTACGAAATAGTGTACATATTTGCTATCTGATTTCCATAAACTCTAAGCATTGGTTTCAATCTCTATTTTTAAAACTGCAAAATTACAAATCAACTAGCTGAGAGGCAGACTGTTAGGCACAAAGCAACAGAGTACACAAGTGGGCGCACAAACATACTCTGACTCACTCGCTGGCTTCGAATCCTGAAAAGGGTCCAGATGGCAAGCCCACTGCGAAGCAGTCACCCAGAACCGACAAAACCCAACGCTGCAGGTTTTAACTAGAACCCAGAAACTACGCACGGATCAACCACGGGCTGTTGTTCTGTGTGGAAACAAGCTCTCCTGTCTACACGAGCTCCAGGCGCCTGTCGCTTTGGGGCCAATAGAGAACCTTCTGGAAATGGATCCACTTTCTCCTCGGAAGAGGAACCGAGGCACGAAAGGAACCACGCTGCGTGCACACCTTCAATCAAGCTTTTCTACTCCATGAAGGGCCCATCTTCAAGCCTACCAGTTTACTGTGAGGCTGAAAAACATACACCCCTTTCTCCCCAAATTAGTTCTCACTATGCTGTTCCCCTTTCCACCTTCAGTCGCCCTTGAGGCTCCCATTGCAGGGAAGGCAGCAGTGGGGAACGTGCACCTTCAGCAAACCCCAGCTGCAGTCAGTTCATCACAACGCTGCTCCTCTTAGAAGTTCCCCAAAACCCACCAAGACACCTCTTTCTTTGGCTCCTCCCTCCCTATCTAGCCGTGAAATCAGATCACCCAACCTATCCGGACCCCTCTCCATGTTTCTGGCCTCCCCTCCCCTCCCCTCCCCTCTCGCGTGGTCCTCTGGGCCACGGTCCCTCTGCCACACCCCCTGCAGCAGCCTCCTCACTGCCACCTGGTCTGCAGCCCACCCAGTGAGCACCCTGAAGAATGCACCTGTGCACCTGTCCGTTCTTTCCCTCCATTTTCACCCAAATCTGAACTAGGTAGAGTACTCTGGGATCAGACTCCAGCCACAGACTCCAGCCTCTGAGTTCCTTTTCCAGGCACATCTGCAGGCTAGAATCAGCTAACAGATGTGCAGGGAGAGAGGGCACCTGCGGAGCTGCGACAGTCAGCCAAGGTCACAGTCAGTGGGAAACAGTCCTCGCCGGCTCTTATGGCAATAATGCTCTGACCAGCATCCTTTAGTCAGAACTAATGGCTCCCCTTCTCATAGGTGTTCTGTCTCTCTAGTTGCGGGCCATTCTGGAAACACGCGTGATATCCAAAGGGCTTGCATACCGAAGTGGATTTTAAGAGCCGCTGGCTCAGTTGTGATCGTGTGACATCTGGGGTCACGTACTACTTGTATTGCGAGACGTCGCTCGTTTATTGAGTTAAAACTTGTGAGAAACGTTTGCTCGTCTTGCGGAACACTCACAGGACAAGTTACTCCCGATCCAAGGTTTTACTGTAAATGCTAATTTTTGCTTTGTTTGTATCGTTAAAGAGGAAATCCTCCCCAAAGGCCAAAGGCCTGCCAGAAGAGCATAAGCAGATGCCCTCTGTTGGAGTCCAGAGCAGAGCTCCCCATTCGGATGGCCCCGCCGTGGGAACCTGAGGGTATTCACTCCCACCGAGATGGCGTTATGTGCCCTGTGTCCCCCTTTCGTATCCTCAAGCAGACTGCACTGTGCGTAGGGAGTGCCGGTCTGCGGATTACGGATCAGACCCTTCCCATCGCTGCATCACTGGCAACACAGAAAAAGGAACGTGGTGGCACACAGTCCAAGAAACTCCCTCTGCACAAATACGGCAACGTAGACTTCCCTGCGTCACGGTACCTGCCGCTAGTTCTTACTGTCACAGCTGTGAAAAGTATCCGTGACACACAATGAGCCCAACTGTTGGCGTCCCTTCGCATGCTTTCTTTAGAGACTATCGACCGTGCATATTGATGACCAGCATTTTCATTTTGTCAAAAAATGTTTAACACACTGCAGGTAGCACAAGAAGTTACCAGGCCCTTGCTCTGCACCACTAAATGCCCCAGACAGGCACCAAGCACTCACAGTACTGTGGCGGGCCAGGGACAGGACGGGGCCTGGAACCAGAGGCTGCCACCCAGCATGGCACACAGTTACCCTGCTCTTTTTTAACAAAAATCTCAACTTAGCAAAGTGATATGAGTTTATTGTAAAGAATCAGAAAAGAGACCTAAAAAAAGACATCATTCATACTTTTAAGAGTTTTTAATTTTCTTTTTTATTTTAGAGAGAGCACATAAGCATGGGAAAGGAAGGAGGGGGAGGGGGAGGGGGAGGGGGAGGGGGAGGGGGAGGGGGAGGGGGAGGGGGGAGGGAGGAAAAGAGAGAGAGGGAGAGGGGGAGGGGGAGGGAGGGGAAGGAGGGGGGAGGGGGGGAGGGAGAGAGAGAGAGAGAGAGAGAGAGAGAGAGAGAGAGAGAGAGAGAGAAAGAGAGAGAGAGAATGAATATCTTAAGCAGACTCCACACCCAGCACGGAGCCTGACACAGGGCTCAGTCCCTCGACCCTGGGATCATGACTTAAGCCAAAATCAAGAGTCAGACGCTCAACTGACTGAGCCACTCAGGTGCTCCCCAAAGTTTATTTTAACAGTGCTTTTAATTGGTGATAACGTGACTGCTAATAATCACCATTTGTCAAGTACTTACTTACTATGTGTTCAGCATTACCTCAGTATTTTACAGATAGAGAGGAAATAAAATTACAGAACTCCAGGGAAGGCAGCTATAATCCCCACTTACAGATGAGAAAACTCTGCATTCCCGCCCCACACTGCTGCCTTCCACACCACACTCACGTCTTCTCGATCCTAAATGTGCCACTAATAATGGTGGGTGGGGTGAGAAGACATTGTGTGTCCTCATTTGTCTGAAGTATATGTTAGTATTTCTTGTTTTTAAAGCATGTGATACGGTGGATTGCATGCCTACTGCCTGTAGCTGCAGGGTCAGAATGGTCTGAAAACCTGATAAAAACTTCTTGGGAAGATATTCTAAAAAGCTTCCTCCAAAGGTAACATTTTGGCTCTCCTCACCTATGCCCAGGTTTGATCATTTAAACCAGAAGTTCTCTTGCCTCAAACCCTAGAAGAGATATCAAACTTTTCTGATGGTGTCTACTACAAAAATTTTATTGCTAAATGTTATCTTTGAAACTACCTAAATTGGAGCATTTAGTTGACCAAACTTTAATTAAGTAGTATCTTTATTAATAAAAAAAAAGCCCATCTTTATATTGCTTCAGTGCTCTGTAAAAAAAAAAAGAAGAAAAAAAAAAGCTAGAAGGTCCACGAGTGGTTAATTCTCACAGACTGGCTCAAAGTCCAAACCAAAACTCTTTGTCCCTGAAAAGAAAATTTCTAGAAGCCTAACTGTCTACAGAAACAACATATATGCTATAGAATATATTCTATAGAATATAGAATATTTTAGTTATAGTAACTCCAGAAATGTAACAAAAGTGCTACTTAAAACTCATTGGTCTTCTGCTGTTTTGCTTAATAATCCTACAACGACCCTCCATCTGGTCACGACAGGCCACGGGAATCGGGGGCATCAACCCCAAACAGAGCCAGGGAACTCCAGGCATGGCTCATGTCCGGACCCCACTACTTCAGTTCAGCTTGGAAGGAAACGTCACTTTTCAGGAGAACTGGAGTGCGCCCCGAGGCAGACAGCAGGCAGGCTGGCTTACTTCTTCCTCGGGAAGGGCAGCCAGCACAGTGACAGTGGCTCTCGGGAGAGTCACGTGGTCACTGAGCAGCCTTTCTGGGCCCCCTGTAGGCTCCTAAGAGGGACAGCGCACGAACTAGCATCAGAATCATCCATGTTGAACCGGCCAAGTAACCGGTTCAAGTTTTACCAGCTTGTTTGCTTGTTTTCACATTTTTGCTCGTTTAAAACTTAAAAGACGCCGTGGATACCGCCAACACTGAGAACTTCCCACACTTGGAGGTCAGCTGCGACCACCAAATCGGTAGCTCCAAAGGCCCCGCACGGCCTCCTGGCAGTGCACTGGGACACCATCTGTGTAAACACCGCCCGTCTGCTAAAATACTCGCACACACAAGCTACGTCTGTTCTGACAGCGTCTTACCATACAGTTCATGGCAAAGTGGTTGTGCTGCGTCTGGAGCTCCATTGCGTGAGGATGGCTGGTCCCAATCTCGGTGTAGCTGTTCAGAAACAGGCCCTTGTTGTGTGTGATCCAGTCAAACATCTACCAGAATGAAAAAAAAAACAAAAAAAAAACCCTGAAATCACTCCGGAAGAGAAGCGACTGGCACAGGCCCAGGAGCAGGACCAAGGCAATCAAGGGCAGTGTCATTCCTCTAGATAACCTCTCGGGGATTTGGGTCCAAAAGATCCTTGACTTCTAGAAAGTAAGCAGTTCCGAACCTGCAGGGTCTATGAGAAAATCTTATGTCTACTGCGTTCCTTTGACTGACGAGGATGTAAGGAGCAGATGCTACTCTTTAAGGAGGTATTCAAATCCCTCAGGCTAATGAAAGCACTGCTCTTCAATTAAAGACCTGTTGGGGGAAACTAGGGACTTACAGGTATGTGGACCAGTTTTGCGATGCCCACAGATTACTGACAGCAATTCCAGTGACTACAGGATCACATGCACTTTAGTGCAAACAGTATTTTAAAAGCTGTGCAAATGCAAACAATGAAATCTGTCATAAAAATAAAAGGGACTGGGGAAAAAAATTTAATGATGACATCCCCCTCAAGGGTCAATACAGATACTACCCGGAAAAGGATGACAATTATGCTGTTTACAAGGAAAACCTTTAAGGAAAAAGGAGTAACTATCAATTAGTCCTGGTATCATGACTTGAACCAGAATCCCAGACAGTCACCTGTTTTTTTAGTAATTGAAAGGAAGATTTTCTAGCATCTTTGACAAGGCACTTCTTTAAACAGAAGTACACTGACAGATGTATTAAAAGCTTGCCAAACAACGGTAGTGGCTTGTCACTGTTTGAAACAAAGGTTTGTAATACTGTTTTTTTGTTTTTTGTTTTTGCTTTAGAAAATATTCTCCTGTCCATGAAAAAAATTCAATGGGCTCAAATTAAGAGAGATCAATCCACCCATATTCATGGCTTACAACACAGTCCTATAAATGTTTCCACATTGCTAAGACTGACTTAGCCTGTAACACAAACATTTGCTGGGACGGGTTATTTTGTCTGGAGCACAAGAATAAAAGGAGACCGTCAGTAATCACTGCCCATATTTCCCAGAAGCTATTATTTTTAACACATTATTCATCTTTTATTTTAAAAACATACTCAGTGATAGATCTGAACGGTGTTCTGTCACTACCTAGAGAGGAGTGAAGAGCAGTTATTAGCAAAACACGTACACAATTATCGCTTTCAATAGCATAATTCTATAAAATGTTCACTCTTTTAACTCAAGATACCATTCTCATCATCCTATGGTTATCCTAAAGCAAACTGTCAGTAATTAATAACTCAGAGTTCCTAAAATAGCACTGGGCCGCCCAAGGAGGAAAACAGGGAGGCAGACTCAGGGCGAGTTCTGAAACAACGCCGAGAGAGTGGCTCACCCTTCCTTGGCCCTTTCTCCCGACCAAGGGGGCCCTGGCAGCCGGGCCCCCGTGAGCCAGGAGGCCTCCCCCTCCAGGCCTCATTTTAGCTTCCCTCTCCCTGCTCCTTTACCTTCTCGGCATCCTGTTCAAACAGCCTCAGCTGAAAGCACTGGTCCAGCTTCAGCTTCCTCACGTGCCACATCTGATGCAGGTGCTGCCGGGTTGAGTGCAGCCGGTCCAACATGGCAGACACCTTGGGTAGGAGGCTCTGCAGGTCCGCGTTGCCCGAGCCGGAGTTCTTTTTGGGAAAGCTGTCACTGCTCTGAATCCTCTGCAGCAGCTTCTGTCCCTCTAAATCCAAGTCTTCTATGGGGGCTTTAATCACCTTCTTCTTCAGCTGGGAATGCTCCTCGATCATATTCCGAGCCCCCTCTAAATCCTGAGGCAATTCCTTCTTGGCTAGGATGTCCTGAAGTTCCTCCAGCCGAGACAGCATGTGGGTCGCATTGCTAATGTAGTCTTCAAAAGCAACTCTGATTTCAATCCATTCTTCATGGTTGTACTCCAAGCAGCCATCAAACTCGGGGGTGAGCTGAGAAGGATCAACTACTTTGGTAAGGCCTTCTAAAGAGACCATATTTGTCTTAAGAGGAAAAAAAATCACGTGTGAGAAGATGAACCAAGTCTACGTGGCCTTATCATAATGCAATCTGCAATACTTACTCAGAGATTTTCAAACTTAATCTAGAGAAAACATACCTTCTTCTGGCCCCATAAAAAATAAATGTAGATGAAAGAAACATTACCAGTCTCGTCAGTGAAAGATAAATCTAGTAGAGCAACACGTTAGTCAGAACTCCTAAAATTACAGGATATGTATTTCAGGAGAGCTGAAGAGCCTGGATTTCTTTCCAAGAATGTGGAAATTAACCCACTATCTTAGGCACGATTACCAGGAAATGTCTTAAATTGCAAAACAGAGCAGAGGATTTACCAGTTTTACTTCATCAATGCACTCTTGCTCATGCACACCACTCTACCGTCTCACTCCCAACAGAAAACACCGTGGAGGCCTCCTCCTATCTACCATCAAGCTAATGTCCTCCCTCTCAGGACAATGATTTGTGAGCTGGTCATTAAATGATAAACAGCGCTCCCACCGGACCACCATTACCACTCACCCTGTCCTCACTTCACCTCCCATCACGTGGTGGATGCTAGGATGTGAATGGCGTTTTTAAATTTTACAGAATATACAGAAGTAGCCAGAAAGGGGGCGGAAACTCCTGTCACAAAGCTAAAGACAGAGGGAAAGTTTCATTCGTTGCAATAATCTGCCACAGTTCTTAGTATAAGCGTTGTACTTTTCCAATCTAACAGCGACAAAGTTTTCATCCTTTACAATCTAAGCAAACATCAGATTAACCTCACCCGACCTACACCACATGCTGCTGCAGGGTTACTACCAATACCGTGCCTCAAGTGAAACACAGGGAGTGGGAGAGGAGTCATTAAATGCAAAGACAAAGTGAAAGGAAAAAAAGATTTGTGGCCTAGAAGCAAAAAACAAAACAGAGAAAGGCTGGTTTAGCCCCACCTCTGTCACCTCCAGCCTTAGAGAGACTTAGGAGTACATCGACTCCAGGATGGCTGGCATGAGAACCTGCAAAGAGTAACAAACTGAGCTAGAAAGACGGGCTGCTCCCAGCCCAGCGCGTTGGCCTGCAATTGACTGTAGGTTCATTCCTGTCTCATTTGCTCAGACTTTTAATAGCACCCACAGATCTAAGGCGGAGGCTGGTAACAATGTAGAGACAATAAGCTCAGTAGAGAAGCTGGTACAGGTAACTTTAAAGGCCCAGAAGGAGAGATCAAAATTAGACCAGCAAAAACGTGTACACATTATAATTGCTAAACCGTTATTTCTGCTTCAAATGTGTGTAATTAAAGACAACCCGCTTAAATTCTGTGTTAAGAAAATAATTAAGGGGGCGCCTGGGTGGCTCAGTCGGTTAGGCGTCCGACTTCGGCTCAGGTCATGATCTCACGGTCCGTGAGTTCAAGCCCCGCGTCAAGCTCTGTGCTGACCGCTCAGAGCCTGGAGCCTGTTTCGGATTCTGTGTCTCCCTCTCTCTCTCTGACCCTCCCCCATTCATGCTCTGTCTCCCTCTGTCTCAAAAATAAATAAACGTTAAAAAAAAATTAAAAAAAAAAAAAAAAAGAAAAGAATTAAGACCCAATCAACTGTCATCCAAAATCACTCTTTACCGTGTGAAAATAAGGGCTTACTGGTTTCATCTTTTACCTAAATTTCTTGAATGTAGTTTCAAATTAAAACTAAACTCAGATATCAGATTGAAAATCAGTACCACGGAAGAAGATTTTAAAATGTAAGTAACACCCATGTGAAAACACTTTGAGAAGTTAACAGGTAACATAAAGTCTGAGAATTAATACTGTGTGATGTGCTTAATACTATTGTTGTTTACCTTGTCGACACACATGAATACATCACTAAAACCTGTCTGGGCAAAGGTGCTAAGAGAAGCAATCTATTCAACCAAAAATCATTACATCTTATTAGAAAACACTCTATTACAGAAAAGGGCATGAATCAATTTTCAAGCTGGCCAGAATACTTTCTTCCCATAACCATTTCATTACACAAACTGCACCAAAGCCTTGTCAGAGCCTTGGTAGCTGAAGGAGAGGTGTCAGTGGGAAGGGAAGTTAAGTTAGCAGCAGGCCTGAGGCTTTTGTGCACCGTCTGGGAGACAGCGACCTTATGCACTGTTGAATTTGGCACTCGGTGTCATTTTTAGAGGACTATCTCCCTTCTCATAAACGAGAGAGCTGATATATGAAATACCTAACAGATCATTCTCTCCGTTTAGCAAGGACAAGGTGAAAACTCCTTGTTTCTTCCGGACATGTGAAGCTGGGAATGTCTCCACGATGTTCCCTTATTTCTAAGACGGAGGCAAGGATAATGAATCTGAGGCCACACAGAGCCACCAGGACTGGAAGGTAAAGCTATTTTATCAGGCAAAAGGGGAACCTTGTTCTATGCTACACACCCTGTACCTCGGCAGCCCCACCACCCAAAACCAAGAGGACTGGAGCCTGTATCTCCCTCGGGAAAAATAATCGAGTAGGATAACGGGATAAACGAACCGATTTTTGTTGTTTTGTGCAATAACTAATTTTACATGCCACATGTAACAAGATGTGCAGCTCCCATTTAATATGTGGCTTTAAAAATCTGATATCTAAAATGAGGAGGAAAAGTCCACTTTCAAGAAACCACACCTATTGGTTTAATTGGTCTGGCTACACATGGAAGTTACCTCAAATTCAAATTTAGAACTGCCAAAATTAGTCCTCTGTTTCTGCCAAAAGTTGTCTGGCTTGATTATCAGGGCAACATGGATGCAACAGGGAAAGGACTCCTGCAGTATCTTCAGAAGAGGCTTAATGGAGTCCCACTTGGACCCACGCATGTCCACGATCACCGTGAATCCTCGCTTGCAGACTTCTTCACTAGAGAGAAAGAAAAAATAGGTTTAAGCCACGCGACCCTTTCTCTGAGTCCCACCAGGTGAGGCTGACTCCTGTCTGTGGGGCTCCGTACGGTCAGGTGGGCTGGTGGGGAGGGAATTTCTCGTCTTTTGTGTATTAAGTGATCGCACCCATTGTCTAGTAACTATTACAGCAAAGGTCCCTGGTGAGCACCAGTGGGGACAGACCCCTGACAGGTGCACAGAGCCCAGGTAGGGAAGGTCACAGATCAAAGAACAGCAGTCGCAAGAGCCTCCCAGGTACGGAAACCACCCATCCCAGTGCACTGGAACTTTCCAATGTCCCATTTTGTCCCCTTTCACTGGCTCAGGCCTCTGAGCTATCTCAGAGGTTCCCTGAGGGTCCTTGGCGCCCTTCTGGTGGGGTTTTGGGGGTAAACACATTTTCATGGTGATACTGAGACTTATTTGTCTTTTTCACCGGGTTGCAGCAGTGACACTACCAGCCCTCAGCACTCCCCTCCGCATTCTGGCAAGTTTAAACAAACAAAAAAGCCAGTTGCTCATAATTATTAGTAGTTCTATTAAATCTCAACCCCTGGGTACATGGGAAATATATGTAATGCACTTCTGTAATAAAGAAAATCCAGAGTTAAATCGCCCTTGAAGATAGGTTACAAATCCTCAGTCACACTCGGTGAGAACTCCGGTGTTCATGCGGAAGCTCTCCAGAGACTTCGGAGCAGGCTCACCCTTGCGGAAGGGCCGTCATCCTAGCTGTCTTGTGGTGGACACACGCAGTCCGTGCAGGCGGCTGATCCCGGTCAGACATGAGCCAGATCGTGACCGCCGCTGAGGTCACCTGGAATCACACCTACGACCCCAACTGCGCGGTGACTAACTTGGGTTTTCACCCAACATGAACGTACGGGCCTACAGGGAAGACACCTGACATTTCCCTGTCTCGGGTAATCACCTGAGAAACTAGTAACCATTTACAGTTATAAATTCATACAGTTACAGTTCATAAATTAAAACTCAAGAGAACTAATTGCTACCATTTACGTGAAGTTAAAAAGCGAAAATAAATTAAGTCAAAACTAAAACCAATTTCTGGGCTGCCTGGGTGGCTCAGTCGGCTGGGCGTCCGACTCTTGATACTGGCTCAGGTCATGATCCCAGGGTCGTGGGATCGAGCCCCGAGTCGGGCTTCATGCTGAGCGTGGAGCCTGCTTCACACTCTCTCTCTCCCTCTGCCCCTCTCCCCTGCTTGCGCTCTCTCTCAAACACACAAACAAACAAAAAAACCAGTTTCATGTTCTACTGCATAAGTTCATCCTCTACCTTCCCCTCCCCCTCCCCACATGAACGCGTGCACGCAGACACCATTCTTTTCCTTATCTTGATGCATCAGAGTAGCTGTTGTTCCAATTTCACAGATGCAAAGTTCCTGTCACAGCTACATCCATGTAACAGGCGTGTCACAAAACATTCCCAACAGTCTGTGGAGACAGACCCTGCGTGGGTGGTGGCACAGGCCCCAGAAACATGGTGTGGAAATCCACCAAGAGATGACAAGGCTGATCAGTGGCCTAGCTTCTCACTCAGAGGTGGAAACTGCTAGGAATGCTTTGATGCACTTCCGTCTACAACTGCACGTGAATAAAAACTCCTAATGAGTTAACACTCGGCTCACACGACCCTCCTGGTATCATGTCTCCCTGTCTCAAGTAGGTCCCGGGCCACAAACGAGAGAACAGCACAGGCCTCCTTCACAAATCCTAGAAGCAAACAGGGCTTCCAGAAATGTCTCCCCAAATCTCCCAAGTCACCGGGAGCATTCCGGACTTCTTCGGGCTCTGCCTGAGCAGAGGGAGCCTGCCCCAACGGGCCATCCCACTGCGGACGCTCTACCTGCAGCCACACAACAAAGGAGGGCGACTGTGCAGGGCAGCCGGGCCCTTTGGGCCTCAGTGGGTGCTGTCTGCCGGGCTGCACTCGGGGCATCGGCCCTCACCACATCAGGGCCAGTTCTCCGGCAGCCTGTGCCCCTCCTCACAGAGCGCTATGCAGCGTGCACAGAAAACCGCACCCTCCACTTGAAAGGGGCTGAAAGGGAATCCGGAATAACTCCAGGCTCAACGACAGGAACAAGTCAGGGAACACCACAACCAGAAGGTACTTGAGCTGGCCCAGTTTACAAAAGGACTCACTATCCACCCTCCTCCACAATCAAACCAACCACCCAGTGGCTTTTCAAGTAATGAAAACAGCACGTGAACTGGGCTGGGAGGGCACATCCTTACAATCTGTCTCTTTACCCAGTTAAAAGCCAGTCCTTATTAAGAAAGCAGTGACTTGTGGAGCACCCGGATGGCTCAGTCAGTTGAACATCTGACTCTTGTTCTTGGCTCAGGTCATGATCTCACAGTTCCTGAGATCGAGCCCCGCATCGGACTCTACGTCTCCAGTGAAGAGCCTGCCTGGAATTCTCTCTCTCTCCCTCCCTCTCTGCCTCTCCCCGACTCGTTCTCTCTTCTCTCTCAAAACAAACAAACATGGAGAGAAAAAAAAAAGGAAAAAAAGAAAGGAAGATTTGCAGGCTCCCAAACCCAGGTGTATTTATGAGCAGCTAACGAATGCGGGCAGCTGTGTACAAGGGAAGGGGTCCATGCGGCCCTTCCCGGAAGACAGCGCTCATGGGAAAGTGCGGCCGTCAACCAGTTATTTCAGCAGTTTCACCTAAGAGCCTCATTTTATCTGTGAGATGAGGCAATTTTAGATACAACTAAGGTCCCTTCTCAATGCTGGTCTCTGAAAGAGAGAAACGCTCTTCAGGTTCTAGATGAAGAAAGTAGCTTTTTATGTGAATGTTCATGAATGAATCAGTCAAAAGTCTTCACGTTACTTCACCAGTTACAAGAGAGTTGAGCTGATTTATCCACGGAGCCACTATAAATCATTCTAAAGAAGGTAAGACGATCTAGAACATAATTAGTTGCGTGTATTTCAAACAATAAGAGCAATAAACACCTAGAGATGTACCAAGACTGAGGTTATTCTCATCACTGTGTGGGAATCCCAATTATACCAGCAAGAATTTCTAGTGAGACTTGTTTCTCCTACACACAGTCAATGGAAAATTTCCTTGCAAATTAATTCCATGAAACTTACTCTATTACTTCAATTGCTTTAAAAAAAAAAAGGGGGGGGGGGAGGAAGGGCAGAGAAGGTGACCCAAGTAATCCTCAAACTCCTCAGCACTGCTCAGCTCACTTCGTGTTGATCTTCGAGGGCCACCTTTTAAGAGGCACGTGCAGAAGAAAAACAAGATAACCCAGCTCTAGAGCACACATCCAAATGAAAAATAAAGGAAGGAAAACGGAAGAGCGTGTAGAGATGATGGAGATTATCGGACTGTTTCTGAGGTAGCGACCCTGTGTCAGGCGTTGCCCTGGGCACGGACGTTAAGTATCCTCAGTCATTACTCACAATGATCCCATGTCACTACCACATTCTGTACATCAGAAAACTGATGAAAGTAATGTGCTTGGGACACGTCACAGCTGCTCCGACTCTGCTGCCCGTGCTGTTTGGATGGCACACTTCTCCACATCCGGGAGTGCAGGGCCCCGAGACTGTCCAGCTTGAGGGACAGCAAAAGGTAGCTACCTTCACATCCCAGAAACCACCAGGAGTAGCGGACAGGTAAAAGAAGTCTCACGACTCCCAGAATGACTCACGCCACTCTGAAACTATAGCAACACATAATCAGAGCTAAACGCAAGCAAACCCACCAGAGGAAAAAATCTGCACACCGTCAGTCTGAGGATGGTCTCATGGACCCTCCTGTTTGGCGAAACCAGAACAATGTTCCTGCTACCCAACACTCCAGGGAGACAGAGCAGCTCATGTCTGGTCCGGGTAGGGGCACAGAGGACTCATTTTCTTGTCCCCCTTCTCTATCTGGACCCCTGTGAAATTTGCCCACTATCACTTGAAAAATGGGTCATTTACACGTTAATCCCACTCATCCCATCATTAACCAAGTCAGGCAAAGGATGTTTCCTGTCACTGGGAATCGTAAATACAAAAGCAAACCCAGGCAATGAAACAAAGTGACTGTGCTCAACAGCAGAAGGTTCACCCTTCAATACGCTTCAGTATCTGTAAGTGAAATGACAGGATTCTTGGGGTTTTTTAGAAAATATTCTGGGGGGGAGGGTCAGAGAAAAACAAGACTGACAAAATCTGATCATCACTGAAGCTGGAGCTCGCTACACTATTCTCACTACTTTTGTATATGCTCATAATTTTCCACGACCAAGTTTGGTAGGTTTAGGTGGGTCATGCAGATGATCCAAAATACACGTGGATCAATTTTTTTGTTTTTTTACAATGTCAGTGAAATAAAACCAATTTTAATATTTACAATCGACACAGATTTTAAAACCAGATAGCAAGTTGCCAAAGTTACACACAGCCATTCCATTATGTTAATGTTTTCAAAACTAAGCTGGATATATGCCAAATTCAGCTTTCTTATTATACTATGTGATGAGTATCACTTTGGTTGGCAGAGATTTATTTTTTACACCGTCCTCTGTATTTCTGTTTCTTCTTCCACCATGAGTCCAGTACCGAGCACACAGAAGAACTCCGTAAACGGTGCTCGTCAACTGTAAGTGCTATTTATAAATGATAGCGAGTAGACCAAAACTTCTAAACCCCTTTCTAACTCACGGTGTCAACAGTTCAACAGCCCAAGAAAATACCAGAGTAGGAGGAAAGAGTGAGCTCTTCCATACATCACTTTGTCCTTGATGATGCAAAGTGACTGCTGTCTCGTAAAGGACGCCCAAACAGGAAAACCCACCAACTTCCTCAGCAGGCCAGACCGTCAACAGCAAAAGCTGACTTTCCTCAGCCACAGCAAGGATGGGTTACAAATGGGCACTGCTGTCTTCCTTTGTTGGTGTCAACCTAAATAGGCCAGGAGTGTCCCAACCCACGTGCTGTGGCAGATCTATGACAGTCACCTCCACCTTTGAGAACCCATTAACGCTGCTACTGACCAGCTCTCATCATTCTCTTGCATAACATGTTCATTAACGTGACTGTCTACTGTAGCCTATATAATGACCGAGTTCTCCTCCACACGTCCTCGTTTGGCCTCCTCGTATTCCAGCATGTTGATTATGCCCCTTTTAGCACATGCCTTTCCTTTTCCTCACAGGGAAACACCCCTCCAACCCAAACACACACAATCTCTTTTCTGCAGACATGCCTAAATCCCTGGACTATATCACAGCGGTATTCTTTTTCCAAAAAAAATCACCTGGAAAACACAGCTTTGCCTGTTCTTAGTGTTCTCCAGAATCCACACTAAACCACCCTATCACTAATGGGGTCTCCAACTGAATGGGGATTCCGAAACGTGGCATATTACCTGGTAAAGATTTTTAAAGCCCCACCAAACATCATGCCACAAAATCAAGAGAATACTTTTAAGAAACTGAAGCTCACGGGTACCTGGGTAGCTCAGTCAGTTAAGCATCTGGCTCTGGATTTCGGCTCAGGTCATGATCTCACAGTTCATGAGTTCGAGCCCCGCATCAGGCTCCATGCTGATAGCGTGGATCCTGCGTGGGATTCTCTTTCTCCCTGCCCCTCCTCCGTTCACACGCACTCACTCTCTCCCTCTCTCAAAATAAATAAATTAACTTCAAAAAAAGAAAAAAAGAAAAAAAAGCCCTGAAGCTGAGCCTGAAGACAAACACATTTTTAGAAACAGCATTCCATTTCTGGTCTTACAGCGCGCTGCGTGCTGGTACCAGATTCACCAATGACCGTCCACCTCCGGCACCACATCCTAATCCCAGCCTCGTGGGCATCCCAACTCCATCACCTCCACACGAAGCTCTTCAAACAAGACACATGCTTCTCATCTCCACACCCAGAAGTGCTGTATACTGGACAGAATGGTCAAAAAATGGAAGTAAGGAGAAAGATCAAGGGGCGCCTAGGTGGCCCAGTCAGCTGAGCATCCAACCTCAGCTCAGGTCATGCATCATCTCACAGCTCATGAGTTCAAGCCCCACATGGGGCTCATTGCTGTCAGTGCAGAGCCCGCTTCAGATCCTCTGTCCCCCTCTCTTTGCCCCTCCTCTGCTTGTGCTCTCTCTCAAAAACAAATGTTAAAAAAAAAAAACAAAAAAAACAGAGTCTTTAAAATAAAAAGGGAGAAAGATCATGATTTTAGTTCTATACTGTTTCGTCTGCTTGGAATTCAAGTCACATGTCTTGGGACGGTGGCAACACTGAGTAACCACGAACCACACGGAACTTACCTAGGGATACAGGCTAGATACGAAATCAGTCTCCTGAGGTCCTCCTGTCGTATTCTATCATGATTGCTGCGGGCTGGAAACGTTAAAATGGGACCTCCACGTTTATCTCTGCCACCTGAAAAACAAACATTTGGAGCACACTTAGACAGAAACAGAGAGGACAGGACTCTTCATGCCACCACCGGAGGTCCATCGTCGTCACCGAACCACTCATGCAACGCTGTCCCTCCACCAACTGCATGGCCAGGAAGGACAGAGCAAAAGGCAAGAGCCCTTGCTTTGGCGGAGACGTGGATGGGCTACTTCATCCGCTCCCGGGATTCTGAAGAAGAACATGTCTGAGTGCGGCCTGTCACCTGGGAAGCCACACAGAAGGCCCCGTCTTTGTCTTCCTGCATGCTTCCTGCTTTCTTTAACTTTACGTCTGCAGGGAACACATTTCCACACATATGTGCTTCATTCACCTTAAACCAGCGCCTCCCCACACCTCACCTCTTGTTCTCCTCCAAGCTGCCCCCATCCTGCCCTCCCCAGCATGCTAAGCTCTCAACCAAACTGGGTTGTAGGTCTTGCAAGAAAGAGACAGAATGGTCTCCAAACGTTATCCTGGATGATGACTTTCTATCATCATCTGGGATCTAGGGCATCTTCCCCGTTCCAGGGCAGTACCTGACCCCAGCAGTCAAGCTTCACCAACCTCTCACACAAAGCCACACACACACACACACACACACACACACACACACACACACACACACACACAGATTGATTGGCATTTGAGAATGTTACAACAGAACTAAATTACCTTAAGGTGTTTAGAAAAATTATGTCACATACTAAGTACAAACCTCGGGTGACAGGCAGGCGTGGCCCTCATTAACACACTGAAAATCCTAATGAAGTCTGTTGGTATCACTCAACATTTTTGGTGAAATTTCTAGATATATTTTATTACTTCTCTCACTGTTTTCACAAATTACAACAGAGAAGGAAAATCTAGCCTTCCCAAGCAGATCCTTCCTTAGTTTTACAGCTCTGGTCATCTATCTGTCTTCAGAGGAATGGCAGTAAGATCTCAAAATTCAAGTCACAACATGAAACTCTTAATTATTTTCTCATCTTATTTACTTCATCAGCAGAGGTAAAATTAAAAAGCAAGCAAACAAACACTAACAACAGAAAGCCAGATTCTTTCTTTTTAGAAAAGCCAAAGAAGTGTTCAGCACAAGATGTTGGAATTTTAAAAACACATTTCACCAATTTGGGTACCATTTCCTAGAATGATTAATAGTGCCTCTCAACAATAATGAAACTCAATTCTGATTCTGAACACTTAAAATGATCCACATGTACTATTTGGTCATGCAATCCAGAAAAGTATTGTTATTTACAAATCCAGTAATTCAAGTATTAAATGGGAACAATACTAAATCATAGCCACTGATACATGCTACATATGGATTCCAGTCCTTAACATACGGGCTCGGATTTCAACATCATGACGACCGCATTAAGAGGTTTTATCATTCCAGCTTTATAATTAAAGATACTAAGGCTTCAATAAGGATGGGGGGAGGGGTGCTGGCTGGCTCAGTCAGAAGTGCCCAGAACTCCTGGTCTAGGGGTCATGAGTTTGAGTCCCACATTTAGTGTAGAGATTACTTAAAATAAACAAGTGAAATTAAAAAAAAAAAAAAAAAAAAAAAGACAAGGGGCCTATGCCATATGGTCACATCTGGGTACTTTGCCCTGACAAGAGCTTACAAAATTTTTCACACTAGTAGCTTTAATTCTCTCTAAAGTAGCAAAAATGTGCAGAAGGACAACTGTATGATGGTTCCTAAGCTTCTTTAGGAACAAAAGGTACTATTAAAAGTAAGAAGCAGTACTGTTATAAATGCCAGAATGTCATCACCAAGTAACCTTCTGAAATATCAGACAGTATTTTTAGGTTAATACTAATGAGGGCCAATGGTATTTTGGGGGATTACCGCTTATCCCCAGGATAAGACAGGCAACAACTTCAGTATTTTTTTTTCTTTTTTTTTTGGTCTCCCAACATCTTTGATATTTTTCAAAAGAGAATCAATCTCCTTGGTCAAAAATACTGCAGATCCACATACAGAAATTTGAGTTCTTAAAAATGTACTAGGATATTTGGCTGAAAACATTCACCCCACTTTCGGTAAAGAGAATAGCATCTAACATCTTCCTGGACCAACATTCTGAACTTTTTAAATGCAAAACAATATTTGATTCAGCAGAGAGACTAGATGACCGTGACCCATGATCAACTCCTCCCTCTGGGTCATCATATCTCACAAAGCAAGCAAGGCCATACGCACCACCACGGGCGCCAAAAGTTGAACCCAAAACCGCCCATCAAAGACACTCATGTGGGAAAGTGCCATTCTGCTCACCGAGACGTAAATGCCAAGTGTGAGGAGTCCTGACCGCCTCTGTTCTGCTTCACCTGTCATCCAGATTCCCCCCAAGCTGGCAGCACTAAGGAAGAGTCCCCTGAGACTCACCAGCAAGCTCATCCCCCAACTAGGCTCTCACTTGTGTCCTAAAAAAAAACCTTATTTACACCCAAACTTGAACTTTAAGAGGAAAAAAAATACTCACTTTATCTTTTTCCTTTTCCCATAACAGAGCTTCAGAAAACTCACCGGGATAGTTTTAAAACTTCAATAAAAGTCACTTATGAAGTAAAAACCACATATTCTCTATTTAAGTAATAATTGTTTTCACCTGCTAACCTCCCTGCTTCGGGGTGCATCTTCCAATCTGTGGCGTGTCAGCGACAGGCAGATGTCAATCACCCATCTGCTGACCACACCCCCTCCCAAGAAGTTAAAAAAAAAAAAAAATCTTAGAACCCATGAAACACGGTATCAAAGAAGGACCATGAGCCTCTAAAGGGCTTAAAATCATTGCCACACACGCCTGTTTGGATTATACTCCCCAAGATTTAACCTGGTGCCAGTGTCACAAATGCAGAAGATACACCACAAGAACACTGTCTGGGTTATGAAGCAGAATTACAACTTTAAAGTTCTTGTTCCTGAACTAGTAACAAGAATGATGCTCTAACTCAGCAAAGCTTCACTTACCGGATGTACGACTGTGTATCTGACGTTGACCTGCAGCCTCAGGGACAGGCAGGTGGGACACGTCAGTCCTAGTTTATAGACGGGAAACACAGTGCCTTAGTTTCTACAGGGAAAAGCAAAGGGCAGGAAATCCATTTCCCGCACGATTTCCTGCAGGTACCAATGTCCAGGATGTCTAAGAATGAATGGGTCACAGTCCCTGGATTGCTACATGTCTATAATCAAAAACGAACAGCTTGTTAAGGATTGCCTATCCAAATGCTGTGTTAATGTAAAAAAAAAAAAAAAAAACCACAATAAGAAAGAAAAAGAAAGCATAGTTTTTGTTCCTAATGACACTGTTGTATGTTTAATTCCTACAAAAACTGTCCCTCCTCTCCCCGTTCTCCATTTTATTTCTGTAAGGCACCTCACACCTTGTGGTAAGCTACGGGGTTTACAGAATCTTTTTGTTTGTCTGTGTCGCTGACTAAATGGAAGCTCTATGGAGGCAGGTGTTGTTTGTTCACTCACTGACATCAGTATATACTTTCAAGGCCGAGGAAGACACTGGAACAAAAAGTACACTCAATAAATCAGTATTTGCGGAATGAATGGATTCTACACGAAGTGAATTAAAAATACCTACTGTCGGATATCAGGAAGTTAAAAACAGATGTGCCTAATGAACATTCCTATAGAAACACAGATGCTAAGGTTCCTGTCCACATGGGAAAGAAGGCTGAGGAAGTCCGGCATTATAGCTTCAGTGTCTGTGTGACACTTCCTGAAACCCAGAGACACTTATTTTCTTGTCTAAAAGGTGACACTCCAGGGGACATGGGCTCTGGAGCAGCGTGGCCCAGAACGACCACAAAAGCAGCTGGATTCAGAGTTGCCTCTTCTTCTTTACATCAATTAGGAACTCACCTTTCATCCAGTTAGAATAAACTTCTCTTGTAAGGAAGGCATACTTACTTTGAGGAGTATCATGTAAATCTCAGTGAATCAACTATATTTCTCTCTGTATGGTCCTTATTTGAATTTCTGGATTACAGCCCCAGTGAAAAAGATTCTTTACACCCCCATCCCCCAAGGAGCAGGCTAACTCACAGCAGATCACGAAAAGCAGATTTTACAAAGGAAAGCTCTCAAAAGGCATGATTTGTGAGAAATTGTGGCTCCCATGAACTAAGTCTGCCATCAACTAACCAAACTCTGTCACGAGGGATCCACTGCCCCCCACCTCGCTCTAGGAGCAGCCAAGGCCCACACTGGCTCCACAGCCCCCTACGTTCACATGCTTGCCTCCTGCAGCCAAGTCCTGACAACTAGGAACCGGTTTACAGAGTATTTCAAAGGAAGACTCTACAGGGACTCTGGATGCAGCACTTGGAAAGCCTCTGGCAATACCCAGCCCTCTGGTCTGTCATTATGGCTTCAGACTGTGCCAGATGCTAACAGAATACCCAAGATGGACGGGAGGTACCCTCTTCCCTTTCCAGAAAATGTAGAACTCTGCAAAACTGAACCAAGAGGAACAGTGGTGAGTAGTCCAATAGGAACAGCAAACCTCTGGCCAATCAAATCCTACTCTCACTTGCAAAGGTGAATGATGTTCACCTTGCCATCCCCAGAACAATTTCTTCCAAAAAAACAACCCTAATGTCTATCAGCAGGCAACAGACTGAACCAAGTATGGTCAGACACACAACAACAGAGTTCATACAACTGTAAAAGGGTGTGGCACCTCTGTACTAAGTCTCTCTTCTCCAGACCACTGGTTCAGTGAAACAGCAAGCAGAAAAAATGGTGCATGGCTACATTACTATTTCCCTCCGGGAGGGGAGGGGAGAACAGATGGAGAGAAAGAAGTGCTCTTATTTTACAAGGGTAAGGAAAAAAAAACAAAAACAAAAACTAAAGAAAACAAAAACAAAACAGGTTTCCTCTGGTGGAGGGAAGGTACAGTAGAAAAGGCAGGGAGAGAAACATTTCTCTGTACTTTAACTTTTTTTAGATTTTAAGACTGGAATGATGTGCACATTGAAGCAAGACGGGGTGGTTGTTTTTTTAAGCTTTAAAAATGTAAAATGAAATGAAACAAATGATCTGGAGTTTCAAGTTGGCAGTAACTTGCCACACAGAGACAATCCCATATTCTACCGGCTTTCATGACACAGTAGCAGTACTGTATGTTCCCAGGGGTATATACCCTTAGGACAATAAAACAAGAACAGAAGTATCAAATTACATTCAGGGTCTCATAGTGTAGCAGTAACATCGGCATTACAATGTAAACACGCAATTATGTTGATGAGGGCAGGCACTGAGATTTTCAGTATAAAGAAAAGGAGACACAAATGTAAAATCAAAGAAACATATGATACCTGTAACCCTAAATTTGGATTAGAAACTTTAGTATAAAGTCATGACATCTTTTCTTATTAAGAAAATATACATATACACACAATATATATACACATATTGCCTGGATGTGTCCACGGGGGGAGCAGAGATAGTAACCCACTCAACCCCGAGATTATGACCCATGCCAAAGTTGGACGTTCAACCAACAGAGCCACCTAGGTCCCCCAGAGAAGAGAAAAATTTAACTTCATAAGAGATGAAAAAAACTGTAATTGAAACACATCAAATATTAAAAATCACAGTTTTTTTTTTTTATCAGTCTGAAATGACTAATGGTCATTTTACATTCGTCTGAAAACTGATAAGAATCAATCATTTTTCGTGCCTCTTGTATTAACTGTGTTCTCAGGGTAACCAAGAAACTGATGAAGGGACACTTCTCTTGTAGAATATCCAAACCGATAAAGAACAAAGGATGTGGGGTGCCTGGGTGGCTCTGTCAGTTAAGCACCCAACTCACAATTGTGGCTCAGGTCACAATCTTGTGGTCATAAGATTGTGCCCTGAGTCGGGCTCCACACTGAGTGTAGAGCCTGCTTAGGATTCTCTCTCTTCCTCTCCCTCGGCCCCTCCCCTGCTTATAGGTGCCCGAATGCACTCTCTCTCTCTCTCTCTCAAAAAAAAAAAAAAGGATGCAATTAGAATGTCGCCATTTTGCATTACATAATGAACTGTAATAAAATACCAGATTCTAAACCATGATCATCAATGAATGCTTAACATCAAAGAAAAAGAAACAGCCAACCCCCACCCCACCCTGCACCGCACACAAATACAACTCCCAGTAGGATTCTTGATTTTTGCCTTCTTCCTGCAAAATCTAAGCTAGGTCTAATCAAGCCTCAAGACCCAGCTCCTAGTTTACAGGAAAGACAGGGGAAGGAGAACATAGTAACTGACCACCCACAGGTGCAACCAGCAAAAGCTACAATGTAGGGAACTCTACAGGAAAACACCGTTTCCTCACTTAATAATTAACACAGGGGATAAGATAAAGACAAGGATAAGGAGTAAGAACCTATAGATTGAGAGAAACAGTCAGAAGAACCAATTGCAATGTATATCCTGTAAAACAAATTGTGAGACAAGCAAGGATATTTGAATATCGCCTGGCCTCTTTTTATATTAAAGAATTACTGCCCATTTTTTAAAGCCGTTAATCATACTGAGGGTTTTTTTAAAGGAATATAGATGAGTGACCCATGGATTCATGGAAACTCATTATACTATTCTCTCTCCTTTTGGATGCTGAAATGTTTTATGATAAAAAGGGGAAAAAAGTGTTCTTAACTCTGGTGGTGGTCAGTGAATTATTTTGAGGTCCAAACCCCAATGGCATAGGAATCACATTAGTGGTTGAGTATACATATACATGGTATATATTATATATTAACATATACATTAAATAAAATGTTAAATATAAACTATAAAACACTTCTTTTATTGCCCCTACTTCTGACCTGAAGCATGAAATCAGGTTTGTCATCTAACCTCATTTAACACACTGTCTGCAGGAGCTGGTAAGTACTTTGCTGTCTTACGTACGTGCAGTGAGGGCTGCTTTTTACAGTAGCTGGCGAGGAGACTGAGGATCAGAAATATTCAAGTTCAAAGAATCCCTACTGGGTTTTTGGGTTTTGTTTGTTTGTTTTTCTTAGAGATTTTGACCTAATAAGTAACTCACAGAATCACTGATCTTTTGGCCTGCTTTTTCAAAGCCCTGGTTATTCCATTTAGATTTAATTTACTAAAAACTACTCATATGGAGAGCTTTTACAAATGCACCACAATAAATGTCCCCTAATACTTTTATTTTTTTTAAATTTTTTTTTTCAACGTTTTTTATTTTATTTTTGGGACAGAGAGAGACAGAGCATGAACGGGGGAGGGGCAGAGAGAGAGGGAGACACAGAATCGGAAACAGGCTCCAGGCTCCGAGCCATCAGCCCAGAGCCCGACGCGGGGCTCGAACTCACGGACCGCGAGATCGTGACCTGGCTGAAGTCGGACGCTTAACCGACTGCGCCACCCAGGCGCCCCCCTAATACTTTTAAAAATAGGATCAGAGCAAGAAGTAGACTGGCAGTTGGGAGCCCAGCAGTAGAGGAAATGGGGACGGGTAGGCGCTCTTTCGGAGGTAATCAAAGTGTTCCGGGATTAGACCATGGTGATGGTTTCACAACCCTGTGAATACCCTAAAATCCACCAAATCATATACATTTAAAGGACAGATTTTATGGTATGTGGATTATACCTCAATAAAACAGATTTTACTAAACAGGATTAGAGGTATAAATTTTTCAGAAGTTTACTCCTGCATTGTCAACCTTTCAGATAAAAAAAATCACCATGCAAAAGTAACAAATTTGTTTTTAAGTTAGTGCTTCTTTTCCATTTTTCCTTCCTAAGCAAAATCACAGCAAGCCTAAGAAAATCAGCAAATGATATCATGCTAACATAACTCGCCAGTTCTGGTTATAAAGTAGGAAATACTCTACAATTGTGGTGGCACCCACCAATCATTTCCCTGACACAGCTGGTGACTACCATCTCTAATATTTTTAAAGTTCTGTACTAGCTTGCTACAGTGAACTTCCCTCCCCACTAAAAAGACCCAATTTTAATTAACCCTGAAGAATTTAAGGTTTGAGTAGTCAGGACAAACTCTGAAAGACAAATGACTTTATTCCTTCAATTAGTTTAAAGGGAAATAGTTTCAGCTTTGATAGTAACTTAGATAAAAACAACAACAACAACAACAACAACATCAAATGAGGGGTACCTAAGTGGCTTAGTCGGTTAAGCATCTGACTTTGATCTAGCTCAGGTCATGATCTCATCGTTTGTGGGATCGAGCCTCACAATGGGCTCTGCACTGATAGCGTGGAGCCTGTTTGGGATTCTCCTTCTCTCTCCCTCTCTCTCCACACCTGCCCCACCCCCTGCTTGTTCTCCATCTCTCAAAATAAATAAAGCCTTAAAAAAAAAAGTAACATCAAATGAGATATTCTGTATTAAGAGCCTAATAAGGAATGAGTATAAATAAAAATCAGCAACCCTAGCCTCCCGTTCTTTACGTGCCTGTCTCCAGGAGCTTAACCAAAGAATCAAGCTCTCTCACCACAGATCAACTTTAAAAATAAAGAACTGAGGAACATGTGGAACTGGCTTTGAGCCTTCTTACCGATGCCTCTATTATTTATAAGCAGAGGCTTCTCATTATATTAACTTTAAAATCCATCTGTAAGCTACAGAATCAGGAATTGACAAACTGCGACAGGGGTCCACATTATGCAGTTTGTCGGTAAATGATTAGGAAAGAGCAAAGGGTACTTTAAAAACTTGGTGTATTATAAGCAAGGAGAGGTTTCTTTACTTTTGTTTTGTTTTCTCTTGTAGCATATATTTTCAACTAGCTAAAGCGTCTTTCTTTTCACAAACTTCTATCAACCTTCCAAATGCATTCTGAATTAGATTCACTTCAGCCAAATCATCAAAAAGTGTTTACGAGGTGCCAGGAAACACCACTGGCCATAAAGGTGTGATTAGTAACAGCACCACAGGGAGCTGCACCCTAAATATAGACCAGTCACACATGCCAAAAGGACACACCTAACACATAATAGCAGCTGGCAGCGTTACACATTTAAAATAAAATGTGTTCAAAAGGAGACTCAGATCAGCGTATCATGCCTGTTTGAGAAAGATAAAAAATTATCAGGGGAAACACATACAGGAAGACTGTCTAAAAGCACATGGCAATCCACACATTTACTTCCTGCTGTAACAGAGCAGAAAAATCTGAAAACCTTGGTTTTGCAACAAATGAACTTGTGTCAAAAAGGTCAAGTCCCCAATGGCTCTTCTGTTCGTGTAGGAGGGAGCCCCCAAAGAGACAGCCCAAAAAAGCCCTACAGCTGACTCCCTATGTGTGGAGGAAGTCAGATGCTCCAAAGCCTGAGAGACAGATCTAGACTGTCACCACAATGCAGGGGGCCAGGCACCCCCAACTCCAGCACAAGTATTACAGGTAAGTGGAGGACCAGGTTGGTAGAGATCACTGGGGCTTTGATGGTCCACAACATGGGCTCTAAGAACCCCAGGACTAGGGGACAAAAAAAAAAAAAAAAACAAGGTAAGAATTCAGGACACATCCAAATAAGGTCATATTCCCATCGCTTTCAGGGAGACGATGGACTTCTAAACAATCAGTTGTTTTACTTAACTGAATAAGTGAAAAACAACCAAATGTTTGCTGAATAAAAGACACAAACATATTTTAATCACCAATGCTATTTGACTTATAGTGTGTGCCTACAAGCTAAAAGAAAATGCTCTTGGCACTAACTTCTCAGGAAAATACTACAAGAACAAAGCAGTTAAAAATCCACTGGAACATCAGCACTTCCATGCATGTGGCAGGGGCGTTAGTTTAGGATTTCAGACTCTGATACTGTATCAGAAGCAGTCAAAAGGAACAGTAACACAGATCGGAAAGTTCAACTTTACCTGAAAGGTATGCAACTTTTTCCTTTAAAATTGGCAAAACATCCATAGCTTTCATTTCATCGTTTTTTCGAAACCCTGAAATACATAAGGAGAAAATCAAATTACTAGGTTGCTTGAGTGACATTTCATTTCTTACCCATTCTATCCTATCCAAATATAGCAGCTTTATTCACACCCATTAAATCAACTTTAGAAATATCATTTGAAAGGATCTGAATTCTATGAAGGAAAGACTCTGATCACAGAATTATCTTCTATTTTAATGGCAAATAACGATTTGCACACAGACCGGGAGGATCCCGTACCAAACAGGCTCCAGGTCATTTGTAGCAATAAAGATCTGGTCCCAAAAAAAAACACAGGATATGAAACCAGTCCGGATGATTTCAAAAATCTTCACTTGAATCCTGTAGATTAATGTAAACATTGGCAAATAAAACAACAATATCACGTTTTAAACACTGCAGCTGGTGCACACTAAAGCCTGTAGGGGGAGCTCAAAGTCTCCTCCTATCAGAACCCACAGTGGTTAAAAATAAACAGTGGCAAGGAGAAGAGCAGGATTTATAAATAGCTGGGGACTGGCCACAGCTCCCTCTAGGCTCTATCCTTCCAGGCCTTCTGGGTCATGCCCCCCCTGGAGGAATGTCACTGGCTACTGGGGTAAAATGGCCCAATGCCACCTGTAAACACCCTCTTCTCTGTGTGAACCAACTCTCCCCATGCCCAATATTGCAGAAGGCAAGTGGAGATATCATGGAAAAGAAGCACACAGCAAGCAATTTAGGCCAAGCCAACATCCATCTGAGCAAAAGGAATTCATGCAGCCCAATGTGTCTGGCCCAGCTCACTAGGGCAAATGCCCAAATGGGAGTCTGGGGCAAAAATGTTCATTCCCATAATAATGCCTCAGGATAGTTCCCCTGGAGGTCTCTAACAGAGGAAATCTAGGTTCAGGATGCTGGCCATCCTCATCAAAACCAGTAACTATCATTTCTGGCTGAGCAGTCTCTAGGAAAAATAAAAGACCACTGGCCCATCGCTATTTTCCTGCTTGTTTTTGCCACAATAGTACAAGGAACGCTCCAGAACGGCAGCTTGGTAACACAACACAAGATGCAGACCTGGGATGAGAGCAAGGGAAGCACTCGCTGAATGAACAGGGCCTCCACCGTGGCAGGTCTGAACAGCCCCTATGGGACCAGCCCTGCCACAGAGGAAAGCTGTACAACTCAACCGTCTCAAGGCCCTGCAGGGTGCCCAAGAGCAGGAGACCCACCTGGAAAGAAAGGAATGGCACGGGGAGCATCTGACCGGGGCTTTTAGCCTGAGGACAGGGCCCAGGCTAAGCCACGTGGAGCTGCTAACACCAGAATCAGGACACAGGTCAGGGCAACCCCAGTAGCTGGGGAGAAGCTGCGGAAAGGAGCAGGGGAGCCCCAAGTTCTGGGTATCATTTTGGCCCAAATTTCTGGCTCTCCCCTGAGCCTCACTTGTCCAGGGAAAGCTCTCGGCTGAAGATAAAGTATGTGACTGAGACTCAGGTTGCAGACCCCTGCAGAGGAGGTGGATTCGAAGCTTGAGTCCAGCCAAATTTGCAGCCTGACAACCCAAGCAAACAGTATCAAAGTCAGCACTTTGGGGAAGAATAGAACAGAATCCAGCAGCTGCGATATATCATTCACAGAAGCAACGAATGGCTAAATTAATGGTGTAATTTGATTAAGTAAATCTCTCCTGCCCGTGGAATACTTGTATACTAAGAACCCAATTTAACAGGATTAAGCACGATACTGACAATCACCGGAGACTCTGCACAAAGACAGCAACAAACACATCACGATGAGGACCCCAAGGTCCAGGAGACACAGCGGCGTTTCCGCTCTGGTCATGAAAAGGCTCAACACAGAACCCATGCCCCCACGTCATCAGGCCACTTTGCTTTCCAATATACCAGGCTCTGTGCTGGCAAACCACCAAGCTTTTTTGAAAACAGTGGCTATTTATAAACGGCAAAATAAGAGCCAAGAGTTCTACAATTTCATCCTTAAGGTCCCTTCAAAGCTCTTGAATGGAGGCAATCTAGTCTCAGCAACTCACTGCTGTCATTGGGTAATTCACAGGACCCATCGACAAAGACAGATTTACATCTCAAGTCCATCTGGCGTGGACGGAGATGTCAGTCGGGCAAACACAAAGAGCAATTAGGTGCCACAGTGGCTCTCCAGAAGACAAGTTTATAAATACCTATAGCAAGGCATAGTATGCAAAGTCCCGTTAGCAGCACAAAGTGCTATGGGCCCCGGACAAATGAGGAGGCAGCACATCCAAGGACAGAAACAGGAAGAAGGAGTAAGCCCCAGCTGTAGATCTCAATCTACAAGGATCTGAAAAGAAGATCCCCCTTCTATTGTTACCAGATAAGAAAACATGTGCTTTCCACCATTCCACTGCCTCTCCCCCCACCACACCCCCCGAAGCCCTGGCAGCAGAGCCCTCGGAGAGGGACCACGGCGACTGCAGTCCTGGATCCCCATGCTATGGGAACAGGAGCCTAACTTGAGGGTCCAGCCCCTCTCACACAACCCTCACCAAGCATCCTAACCCCAGTGCCGCACCTCACAGGAGAGCCGAGGAACTTACATAATTCCAAGGCGTTCTTAACAATTCCTGCCGACTCTGAAACAAGCTGTTTATTACTACCCTTTATGGAGTGAGTGATGGAAGTCAGAGCTGCTGCGATCCAGGCCACCCCACAGAAGGACAGCATACTGACATGAAAACAAGGTGAACTGAACAAAACTTCACGACGCAGATCTCGATTTCCTACGACCCACTGGAAACCACAGACTCACTCCCGTGTTTTAGTTTCTAAAAACTAGTCTTATGTCTCTCAGTTTCTGAATCTCTGCCCTAAGTTAAGATTCACAGTCTTCACTGGAAGAGGAAAGGCACTAGGAGCTAACCCGGTGCTGAAGTATGTTTACTACCATGGTGACAGACATGCATGTCCAAACATTCAGTACAACAGAAATTCTTCATGGTTTTACCACAATATTCTTGTTGAAGAGGTCACAGAAAAAGAGATGTTATCTCAAAGTCAAATTAGAAGTCAAATCAAAACTTCTAAAATAGAAAAGTTTTAAAAAACAAATATAAAACTAACGACACAAAGAAATGGAGTTTGTAACTAGTATGGCTTTCACCTAAGTGTCATCGTTAATCTTGTTGCCATTGTTTTTGTAATCTTTATTTTTGAGTGAGAGAGAGAGAGAGAGAGAGAGAGAGAGAGAGAGTGTGTTGGGGGAGGGGCAAGAGAGGGAGACACAGAATCCGAAATAGGCTCCAGGCTCTGAGCTGTCAGCACAAAGCCCGACAGGGGGCTCGAACTCACGAATGGTGAAATCACGACCTGAGCGGAAGTCGGACGCTTAACCCACTGAGCCACCCAGGCGCCCCATTTTTAAAAACACACCCAGTAGGCAAAAGGCTGAGGAAGCATGTACGCATACCATAAAGCCAGATTAAATATATCATGTAACTTTTCATAAGAAAGGAAGAACTCAGCCATGAAATATCCCTTAGATCAAAAAGGCAGATTCTGTTCCATGCCCCGAAGAGCTATTTATGAAAACAGAGTATGCAACTATTAAAAAACAAAATTTCCAAATACATGGCTTCTGTGCTACTCCAGTGATTCTAGATTACGCTGCAGATACGACAACTCCTACTGTGTTCCTTCTTTGTACAGTAAAGGACCTAGCTGTGGCTTCTAAACTTTCGAATCAAGAGGATATGCTCCCTGACTATCCCTATAAGCTCATACTCTCCCTCCCGTGCTCATGGATAGGGAAAACAATGACAAATGCCACCTTGGAGGGATGCTTCTGAGGTCTCAGACCATATCTGTGTGTCACAGACCAGAAGTCAGCAGCAGTTTTACTTCTAAGTGCCACCAAGGGAGTTTGAAAATGCCACGAACAGGTGCGGGGGGGGGGGGGCACAGAGAGACTTTTGGTAAAATTTAGAAGAAAACCAGAGCAGTTTGACTGAATACCTCATGACATTTAAAAAAAAAAAAAGAGCAGCTTGAAAAGTGAAAAAGAGGTAAATAAGTGGCCAAAGTCAGGGGACATTTAGTGATATCCATCTCTTAAAATTACATACTTTTTAAATTACACACAGTCTATTTTAAAGAGTGCAGAAAGGGGTGCCTGGGTGGCTCAGTCGGTCGGGCGTCCAACTTCAGCTCAGGTCATGATCTCACAGTTCGTGGGTTTGGGCCCTGCATTGGGCTCTGTGCTGACAGCTCGGAGCCCGGAGCCTGCTTTGGATTCTGTGTCTCCCCCTCCCTCTGCCCCTCTGACCAATACTCTGTCTCAAAAATAAATAAACATTATAAAAGGACGGAAGGGACGGAGGGAGGGCAGAAAGACAGACTAGATTCTTGTTACAAATGAGTTTCCCTATCTGAGACAAAAAGAAGCGAATGTGGATTTTAATCAACCGCTAGCCTCAGGAGACAGTGACCACAGCATAAGGATACAGTCAGTCAAGGCTCGTTTGTCAGTGCAGAGGAGGCTTCCCAGGGGAGCCCTACAAGGCATGCAACCAGCACTCTGTTGAACCAGGTCTATCGGAATGTTCACATGATAACATCTGCCACTGCTCTAAGATCTTGATATTAATATTTGCTGAATGATACGGAGGAGAAAGGAGTGTGGGTTAAGAATCAGATGTTACTGTGTGTTAACATAAACATGCAGTCGGTGCTTGATAATTTTCTTTGCTCTTCCCCGGTTCAACACAAACAATGCCTTTTCCTAAAACAACTAAATTTGAATATTTGGAGGGTCTAATACATTCATTTAAAAACATCTCAGGGCACCTGGCTGGCTCAGTTGGAAGAGCATGCAACTCTTGATCTTGGAGTTGTAGGTCTGAGCCCCTCACTGGGTGTACACTTAATTTTTTTTTTTTTTAATTTTTTTTCAACGTTTTTTATTTATTTTTGGGACAGAGAGAGACAGAGCATGAACGGGGGAGGGGCAGAGAGAGAGGGAGACACAGAATCGGAAACAGGCTCCAGGCTCCGAGCCATCGGCCCAGAGCCTGACGCGGGGCTCGAACTCACGGACCGCGAGATCGTGACCTGGCTGAAGTCAGACGCTTAACCGACTGCGCCACCCAGGCGCCCCTTAACTTAAATATTTTTTGAAAGCAAAGAAGAATCTATCTCAACCCCAAGGTTCACATGTTACTTGCCAAAATGGCTTCTGTCGTCACCTTTTAAATTGCTATTTGGTTCAGAGCCTGTCAATCTGGGGTGCATTTCAAACCCCTGTCCCACAACAATCGTATTGCATTATGTTACCCATAGAGAGGGCAGTTTTTCTCACTCTTCCTCTAAATCGGCCTGCTAGCTAGAGAACGGTTTTGTTTTGCTCCCTACTGTATACCAGATGCCCAAGACAGGACCTCGCACAGGGTAGGGTGGTCAACAGACGCCGGCTTGCCCGCTGGCGGAACGGATGAAGGAAGGAACGAATTCTTCAGCTTCTTGCCCTTGAGCCCCTCCTCAAGCACCCCAATGTGCCTCAGCCCCTTCTATTTTAGGTTTATGAAACAGAAGCTCAGTGTTTGCAAAGAGCCACTCCTACAGTGTGTGTTATACTGGCAACAAGGAAAATTAACCTTTCTGTCCTGAGAGGAAATATTGTGCAAGTTAGCATTCGACGATGCAAAACCGTTTCGTTGAATCAATGGTCTGAAACTTCAACTGTCTACACCCCACTGGCCAAACCAATTTCTCATTTTTCACCCTGAGCAGGTGCTGTGCTGGTGTTGTTGACAAATGCCTTTTGGAGTGGATCACTGCCGACCACACACTCATGCGGTCCCTTCTCGAAGTCAGGTTTAAAAACAACCACCACCACCACCACCACCACCACCAAATAGAAAAGGAACCACCACCACCCCGAGTTCTCTTACTTAAAAAGATTAAAAACAAAAACAAACAAACAAAAAAAAAAACCCCGACATCATGAAAATGTTTTCACAAGGGGCAAAAAGGTTTTATACAGCACATTATCCCAACAGTACTGTTTATAGAAGAGTCAAAAAATTAAGACGAAATAAATCAAATGAGGTCAAAAACAAACCAACACTAAACTTTCTCAACTAAGGCACAGGGTAACTTTTTAAAAATCCCCTTTTTCTCCCAGGACTGCTGGCAGATACTAGTCATTTGGAATTTTATGTAATCTTCAAATGAAACCAGTCAGAAAATGTTTTGAGGTAAAAACAGGGTTAGAAGAAACCATGGTTATCTCTTGATCATCTGGGCTTGTTCTGAACGATCTGCCTCACCTCCTGCGCTGGGATTTGCCTCTAAAAGACAATCCACCAGACAAACTGTGCTCTTCGTCCATTTTCAAAGGTCTCATTCGCCCGTCAGCCATACTACTCTAGTATTCCATGGGGAGATCGAAAGTGGAAGCAACTAAAAAATAAAATCCTACACCTTCGGAAACACAGGTTGCAGCAGTAATAAAAAGCTGTCAACAAGGAAAGCAGCCTTTGGAAACAACAAAAAGGAACACTGAAGAGTAAGCTGGAGGGCTACTATTACTACCGAGTCTTGCTGGTGATTACCTCATGTTACTCAGGAGTTGAGTTCGGGGAAACGCGCGCGCGCCCGCGCGCGCGCGCCCCTGAACACAAAGAGCAGGATGAGCCGCCGCTGCGCCAAGGGCGCCGCGCATGCGCAGAGGGAGGTGACGTCACCCTTTCCAGGCCGGCCGCAGTTCCGACTCCCTCACCTTTCTCTGCAGTGCCTGCAGGTTTAGTTACAGATCACAGGGAGCGGCGGTGCGGGGCCCGCAGTGTTTGCGCTATCGAGGGTTTTAGTTAGGCAAGCAATTACACGACTGTTGTGTAGGAAGGCAGCATTTTTAATTAGCCTAGATCCTCTGAAAATACTGAGGGGGAAAGATAGCAAGATGAGAGACCAAATGATACAAATGTCACTTTTACTAAGATATAAAAACATCAAGATATAACGTAAGGCTTATATTTTTATGTAAACGTGTATAATCCACAGATATAAAATGTTTATAAAACCCATGTAAAATGAATTAAGTACTTATATCAAGAATACGGGCATGTTCACAGACCCCCCCCCCAGGAATGCCGATGGGGTTTCATAGCGCAGTATTATAATTTTTACTCATAACCTTTATGGTTATAATAACTGTCAGATTGGTTAATTTATTCCTTCATATAATTTTAGAAGCAATAGCCTGTAACATCATACCTTTAAGGAAGAAAAAGCAGTATAAGTTTGATTGATTCAAGGAAGTTAAGGGCGTTTCAACTGAAAATAGCTCTGGCTTTTTAATGTCTCGAGCACAAAACACAGAGGTCAAACCAAAATCACCAAACACCATAACAAAAAATATTTTTTAAACTATTACATATATTTTAATGTAAATGAAATAATGAATTTTTAATATTTTATTATTTAATTATGCATTAGCTATGCATTAGAAATTTGTTTATTTATTTAATAGAACACACTTTATTCATAAGTAAGTTTGCATGAAATCAAAAGCAGGGGCAACCTCTTTTTGGAAAAGGGAATATAAGAAGGCAACATGTCATTTATTTTATATATATATTCTGTCTCAGTCTGTGGGTTGCTTTCATCTTTTCAGTCTCCTAATGGAGTCTTTTGATAAAGACGAGCTCTAAAAAAAGAATTTCCAAGTTATTATTCTGTATGTTCAGTGCTTTCGTGTTCTGTTAAGAAACAGTTGCCTGCTACAAGTTCATGTAGATATTTCCCTATGTTTTCTTCTAAAGATTTTTTTCTTTTTTTTCTCAATTTCATTTTTTATTTTTTAAAAATTACATCCAAATTAGTTAGCGTATAGTGAAACAATGATTTCAGGAGTAGATTCCTTAATGTCCCTTACCCATTTAGCCCATCCCCCCTCCCACAACCCCACATTAGAAATTAATTTAAAAACAGAACAGACCCCGGGGTGCCTGGGTGGTTCATTGGTTCAGCGCCCAATTCTTGATCTCAGTTCAAGTCACAATCTCTCGGTTCATGGGGTTGAGCCCTACATCGGGCTCTGTGCTGATAGCACAGAACCTGCTTGGGATTCTCTCTCTCCCTCTCTTTCTGCCCCTCCCTGGCTCGCTCACTCTCGCTCGCTCTCGCTCTCTCTCTCTCTCAAAAATAAATAAAAACAATAAGAACAGAACAGACTATGAAAGGGAATATTTCATAGTGAAATAGTAGTGTTATAAAAGGGGATTCTATGTTCTTACAATCTCATAAACCAAAAAGAACCAAGTGCCCAGATGTGCTGTTCATCTTTATCTCCCCAAGGACCAGCCAGGGCTAAACACAGGGAAACCTTATGCCTCATGTTTGCCTAATGCCAAAGCAGAGAACACATACATCTGTCTGGGCAGCAGACGCCTCTGGGGAAAGCTCCCACCCTGCACTCTGGGACTCCAATCACCCATCCTAAGCCACGTATATACACACATATATACTTATGTGCCTACTTGCGGTTCTGTGATGCTGACCTACCCCAAAGAAGATTTGCTTTACATAAAGCGGCAGCCTCTCAGGAAAGCTATTTAGAAACTTCGTTTATATCATACGAACCACAGAGACACAACTGATAAAATTTGATCACTGTTATCAAATGATTTGACTTCTATCAAATCATCCAAGATTGACTGCTACAAGAAACTACTGTTTAATCATTACAGCAAACATTTCTTACATGTTAGCACCTTTGCCCTCTACCAGAAGAAAAAAGAACAACACCCTTAATGCCTTCACATTTTTTTTATGCAGATCAAAATCATTCTTGTAAAAAAAGGCTTTGCAAAAATAAAGCTATAATGTAATTCTACTTCTTTTCCTTTATGGACATATCTTTTTATTATTATAAGGAATAAAGGTGCCATTACAGAGACGTAATATAAATTAGCGATATTAAAACTTCGTTCAGCATCCACTGATTTACCCTGTTTGGGGAGGAGCATGGGGGGACTTACACATAGGCTGCAAGCCATCATCCCTTGTGGCACTCACTCAGTCTGACTGGGAAAGCAAGACGTGGGTGTCTGGTTCTGGGTGCAGACACTTGTTACGGAAAACCCAGGGCCGGAGGGGTCAGAATAGGAGACGCAGGACGTGTGGGGTGGAGACGGTTACGGTGGGTCTTGATGGCCATGCAAGAGACTCCCATCACTGGCACACAAAGGTGTGAAGAAAACGGGGCGCCTGCCTGCCTACGGTACAGCCATCTCCACCTGTGCTCACCGCGGTCTCTGCAAATCTGCATCCCAATGTGTAGGTCCCAGCATGATACCTGGCCCCACAAGCCACCTCTCCAACAGCCAAACCAGGAACCCGGGCTTCCCCCTGCACTCTTGTAGGCTCCATGCTAGGGGACCCCTGCCCCACTGGCCGGCATCTCCCTCATGTAGACTACTCCCTTTGATCCATTCTGCTACTCTTCCCTACCGCACGCCTCATCATTCTACTTCCCTAAAATTCATCAATGGCTCCTCAGAGCCCTCAAAGTTCATGACCCGAGCCTGCTGACCTCTGCAGCCTCACTACCTCCCCACCCGTGACCCTCTCCCTCGTCTACTCCACGAGTTCTAACCACCCGCAGGTAACACACACCCCTGCTCACCACTGAGCTCCCACAAGGACTCAAGCCTCGCCTCCCTCCCCACATGCAAGCCCACACATTCTTCACCCTCCTGACGCCCCCTTGAAGGCTCAGACCTGACCCACCCCTTCTGTGAAGTCTCGCTGTGTCCCCACTGCTGGATCCGATCCCCCCCCTCCATCCTGCATTCCCACTGCACTCCAACCCGTCACCACAGTGCTTAGTAACTATCTAAGAAATGCCTGCCCGCGCCCTGCCCCCACCCCCATCAGAAGGCAAGCTCCTGAAGGGCAAGGAAAGGACTGCCTCTCACCTTCCAGCTGGGTTGTGGCTGCAGCAGTGCCCCAGCAACTGGAAGAGCCTCACGCCTAGTTAGCTCAACCCTGAGGTTCGAGATGCTTCACACCGTTGGCAATTTTCAGCGGCAGTATACAATTGGGAGTTCTGAGCAAAGTGGCCATCTCATCACACACAGCAACAGGTCTAAAGCAGTCAGCGTGCCGCCCACACTCACGCCGAGGAAGCCAAGGTGACTGCACTTGCTTGTCTAACATATTCAGTGACTAGTACATAAAATTACATTTATGTATTCTTGGTCTATATTTTAAAGTAGGGAAAGTTTTACTACGGGATATTTACAGTGTAATTAAAATGGTATTCTCTACCCTGGCCGTCAAAAATGTCACTAATTGGGGCGCCTGGGTGGCGCAGTCGGTTAAGCGTCCGACTTCAGCCAGGTCACGATCTCTTGATCCGTGAGTTCGAGCCCCGCGTCGGGCTCTGGGCCGATGGCTCGGAGCCTGGAGCCTGTTTCCGATTCTGTGTCTCCCTCTCTCTCTGCCCCTCCCCCGTTCATGCTCTGTCTCTCTCTGTCCCAAAAATAAATAAACGTTGAAAAAAAATTTAAAAAAAAATGTCACTAATTATAAAAAGCTTCTCTGGTGATTTGGGAAAAGGGCATTCACTGGCTTTCGGTTCTACCTCCTCAACAACCAAAAGAATGCAGGCCTTCAGGGAAGCACAGGCCTCGGAGCCCTGCCTCTTTGGAGGGGTCCTGTCTTCACCCAAGAATTGCAAGTCACGCCAAATTACTTTCCTCATGAGATTTTATAAACAGAGTAGGCAGGAGGGAACCAGGAAACCAAATAACTGCCATACAACTCAAAATTAAACACCTTTCTTTCTGTATTGTTGTCTTAAGGCCCTCAGTACCAGAGGGCCAAGCAAGTTCAGCCTGAGGCAGCTTAACTGAATACTCACGTGGCAATGTCTTTTGCCACATTAATTACACACAAGTTACGCCTCTGAAGTGTCATGTATCACAAATAGTAACATCCCAGAACACCTGCGTTATGTCACTGACATCTTTCCTTGTTACTGACCATGAGCATGAAGGAAACAGAAAACACACCAAGCGGATACGCACAGGCGAACCTTTCTAGCTGGTCTATAAATTTAAGAAAAAGGGACAGAATCCCTATCAATGAATCAAGATTTGGGGTTCAAATCTGGTGTGTTTCAGCTTCTCTCCATATCAATATCCCCCAACCCAGCCTTCCTTCTGTCCGCCCTGTGATGATAAGGCTCTGCCTGGGAATATTTCCTCCTGCCCAGATAGATAAGAAAGGATGGATCCACCGGGTAGGCACTGAAACCACAATCCTCACCCAGGGCTCTTACTCCAGGCTCACCAGCAAGTGTTTATCAATCCCTTCTCCCTTCAAGACACTGGTTGATTAGTTTTCCAACCGTGGAGAAAAAGTAAACCACAGCTGAGTGTCTTAATAAGCTATCAGTTAACTTGACTGAGCATGGATTACATTCAAATAGAAATACTGTATTTAGGGACATTAAAGTCAACACACACATACACAAAATATCAAAGTATATTCGGCAAAGACATTGTATGTCCATTTCTCTTCAGTTAATTCACTTACCCTTATATTAATGTATTCCCCAAGGCAAATGCCACAAAGAAACAATTTTTAACCGAAGGACTGAAAAGTTATTTCCATTTGGTTTTAATTCCAACATAAACTCACTAGAGAGATAAATCTTTAATAACATCAAAGAATTTGGCAGAACTTTCTACCAGCCAGTCCTCTGATGAAGCTTAGAATTGTGTTGTTAACCCCTTGGCATTCACAGAGGACATATTTACACACAGTGTTCTCTTAAGTCCTAGAGATTTTCCTCCTAAATGGTTAAGCTCTGATTTTAAGAAGCTTATAATCTAAAACAAAATAAAACACACATTTATACGAACAGTAGCCTTAACAATGTGTGAGCAACAAGAAAAGCCTGATGGACGAGGGGCACCCGGGTGGCTCGGTCACGCGAGTGTCCAACTCTTGATTTCAGCTCAGGTCATGATCTCATGATTTGTGAGATCGAGCCCCGTGTCGTGCTCTGCACTGATAGCACAAAGCCTGCTTGGGAGTCTCTCTCTCCTTCTATCTCTGCCCCTCCCCTCTGTGCACACATGTGTGCACATTCTCTCTGAAAATAAATAAAACTTTAAAAAAGAGAGAGAGAGAAAAGCCTGTGGAGACGGACAAACATCTTGCAAACACACGTTACTGTTAGTTTGAAGAGAGAGGTAGATACTACTATTGAGATTAGACAAACCCACCTAAAAGGTTACTTTTGTTACTGAAATTTTGTATCAATCACTGGCACTAAAAACTAAGTCCTTGACATAAAAAAGGGTGTTCCGGGCCATTCTGAAAGGGTTAGAAACCCTTGCTATAGAGATTAAAACCGCAAAGCACAGGAGTGAATGATACAGATAACACGTTTGAAGACTGACACGGTGAGGTTTGAATCATTAGAAACCCACTGGACAGCTTACACACCACTGCTTTGCCCAAGTTGTCCATTTCCCTCCTCTGCTCTGACAACTGCTTCATCCGTCTACCAACGTATCAGAAATATATCCGAAATATACTGTGATACATCTGGTGCTTGAGGACACAAATGGGACCGAGCTGAGTCGTGCCCTTAGAGGTCTACTGACCAACGAGGGACAGAGAGCCTGGAACAGTAGAAGAACCCTCTGGGAAGCAATTCTGTCACCACTAAGGACAACTCCAAACAAAAAAACTGGCACTTTGTAACTAGTTTTCAGGCTGAATTTCCAGTACAACCTAAAGTTTGAGTTTTTCTTCCTGATCCTTCTATTTGCCGTAACAAAATGTGGTGGCTCAACAAGTATGTTAGCCCTGAGGACATGCTGCTGAGAACAGGGCCAGGCCAACTCTGGTCACAGACAATGTGACCCGGTTTTACAATTACACCATCTCAGACAACCTCAGCCTGTAGGACTCACAGGCTTTTAAGGCTCAAGTGCCTTCTTTTCCTCATGTTAATTCAGGTGTCGATGTCCTGACTTAACCCTCATTTCCAAGCATAGGGGGAAACAAACATTCTAGTGGAAAGGTCCCTACCTTTACCTTCCTAGTGGATTCCTAGTAAGAAACTGAAGGAACTACCAAGAGCCGAGAAAAGGAATAGCCTCTGCTAATATAAAAAACGCAAAGTGAAAGTCATTTCCACCCTCTAACTGCCTCTCCCCCCACTTCAAATCCCCCCAGCGTGTAGGTACAAAAGACTTCTTAAATCTCTGGTTTAAAATGTGTTCATTAAATCAAATAACTTAGATATACTGATGCGAAAACGGATGTTGACATAAAAATGGATTTAATGTGGATCAACTCCACTTGTATTTCTACACATATTCACTGATGAAGAGAAAAAGGTGCAAATTCACAAGGTGGAGGACGGGTCTGAGGGGCGGGTGTGAACCCTCATGCAAGGAGTGCAGGGCAGCCTGTCCGAAGGAAGGAAGGAAGTCACCGTCGGGCACCCAGCACATCTGAGGACAGTACCAGCCCCTGCTTAGTGGCAGCTCCCCCTCTCTCATTCACTGCAAATGGAGGCGGGAACTCAGAAAGCAGAAGCCAGCCCAGGCTCAATGTGTCCCAAGCGCTCCCGCAGGGCTGGGACCCTCACAGAAGGTGAGGAAGCCCCACCTGTGTGACATAACTGGTCACCCCCCCCCCCCCATCCACCCCCCCGGGATGGGGCTGAAGTGCAAGGGCGGAACCAGTGGCATCACTGGTGCTGTGGGCTGAGCCACAGGACCTCCTCCCCCTGCTATGGGGTCCCCGGTAGACAACCTGCTGGACAGGGGGCGATCTCACCTCAAGGTTTTCCTCTTTGGACTTGGCCTGCAGGGCCCCCTCGGAGAGGGGTAAGCCCCACACGCACATGCCTCGTAGGCTGGGGAATCCGCTTTTCCCTTTTCGGTCCCCGGACTGCTACGTTCCTGACAGACACACAAGTCAGTGGGTATTCCCAGGGCACGTGTTTTCCAAAGCAACTCGGTACAGAAACGCACATGGAGATGCCAGAAGGACACGTAAGCACCATAAGGTGAGCGGTCCTCGTTGCCCTGCCCCCGCGGGGCCTCCGCAGTACTCTGCACAGCGCCCGGAGTAAGTCTGCTGCCCAGGTGCTCGGGGCCCAGGACAGGATGGCACAGGGCCAGACACAAGGGGCACGGAGGGGAGTCCGCCCCCACAGGCACCACATTTCATGGACGTCACCTGAAAGCGACAGAGCCACTACCGAAAACAAAACTGCCAAGGTACTAACGTGTCGCTACGGACCCAAGGCTGGAGCCCGGCTGCCTGGTCTGGCGACCCACGGCAGGACCCGGTGGATGCACACTCAGTCCCTCCGCGCCTTTGTTTCCTCATCTGCAAAATGGGATCCCGGTGACGCCACCTCACAGAACCCATGGACGGCGCCTAGAACACTATGAGGACCATGGACATGTGGGGAGATCGCTTACTGTCACAGGTACACGTCTGGGCAGTGCTTTAAATCAGTGCATTTGGGGAAATTCTGCCCATCACTGCATTCCATAAGGAGATGCACCTTTACTCAAAAACCAAAAGAATAGGACTAAGAGGTCCGGTTATCGTCAAAAGTCACCAAAAGAAACCACTTATTTGTAAACGTCAACAGTCACAACAGATTAACCTTGGCAATTCCATCCTCGGGGACTGACTACAAACAACTGAAGTAACTGTAAGGGGATTCAAAAGTCAGAAGGCTCTTGGGTCTGAGAGCTGTGAGCTCACCCGGACCCCACCCGGACCGCCCCACCGCACCTGAGCATTCCCAGGGGCCTGCTAAGCCCGTTCCCACCTTTGGGAAGGGGCAAATCAGAATACAAATAGAAATGAAAACATTTGAGCCAAAAGAGTCACCTGAACGGAACACCGCTTTGTAAGGCATCACCTCCCCTGCTAAAATGGCAGCAACAAAAACTTTAACAACCCCAGAAGTGCTCCCCCTTTGTGACACCCCCTCACCTCATGCCCCTTCACAGTCAGAGACCTGTCCACCGGTGCAAGAATTCCTTTTCTTCCACTTTGAAAGTGGGCAGGGGAAGGGATTACAGCAAGAGCTATGACCAGTGGCCATGCCAGCGGGGGCCTTGAGCTTGCTGCTGACCACTGAAGCTGGCGGGGATAACAGGCGCCGCTGGCCCGTCTCCCCCACCTAGGCCCTCCACCTGCACCTGCCTTGCCTCCAAGAGGAGGTCGCTCCCTACCCCTCCAGGGCTACTTGAGGCCTGAAGGCACAGACAGACCACACACGTTCCCCTCCACCTTCCACCTTTCTGCTCTTTTATATAGATGACTAAGAACAAACAGGCGTCTCCCATTCTGCCTCGAATTGTGGTAAACGGTGCAACAAACAGCCAGCTGCTCACACACAAAAACACTGGCCTTTGTACAGACACTGTCCACGGCTGCCACACCCTCAGTCCATTCTGGTGAAGGCAGAACTCACTCAAGATTAAAGTTTCAAAGGGATGAGAAACCACTCTAAGTTTTCCTTCTCTGCTCCTTGCAGAAGCAAGCCCACGCGGACGCTGGCTGCACGACATCAGACGACTCCAAAGGTACTGCCTGAAAACCTCAAACCGGGAGGAGGACGGTGGGTGCTAGTATAGTAAATAACTTCTAAGAGCCCCGATGGCTTTAAATATTCAAGTATTCACTTTATGGTAAAGCAAAAAGGCTCCCGTATCACTTTTTCTAATTCTTTTAGCTATTAAAATGAAAGCCCAGGCAACACGGGCCCCGCTTAGAAGAGAATACGAGTCTGGTCTGCATGAAGGTATGCGTATTCTGTGTGGGTATTTGAAACCACCATCCCGTCTGCAAACCGGGACACCGCCAACACCTCACCTCTGCCCGATGATACCCACCTGCCAACATAACCCCCCCGCGCGGGCATTTAGGGTACCCATTCCCCTGCTTTTCTTTACAGCTTTGACACTTATTCATCTACTGCTACACGAGATGTTGCTTCGTTTCCTTGTTTTGGGGCTCATATGAACGCAGTCATACTAAATGCATTCTCTTGTGACTTGCCTTTGGTTTGCACGGCTAATCTACATTGATATGCACACTGAGCTTTATTTAACGCTCTGTTCTAGGGCCATACCACAAAGTTACTTATGCAATCTTCCTAATGGACATGGGCTTGGTCTCCCATGTGTGCTATTACAAATGATGCTGCCGTGAACAGCCCTGTCCATATGTCCCAGAACACGCTTCTGGAGTGTCTCTCCAGGCCTAGGGCAGAAACTGCTGGGTCAGAACTGACGTGCCTGTTCAAGTTTACAAGATGATGCCTAATTGTTTTCCCAAACGGGTGTATTTCACATCCTCTCTGAAGCCTGCACTGTCAGTGACCCTATGCGTTATTTTTAAGGATGCAACCATTTGGTACCTTCCACCAAAATGACTTGAGGGGGGAAAAAAAAAACCCAAAAGCAAGCATATTAATGGGCAAGAAATAGTTTGGAATTAATTTGGGGTTCTACTCTCTCCGTGCTGATAGAACAATTAACTAGATTTTCACATTTCATCCTGAAAGTTTGAAACTGAAAGAACAGGACACCCCAGATGTTTCCCTTTCTTTTTTTTTTTTTTTAATTTTTTTTTTCAACGTTTTTTATTTATTTTTGGGACAGAGAGAGACAGAGCATGAACGGGGGAGGGGCAGAGAGAGAGGGAGACACAGGGTCGGAAACAGGCTCCAGGCTCCGAGCCATCAGCCCAGAGCCTGACGCGGGGCTCGAACTCACGGACCGCGAGATCGTGACCTGGCTGAAGTCGGACACTTAACCGACTGCGCCACCCAGGCGCCCCGATTCCCTTTCTATTTCTACCTCGACTGAATTCCTCTCACAGTTCCTCCTGTTTAGATCCCTTCGGAGTAACTGCCAAAGAGGAACTGCCGTGGAGACCCGCACAGAAACTCCGTCTCAGACTCCAAATGGCCTGTGTTCCAAAACTGGGTCAGGTCCACTGTTACCCGACGGCAGGACGGATTTTCCCCACAGAAGGCATGCTGCAGGTTGGTCTTAGGGTCTCAGGGGTTCCCACAAAAGCCTATTTAATACGCAACGACCCACCTCTGCTGCTGGCATGGATTAGAGCAGAAACGGGGTGGAGGGGGCAGACAGCGCCAGGCAAGGGAGGAAAGATGGCCACCCCCTCACCTGCTGGGTCCTCCCTCCCCAGGCCCCTCCCGCAGCCTTCTTGTTAGACCACACTGCCTGGACCAGTCAACCAGCCCCCTACTGCAGCCAGCAGCTCTGAGGCTTTGCTCTCAAGGCCTCTTCACATGCTTAAAAGTTACTGAGGACGCCAAAGAGCTTTCGTGTATGTGGGTTCTTCCTGTCAGCTCTTCCATCCATGCGATATCTAGATGTCCAGTATGGATACTTACCACATTAAAAATTAAAACTGAGAACAATTAGAAGATGTCTTTTAAAAAACACCACATGTTAGCATAAATAATTCTATTAAACTCTCTGTTATTTTCAAAAAAAAAAAATAAGAAGAAGGTGGCTGGCATTGTTTCACACTTTTGAGACTGGCTTTAAAAAAACCTGGCTTAATACAACACATCTAGATTCTCACATCTGCTCCTGCCTCCAATGTGTTGTGACACTGTATGCCATGCAGACCCCAGAAAACATCACTATACACTGTGGAAAGAATGAGAATGGAAAGAAAAAAATCAAAGACTACAATTTGCCTATTGTGAAAACAGCTGTTACTCATAGATCCCCTGAAAAGTTCGTGGGAAGCCTAAGGGAACCCGAAACCCCACTTTGAGAACCACTGCCCTAAAGCAATGCTCTTGAAATGCTTTTGCTCAAGAATCCTATCGCCAGGGAATTTTACTACGTGCCCTCAATTATAAGTTACAAATGTACTTTATCGTACTAGCATGCTACATACCCACAAATAAATGTTTAAAGATAAGCCTTAAATAAGTATCTTTAAAAAGCTTTTGATATTTTCTTCCCACACTCAGGAGATCCCAGTGCACATCCCCGTTTGGCAAACACAGAGCCCTTGTGCTCCTTGGAATCAGCATTTCTTGTCTTCAGCAAAGTTCAACTGAATTACCCCTGGATGTGACAGGTTAGTCTACATCAGTGACTAAAAACAGTGCTGACATCAAGGGTGTTTCCTTGACCAAATGAATGACTACTCATCATTTCGGCACCAGGCTCCCCCAGGGAGGGAAAATGGTGGCAGTGTGCACAGCCAAACCCCAAGCTCGGGAGCCCTGAGGCTGCGGGCCAGTTCTCGCTGGGAGTCTGTCCAGGGCTCAGCTCCCACCCCCCCCCCCCCCAGCCCCCCTGAGAGCATGGCCCAAGCGGGCAAGGCCGCACCCCTGTCCGGGCGGCAGGACCCTCCCCTCTGCTCCCCTGGCAGTGTACTTCCTGCAGGGACCACGCCCTCTGGTTTGAGATAAAGCAAAACCCCACATTGGTTCATACAAGGGCAACCTAATCTAAGGGAGCAACATAGATGTACAAACGGCAATTTTAAAGAAATGTTCAAGGAATGGTTTCATCACGTCTCGGGCTCTCCTGCCATCTTTTCTTCTTTCTATGGGAGGTGGCCACAGAAACCACAGGGTTCCCGCTTGAAAGCTGTGCCCTACAACAGGCCCCCCGCGTCAAGAACAGATGGAGTCCCTCAGTGACGCAGGCGAGGCCACCTGAAGTTCAGCCCTTCATTGGATCCCTGACACCCTGGCACCCTTGCAGGCTAATGACGGGACCTCAGCAGGTACGACACAGCAAATACATTTAAGTCAACGAGGACAGGGTGCACGTGGGGCACGCAGTCTAGTGAGGTGGCCAGGCACGGGGTTATGCTGCGGCAGGACAGCGTGTGACAAAGGACTAGATGCAGAACGATCACGAATAGAAAAGGAATTAAATCTGTCAACAGACACGACGGGAAGGCAACTGAAAAGGTCTCCAAAGAGTCTTGCGTAAAAGATGCTTAATTTTTAATGAGACAAAAATTTTAAACAAGATAAAAAAATCACACGATACAATAACAAAGTGACCTTTTCCTTTTCGTAAGCAAATATAACCAAGCCAAACTGATATTTTTATTTCGGCATCTTATTTTACAGGATCTGGTTAAAGATACCAAAAGCTAGGGAAGGCCATCTTTTAAAGGTCAGCTCTTACGGAATCACTTGCTAAGCTCTACTGTCGTCTCACAGGTTGGCCAAGCAGGGTCAGCTGCCTGGACCCCCACCCCTAGGACACCTGGGCTGCTGTGCTGTTCTCACCCCCTGGCCTCAAGTACTTGACCTCAGCTCACCCATTCCCCTGCCATCGCCTCTTATTTCACCCAGAAAAGCAAGATTTAAAGATACGAACTCACTTTCCTTCCCTTCAGATTTTTGAGAAAAGATTCAGCTTTTTCACGAATCACCTCCCCCAACCCATGGCTTCTGTTGGCACTTGCCTGGTCTATTAATTAGGCCACCCCCACCCCTCCCATCTGCCCCCTGGCAGACAGAGTCAAGGCCCCAGCCAGCCTGTGCAGGGAGCTGCCACCTCCCGGGTGCTGCAAAGATTCCATGAGGGGACACATGTGAAGCACAAGGACCAGACCGGGCACCTCTGTTCACCACCGCCCAGGCCTGAGCCTGCACCACCCAGAGGAAGAAAGGGAGGCCTTCTCCAACGGCCATTTCAGCCTGAAGTGCGGTAACGCTGCACGGTGGCCACAGAGAGGGAGAAAACAAGTGTGCACGGCAGGCGTGAGCATGGGCACAGGCTCCTGTCTGCCTCCCATCCACTCGATCTGCAAATTCTCCAAATAATGAGGCACTTTCAGAATCTAGGATTAAGGTGCAAGGATTTTAATTATACAGGAGCTGTGCTCTGTCGCCTTATGCGTAAGCCATCGATGCTGATCAAAATTAGTGCTCACACAGCTTAACAATAAGCTCCCCAAAGGCATGGGTCCCCCAAGTCAAGGAAATTCTGTAATTATCTAAATATTACAGGTACCACTGCACTCACATCACCCAGAGAGCCAGGCCCGAGGGTGCAAAGCTGTCTTGCTGCAATGACCCCTCAGGGGCCAGGGGCTCACGCACCCAGGCGCTCTGAATAACTGGCAAAAGAATCACCAAGGCCACCTGAGGAGAAAGAAGGTTCCAAACCTAATCTTTCATTCAAAGAAAAAAAAAATCACCGGGATTAAATGCCAAGTGCTCCCCTAGCCCACCTCAGTCCGTGCAGCAAGGCATCCCATAAGCCCCTGCCTGCAGTTTCCTGCTCTGCAGTCCTGGGTTGCAGAAGCCGGCGGAATCTACCGAGCAAATGTGCAGGGAAGCGGTTAACCCAGGGCTGAACAAATACGGGCACAATCCACAGCAGCAATTACGTAGCTGTAACTGCCCTAAATCAACAGGATGGTGTGATGACCACAGAGGAAGGACAACCAAAAGGCACAACACATGGTAGGATCCATTCAATTGAGAGGGACGTGCCTCTGCACACATGCAGCTGAACGCTGTAGTCTTCCTGCTCACTCCTCTCAAGTGCACAGGCTCAGGTGAGCTGCTGTCAGGACTCACGAGAAAACAGTGGAAGAGAGGGGGAAACCTGAGCTCTGAGCATTTCACCCCTCTAATAAAGAGGCAAGTGGTTGCTAATGGCAACAGAGTATCTCTTCCGATTTTACATCTGTGCGCACACACATGGCCTCCTCGGCTCTCTACAACACGGTACTCTGGTCATCTTTCTGCAGAAGAGTCCCCCACGCGATCCCAAAGCACAAAGGCACGCACACCTACAAGGTGAAGGGCAGCCTCTGCAGGAGGGCAAGGCACTGCAAGAGGAACGCAACTGAATTCCAAGTGCACAGTCGTTCTGAGCTGATAAAGCGTTGGCAGCCCAGAGGTAACCGTGTGAAGGCAGTGACGGCATGCTGGCCACGTGGCCCACACTGAAAACGATTACATCATCCCCTTTGTGCAAAGCTCAACTGCGGGAGAAGCAGCGGCTCGCCAGTTTAAGCAGCACACCGAGCTACGCTACAGAGGGCTGCAGTTTTGTTAAGGTGAAAATCATCCTTATTTCTCTTTTGTGTCAAAAATAAAACATGCCTCCAAAGACGACAAAATCAAGCAGCATGGATTCTCTAACAAATTCACATTCATCATTTCCCTGTGCCTTCTCAAGCCTACTGCTTATCAGGTTAGTTCCTAAAACCTGGGAAAAGGGGGGACAGGCCTTTTTATGAACTAGGTTAGAAAATCCCCAGATCATTCATTCTTACTCCAGATCTACTTCAGCTTTCCATTCCACGCAAGGTGGTGTATGTGCTGATTTACACCTGGGGTCCACGTTCTTTTCCTCCAGAAGGTGGAACCGCTCTGGGAGGGTGGCAGGGAGCCAAGTCCTTAAAGTCCCTACCGGAGCCCTCAGGTAGGGCTTTCCCTGGGCCCAGATCCCTGCTCCGCTCATTGCAAATGACTCTATTGAACAGGCAAGGCAGGAGTCAGCTCAGAATGACACTGTTACCAAGAATCCTGCTCACAAAACGTGTCCTGCAAACAAACACCCCTGCCCTTCACATGCCCATGAAACCTCACCCTCGGGCCGTGGCAACACAGGAGCTGTGAAGAGGGTCTGTCCAGCTGCCTGACTGGGACACATGCAAATTAAACTTACACAAAGGAACCAATGAAGCCTGAGCCACATGGACACATTCTCCATCAGCAACTCCTTCCCCTAAAGCCTGGAAGGTTCAGCTGTTTTTCAAGCCGAAGTAATGATGAGGGTGTCAGCCTCAGCCAGAGTGACAGGTGGCCTAGCCAAGGGCTGACTGACTGTCTTCAGCTTCATAAGACCAGCATCTCCCACCCCGGTTTCAGGATGGCTCTAGAACCCAGAAACCAACCAAATCAGAAACTGTCAACCTTTCCAAGTCCACCGCCCCGACAGGACTCCATTAATATTTCTCTTGTACATGTCCCATGCTTCCTTCAACAGAGAAGCCACACGCCCACCTCTGAGAAATAATGAATCAAGCCTGTTCTCTGTGGACCTCAAGCTTAGCAGTTCCAGGACTATCTACCTGTCTTTTCCCAATCTGTGAGCACCTCAGACCAGGAACCAGGTCTCACTCACCCGGGCCCACTGGTGTTGAACCAGAGGTTTGGCATTTTTTGAGGGGGTTCAGAATAGTGGGAAAGATCATCCCCTTTGGGCAGTCAGGCTTCGAATCAAACTTCAGAAGTACCATCTCAAGTCAGTCAACTGCTTACAGCATCAGGGCTGTCTATCCAATAGGAGGAAGAATTTATATGCACAGTTGCTCTGAGTGTTAAAGAAAAAGGCTGCAAGCTTTGAGCACAATGCCCCCCAATAGTGTCCAAGAAACGTCAGCTCTGATGAGGCTTATTTGTTCCAAAACAGAGCCCGACAGAGCAGTTCCTGACCACAAAGGGAGATGGATAAGGGGGGTGGCCAGTGGCCCAGGCAACCATTCTGGACAGGGGCGCTGCTAACAAGCAGCTCACCCCTCAGGGTGGTTGACCACAGACAGGGAGCAGCCCTCTTACTCCAGGCAGGACTTAGGACTCCTCTGTCCTCACCTAAGGTACTGGGTGAGAGGACACTGCCTGGGGCCCTGGCTCCAACGTGTCTGTGCGTATTTAAACTGCACACTTAACATAAAATTACCATTCAAGTAATTAACAGTTCAAATCAATGTATTTTTCTTTCCTAATCTACTCAATGTCACTCTAAATTGGCATTGGATGTTAATTACTAAAATGCATTCAACACATATCAACAGTAACTGTTTTAACAATAGAGTACAACAGAGGATTTGTTACCTAATACCTAAGGTTTGACGTTCTATTTCTTTCCTTTTTTTTTTTTTTTTTTTTTTTTAGAAAAAGGTGCGTTTTTCTTTCTTTTGTGTTTGAAAGGCTATGACACAAATGCATGATTCCTTCAAAAGCTACTTGGATCATTTTTAACTTGGTGTGTCACCAGTTTCCAAGTCCATGATTCCCTGATACGCCATGAAGTACAAGACCCATTTTCATTTCCCACATTTATAGCTAAAAACAAAAGCAAAAAAGCAGTAGTCTTTTTCATTAATATGTCACAGATTTTAACTTGTGAACTTCATTGTCAAAATGTGCTCTCTCAGCATGAACTGTGAAGTCTTGAAACAAAATTAAGAGGTACTTTAATTTACATAATGGAAACTCTTATATTACAAATATAGACTGAATATATATGTGCATGTGTGTGTACGATAAGAAATCTACTATAAAATTCAGTGAATTTTCCAAAATAAGGTTCAAATGATCAAGATTTTCTTTGATATAACTTCAACTTCTGAGTTAACTGATACATAAGAATAGACTCCTTAAAAGACTTATTGTTTTTAATCATAAGATATGAAACAAAACTGTTCATGTAAGCGTGTGTATAGCTACATTTGAAAATATGCAAGTTGCACATTAAAATTTTTCAAACTTCAGACTGATCTTTGCAGTAATTCTGAGGTTTATATCCATACATCAAAACAACAGATTACAGTCGAAAAGTCCAAATCCCCAATCAGGATGGGAACAGTCCCATTCATGGTCTTGAACTTGGCTCAGGCCAAGGGAAGAAGGGGGAGGCACCCATGCACTCTAAGGACAGACATCAGGCCCATCTTTCCGGGGCTCCCTGGAGACACTGAGCCCAGCAGCACCCTGGTGCCAGCCCCTGGCCCTGCAGGCTGAGCTGCGGGGAGGGAGAGGGCAGCAGTGACCGCTCCTTCCAGTTTGGGCGGCTGCATTTGCAGGGAGAGGCTCTGGAGGGCAGCTGTACAAGGTCACCTGGAGCTTCACCCAGTGGCCAAGAGCATTCCAAGAAAGAACGTCCCTGACGAACTTGAGAGACAGAGAGAGAGACGCAGAGACAGGGAGACAAAGCACAAGAGAACAGCAGACAACAGAGGTGCCGCCCTTGTCCTTTCCCCTGTCCCCTCCCCCCACCTGGAAGGGCCAAAAGGAAGCAGGCAGGGGGATGGTGTTTGGTGACGAATGGAGGTGCAAGTGGCGAGGAGGGGGGCTGAAGAATAAACAGACACCGCCCCTTCCCTAGGGCAGACCCACAACGGGGCGGGGCACAGACTGAACTAGGGAAGAAAGGGCTCTGTGCTGGATAAGAGAGTAATGTTTGGGTTTAGGCTGGTCTGGTCCCTTAAGACCTAGAGCAAGACCATTCTAATACCCAGAAGAGAACTGACAGCTAAGGGGCCTGCGTGAGAAGTTACCAAGAGCTGGAGACAGGTGGGACAAAGCCAAGCCCATTCCCGGTCGTGACTTTCCACAGTCAGGCAGTTCAGTCAAGTAGTGATGTGACGTTACAGACAGAGTTGCTATTTTAAAGTACTGGCAAAAATATTAATTCCAGGAGCACATGAACCTCCCAGCCCTGAATGAAACTGCACCAGAGAATTCCCACCTCGTTTAACCCACAGCAAAGCGAGTTTTAAATTTAAGAGAAATGAGGAGTTGAAAAACTTTAATGTCACTGATCCTATAATTAAGTTATATTTTATTTTTCTATTTTAAAAAAGGCACTCTGTTCATTTTGGACTTTCACCTTCTGATTTAAATGGTTTCAAAGGGTACAGTGAAACAGTGTTTGTAACCTCTTATCAGATGAAAGAAACGTTTGAGAGGGGAAGTAAAATTTACAAGGGACTTAAGTAAATTAAAGGGCTGGAGAAGGAATGTTTTCTTGTTCTAGCATTAAGAGTTACTCTGCAGAACCATCAAGCAGTATTTAATACACACTCTATCCCCTAAGTACCTACAATCTTTTCCTGCTTCAAACAGATACCAAACACTTTTAATACTCAAAATAAACAGTTAATTCCACAGCATGCATCATTTAACAGGAATGGGAATCATTTGGCGAATGGGGCTTGAGGAAGGTCAACCCTGACCTGGCCGTGCCGACAACAAAACCACAGGCCACCAGTCATCCTGGCTTCTGAAGCACTGAGCCACCCTTCACCCTCTCGTTCTTCCCTGTGACTTCTGTGTGCACGAGCAGACACAGCCTCACAACCAGTTGCCGGTGCAGAAAAGGGTCTGTTGCAAAGGCCATTGATCTGCACAGAGAAGCGCTTCCATGCCGAGGCATCGCCCATTCAAGGCAGTACAATTGTCACCAGCCTGGTCGGACATATACTACCATTAAGCAATGACAAGCACTGCTCTTAAGCAAACAAGATTTTTGTTAGCAGCTGCCTCCAAAATAATCCAAGCCTCTCTGTTCTTAATGCCGCTAGTGGGGAGGGGAGTGCAAGCACCGAAGCACGCCCTGAATGAGAAACTTTGTTGTCGTGAAGAAAGACTGAACCATCTGAAAGCTGCACACTGATCCTATCACACGCATTCGACAAGAATGTTCTAGTTGAAATAAGAAACTTCAGTGAAAGAAGGGCTCAGATTTCTGGGGTTGACTAATGTAGAAATCATGCCAGCACTTTCAACAGGTGCAAATGAGCTCTCACAATAACCTAACTTAAATACCACGGACAAATGGATACACCGCACAAGGGCGAGTGGGTGTGAAAAGCTGATAATGGTAAAACACAGGGCACAGGGTTCCCAGATGCTTTATCACAACAAATGCTATCTTTGCAATGACCTGAAAGGTTCACCAGCTTTCTCATCAGTCACATCTGAGTGTTTGCCGGAGAGAATTTTGTACATGTGGTCCTCAACGTGCACACCGAAATCCCCAACCTCATTCTCCCCATAAGAGCCAGACCCACGTCTGGTGCACTGCACCAGGCTCCACCAGGAACCCATCGCTCCCTAACTTGATGGCAAGGAGCAGAGTGCTCAGTTCCCCAGGCCACTGCCAAGGGTGCTGCTTCTTGCTTACACGGGCTTCAGTTGGAGACCAATGCGATCCCACTGGCCCATCAGAAGAACTTCAAATCTATTTCAATGATTACTGCTTACTTTCTCTAATATTCTTAACACTACGGTTCAGCAATATTATAGAGTAGGTCGACTTCTACGGCCCAGCCTGGGAGCCTAGCCACGAGTAACAATTCTACAGGAAAACACACTCAAGAATGTAGATAACTAACTCAGAAAAGTTGGAAAGTTGGCCGTTAAGTTACTTGTGAGTATCCTACAGACTACTGCGAAAACCCAACATCGCGGCTGCCTTGAGAGAAGTTTCAAGGAGGCAGTCCAGCCTTTTCTATGACTGTTCGCCCCATTTACGCAGACACAGCCGAACCATCAATCAGAAAGCCTGCATTTCTACCTTGAATGCTGTAAACTAAAAAAGGAAATAACAATTTCAAAGTACCTTTCTGAAAATGGCAATTTCAAATGAAATTTCAAATTTCAAATGAAAAGTAGGCTATATTTAAGGTAGGATGATCTCTCACTGAAAGGACAATGAACCCTATGTTCTATCCAAAGACCTTAAAATTCTCCCACGTTTTGTTTTCTCACCTTTATCTAAGGGAACAAAAGTACAGAATGCGAAATCGACCTCCCTCTGGTAGGCAGTGCCTGAGGCAGAGCCAGCCAGGCGGGTGGGCAGGACGAGTCACCCCTCCCTGAGAGGACCCCTCCCCGCAAGAGCCCCTGGAGCCCACGGCAGTGTTCGGCAGTGTTCGTGTACCGCCACTTTGCTGGCTAGCATGTGAAAGCTCAGACCAGGCCTTTGCTATTTGTCTAGAAAATATTCTCTATTTGATAAAGTAAGAAGCTCTAGGATACTGGCATGCCTACACTGAAAACTGATCGCACAAGACAAAAACTAATGAAAAATGCACACAATTAAGGGGGAAAAACTGCCAGCAAACCAGTCAATAGGGTCTTTTAACGTACCTAATTATTGTCATGACAGGTTTTCTTATAAATGTATGAGAAGAAAAGCAAATGCTGGGGAAAGCACTAGTTTGGACTTCTACCCTCTTGCTAAAAACAATTTTTTTAAACCCAGAACACTACATCCATTAGAAGACATAATGTTTTGTCATTAGCATCTCTATTTGAAGTGTATCTTTCCAAAAATTACTTTCTAATTCAAGGCACTCATAATAAAAGTGGTCATTATAGCAGGTACATGGCAAATTTAAGCCAGTATCACAGGTATAAAGAAAAATCAACCAAGGGCTCTGTAAGCTAAAAACAAAAGCAGTGGAGAGCAAGTTTGCTAGCGTTATGGAATATAACCGCGAATGAAACTAAAATTTAACTTTTTAAAAAGCACCTCATTTCTAAGGTATGGGATGAACACTAAGGGAAGAGGGGTAAATAAATGAAAAGGGACAGCGAACAAATACACAAACACAAACACTACAGGAGACAGAAAAGGAAAGGGAAGCCTGAGGGAAAGAGCCGTGGTGTAGGGGCAGCTGGGCACACCTGCCAGGCTCCCCCTGGGCTCCTGGTCTGCGCAGAACAAGGCCCTCTCTGCCCCACACCTGCCCACTTGCTGGCCGAGGGGTTGGGGGGACTCCCGGGCTCGCTCACCACTGCACGGGTCTGTTCTGGAAGTCCCCTCTGCTGGAACTCACCGGCGAGGTGTTTCCAGGTTCACCTATCACTTATCTTCCCAGGACAGATGGAGTTTATAGAGGGTGGGCATTGTGTTTCCTGTTTCTGGTTTATTCTCCAACAATGCAGAGTATGGTGGGAATTTAAGGACTGGTTGACTTGCAGCAATCATAGGATTAAAAAGGCCCACGTTATCATCTCTTCCTTGTAATATTCACTTGTGAAAGAGTGCGAAGCAGAAACTTCTCTGTGCCCGACAGACAACACTTTATTCTCTTCTCGTGAGAATTCCTCAAGGGAAAAACTGCATCAACTTCAATAATATTTTTAATCACAAAAATTGAGCACATTTTAAGACTTGCATCGGTTTGGTCTCTTTTGTGCTCCATGTTACCCTTTACTCTGTGTGCAGGTGAGCAGGTTGAGAAAAGACGAAGATTAGCGTATCTCGATTATAGACACAGATACACGTACTCAGATTCGAAGGCCATGTTAACGTAATAGAGACAAGAGCTTTCTCCCAGTCGGCTGAAAGCGCCGAGCAGAACGCGGAGCATGTGGTTAAGAGCACAGGACTAGGATCACACTGCTTGGATTCCAAGTGTGGCTTTGGCACTTAGGAGCTGTGTGGCCTTGTTAAGTCACTTAACTTCTCTGTTTCTCAACTTCCATGTCTGTAAAACAGACAAGGTGGACGTCCACCTTGTCGTGCTGTAGTGAAGACAGAGCTAAGTCAAGAGTTCGCGTCAATGCCTGGCGCAGGGCAAGCACCCTGGTTATCCACCTCGTCATTTTTCAGGTGCTGCTGAATACAACTTAGTGTAATTTTAGTAAAAATTATAGCACTCGAATGCATTGAACTGCTACAAAAAGCGTTCCAAGTCCCACGTTTGGCATGGAGAGGCTCTGCTACCAACATAAATGGCATATCCTAACAAGTAAAACTAGAAGCAAATACAATCACTCAAAGTGTCTGGGGCAACAGAGAGGAAACAAGAACGTAAAATAAGCAGATACGTGTTTTAGTTATAACTGCCTTGCCTTCTCCAAATGATGCTATTTAAAATGATGAAATAAAATGTGAAGAATGCTAAAATCAGAGTTCTAGAGCTGAAAATTTCTCTGGATCCACAATATAAAATTCAGCCTGTAATAGGAATAAAGTTTCAATGAAAGAAACCTTTAATTAAAAATTTTTTTTTAAATCTCTACACCCAACATGGGGCTCGAACCCACAACCCTGACTGAGATTAAGAGCCGCAGGCTCCACGGACTGAGCCAGTCAGGCATCCTGACTTAAAACCTTTTTAAAAAGGTTCTAAGACTGTAGTCTTCAAGTGGGGACCAAAAGCTGGTTCTGTCTGCTTCCTCTCAGCCTTGCTCCCAAGGCATCAGAGACAGGCCCAAAACTAGGCCAAAGTGAATATGAAAGAAAGCTACTTAGAAACTATTCTTCGAATAAACCCTCAACCTGTTTTGGCAACCTTCACCAAAAACAACCTGTGGGGAGGGGGTGGGGTCTTCATTCTCTTTCTAACACTGATAACAAAAAAAAAGAGAATCCACAGGCATTTTTGTTTCTTTCAACCTACTGAAATGCATTGCTGCTTTCCTAAAAATGCTATCACCAGGACTTTAATCAGACACTCTAGGGATCCAAGAAACTACTCTTAAAAACTTGTTTCACACTTCATGAGAAAACAATGTAAATCTCAAACATTTATCATATTATATTCCAAAATGGGTTTTGCCAATAGCTTTAATGGAGAAACCCCATCTTGATGGTGGAAAGAAAAAAGTAGGGAGAAAAATTCAAATTTAATATCCTTTCAAATTCAAACAAATCAGTAGATTTGCAGAATCTTATCAGATATTGATAACTGGGGTTCTGTTCGCTAAACTTCAGTGAAAAGTTACTATTCTCTCTTGTCTGAAAGTCTACAAAGGAAGGGACATCCGACACGCGCACCCCCAGACCGCGAGCAGGCCGCCTCCCGCTGGCCACAAGCACACGGCACGTGGAGCCCCTGTTCGCAGCTGAAAGGGTTTTGGAAAATGTCTGGCTGCTTAACAGATGCTTGGCTTGGATTTCCTCCCAAATATGTTTTTAATGCTGATAATGCTTGAATGCAACTGTTCAGGGTGAGGGAAAGAGTGGCGAGAACGAAAATCTGTCACGTAAAACGGGGAGCAGGAGATAGCCTCACACTGACATGACAGCTCAGCTAAGGTTTACAGTGACTTTCGCATGAACACATCAGTCTTTCCCAATCTTCTTGCCAAAAAAGAACCCCTTCTTCTTCATTTTCCCCCACTGCAAAGCTCATGATTACAAAGTCTCCCAACTGAACTGCATTTAGTAGGTAATAACTGATCCCGTTTTTAGAAATCATGTATGTGTTAGGATAAACCAATGGAACCACACTGCATTCCTAAAGCAAATAAACTTCAAACTTCACTTGGTTTCTAAAGCCTTATTCCAGAAATCTGTATGATTCCTATTAACTGTTTTTATTGTTTTAAAACTTAATAGTCACAGACCAAACACAAAATCCTGAAAAACAGTAGAAATTTGGTTGCCAAAAAAGACAACAAGTTTAGGAAGGGACGGTGAAAGAGAGGAAAACCTTGGAATAATGGGCTACTCTTGGACAATTTACAATTAGGTGTGAATTACTTCAAAATTGAGAAAATATTCCTTCTGCTCCTATCACTCTCCCCTCTCCCCGAAAGCATCCTTCGTTTAAGGCAGGTCTCAAACTTCATGAAGCCTCTCCTAATGATCAGGAGGGAAAATGCTTTCCTTGCAAACCCTGTGCAGTTCCCTACTCAATCTTCAGTCTTTGTTGAACTGAATTTTGCACTCCCATTATGAATTTCGCAGTCATGCACTCCCATTGATAAATTTTGTACTCCCATTATGAATTTCACAGTTCCTGTATTATCCGCTCCACAAAACAGGAAGGCAGACAATGTTGGAAAGAATGTGGGGGGTTTTAGTTTGCTCAACCTGATCAGAATTCAGTTCTGCAGCTGGGTGGCCTTGGGCCTCAGATCCCCTCCTGTGGACCGGGGTGGGGCATCTGATGAGGTCAGTGAGGATTCAATGGGGAAGTCAATTCTCAATCCAGCACCCAGTGAACACAAGTCATTCACATGTTCATTCACTCCAGGAAGGACATCTCCACATCTCCAGGGATTTGGGGGATCGGGATGGGAAAGAACACTGTAGCTTCCGTGTTGCTGTACTTGCACAGATCTTTTCAGGAAAGAGACCAATGACCCCAAATTTTGGATGCAGAAAAGCTGTCACTGCAGATTGAATCACCACATATAATTCTTATTCTGTACATTCCAACTAAGTACAGGAGGAAGAATAACCAGTTGCATATTGAAGGACACTCACAATCACCAGAAAGGCTGGGGGATGAGGGGACAGGCGGGGGGCGGGGGGGGGGGGGGGCAGGGTACGGAGCTGGGAAGAGGTCAGATCATTAACCAGAATACTACATTACAAAAATAACTGCTCGACTTTGAATCAAAAACAAACATATAAACATAATATGTCAGAATGCCATTTGTAACGAGTGACCCTTGAACAACACAGAGGTTGGGGCACTGACTCCTACACAGTCGAAAATTCACGTACAACTTTTCACTCCCCCAAAACTTAACTACTGATAGCCTACTGTTGACTGGAAACTGAAAACATAAACAGGTGATTAACACATAGTTTGTATATGTATCGTATACTGTATTCTTACAATAAAGTAAGCTAGAGGAAAAAGGGTTATTAAGAAAATCATAAGGAACACAGAGTACATTTGCAGTACCGAAATGTATTTGTTAGAAAAAAATCGGCGTTTAAGTGAACCTGCACAGTTCAAACCCAGGTTGCTCAAAAGTTAACTGTATACTGGAACTATTCCTGGCAGTGTAACGTTCGAATTTTCCATATTTTTTTTTTTTACTCTACTGACCATACAAAATATCCGGGGCATAGCGCTCTCTGTCTCATCCAGGGCCAACATGTTCAGATGATGTACGACCTGGCACCATCCTATGTGAAAATACGGCCAACGACAGAGCGCTCTTATATCAGCATCACCATTTGGAGTTGATACCACGAGCTGGCATCTTTACTAGTCCTAGTGAGTGCCTGTTTTCATACCTACCTTCCACGAGGAGATGGAGGTTTTCAGGGCTAATTCACTTGCACAGGTGCCCATGCAAATCAGGGACTTGTCAACTCTACACAACACCACTGGAGACCAAGCAGGAAACACTCCTGTTGCATTCATTCCCAGGTACTTTTAAAACTACACTGCAAGTGGGGCGCCTGGGTGGCTCAGCCGGTTAAGCGGCCGACTTCGGCTCAGGTCACGATCTCACGGTCTGTGAGTTCGAGCCCCTCGTCGGGCTCTGTGCTGACAGCTCAGAGCCTGGAGCCCGCTTCTGTTTCTGTGTCTCCCTCTCTCTCTGTCCCTCCCCTGTTCATGCTCTGTCTCTCTCTGTCTCAAAAATAAATAAACGTTAAAAAAAATTTTTTTTTAATTAAAAAAAAAACTACACCGCAAGATTTTTTTTTAATTAAAAAGTTTTGAGTTTATTTATTTTGAGAGAGACAGAGAGAATGAGTGGGGGAGGGGCAGAGAGATGGGGAGAGAGAGAATCCCAAGCAGGCTCCGTGCTGTCAGTGCAGTGTCCGACTCTTTCCGAGCTCAAACTCACAAACGGTGAGATCATGACCTGAGCAGAAACCAAGAGTCGGACGCTTAACTGACTGAGCCACCCAGGTGCCCCTACATTGCAAGATTTTAACTAAAGGACCACTCTATGAATTAACAAAAAAAAAAAAGGAAGAAAGAAAGAAAGGCAGAAAAAGTTACATTGAACAGAAAGGATGAACACGGATTTCTCTCTCTACTACAGTCCTGAATTACACACACATGGGACATAAAGGAAAAAAAACTCTCAAGCAGAGTTAAGAGCTAACACACCCACACACCTCTCCCTCCTGCACCATGAGGGGTTTGGGGTGACAGATGCCGACGCTGGGAATCGGGGACACAGACATGGTACAACAGATCCTTGGCTTCGAGTTTACTTCCCACTGCATCACGCAATGGGGATGAGACGCTGTCACTGACATTACTATAAATGTTTTAAAGCAAAGAGCAAATTAATGAAACACTTTGAATCAGCATTTTTCACCACTTAATTACCTTCTTAAAGAAAAGTCTTTCTCAGGACACAGGTAGTCAGCTCACACTGGCTGTATCCCTCCCACAGCAGTTTCACAGTGCATTTTTCTAAGTTTTACTCCTACTAAAATCTACTACCCACCCACTATTGGAGGAAATCTGACCCAAACTCTACTTTCACAGATGTAAATATGCCTCTGGATCTGACTTCATATGAACATTATGAGTAACTTTAAAATTCACCAAAAATAAAAAGGAAAACATCTTGTATAGCTGCTCCCGCATGGTCAGTTGATTATAGGCAGGCAGGACAGGGTTAGTCGCTATATTAACTACTTAAAAAAATTTTTTTTAACATTTATTCATTTTTGAAAGGCAGAGAGAGACAGAGCATGAATGGGGGAGGGTCAGAGAGAGGGAGACACAGAATCCGAAACAGGCTCCAGGCTCCGAGCTGTCAGCACAGAGCCCGACGCGGGGCTCGAACTCACGGACCGCGAGATCGTGACCTGAGCCGAAGTCGGCCGCTTAACCGACTGAGCCACCCAGGCGCCCCATACGTTAACTACTTAAAGCAACACCTTTAAAAGCCATTTTGTCCAATGAATAAGAATAGCACTACTGCTAAGAAAGAAGCCAAATCGGTGGGCCCTAAATTCTACTTCAACTAGCAGCCACCTCTAAATTACAACTAGGCAACCATGTTTTGGTTGGGCTTGTAACCAGTCTCCCTCTTCAGTGCCTGGCTACCAAGTCCTGACCAAGACTGCTGGCCAAGTAATTCTCTCTCAGTCAACAGGTCTACTGAGAGGAGACAGAGTTGCTAAGCTGAGGCATCAGGCGTGTCAGGCACCGAGCGGGTGGGTGACTTCAGGGACCGTGCAGAGGGTTTTGTGTCTCCTGCTTCAGTGTGTCGTGTTCACGTCCACCTGTGTGAAGACCACAACTGCGGACTCCACCCAACAACTGCTGGTAGCAGCAGGTGCGTGCGTACCACGTCGGCCTGCCGCCCTGACTCGGCTTCTCTGACGCTCGCAGCAACGTGCAAACCCTGCCCTACCAGCCACACGACAGCAGCACCGCGATGTCCCTGAACCTGGCACTTCTTGAACCCCTGGTGTCAACAACCACATTAGTGCCAGAGGAAAATAGCTCCCAGATTCTATCAGAGGGAAAAATTCCTGTAATGCTGACAAGGAGGCAGGTAGGAGGACCCGTTCCTCTCCCAGATGTTTATAAAGATGCACCAAGTCACCACACTGTGCAAAAGCAGAGGGCCTAGAAAGTCTGTGAATATCTTTCACAAGTTATAAAAATAGGTTGTCTTACAGGAAATCTATAGAGAAAAAGAGTAGCTTAGCAGATGCCTAGGAATGGAAAAAATGGGAAGTCTGGAGGGATGGGGGTTAAGGGGTATGGGTGTTTTCCTGGTGTTGCAGAGATTCTAAAATTCACTGCAGTGATGGTTGTACTACTCTGTGAAGGTCCTAAAAAGCCACTGAATCACACACTTTAAATGGGTGATTTTTACACTAGGTCAGTTATATTTCAATAAAGCTGACACACACACAAAAAAGTTGTTTGGAAATGTTTCAAAAACATTCTACATAAACTGATTATTAAAAATATTTATATGGAATAGAGACCGCTTTGAATAGAGGGGGTATGATTATATTCCTTCTCTCCTAACAATGGAATAATACACAAGGTTTCGGTGTATTCCATAATTAAAATAGTGCTCATGTTTAACACCACTGTCAAATATTCCTCTGGGAAATCAGTGTATATGTTCTTCTAAGTCAATCCATCCCTGATCCCAGCAGTGCAGTCCAGTGCGCTGAAGAGAAAGAAAGAGGGCTACCGACATATTAAGCACCTTTGCCTGGGCAAACAGTTCACTATAAGACTAAGGCTTGAAGAATAAACACACAGATTTTATAATTAAGACAAAATTTTTTTTTCATAAAAGGTTTTATGTCATTGCATAAAAATGCAAGCACTTTAAGATTTTGAATGCATTTAAAGGAAGTATGTTGAGTCACCATTAAGTTTTTAGTTTGGGGGGAATCTTTGATGCTCTGGGGGAAAAAAAGCTGTGAAGGGGCTTGTGAAGGGGCTTGTGAAGGGCCAAACCACCATAATTCCCTATCATCTGGACTTTCATTCTGAGGACTCAATAGTTCAATAAAACTAGATTAGTCCCTCCCACAAATAAATCATTTGTTAAACAGGTCGTCCACCTAACCCACCAGGTCAGCTGGTTGAATCTACAGTTGTAAGTCTTAGGTTTCATCAAAAATGTACACTTTTTATCAGTGAAAGCCCAAAAAACTTACATCCCTACCCAAAAGCTTTTGACAACTTGCCAGTGGATTCATTCTACAAACACATGTTTATTGATTGGAATGAGTATAGATTAGTGCTAAATTTCATTCATGGTTTTCACATTTTGGCTTTGAAAGAAAAAGCTTTCATTTTTCTAGAAGATTTCCAGTTTACATAAATTAAACCACCTTTGCACCCAGCAGAACCATCACTGGCCAACATCCCACCTTTAAACTGCTGAAGCTATTAATATTTTATATAGTTCTTTACAGTTCTCAAAGCATTTTCCAAACCTAATTAGTTCACCCAATGACTAAACCCAGCCTGTAAGATAGATACATTTATTTTTTATACATTTATGGTCTACACAATAGAAACCAGGGACTCCAGGGTCAAAGATAAGTAATCACCATTTACTGGAGATAATACAGCCAGCAAGCCATAATCAAATCCAATTCTTCTGTGGTTTTTTGTTTCTTTTTTGCTATACTCAACCCAGAGCCTGATTTGTTTTTTGCGAGTTTTTTTAGGTCTATTTCTAGAACTTATGTTAGTTTTTATTTTATTTTATTTTATTTTTTTAACGTTTATTTATTTTTGAGACAGAGAGAGAGAGACAGAGCATGAACGGGGGAGGAGCAGAGAGAGAGGGAGACATAGAATCGGAAGCAGGCTCCAGGCTCTGGGCCATCAGCCCAGAGCCCGACGCGGGGCTCGAACTCACGGACCGCGAGATCGTGACCTGGCTGAAGTCGGACGCTTAACCGACTGCGCCACCCAGGCGCCCCATGTTAGTTTTTATAAATGAATTAGATTGTATTATAAGAAGCTTAAAATATACTTTTAAAGTATCAAAAACTATCCGAAATGTTTTACAAGTAGCAAATTGCCCTTCCTAGGTTTCTCTTGTATTCTGGATATATTATGCAAGAATGGGTAATATTTTGTCTTGGTTTTTCAGAGATACCATTTTCCCCTTCGTTCTTTAATAGATCAGACTTGCCCCCAAAAGAACAAATGTCCTTAAAGTCTTCATTAATATGTTACTCAGATCAAATCTTCCAAATTATTGGAATATAATTTATGGTAAAGTAAAATCCCTTTTTTTTTTAATTTTTTTTTTTAACGTTTATTTATTTTTGAGACAGAGAGAGACAGAGCATGAATGGGGGAGGGGCAGAGAGAGAGGGAGACACAGAATCAGAAGCAGGCTCCAGGCTCTGAACCATCAGCCCAGAGCCCGACGCGGGGCTCGAACTCACGGACCGTGAGATCGTGACCTGAGCTGAAGTCAGACGCCTAACCGACTGAGCCACCCAGGCGCTCCTAAAATCCCGTTTTAAATATACTTTTTATTAAAACCATTTAATACTGTTAAAAACAGTACATTTTTAACCTAAACATTATCTTACCCACATTCTGTATCACATTCCTTGAAAATGATCTAGCTTCTTAGATTTGCTCAAAAAACTTTTTAAGTCATTTCAGATCTTTTTACAAATCAAGCACTTTTTAAAATGTCCCACACCTCTGCTAAATGACCTCATGTGGCAATTCCTATATTTCTCTTAAGAGAGTGACAGAACTGCTTCTATGAAACAGACCAAACACATTCTGCAGCATAACCTGCAACCATTCATCACAACGCTTCCCCTTTTACTCGTAGATACCTGTCGCAGTTAAGACAAGAAACAATTTTCACTATTTCCCTCCCCACAGAACACCAAACCATGATTCTCAAATATCGATTCTCTAAATACAGATCTCAGAACACTCTCCCTCCATTGCATTGTGGTGTAAACCTTCCTCCAGTCACAGCTTGCGAAACGGGCTCACGGGGCCATCCGCCCCTGACGAGCATCAGGCTTTGCAGGAGAATCCCAGCAGTCATCACAGGACAGAAAGGGCCAACGTGCCGAGGCAACTAGCACCCTACCCACAGGGCGGCAAAGGTATGAGCATCCCCCCAGCCACTGGTCTGGCCACTAGCCTCTAGGGTCACAGCTGCCTGGTCCCCGATGCATCGCCCAGCTCCTCCAAATGTCATCACAGAATTGTAGCTTTTTATCCTCTGCCATTCATTCCGCCTCTAAAACTACGGGTATTTCTCTTTGGCCTTGAAGTAGTCCATGGCATCACGTTGTCAGTACCTTCTTCGTACAGGAACCTTGTCACCGTTTTCAATGATAATGACAGACGGTAAATCTTTTAGGTGCGTGTGGTATAGAGGGGAAAAAATTAACCAGAAGCTTAAGAAGAAACAGAATAAATGGAACATTATGTCTACTATATTCAGGGACAAGAGAGGGAAGGAAAACTCTTCATACTAAAGGAAAAGCGGGGTCAGTTGCCTGCTTCCACAAGAACTCACTAAGCTGTCATTTCCAGTCGGTGAGGTCTTACCCACTGAATGCCATCAGACCACCATCGTAGCCAAGCCCCAGCCTCTCAAGGTGATTTTATCTCCCCTGCTCCGCCCGCGGTCCTGGAGCATCACTTAGTGCTCAGTTGCCTGCCCTTCCCCACCTGAGCTCAGCACTTCCCACCCATCAGCCCCCAAGCTAATCCCACCCGGGGTTGAGGCCTATTCAGTGGCTGCCTCCTACCACGGAGCATCCCTGCTGTAAGTGGGGTGGGTCCCCCACACGAGGTGATCTTCTGACATATGGAAAAATGTACTAGAAACCGCCAAGTTTTAAAAACTCTTTCAGCCTCTAAAGTTCCAATTTTGTGACTTTTTGCAATACACAGCATTAAGTCAACTAACACACATGTTGACAATATATTCCCGTTTTGTTTGTTTGTTTTTTACTGATTTAGTACGCTGTGTTTTAAAAGATTGTTGCCAGGGGCGCCTGGGTGGCTCAGTCGGTTGAGCGTCCGACTTCGACTCAGGTCATGATCTCACGGTCTGTGAGTTCAAGTCCCGTGTGTGGCTCTGTGCCGACAGCTCGGAGCCTGGAGCCTGCTTCGAATTCTGTGTCTCCCTCTCTCTCTGCCCCTCCTCCGCTCATGCTCTGTCTCTCTCTGTCTCAAAAAAATAAATAAACATTTAAAAAATGTTTTTAAATAAATAAATAAAAGATTGTTGCCAGTGCCAGAGGTCTCTGAGAGCACCTCGCTTTCTACCCTGTGGTTGCACAGTGAACAAGAGCATGTCCATCTAAACGTTTAATAAGTGTTTCTTGTACATCCACGTCACGTGCCATGCTAGGCAATGACGACAGACAGTTCCTGCCTTCAGGGAGCAAAGAATGGACCTGTTCATGGAGCTAAGTATATTGCAAGAGCCCACAAAACTAAAACCATAAATGCAATCAAGTGTGAAGCTGGTGTTAACAGAAATTTAAGGAGACATAATGCAGAAGTGGGGGGGGGGGCCACAAGGTTGGTGTGGGGGAGCAGGAAATGCCTATCTGTACGGGGAGGGGGATAGGGAGAACATGTCCGCTAAAGCCAGAAACAAGTGAGCATGCCTCATTCAGGGGGCAGAGAGCAGCCTAGTATGGCAGAAACATGCAGTGGCAAACCCACACCCGCTCTGTCCTATCAGCCACGTGACCCTGACAACCACTCAGCGTCTGTCACCTTTGGCCTCTAGCACGACCAAATGAGAATCACAAGACCCACCTGAGCAGGACGGTCAGAAGGATCGGATGAGATAACTCAGGTAGTGCTTGTCACGGGAGCTGGTGGTTGCTGTCGCCACTGCGGTTATAATTAAGTCCTTATGTTCTCAACGAGACTGTTACACCCAGAAGACCAGTATCTTTACCCTAATGAACTTGTATATGGAGATTCTCCACAAGAGTTGCTTCCTCCCAATTCCTTCAATGACCTAAGACAGCATGAGAAAATACAGTAGTCCCCCCACTCCTCCCCGGTGCCGACCACGGTCCGGAATCGGATGACCCTCCTCCTGACACGTTGCCAAAGGCTACATCACAACGCCTCCATCACTCACCTCACTGCATCTCCGCAGGCAGGCACTTCATCATCTCACAGCAAGGAGTACCGTACCGCAAGATATTTTGAGAGAGACCACATTCACGTACCTTGATTACGGTGTATTATTAGAACTGCCTTATTCTATTATTACTGTTCATCGTTTACTGTATCTAATTTATAAATTAAACTTTACCACAGGTGTGTATGTACAGGAAAAAAATATATATAGACTTCAGTCCTCTCCGTGGTTTCAAGTGCTAAAGGTCTTGGATTGGATTCCTCACAGATTAGGGGGGACTACTGTCACTAAGAAAAAGCTCAGTCACCGGGTTATGCCTCCATAAGACTCTCCAGAGGAATGCAAGTCCCCCCAAATCAGAAAGGATCCTATTATGAGTCTACAATAAAATGCATAACTTCCTATAACTTTGCATAATACAAGTTTTAAATAACTGATCATAACAATAACTGATCATGGCACGTTTTGTTCTCGCATACTTTATGTTCTAACCACGTTATTAAACTCCTAAGAGCAGAGAATGAAGCTGGGCAATACCTCTCTCTCTCCTGCAGAAAGGACAGGAACCAGAGGCACCTAGAAAGAGACCCGTTCAGGAGAGCAAGGCGGGCCCGAGAATGGGCATAACAGACTTTCAACTTAACCCCAAGGAAAGGTTCCCCCCCCCCCTTCACTTATAGCCTGGAGGGTCTACAAACAAAATGCATCTACCCTCTGGTTTGACAAAATCAAAACAGTGATTATGACTCATTAGTGCTCAACTGTGAAATCTATAAAAGTCAACTGAAAATAGCGAAAGTTCATTCATAAAATATAACCTTAACTCTTTCTGGAGTCAGACACCAGTAACAGCACTCCTTCCGATATACACTCTCTGGCACCCCCAGGTCATCAAAGGGTCCACCCCACAGATGGGGGAATGGAAAGGGCAGGGGGCCATTACTGACAAATGGGCCTGTTGAGCACGTTCAATACGAGTGTAACAGGATCATAAAGTGAGAGAGAGAGAACTATTGAAGCAAAGCATATATCTGCACCTCTGGACTGGTGAAATACCAAACAACAGTTACACACAAAAAACTATTCTTTGTTTTTCCCTTCTTTGTAACATCAACCACTAAATGCATGTAGTGGGAACTGGCAAGTAATTTGCAAATTTAATCCTCAAGCAACCTCAGGTGAAAGGTACTGATGTAGCTCATTTGTAGAATTAAGATATACATGAGCCTCAACTTACCACTTTCTCTCCATCTCTGAAAGAAGGAAAAAAAAAACAGCCAAGCGATACTGGAAAAAGTATATTGCAAATTTCAGTGCTTTAGGGGCACCTGGGAGTCTCAGCCGGTTAAGTGTCCAACTTTGGCTCAGGTCATGCATGATCTCACAGCTTGTGAGTTTGAGCCCCACATCGGGCTCTGTGCTGACAGCTCAAAGCCTGGAGCCTGCCTCTGATTCTGTGTCTCCCTCTCTCTCTGCCCCTCCTCCGCTCATGCGGGGTCTCTCTCTCTCAAAAATAAATAAACATTAAAAAAAATTTTTAAAAACCAAATTTCAGTGCTTTAATTATTATGGTAATAGGTGATTTTTCACCACACACGTTACAAATATTAGGATTCAGCAGCATATTGGAACATCAAGATAAGAAACTTTACCCTAGAGAAAGAATCATACCAAGAAATGACCAATTAAAATGGGCACGTGGGGAGATAAGGAAAAGATACAGAAGGAAAATATAAGAAATAAAGAGAGAAGAGATTCAAGAAAGACAACTGAGAAGTTCTGAGAAAGCTTACACGGATAGTAAACTGCTTATTTCACCCCTCTACAGTCCACCTGCCGTATCAGAGCAAAGTGCTGATCTGCACATTTAAACACATGGTTAACACCCTCCATGGAACCTCACCTCCATACTCCTTTGTTCTATTTTCTATTTGTAAATCTGTGGGGGCTTTTGAAATTGTTACAGTGTTTGGGGGGAGGGGGAACATTACTGGCATTCAGAGGACGAGGGCCAGGAATGCTGGACAGACCTCTCATGTGACAGCCCCCAACACACACACTCTTCATTAAACACCTTGCTGACTTTCCAAAGTTTGCCAGACATTCAAAGAATTCAAAATCCTGAGCTTAGAACCTAACTCCATTTTTTGTATAAACAGAAACAAATTTTTGGCATGGTTTTTATACACTACATTTTTCAGGAGAGAAACTATCTTGTAAATGGAGGAAATCTCTACTTTGGCTTGGAAATATACCAAGAACTGCTCACTTCAGAAAATCCCATCACCAGCAGCAGTTTGGCTTGTGACATCTGAGTCAGCAGCACAACACGTGGGTAGCGGTCAGCCTCGTGGACATCCTGTCCGTGGAGAAGCTAAGTAGGGGTGCTACACCTTCTAGAGTAGATCCAAGGCCTGGCCACAAGCACCATGAGCACCTCTCTGTGTTTAGAAAAGGGGTTCGTGCCTCTTCTGCTGACCCTTCCTTCCCACAGCAAGACTGTCAGGGAAGGACGCTACCAGGCGATCCACAGATTTAGGAGCAGACCAGCACGTCCAGCCCCACTGTTCTGGTACAGTCATACTGAAGCATTGCATACTTAAATGTTCGTAAATTATGTGTCTTCCGTTTCTTCTTTGTTATTTACAACACCGTTTTGATTTAAGTGGATGTTAATTACATTTTAGGATAGCACACACAGCATTAGACATTTTATCAACAGAGGAACAGTGGCTGGTGGAGTTAAGAGAACCTCTGCCGTAAAGACAACAATCACCTGAATTCAGCCTTGAACACTCTTCCTAAACGAACACGGGAAAAATCTATCAAAAGTGGGCAGGATTGTATGGACTGTGCCAAGGTGGTCAAAAGTACATCACCCCCAAACCTAAATTAAACTCCTGCAACAGGTTCTAGAGATTGTCTACTGATGTTTTACAGTTTTAGTTTATTCAACACTGGTTGAGAAAAGGAGACCTGTTCTCGCAAGCCTTACCTTACAACAATACTGCGGGAAGGGGCTGACAGATGAGGGCCTGCAGGCCGAATCCAGCCGGTGGCCACTGTCTGCAGAGTCTCCCTGGAATGCAGCCACGCCCCTTCTCTGCAATTACTGCTTCCATGTTCCTTCCATCTGCAGGGCTGAGGAGCCACAGTGGAGACTGAGACCAACCCTGTGGGTCCACAAAGCCTAAAATGTTTACTATCTGGCCATTTATTATTTTCTTCAAGTGTCAATTCCTGTTCAAGACCAAATATACCTTGATATGTTTTATTTTTATCTTACATCTGTTTGAAGTACATAATGATCCATATGTCATAATGGACATCATAAATTTAAATATTACAGAGGATGTCGGAGAATAACAGGATGCTGTGAACTCCCTGCAATGTTTGAATATTGCAGTTTCCTTTCATGAACAGGGATGTTTATAAAATTTCCTGTCCAGATTTTGGATGCTCATGGCCCACTATTAGAACGGTTTGAACCATCTATTATAACTTGATATGTTCAAACAATCTTAACAAAACTTTCCTTATCAAGTAAATTCCTCTAAAGTCAAACACCGCTTCTAGAAGCGGTGATAAAGCAGATTTAAACTTCCTGAAGCTCATTCAAAATGACGCGATTTGTGCCCTCATAGATTCCCTGTACTCACGTCCCCATGCAACCTCCCGGAAGCTCACATGAATACAAGAAATGAGACGGGACACAGTGAGGTTCTTCTCTGTGCCCACCCCCGTCAGAGCACACGGCGGGCCATCATCGCCTGCTTCCCAGACACACAAGGACACGGCTGGCACACCGTCGGTCACAGGCTCCCACGTTCGCGGCAGCAGACCATCCGTCCACTTCAAAACCAGCTTCAGCTCGCCCAGGCCGTGTGGACCGCGGGAAGACCGAGCAGGGAAGAAAGACACAAGCCACGGGCAGAGCTCCCCTTGTAACAGCTATCAAGACGGAACACCTCAGAATTAAAACTCAAAGGTGCCGAAAGCTGCATTAAAACACACAAATGTGTCCCCCACCCCCAAAACTAGCCACGAAGTAATAAAAGCAAACCCTTTTTTCCTTTTTCTTTTATGGGGGGTGGAGGGTAGGGTTTCGTCCATCAGAAACCCTGAACGCGTCAGCTCTCGCTGGCCCCACACACAGGCCCGGCCACCTTCCCTCTGCACTCAAAGCTCAGGTATCCAAGCCGCAGGGCCCTCTATTAGGGAATACTTTGCCAAATACTAACGATGAGCTGTACTCATTGTGAGTTTCAAATATAACAAACATGATATTAGCAAAACTGGATTCTAATTTTACTCATAAGAGACTTTTCCAGCACACAGAAGACTATATTCCTGAAATGAAATTTCGTACCAGAAGTAAACAGGGGCTGGAATCCTTATCGTAGGAGCTAAAACAAGCACCACCCCCCTCCCCAGTCCGACTTCAGTGCAGCATAACTTACCCACGTGTACTTGGTGGAAAACCACACGGAGCTCTGGATATCTCTTACTCACAGGTCAGCCTTCCCAACCAAACTGCTCAGAGGGTGCTATTTCCACCTGCCATTTCCTACTTCTTATCCTGAGATACCACGGATACTGAGGAAGTGCTCCCTGACTGGCCGCATTAAACACAAAAGCCCAAACAGGGGCGCCTGGGTGGCGCAGTCGGTTAAGCGTCCGACTTCAGCCAGGTCACGATCTCGCGGTCCGTGAGTTCGAGCCCCGCGTCAGGCTCTGGGCTGATGGCTCGGAGCCTGGAGCCTGTTTCCGATTCTGTGTCTCCCTCTCTCTCTGCCCCTACCCCGTTCATGCTCTGTCTCTCTCTGTCCCAAAAATAAATAAAAAACGTTGGAAAAAAAAAATTTAAAAAAAAAAAAAAAAAAAAAAAGCCCAAACATACTGCTTCGGAAAATAAATCTACCCGAAAACCACAAACGAAGAAGCCCACACCGTAACCAACAACCGACTTGAGGACTGTTTCACACGGCACACAAGGATGGATGTCCCTGTCCTTGAACACAGAGGTCAAAAGTGTGCTGTTTCTTGGCTTTCTCCTCATGCTACAACTTACAGAAAATATCCTCATTTTAACTCTCCAAGTCAGTTCCCTTCACTTTTATGACACAGTATGAGCCGTTGACAGCAAGGCACATCCCTCGGGCCTAAAGGGGATGACCAAAGTGTCTGAGATCCCTCAAGGACAGAGGGCTGTGAACAAAACAAACCTGGCCTGCAAGCTGATAGCTTAATACTGTATTTATTTCCACCTGTTTTCCCCAAAGTGTTTCCCCCAAAGTGTCTTGCGCCTCAACTCTTAACATCACAGAGCTGTGGGTTTACTGGAAGCACGCCGTTCTGAGGACACTTACCCTGGGGACGGCTCCTTCGGACTCACACCCCCAACACTGGGCTAAGGGAACGCCAGGCAGGAGCTTAAAGAACCACCTTCCTCTCCGTCTTCCTGACAGACTTCCCGGCCACTTGCTCGCTCGGCTTGCTCCTGGGGAAGATGTGGAAACATTCCCCACGAAGCCTCTACTCTGAGTGAAGGCCTTTCAAAATACTGGATTGCCCAGGCAACTGACTAAACAGGTTATTCAAATAAAGACAAAGACGTCATCTTTCACCAAGCTTCAGGGACAATGTGAAACTCTAATGTTCATGATTATTAGAAAGTCCAGGGGCACCTGGGTGGCTCAGTCGGTTATGCGTCCGACTTTAGCTCAGGTCATGATCTCACCGTTCATGAGTTCGAGCCCCACGTCAGGCTCTGTGCTGACAGCTCAGATCACGGAGCCTGCTTCAGATTCTGTGTCTCCCTCTCTCTTCTGCCCCTCCCCTGCTCTCACTCTGTCTGTGTCTCTCTCTCAAAAATAAATAAAGATTAAAAAAAAATTTTTTTTAAAGAAAGTCCACGTATTACACACCTAGCCTCTTATAAATACACAATTCAGAATAAAACAGTATTATAAAAAAGAAAACTACTTCCGTAGACCTTTCCATCTGGATACGGTCAGCCTCAAAAAATAATGTGCAGAGTCCCGATTTACTTGGTCGGTAAAATTCTTCTCACCCTCGCCCAGCCACCCAGGTGCCTCTTCCCGTGACCAAACAGCTGCATGCGGCTGGCACTAGACTCATTCTCAACCTCTACAAGGTTTTCTTAAGACACAACTGGGGGCACCTGGGTGGTTCAGTCGGCGGAGCATCCGACTTTGGCCCAGATCATGAACTCATGTTCATGAGTTCCAGCCCCGCTCAGTCTCTCTGCTGTCGGCACAGAGCCCTCTTGGGATCCTCTGTGCCCTCTCTCTCTGCACCCACCCCGCTCTCACACGCACGTGTGCACACTCTCCCTCCCCCGCCCTCTCTCTCTCAAAAATAAACATTCAAAAAAAAAAAAAAAAAAAACCCAACTCTATTAGCATGCTGGAAAGGCTGGGATTTTACAGGACAAAGGACCAGAAGTTCCCTTCCCCTAAACTGGTGACATCAGTCTGAGAACATCCTCACTGTCACCAAATCATCGCGAGGCTACAGGGCCTGGCACTCAGGACCGTGCCCTGCCGGTCCCGCTGAAGACTCTCCCAGCAGGAGTCGTCCTCCCCAGGCTGCACCAGCTGCGCCTGAAGCGCAGGGCTCACCCCTCCGGCAGGCCCCCCGAGTCGCCCCTGGACTGCCTCACCGTCCCTCTCATGGATTCGGTCACCGTGCCCCGCCGAAGGGGCATGAGCACTGGCCCAGCCATGGAGGAATTCAAAGCTGACTTTTCACTCGTTTGACGTCTTCCTTGTTTCCTTCCTTCCTTCCTTCCGTCCATTGGTCCAGCCCTTCTTTACCGAGCACCGGGGTGGGCAGAACTTGAAGATGCCCCTCACAGAACCCCCTTCCCCGAGTGTCGTGACAGCCGCCGCCCATGACGGATGGGACCCCTGTGAGGCGGCCCCCTGAGAAGTGGCTCTCCGCCAACCGATCAGGGGAGGCCTTCGGGAGAGGGTGACGCCTCACAGAGGTGGTGCTGCCGGCCCGCACAGAGCCACCTGCCACGGAGCGCGGAGGGCCACGGGGCGACGCTCGGCCAACAACCAGCAAGGCAGCTGAGGCCTCTGTCCTTCAACCAACATGACGCGCCTTCTGCCAACAGCCCGCATGAACCTGGAAGAGGACCCCGAGCTTCAGGGGAGCTAGCATCCCAGGCTTGACCTCAGCCTGTGAGACCCCGAGCAGAGAACCGGCCGCGTGTGGCCAGACGCCTGACCCGTGCGGAGCATGACCTGACGTGTGCTCCTTCGTGCCGAGTGTGCGGTGACCTGTTAGGCGGCGACAGAAACGACTCCAGGCACCCAAGGTAGTCTTGGCCTCCGCGGCCGTATTTCCATCTGCTTTTTCTTCTTTTCTCAGAGAGCCGTGCCCAACCTCCTCCCTCCTGTCCGCCCCACCAGCCGCACCCTCGTCTACAAAATAACCAATGAAGCTTTTGGCGAGGGAGTGACGGCCACCAACTCCACACTGGTTGCCTGTAATTCAAGTAAAGCATGAATGGAGCTTTTCCATGTTTTCAGTAACCCACGGCTTTCAAAAGTAACGAAAACCGCTCAGGACTTCTTGGTTGGATACGACGATACAGCACAAGCCCTTCGTTCTTAGAAATGAGGGACAGGAGCCCAAAGGGTCTAAACATTCAAAGACCAACTTTTAATTTTTAAATCAAAGACTTTAAGTTTTACACAGGATATTAAAAAACACACATTATGCACTTGACATAATGTTACAGCTCGTAACCTATATACAGGAGTAACATTGCAGTATTCCATTTTCTCTTTCATTTAAAAATTGGTGGCAAGTTCCATATCCTGAGTCTTTATTCTTCTTCCGCATTTCCAATTTCTACTTCCATGTCTCAATGCATTAGGGTCAAGCCTCCAGAAAGTAACTCAAAGGCATTCAGTTTTGTCTGCTGAAAAATATCTTACTTACAAACTCCTTCCACTCTGCTTTTTCTTTAAATCTCACTTATTGTCTTGTATTGCTTGCTAGTAACTTGTAAATCATCTGCAAAAGCAAGCAGCAAACCACCCTTCCAAGATACTCTCTCTCTTCTAAAAACTGTATAAAAGCAAAATGTTTAAGACGGTGCTAACATTACAGACTACATCCTCTTCAGGGTAACTTTCACCATAATCTCCACTTTACTCTGCACCAAAAGACCACAGGTTTACTTAGCTATTACCTACTGTTACTCCAGGAGCAACCTTTAAGTTTTTTTTTTTTTTAATATTTATTTATTTTGGGGACAGAGGGAGACAGAGTGCAAGTGGCGGAGGGGCAGAGAGAGAGGGAGACACAGAATCGGAAGCGGGCTCCAGGCTCTGAGCTGTCAGCACAGAGCCTGATGCGGGGCTGGAACCAATGAGTCTGTGAGATCATGACCTGAGCCAAAGTCGGACGCTTAACCGACTGAGCCACCCAGGTGCCCCTTTAAGTTCTGAAATAGCTTATAACTCATCAGCCTTGCTTCCTTTTAAAAATTATAAAAAAGACAATGCTGGAATTTCTGCTTCAAACTAGCAATATCCATAAGGGTAACCTGAAGATGACACAGGACACTGGCCTCACGTACTTTCTAAAAATCAATATATAACAGTTCCTTCTTACCTTAAAAAAAAAAAATCAAGAAATGGACAATCATGTTAACATTAAACAAAATTAAGCATGTGAATTTTCAAAGCAAAAATGTGATTCAGGGGGAAATCAAAGAAATATGGCTGCAACTTCTGCCTGAAAAACATTTGCCTCTGTAAATATCATTTTCAGGCCAAATGTACCCGGGTTCTGCATCTCTCCGGCATATCAAGCAGAAAGAGAACACGTTTAATCACTTGCAGATCCAAGTCAAGGGTTTGAGTATATTAAGCACTGAATGATTGCAAAATTATATTTTAGGAGGATCTGTATCTCTGTAATCCAACTTAGATTAAGACCAAAATTAGATGAGAATTTGAGCATAAAATGTCACACATTTAAAAAGGGAAGGAAGTCCATATGCCAGAAACAGGGAGGGAAATGATAACCTTCAAGTTAAAAATAAAGTGGCTTTTTAGGGCCACAAAATGCACGGCTACACAGCGCCAGTCCAGCTTCCCGGAAACGTGACCGTTTCCTCTGGTTCTTACAAATCCCACCGCATTGAACTTCCCACTTAGGCCCTATTGGAGGAGGCAGTTGCCTGGCCTTGAAAGATAATCATCCTCCCTTTCTTCACATAATGAGATTAAGGCTGTGCCTTCTGAGGGTGGTCCAGCCTGGCTGTGCCAGCACCTTGCAGAGTCTGCCTGATGAACGGGAGACTGACCGTAAAGCACGCCTTGTTCCCCAGGAGGGGTCTCGAGGGTGAGGCCCTCGACGGGAGTCTGACAGAAAGCCTGAACCGAGCGGCGGTGCCCCGGTATGCGACCCTCCCCACGGGGCTCAGAACACTTCCTTACATTTTGTTTAGCTATTCAGTGTCTCTGGCAGGGTACAAGACAGGAAATACTACTTTTTCAAGAGATGAAATCACAGGATTTGCAATCTGGAAGAGCTGTCAGGGATAAGTGCTGCCATACGACCCTCTGGTTCTACAAAGGGAGCAGCCAGGGCCCATCAACTGAAGCCATCACCTAAGACCCCAAAGCTGGAGGCAGAGCTGGACTGGAGGTACCCTGGCGAGACGGCCCGCCCATCTGTCTCCAGCTCCGCCTACGTCTGGCTCCACTCACAGAGCACAGGGGTCCAGAAACGGCCCTAGAAGCAGCAGCAACGGTATCTGCTTCCAATACAAAAAATGCTTTATGCCCAGTCTTCTGTCTAAAACTGCCATTTTTTAACAATCTTGTTTCTCCCATGAGGGTAACCCCCCCACTCGGGAGTAATCCCCATCATGGAGGGAGGGCTGGTCTGGGCCTGACTCCAGACCTTGCCCTTAGCATCTCTAGGACACCATGTATGTATGTATGTCACCAAATCAAATCAATGTGGGTTGCAATGTCATTCTTTGTAAAATTGGGGGGGGGGGGGGGGGGTGCTGCCTCACAGAATTGTTACCAGGTTTAAAATATAACATGTAAAGTGCCTGCACAGGACCATCCATATTTCCTACCTAAAGGGTGGTCCCACAAACACCTGGCCTAGGAATCTTAGGGGACACTTGCTTAAATGCAGGATCCTATACCCTGCCTCACAGGTTCTGAGACAGAAGGTCTGAAGCGGGCGGCACTTTACCCATTTCCCTGGGATATTCAATTGTGCACAGAAATCTGAGACCCACTGCCAAGGACAGATTAAAAGCTCCCCAGCATTGGGGCGCCTGGGTGGCGCAGTCGGTTGAGCGTCCGACTTCAGCCAGGTCACGATCTCGCGGTCCGTGAGTTCGAGCCCCGCGTCGGGCTCTGGGCCGATGGCTCGGAGCCTGGAGCCTGTTTCCGATTCTGTGTCTCCCTCTCTCTCTGCCCCTCCCCCGTTCATGCTCTGTCTCTCTCTCTGTCCCAAAAATAAAAAAAAACGTTGAAAAAAAAAATTAAAAAAAAAAAGCTCCCCAGCATCTTTTATTTTTGATGTTCATCACAGAGTAGATAATTTACCGGCTGTGGCATGGGCTAAGGGTTGTAAACAATACAGGAGGATGTTGTGATGAGAAGGAACTCAGGGACATTTCCAACTTCACTGACCTTGACCCACAGTGAGAAATACACTCTTTTTTTTTTTTTTTTAATTTTTTTTTTCAATGTTTGTTTTTGAGAGAGACAGAGTGCAAGTGAAGAAGGGTAGAGAGAGAGGGAGACCCAGAAAACGAAGCAGGCTCCAGGCTCTGAGCTGTCGTTACAGAGCCCAGCATGGGGTTCGAACCCACAAGCTGTGAGATCATGACCTGAGCTGAAGTCGGACGGCTAACTGACTGAGCCACCCAGGTGCCCCGAGAAATACATTCTACAATAACAGAGCACATGTCTTAGACACTGATTTTTCAGTCTCACAAAATAACCCTTGCTATGTGTGATGAACTCTGAGATTTCCTGTACAATTTCACTTTAGTCTACTCTTTCTTTTGTTTTTTAACATTGGTAACAACGTACTGCTTGAAAAATACCAATCTATTTTACTTCCTCCAGAAATGGATCTTCAGCCATAGTTCAGTGCTCACATGAGATCATGGCACAATGCAGGGTCCTGACCCCTATCCCAAAGATTCCGGCGCCTCACCCAGTGGGGCTCCAGGTGCAGCTGACACATGTGGTCCATCACCCCACGTCCATGTCTGTGCCAGCCTACTCTTTGTAGGACAGTACAGTCCAAAGAAGATGCGGTGACCTGCTGAGACAGAATCCTCAAACCTGGAGGGTCTCCTACAGCCTGAAACAGCACAAGCTCTGCCAGAAGCACCCACACTGGAAGGGACAGCATTCCCTCGAGGGACTGGTAGGACAGCTGGGGAAGTGGCAGAGGAAACAAATCTCCCTTGGCACCAAGATGGAGGACTGAAGACACCCCCCCCACCCCCCCCACCCCCCCCCCACCCCGCTCCCCCAGCTGAGCACTCTGAATAACAAAGCAGCTGCTCACAGACCCAGGCCTGGCTCTGGAAGGAACTTTCCTACTCCATGGGGGCAGTGGGGCAAGGATCTCGGAGCAAACCCCATCAAAAAAAGAAGAAAACAAACACTCTTCATCTCCCCCGACCTCACATACACGCCCAAAGCACCTGGCCCTAAACTGGGTTCTCATAAGCCACCAGCTCTGCCAACATCCTGGTAACAAACATTCACGCACATCATGCCACCACGGTGGCCACAACCTGTTTCTGCAAGTTCTGGGCCGCCTGCGGTCACCTTGGACCAAGTCTCTCTTCACCCCTGACGGCATCAGGAACAGAGGCACCTGTCCTAAACCTTGCGAACCCCACACGGAAGCGCAAAGCAACAGCCTCCCCGGGGAAGGAGCGATCCATCCACCAGCCTGACAAGGCTTCTTCCCACGGCTCCGCTGGCACAAGGACCCACCTTCCACAGTTCCAGTCTCTTCCTAGGATTTCATTCATCTTGCAAAGTTCACCAGCTTTTGAAATGACAATTCCTCACGTTTCACCGGCAGTCGGCGTCCTGTTTGGCGCGCGGCCCAGGAGAAGGACGGTGGCCCCCGGGTCGGAGCCCCGGCTCCGGCGGCTGCACAATCCTGACGTGTCCCCCTCCCCCGGGGCGGCCAGGGTGCTGGCAGGGGGCTGCCCTGCGGGAGCACCTGTCCTCCGAGCCGCACAGCCCACCCAGAGCACACTCGACTAGTGCCCCAGTGTCCATGCCTTCCCTCTCCCCTGCCGCCCTTTCAAAGCGGGCTGAGATTTCATGTTCCCTGTGAACTACTCTGTTCAGTATTTTTGTGTTTCGCTATCACTTCTGCGGTACACGTGACACTCAGTGTCAGCTCAGGTCCTTGGGTGCCATTTACACAAGAGTTACTTTTTCTCCCCCAAGTTAAGTGATGTCACAGCACTGGAGTAATACTTCTTCGGGATTCTTAATATCGGGCTTCTTATGTGGGTCATTATGATTTCATAATAAAATAATGAAAATTATTTTAACAATAATTAGACACTTACTCTGTACCCAACACCATCCTACCGCTCTTTAAGCAGACGACTTCACTGAATCACCCAACACCTGCCGTGGAGGGTCAGTGGCACAGGGAGGGCAAGAGCTCCCAGGAGATCACACAGCAGGAGGCTGACAGCACACGTTTACACACTGAGCAGACCTGTATCACCCTGTCGGTTCTTGTTTTAGATTTACATCTTTACTTACATAATCTATGAGAGAAAAGGTGCAAGTACTCATTAAACCAATATGCTCATGTTTCATTTACTTTCCTACTGAAGCTGGTGACGGAGTGTGGTGAACTGAAACCGTGTCCCCCTGGATGAGTCTCACCTACTTTTCAAAAGTTGCATTTAAAAATCCAACCTGTTTGGAGAAGGTAAAGGAGAATCTTCCTCCTCCCCAAGAGACACAGATGATAGTTATATTAAAATCAACTGATTAAAAACACCTTTGTTCCTTTAAGAAAGGCATTCTTGTTCCTAAAGTTACTGAAAGTTTTAAGAACGTTTGATTTCAAACATCATTCATTTAACATTTTCCAAAACCTGAGACCATCTCCCACTATTAGCATTAGTAACATAGAGAAAGAAGATAATTTCGGATTACCTTTCACAGGATTCTCAGTGAGGAATGGAACGGTCACGACCATGTGTCCCGTGCAAATGCCCCTGGGGCCCCACGGGTGCTGTGGCCACCACAGGCCCACAACTTCTGGAATGCTACCCATATGTGAAACAGCTGCACACGGCTTACCTTCACGTAACATTTTCTAATTAATTCGGTCAAGTGTGCCCTTGTCATCTTTGAGAAAAGGCAATTTTCCTGTAAATCAGAAATATAATTTGAACAACTGAGCACATCTGTGATCGAGCAAACTGCATTTGCGGTCAGACGGCGGGAGAAAGCAATGCACGAATGGAATCCTAATTCCCAACCTCTACACACTTTACACCTGGGGGTGTGTGTGTGTGTGTGTGTGTGTGTGTGTGTGTGTGTGTCGCAGGGGAGAGGAGGAGGCTATGTGAACATGTAAATAAAACACTCTCACCCCCTCCTGAGGACAAGGAGAGAGAGAAGGGTGACTGCAAGGGTCATGACTAATGGTAAGAAGGACCCAAAGAGATTACAGATGAGAGGTCACCTTTCCTTTCTGTGATGTCTCCTGGCAGTCATGTGACAAGACACAAGATGCCTGAAAGAGTGGACGTTGAACGGCCAGGGTGTAACCATCACATACCCTATGGTGGCTGGCATTTGGGGTTCTGTTTTGTGGGGGTTTTTTAATTCCTGGGAATCTTAATAACGAACATCCTCAAGTCAAATGTAGGAGGAATGAGGTATGTAAAACATACCAAAAGAGATGCACCATAAGACCTTATAAACCTATCCCATTTAACACCCTGGTGCACAACGCTGAAAAAGCCACATATCCAGGGCAGTTCACACTGCTGGCTCCATGACACTGGGTGGGCCCAGCTGTACTCTTCATCCCACAGGGTATTTTTTTTAAATGTTTATCTATTTGGAGAGAGAGCAAACAGAGGAGGGGCAGAGAGACAGAGGGAGACAGAGAACCTCAAGCAGGCTCTGCACTGCCAGTGCAAAGCCTGATGCAGGTCTTGAACTCACAAACCGTGAGACCATGACCTGAGCTGAAATCAAGAGTTAGACAGACACTCAACTGACTCAGCCACCCAGGTGCCCCTGCACAGGGGACCTCTGATTGCTTCCAGCATCGCAAGAGAGGTGGCCCAGCAGGAAAGAGCCTGGCTCTGGGCCAGGATGCTTAACTGGACTGCTACTTCCCCTCTCCAGCCCTGAGACCCAGGGGGACGGGCTGCCTATCACACAAGGTCATCATGAAGATTTGCCTAAACAAGGCAAGCGGGCCCATGAACCAAACAGAGGAAAAACAAACGTACTGACCCATTCAGGGCACAATGCCCATTACACAATGCCCTGGAAGAAAAGCCATTCGTGACCGAGATACCGTGGTGTTGATAATATGGAATATGCCGACAACCAGAATCCCAGGTTGTTTCTAAGAGACCATCCGTACTCCAATGACCATTCAGTTCTCTCTGAATGGGCGGGTACACGACACCAACCCCAGCAGGCCGACAAGGTGAAGCAGACACAAGAAAGGAAATGAAAATCATGTTGTTGTTTGAAATATCACTGCTTCTCAAAGAACCATATAAATAAGCGGGCAGGCAAAATTAACAATGATTAGACAAGCATGAATCTACGGACAGCACCAGACAAGCCAAGTGCAGGGGTGCCGTGACCATTCGTAAGCTCGGGAGAACAGCATCTGCGGTATTTCCGCAGTCAAGCCAGGTCACGGGGCAAGGTGCCGAGGGCAGACTGAGAAAACTCTGACACACTTACAGAAGGCTGGCCACAACAACGACAAGGAGAAAGTCACTATCACAATCCAAACAGCCAACCCTGGTTAAGCTGTCGCCACGAGCCAACCTCTGCATGGCTTCTCTCGCTGAGTCCTCACTGACACCAAGAAGCAGGTGCGGTTACCGCTCCTAGTTCACAGAGGAGATAACTGAACCCAGAGAAGCAGGTACATGCCCAAGATCAAAGAGCCAGTGCACGGAGAGGATGGGATTCAAAAGGGACTCCGGAACACAAGCTCTGAATCGCTAAAGTGCAAATTAAAAACACAATCAAATCACCATAAATCAATGACCAGTTCTCACAACTAGCTTCTTTCCTCAAAACTCAGTTGCCTAATTAGAAGGACTAAGGCCTGTGATTTGGCTGCTCAATTTCTACATGCTTTGGAGCAGTAGACATGTCACTGGTAAAACTGCAAATACAGATTTGGCTCCCACACTTCCAGGGATCACTGGGTCTCAGGGCTAGAGAGACCTTAGGAGTCATGTGGTACCAAGTCTTTGCTTCCTGGATGAAAAATCAAAGTTCAGAGAAGCTGAATAATGTTCTCAAGGTCACATCTGAGGGATCCAGGTCTAAATGAAGAAAGGGGGTAAGGATCAAATTTTTATCACTAGCATACTCACTAAAAATATAAAGGCATAATAAAGTGGGACACACTTAGACCACAATCAAATTTGTCTCTGCCACCAACAATCAGGAACAGTGTATGGTAGCCAGCACTGATAACAAATCCACTACAGAGGAAAGCTCCTAAACAAAATGTAACAAATATCCCAGTTCAGTACTCTTTTAATTAGCATCATGTAACAAAGATGCATGCTTTGCAGGTAAATTTGTGACATGTTTTTGGCTTACAAATAGTTACAAGTAAGATTTGGGACCACAAAATTAAAAGCCAGTAAGACAAACTTCAAGTGTCATCTCTTTTTTGTTGTTGTTGTGAATTTTTTTTAATTTTTACATTTATTTATTTTTGAGAGACAGAGAGAGACAGAGCACTAGTTGGGGGGGTGGGGGGGGCAGAGAAAGAGGGAGACACAGAATCCGAAGCAGGCTCCAGGCTCTGAGCCATCAGCACAGAGCCCGATGCGGGGCTGGAACTCACAAACCATGAGATCATGACCTGAGCTGAAGTCAGACACTCAACTGACTGAGCCACCCAGGCGCCCCCCAAGTGTCATCTCTTTTAACATATATGTGCAGGAAATCTAGGCTATTATGTAAATTCACTTCTTCATTCTGAGCCAAATAGTTTCCTTTTTAAAATTACCCATGGTAAAAAAAATAAAAAATAAATAAATAAAATAAAATAAAATTACCCATGGTAAAACCCAAATTTGTAATGAGATTAATTTTCACCAAAAGTAAATGCCTCATTGTTTTGTTTTCTTCCTCCAAGTTTTTACAGTCACTATAAATAACATTAATTTTTTTTAATGTAAAAGGGAAAAAAAATCACCATACTTGGAGATTTGAAATCAGTGAATGAAGCAAAATAACGTAACAGAGGACGTGTCTCATTACCTATGGTATCTCCTTCAGCTTGGTCAGAAAGAAACAGAATATGCCCTTGTCTATACACGTGCACTGGCTGATGACACAGACAAATCAGAGAGCCTTCTGTCAAACGGAAACATACCTCTCAGTTTAATCCAGCCAGTACAAAATAACTAGGTGACATAAAGAGACAGTTAGACTGATTTCTGGTGTTTAGCACAACCAAACACCCATGAGATTTGGACAAACAGTGTCAGTCTCCCTGCCCAAGAAATGAGGCACAGGACTGACTCCACGACCTCCAGTCATCCGACCCAGGTGGCCCTTCTTCGCTGAGGTCTGGAAGTGTCTCTGATCACGAACACTCGAGGCTTACCGGTCTGCCCTGTTAGCCAGAGGGCATCGAACACCAATGGTCACTTTCAGCCTTCATGATGGCCAGCGCACCCAGTCCTCCTCCGGTTCTCATGGTGCATGATCCAAACAGGGGAATGGGCCACTTTCCAGTAGGAGCACAGGCTGGTGCTCCCCACACCGGGAGAGCCTCCGTGTGGGGCGGAAGCCCTCTTTCTCAACGTGAGATCACTAGTCCTTTTGTCAGTTAATTTTTAATCAAGTCAGTTAAAGCAGAAAGTCATTAAAAAGACACAAGCTTTTAAGTACTCTGTTTCTTCACTCCTCCTGCTCAATAGGGTCACTACAGAGTCCAACTTAGGAGCCCTGCCCCTTGCTGTGGTCTTCAGACCTGGGCAACGGAGGTCTTTCCTTTGAGCATGAACCTCAAAGCAGATGGGATGTTTTCACCCTCTTACCTGCATGAACCCTAACAGGCCAATTCTGGTGTTCACCCTTAAATGGAGGTAGAACACAGCGACACTGGAATAAACGCAAGGGCAGAATGCTTGTATTTACAATGGTCTCTTCCGCACCTGACAGGTTATTTTAAATGGACTGCTTTTATCAAGCCTTCCCAGATCGTTCAGTGTAGCGAGATTTTCTTTTCCCACCCATGCCTTAAACACTTGGATAACGTTTAATTACATTATATACAGGAAAGCCTGGCATGAAGCAGTTTGGAAAAGAAACGCAACTCACCTTTGTTTAAGCGCTTTACTCAGGTGGGCAGAGCACAGAGCCCAAGTGTGCTAGGGTGCCCTCTGCTCCGTGGCAGCTACAGTTCACGACAAGGTTAATGTTTATTTTTAAAAGGGAGGGAGGGGGAGGAGGAAAGGAGAAAGAGGAGGGAGGAGGGGGGGAGGGGAGGAGGAGGGATGGGGAGGAGGAGGGATGGGGAGGCCAGAAGAGGAAAAGGGCAGGACGGAGGAGGGAAGGGGAGGAGGAAGAAAGGAGGGAAAAAGTGCATTTTCCCTCCACTTCATTCCATTCACAGGAATCCTTCTGCCTCCATCTAAATTAGGTGCAAAGCAGACTTGTCTCCCCTCTTGCCCTTATCAGTGTTTGCTAGGTTATTTGTACCAAACGCACAAGCACACGATGTCCGGGAGGAAGAAGGACCTGGCCGAGCTCCGAACCCCTCTCGCATCCGCAGCCAGCACTGCTCACCAGCGCGGCGCTCAATCCTTTCTCGGGTCCGAAGCAAGAGAGTCTAGGGGAGTAGCTCAGGCTCCTCGTCCCCACTCTGTCGCCGCCTAAGTGTGCTCCGAAAACGCGGCTTGCCCTATTCAGCGTTTTCGACGGCGAGAAGGTAAGTGAACCAGTTTGAGTACTGCACCAAATAAAAGTCATGAGAATCACTTTCTCAAAATGTCTGACCCAAATCAAACTCAAATACGATGTGTCGATTAAATAATAAGCCCAACCCCGTCTCCCGGGCTACAATCCGCAGACTCAGTGGATCATCGGCTTTGCCGCCCAGCACTGGGGGGGGGGGGGGGGGGGGGGGGGGGGGGGGGAACCGTAGCTCTTTTCCTTCCTCAGTAATGCCAACAATTCCTCCCCACCCGCTGCAGCCCTTCCCCCGGCCCTCTGCTATCTGGCCGGCATCTAAACTTCGGACAGACTTTGGAAGACACGCTGCGGCCGGGGACAGGCCTTCGACCGCAGCACGCGTGCGCCTCTGGGCGTGTGCGCACGTCTGCACGGGGAGGGGAGAGGCCCGCGGGGGCCCTCTGTGAGTCAGTGTTGAATGACTGTCTTCAGAGGCTCCTGCGACACCGACTCTCACAAAGAGCAGTCGCTTTCCTTTCAAGATGAAGGTAGGAGGCGGCCAAACCCAGAAACAAGATCGAGAGATTTTATCATTTTAGGAACAGATGTCACTTTTATATTTCTACTTAAAGTGCCCTTATAAGCATGCTGAGAGTATATGCAGCAAGCAAAACATCAGTTAACCCAAGCATTCAAAACTGACTTTTTCCCAAATATTTAAAATTAATAGCAATCTTTTACCTAAAAAAAAAAAAAAAAAAAAACCCAGCTCCTTACTCCTCTGCAAACTGCTTTCTGTACATTCCACATTCAAATAGTAGATTATGCTGGGTGTTGTATGGAAACCAATTTGACAATAAATTTCATATATTAATAAAAAAAGAAAAGAAAAAAAAACAGTAGATTATGTCACAGAGAATACATCCAAAAGAATAAAGGTTGTAGCGAATTAGAGGGAAGAGTTGGGGTTTGTTCGGGGGTTTTTTTTGTTTTGTTTTTTTTATCCTTTCTTCCTGGTCACAGACTAAGGACTATACTGATAATATCAAGCTGCTTCTTCGTCACCTTATTAATAATCCTTTTGACAGTAGAGAATAAGATTTCAAAAGCACCTTGGCGTGTTTCATAATTCTCCCTTATTTCCAGGAATCATGAACTAGTCTTCTCTGCATGCACCACTCTCTCACACCACCCCCGCCCCCATGCTGAGCATTCAACAAATAAATGTACTGACTGAGAGCCTGTGAAGTGAAAAAGACAACTAAGGACACAGCCGATACTCCCACCCTCTGGGAATTCAGTCCAGTCAGGCCTCCAGAAGCTGGCTGGGGAGCTCGGGAGGCCTTGAGGAGCCTGGTGAGCTGTGCTGGGTGGGACTCTTGAGGGAACCACAGTCCACACCCCACTCTACAGGGGCCCTGGGCCAACTGGGAGGACAGGGACCTTCCTGGCCCCCAGAAGCCTGTCTTTGGTCTTTGAAGGGATGGAGCTGGTCCCTGTTAACAATTTCTAACTCTCCATTCTGAGCGCTCTACATGAGCATAAGTCGTACACTATTTAACCACTATTTTAGTCTCTTCTAATACATTTCTCTTTATACCTTTTATTCCACCGAAAAAAATGTCTCCCTCATAGTTCTGATTTGATCAGAATACTAAAAAAAATTCCACATTGTTTCTTAAACACCTATCTATTTAAGAAATCTGTTTAAAATCACATCTGCATTCAGATCTAGCCAAGAGAAGATACACATATGTGACAAAAAGATTGCTCTTACTAGTTGCTAAAGAGCAGATCTTAAATTTGCATATAAAGAAGAATGCAACAGTATTTCCCCAGGAAGGTCGTACATATGCTTCTGTTAGAAAATGCTTGTTCCAGTGTTGTATACCTTCAGTCACACAGGGCAAAACTTTCCACTGTTTCACATCTTAAATTAGTATATAAGTGAGGATGTATGTTCGACCACAGGTTAACTTACAGCAGGAGCAAGTCTGCACTGATACTCCCTGCTTACGTTGTTGGTCCACTTAAAGTTAGTGACAGGAAACCATTTCCAACTATGGGCTTCATGCCGGGTATGTTTACAGCTAGACCTACAGTACTCACTCACATCAAGCACTCTGTAAGCCCTTAAGTATTACACTTACCTTTACACACAACACATCTTTGAGATGATGGTTCTTTCTGAGACCGTAAACATTCGTCTCTTGGATTCCTCCCCTTCTGAGGAAATTATTTTGGTAGCTGTTACAATTATCAGTCATTGGTCTGACAATAACCTATGGTTTTCATTGGCAAGTCAGAGGAAGATGTAGTCAAAAGATCAGAAAATTACATTAACATGTTTTGTTGTTGTTGTTGTTGTTTCTGCAGTCATAAGGAATCCTCAAAAGCTCTAATTCCCATGTGGCATGGCTACAAGTGGCCACCATTCCCAAAATGTCAAGGGAACAGATCCTAGTTTTGGCCTAATTGCTCATACCAGATCCCAGGCGGGAGCAGGGAGAGTGGCAAGAAAGAAAAGTGCCAATGAGGGGCAGTGAAAGGGTTAAGGAACGGAGGCGGGTAACACAGGGACAAAGAACAGACTTCCAGGGTATGGATCATTCTTTGATAACCACCTCATTTTTGTTGACTTCAAATTTTAATTTTAATCTAATTCAGAACTACAAGACAATAAACATGGCTGAACAGAGTTAAGTTGGTGCTTTAAAATTATACCGTTATAATCAACAATCACCTATGTGGCCTCAGACGAGCCGCAGCCTCCTCAGACTCAGTTTCTCCGTGGGGGAATGAGGAAGTGAGACAAAATACTGTACTCAGAATGGAAACGCGATTTTTCACAAGGATCATGCCATTTCATGCTTCCAACCTTCTACATAGAGCCAGCCCCATCATCTAACTTGTAACCTTCCCACGAAACTCAACTAGAGGGTCCGCCAGCTCCTGGGGTCGGATCCAGCACACTCCTCTCTTGGGTGCCCACACCCCACACACCCTGTCCTAGCCTGTGATCATCCGCCCCCTCGTCTCGCCAGGCTCCTCCACCACCCTAGGGCTCCTGAGGCCCAGTGCCCCACACTCAGGCTGTTCTGCCCAAGGGAGGAAAGGAGAAGCCGGCACCCCGGGGACCCTGTCTTCTGGGGGCACTGCAATGCCCTTCCCCAGGTCCGTCTCACCCTAAGAGCTGAGATGATCAAATTTTCTGACAACAGAAGGACCAGCAACTTGAAAATACTGCCAAGGTATTCTTTTTTAAAGACCTTCAGTATAAAACTTACAGCTTTGCTCAGAAGACAACCACAAGTATGAGCAAAAGTGTGGGGGGGGGGGGATGTGGAGCATGAATACCAACAATCTCTTCATTTGCAAGGAACCAGCTACAAACAAAAGAAAGTGGAACAGGTGGGCTAGTTCATATGCACCTGTTCTCAGACAAGCAAAACTACCAAAGGGTTACTTTCATTGTAAATCTTGTTGTTGTTGTTTTTTTTCTTTTTAGGTCAGAGTACACTTTAAAGCACTGAAAATAAAAAGGGGTCCTCTGTACAACTCCTCAAACGGCAGCCATGGAGTGCAACTGAAAGATGACTGCTGCAGATGACAGATACAAAGATTTAGCCAAAAGGGTGTTTTCTGCAGCATCGTTTACCAGAGCAATAGGTAGGAATCGCCCTAAATGACCAACAATCAATGACTGGTTTAACGCCCTCCAGCATGAGCAACGGAACAGTAGTAGATCCCTTACAAGTAACAGCATGAGAGTGTTTACAGAAGAGTCGCTTCCATGTAATCTGGGCAGTTAGAAACAGAGAAGCACCAAGACAGGCCAGGGGATGATCACTGAAGCCAAGAGCTGAGTGCTGGGTGGTCACGACCGATTCTATTTTTACGAACGTCTACATGTTCCAATTTTAAGAAATGATGGCAAATATAGTTCCAGGCATAGAAAAGATATTCATGATATACTCTCTAAAACGTGTCATGAGGTATTTTCCTGAAATAAAATTTAAGTGCCATTAAAGACCCTCATTTTAGCAGATGCGGTCCTGTGGTCAGAACACCTGGATGTGGCCACCTGGCCTGCCAGTTACGGGCTCTGAAACCTGAGAATCATTTGCCATCACTGGTCCTCAATGTCTTCTTCTGAAAAATGGGGACATCATTAATTCTACCTCTTAGAATTAAATGAAACAAATGGCAAAGCGTTTTTGTAAACTGCAATTTGTCAGATAAATTTTGACTTCATGATTTTTTTTTTTTTTTAAATATTCACCCATTTCAAGTGAACCACTGAGTCTTAGTAAATTTACAGCTGTGCGGTCAGCACCCGATCCATTCTGACCACCCACATCACTCCACTGCGCCCGCGTGCCTCTTCGCAGGCGACGGTCTTCTAGCCTTAGGCCAAGGCAGCCACTGATCGGCTTTCTGCCTGTGTAGTTCTGCCTCTTCGAGAAATTTCATACAAAAGGAATCAGACAATACATGGCATTTTGCATTTGGCTTCCTTGCCTCGGCACAGTGTGGTTCAGGCCCATCCTCTTTGTGCGTGCATCAGAAGGTTTGTCCTTACGGCTGAATTTCATTGTACGGATAGGATAGACCACATCTCCTTGGACGTTTAGATGGTCATGTTCGGCCGTCAGGAGTAACATGGCTGGACTTTGGAAGTCTTTGCCGGAACATGTTTTTACTTATCTCGAGGCAGATACCAAGGACTGGAACTGCTAGGTCACGCGGGTGAGCACAAGTTAAAATTTTAAGAAACTACAAACCATTTTCGAAAGTGACTGCACAATGTTACATTCCCACCAGCAATTTATGGGGGCTCTGGTTCCTCCACAGCCTCATCACCACTTGGCGTACCCGTCTTTCTCATGACAGCCCTCCTCGTGGGTGGGTAGTGGTCACCGTGGCTTAAATTTGCACTTTCCTCGTGACTAATGATATTGAACACCTTCCTATGTGTTTATTTGCTCCCCATATAGCTCCTTTGTTGAAGTGTCTATTGAAACCTTGTGTTAATTTTTTAATTTGGTGTTTGTCTTCTTGAGTTGTAAAAGTTATCCACATAATCAGGTCCTTTATGGGACACATGATTTACATGCATTCTGTCTTGTTCTGTGGCTTATTTTAAAAGGCAGATGTTAAATATGATATTCATCAAATTTTTCTTTGGTTGTTCATGCTTTCTGTATACTATCTAGGCAATCTTTCATTAACCCAAAATTACAAAGATGTTCTCTTATGCTTCCTTCTAGAAGTTTTATAGTTTTACTTTAGTTTTGTGATCTGTTTTCATAATTTGCTCCTCGGTGGAGAAAACCAGTGATAAAACCATATTGCAAAATGACCCCTTTAAACCATATATAAAATATGATTATATATGCTTCTGTGTAGCTATGTGCAAACATACAAACATAAATAGAAAAAGCCTAACCGGATACACACCAAAACACCGGATAGGTACTTGTATTTTAAAGAGTTTTATTTTCTTCTTTTTTGGCGATCCTCGGGAATAACGTATAATAAAGTGGTTTCAAAATGCTATCCTCCCAGCTGTAGGCTCCAGAATAGAAGCTGCAGCCAGAGACATCCTGGAGGTTGGCAGGACAGGAGGGAAAGGGGCTGCTGAGACTTGGAGAGCCTCACAGTTTAGAGAGAGGGGACTTAGCTCAGCTTCTAAGGATGAGGGACACCTGGAGAGCCCGGCTCAAGCTGAGTGCAGAGAACACAAGGTACTCACGACGGCGGAGAGACTCTAGGTGAAGCCGACAAGATGTTTCATTCCTAAGCAAGCTCCTTCTTCTAAAGAGTACATTTTAAAAAGAAAAAATCAGTATGCTCTAGAACACTAGTAATTCTTATATGCTGTGTTTTTAACAACACAGCATCCAGATAATAAAAATTAATGAGTTAAGGAGTGTGGTATGCAGTTCTTCATGAATTACGTTTAATTACAACTACGACTGGAAGACTCCTATTTTTGCCGGGAGCTTTTATCCTTCTGTCCTCGGCCAATGAACTTCAGACACAAGACAGATCTTCGTTTTGAACTAACTGTAATGAACAGCACATTTAATTATCAGGTGACTTCAAACCTTCAAATGCTGAGGAACTACAGTCTACTGCTGTGGGCACCTCTGAATGAAAACGGTTAGCTGCTTCGTTATACTGGTGAATTTTTAATTCCTGTTTCTCTGGATCACATGTTCTGTTTTCCAAAGAATTTCCAGTCCACAAAAGAAATAGCCAAGGAAGCGTGTGATGGATGTGCTCAGTCAACTCCACCGACTCAGAGCTCAGACCCCAAAGCAGACACTTCCGGCAGCTGCAGCTTACACAACGCTGTTCTTTGGGTTTTTCTGGCAATAGCTGATAGTTCAGGACAACAAAATCCTGTACCCTCCTTAATCTGCGGGCACTTCCCTTTACACCACAAATATGGACATTCGGCTCTACCGCAGTCACGTGACAATACAGAGAGAAGAGAGAAAAGCCTGGAAGTGAGCATTTTAAAGAGGGGCGACAGCACGTTGTCTTCTAACTAGGCTTCTAACAAGTCTGATCAACACCCCTGACAACTGTTATTAACAAGACCGACACGATGCTTACGTGGGATCGGGGCCTCTTCTAGGCACTACACAACATTCGGTGATTGGATCTGAATCTAAACCTGAGTGGGTACTTTACAGCGGGGAAACTGAGGCAGAGTGAGGCGAAGTAACTTGCCCAGGTCTGGCCGCTACTCTGCACAGCGGCTCCCCCACCACCTGTCCCCTCCGAGGAACTCTCAGGCTAAGCTCCCAAACATCTGAATGGCACTGTGACTCACCGTGAGGAGACGGGGCTCACCACAACCGTCTTCAGACAACCTCTTCCACAAATCTCACTTGAAATGATGCTCAATCACTCATTTCTCCAAATGTCTACTTAACGAGACATGATTGGCTGCACTTGAGGGCGGGGTCCCACATGACCCGCCTCCCTACCCTGACCGACCATCCGATGGCCGTCTACCTACAGTGGCCTAGAGGTGCCGGCGACCATAAAGACAGAGACAGCCTGGCGGAGGCGGAGGTCTCACTGCTCTGTGCTCTCCCTCCAACAGAGAAGAAAAGCAGGCCTTCTTCCTGTCGCTCACCCCACACGCCAGCAACCCGAACCCGCCCACGCCCTCCTTCGCGCTCCGCTCCGTGCGGTACAACATGAGGCTGCTGCCTTCCAAACCAGTATTTTCTTGTGTGAGGTCAGGACGGAATCTAGTAGCAGCACAACCACAGATGACACCTTCCTGGCTCCAAACAAGGCAGACAATTCCAACCAAGCATTTCCCAAGAAAGAAAAAGCATAATCAGCTTTTAAAGTCTATAGCTATTGGCAGGTTCTGGTATTTTACCAAGGTCTAGAAACATTCAAGGCATTCATCAAGACCCTAGAAAGAGAGCTGCTCTTCTCCTACACGTGTTGATCGTGCTTAAAGGACCAGATTCATCCCTGAGGTACATACGACGTTAACAACAGCGAAAAGGAAAAAATTACCAGTTTTACTGCGCAGTCAACTAGAACTCACCTTCCGCCTCGAATTGTGTGCTCCACTCCTTGTGTTTCCCTAACAGCCATCGGCCCGCACCCTCTCCACCACCACCACCAGCTCAGCCTAGCCCAGAGCAGGCACCTCTGTCCACATGGACCCAGGCTCCCTGGCCCAGAGTCCCTCTCACACAGAGGCCAGGGCCACACTGCCCCTGCACCAGACTCTCCTAGAGAGGGCAGGTCACAACGTCCCTCCGTGACTCAGTCACATTCTTGAGGATGTGGAGAGTCATACTAGATGGATGACAAAATTACTAAAAAGGCTGTTTCTTAGAATGCATTACTTTGTATACTGAGAACATAAAACGGTAATCTGAATATGAGATCTGATCTTCACATTATTCCATTATTAAGCACAACGCCAGATCTATCTGACCAGAAAACATGTTCTGAAAAAGATCACCTCCCTAAACTGATTCTGAAGAATACTGTCAGAATTAAAATAATGCGTGCAAGGGTTTTGCAGTCCTTGGGAGGAAAATGTTTCTGGAAACAGGGCACGAAGCTTATTGTTTTCTTATTTTTATTTATTTTTTAAAAAGATGCCAAAATGAAGACTCTAGCGTGGTCACCTCCTAGGTAATCACCTCGGGATGCTACAGACTTACTCCAACACTACAAAAATGCCGCCAGGGCTCAAAGCCATCTGGAAGCTCTCTTTTCAAATTGCCTATTACAGCCTGTGGCACATTCTCTAATGTGGTAAACGGTTATTCTTTCAGAACCTCTTCGAATCTGGGAAATAAGTAAATTATCCTGGGCCAAGTAGAGATGAATAACACTAAGAAGAGGGGCGCCTGGGTGGCGCAGTCGGTTAAAGCGTCCGACTTCAGCCAGGTCACGATCTCGCGGTCCGTGAGTTCGAGCCCCGCGTCAGGCTCTGGGCCGATGGCTCGGAGCCCGGAGCCTGTTTCCGATTCTGTGTCTCCCTCTCTCTCTGACCCTCCCCCGTTCATGCTCTGTCTCTCTCTGTCCCAAAAATAAAAATTAAAATTAAAAAAAATAATAATAATACTAAGAAGAATAATGAATATATCAGGTATCGAATCATTACATAACAAGCCACCCCAAAACTTAGAGACTCAAAACAATGACTTATTATTTCTTATGACCCTGTGAGTTGACTAGGTAGTTCCTAAAATTTATAAATAAAATCATTAATCAAAGTTATAAATGACTGGAATGGAATACTGACATTCACAATACCAGCCAGGGTATTTAAAATCAGCTTGAGTTCACGGCCTTCAAATGGCCCGGAAATGTTGGGCTGGCTATATGCTACTTTTACAAGATGACAGGAGGACTTTTATTTTTATCTTTTTTCCTGAAACTGTGAAAGCAAATTTGACCACCAGGTGGGTCCACCTATACCTCTGGGCCCAGATTTTCAGTCACTTCTGTGTTTTTGCTTTTCGTGTAGATCTTGTGATTTGCAGACAATCTATATTTTAAGAAAAGTGAACAATTTCTTTAGAGTTAATAAATGAACAGAACTAATTCATTAAGATTTTCAAAGGAGATCTAGGTGAAGCAGTAAAAAGAACCTCTACCTATCTCCAAGTAAGGGATCACTTCAGACCACAACTCCTCCCACCCTCTAAGAAAAAGTTCTGTGATCAAACGAGTCATGCTTGGGGCACCTGGGTGGCTCCGTGGGTTAAGCGTCCGACTCTTGATTTCAGCTCAAGTCATGATCTCTCAGTCCGTGAGATCAAGCCCTGCACCAAGCTCTGTGATGACAGAGCGGAGCCTGCTGGGAATTCTCTCCCCTCCCTCTCTCTGCCTGGCATGTGCTCTTTCTCTCTCTCTCAAAATAAATAAATAAACTTAAAAAAAAAAAAAAGTAGTCAAGCTTGATCCTCAAAGTTAACAAATAATGCAGTCAAACATAATAGTCTTAAAAACTATCCTGAGCAAAATATCACACTCAAAATGCAATGTATTTATCTGTTATCGACTCAGTGTTTAAAGTCCTATTCGAAATCAAGTTTTAATCTTTAAAAACTGACACAGCTTATGTACAATTTTAACTCTTACTCTATTTGTGTGATACACAGAAGCAAAATCTTAAGTTACTCTAAAACAAACAGTAGGTAAGGGTCACCTGGGCAGCTCAGTCAGTTAAGCCTCTGACTCTTGATTTCAGCTCAGGTCATGATCTCACAGTGGTGGAATAGAGCCCCGCTGAGCCTGCTTGGGATTCTCTCTCTCTCTGCCCCTCCCTCACTGATGCTCCCGCACGTGCACTCTCTCTCAAAAATAAATTTTTAAAAAAAGAAAGAAAATGAATTTTCAGCTATGAGAAAGGAAAACCTCGGTCATTTGACAATGGAGAAGAAATTAACTCAGTAAACAGGCAATATGTTCACCCACTGGAACTGAATAGATGTCTAATGTCAGCGACCACAGTAGAACAGAAACGGAGGGGCACCCTCAAGGGACGAACAGCTTATTCTGTGCCCTGAACCCAAAAAAACCAGCAGCTTTCAGTTAATGCAGTCAGGCCCTCCACTTACATGTCTCCCCCGCCACTCCACAGCTGGAAGGTTCTTCGGTCTCTACTTGCAGATCCAGCCCACCAATTTCTAGGCTGACCCAGAGCCCATGGTGGAAATACCAGCCCGGGCCACACAGTCCACAGATACATATGGGACGCAGACAACGTGCCGTCCACATCTCAAGCCCTGGGAGTCCAGATCTGAAAAAGAGATGCTTCCTCCCTGACCCCCGAAGCATCCCCATCCTACAGGGGAGGCTGAAGTTAAACACAGAATGGACACAGGAAGTGTTGAATTCAAGTATCAATTGCAATGAAAGATTAAGGACAGGGTCCTATCAAGTGGTTAATAGAGAGTTTCAAACAGGGGTCGGAGAAACCTCACAACAAGGGACTCTCCAGCTGAGTGTGGAGGGCAGGGAAGAATGTGGAAGAGGAGGAGCGAGGGTCAGACAAGGGCAGGGACGCCCTCCAGAAGCAGAACAGAGGCACTGGTGGGTCGAAGTGAGGAGAGTGGTGAGGCCAGGGCCACCTGACGGGATGACGCGACACACAAAGCCCCTAGAACACGACGTCTGGCTCCCAGAAGACACCACTGCCGGGGCTGGTTCTCTGGCCCCACGATGGGACAGGGTGGGGACAGAAGCTGGGGTGTGAATCACCAGCTAGTGGCCAGGGCACTGCTTTCATGACCTGCTCCAGTCAGTCAGTGGAGAGCTGTACATCTCACTACTTCAGATGACCTCTTAATCACAGCCATTTGCCCTGGGAACCCCGACGCTGGCTACATCCTCTCCTGCAGGTCTGTCTGGACCCATTCTAACAGGGCTAAGACACCCCACTCCAAGCCCTTCTCCACACTCCCCTGGCTGGGCAGCAGTACAGCACTACATCTATCTAAAGTTTAAACCAAAGTTTAGCAAGGGAAACCATCAGACCAGAGGTAAAATACACTTCAAGTCGCCAAATGGCAAAGAGGGTCTATTCAAGGCCAGCAAAGCTCTGGGAGTGAATAGGCCATCACTCCACAAACCTCCGGCTTTGGGGTACAGGGAAGGGGGGAGAGGCAGAAAAAAGCCCCAGGAAGCTTCTCGAATGTCTTCTCCATAAAGTCCAGCCAACAGAACGGCATCAAAAGTAGAAATAATCCTTAATAACAACAGTCTCTTCTTAGTAAAAGAAGCTGAAACTTGTTTTACTGTTTGAAGGCAGTACATCATTATAATTTTCCAAGAACTAATAGGCTTAAATCATTCAACAAAGAATAATATTTTCTTGAAAGTAGATAAGATGGCTTTGTGCCTTTCAAAAGAAAGACACCATTCAAGAGAATATTTAGTAATTCTGCCTTAATCTAAAATCTAATAGTACTGAATTTTTTTTAAATCAAGGCAAATTCTAAATAACTGTCCTTAATGGAACCTAGAAATAAGAATAGTTAATACCTCCCACTGCAGTTTTGGGGGTACTTTTCAAGAAAATATTTTTCCCTAGTTTCTGATCATTGAAAGAACTACATGTCTGGAAATGAACTATCTTGCCACTCTTCACAAAGACTCGAGTTTGATTGGAAGAATAATTTTCAAAACTGATCTCTGTTTGAGCAAACGCTTCCAAGGCTCAGTGCCACTTAGTCCCATGATGACCAATCTGATTCCAGAGGGGTTCTGATGTTACAGGTATTAGCAAAAGTGGCTCTTGGAATTCAGTCCACGGTAGTCAACTGTGGGCCTGACTGAACAAGATCAAGAGGGTCAAGAGGTTCTAAGTACACAACCCGGTCCTCTAACCTAAGGCAAAGGAGCTCACTTAAGTACAAAGTCAAGAGAAGAATCACCCAGGCAATGCAGCTGATCCACCAACTACTTACAATGCCCCAAACTCCCACCATTATGGTTCCACATTAAGGGTGTGCTGTGGCTTCCAAAAGGTCTCTGTGAAATGTTAAATGAGAGAGTTAACCCCTTAAATGAAAGGGTTGGACCAAATGATCTGAAGTCTCCTGAATCTCTAAAGCTCTGATCCTATATTTAGGACAATCAAATGCTAGGCAGAGAGCAGGGCCCGAAGGACCAGGAGACTGGGCAAAGGTGAACCTAGGCAGCTAGGAGAGGGAAACAGGCGTAACAGAGTGTTAGCTGAAAAATCAAGTTATAAGTCAGAAGGTACTAACTTGCTGCTATATACAAACGTCTATATTTATGGAAATAAAACACTAAAAGTACACATTTCAAAACTCTAACCATGATGATCTAGAATGGCAGGATTGCAGGGACTTATCTTTTCCATTTGTCTTCCAAATTTCTACAGTGCAGGTTGCTGGTAGACCCCTCATAGAGACCAGGGGTCTCTTGCAATTTTACACATCACATAAGCAGAGGCACTCTTTGCTCCAGACTATCATTAATGACAAGGATATTTTTACAGCGAATATACTTGGAAGAGAGAGACAGTGTCTCCCGCCAGAGCAAGGGGCAGGTTTGCTTATGGTCTTGGAAGGTAGGGAGTGTCTCTCTTCAGAGCCAAGAACAGCCACACTCACAATGCAGTGCAAAAGATTCAGACACCTAAATTCAGGGCTCTTCTCCTGTAACGCAACCCACCATTCACACAAGTGTCCACTGGCCTTCCATGTGTCACCCTGTGGGAATCAGGTGTTAGAGTACAAAAAAAATGCTGATATCATGACAACTCTTTCCTATCCTGAGTAGTAAAATTCCTTTGTCTCTGGCCCAGTAGTCTCACGTCTTCTGACAGCATCTGTCAAACTGTAGCAGGCCAATCTTTCAGCCTGCAAATCGGGTAAAAAAGCTCAGACCCTTCATAGCTCTTGACAAATATATGCTAGTGTTACCATCCGAGATGCTCAAATTAGTGACAGACAGTTTCTACTGCTTGCAACTAAAAGCCATGACTAATGATATAACTGCTTTAAGAATCAGGTCTTTAAGTGTTCAGGAAGGAAGGGAGGGAAGGGGGGAAAAAAGAAAAGAAAGAAAAGAAAGAAAAGAAAGAAAAGAAAGGGAGAAGGATCCAGAGGACCCTCACCTCTACAAGACAGCACTGGACAAGGCGAAGGGCACTGTCATTTTTACTGCACCCTGCTCTGTGAAAGGTGCCATGCCTGGAGCTAAGGGACACAGCTGGGGACAAGACAGATAGGAAGCATCTCAATACACACATGTATATGCCTACCACCCCACAGGAACTACGTGAACCAGGACAAGGTGCTTTGAGAGGGTAGGAGAGGGGAGTCAGAGCAAGTCTGAGGAGGGTTAGGAAAGACATTCTTGGCATTCCATACATGTCACTTAACAGTGCACAAGGAGACTTCTTCTCTCACCTTCATCCCAGAAAACATTTACAAGTTAAATAATCAGCACAAATATACCAGCCCTCCATCCTTTCAATCCCACCGTTTTTTACAATTCTAGAATAATAGTATAATTACAAGATTAGTGCCAAGCAGAGGACTGATAAGCATTCCATGACTATGGTCTAACACGAAGTCAATTTAGAGTCACTTAAAGTTGTTAATCATTAACCACAGCCGAATGGCCTTTGATAACCTTTGCATATAAAGTGTTTAGATTATCTAATGATTGACACATGCAAATTTAAGCTCTAGGCTCTTTAACAGTTCATATAGTACCTTGTAGCTAGAAGGTGGTTAACAGATGAAAATAATTAGGATTATCTAAGAATATTGGACTCAGCAAGAAAGAGCATTACATTTCCTCTCAATTCACTCTCTGCGACTTCCGTCAAGTCACTTAACCTCCCAGGCACCAAATGCTTATCTGTCATAAAAAGGGATTAGAGCATAGGTCATCAGGACTTCTTCTAAAGGTAGAAGAATTATTTCAACTCATTAAACCAGCATTTAGTGGCAGTGCTCCATTTCACATATAATGTATCCTGGAAAACATGACTGTTCCTAAATGACAGGCATAAAATGCATAATTTCAGCGAGGTTCAGAAGGGTGTGATTTCCAATCACAACTAATCTTTGCTATTAATTTTTTTAAAAAGCCGTTTTGCCCCATGAAAGCAATACACATGCAAAATGGCCATTCTGGGTGGGAAGGAAGAAAATACAGATAACCAGTAATCCCATGTCCTAAAGGCAACCATCACTAACATTTAAATAAGCCTCAGAGTCTTTTTATAAACACAAATATTTAGATAACTTTAGATAAAGTCCAGTAAAGTCCACATACACACACACCACCAACTAACATAGAATAGACAAAAAAGGAAGTGCTCAGAAAAAGCCAGGAAGTGCTGAAAAAGTGCTCGGGACAAGTCAAAACTTGAACAAGCTCCTACTGGCTAACTTGGAACAATGTGAACAAAAATAATAATGGTAATAACCAGTAGAATAAAATGAGAATCTATGCACCTATTCTGATATAAGTAAATAAAAAAAGTCTCTTTCTTACAGTAGGATTCCAACTAATAAGAAAAAACTAAATGAATTAGAAAATTATCATTTGGCAAATACCAGAGTGATAATTATTCTTGGCAAAAATCATTACTGGGTATAAAATTAATGAGTGAAAGCAGGATGAGAGAGGAGGCTGAGATATTTACAAAGTTTCAAAGAACACCCACCCCCACAAGATACTTATCAGTTACAATTAGAAACGTTATTAATTTTACAAAGGAGATCTCCTTAGGAATCATCCTAAATGGTGATGGGACGGACACAGCAGAGATGTGTGCCTGCTGATGAAATGCACAGAGAGGAACACAACTTCACTTCCAAAGCATTTCTGACAAAAATGAATTATCTGCATTGAACGACGAGGAAATACACAAACCCAAATTGAAGAATATTCAACCAATTAGCTAGAATTAACTAGCTTGAATTCTTCAAAACTGTCGTGGTCTTGACAGATAAGGAAAGACTAAACAACTCTTGCAGATTAGAGAAGACTAAAGAGCTACACAACAAAACATATGCAAGCCCTGGGAATGAACCCTGCACCAGGTAAAGGGTGTTACTGACACAATGGACAAGATGTGCATAAGGTTGTCAATTAGATTATATACTGAGCCAGTGTAATTCTCCCGATATTGGTAATTTTAATGTGGTATGTAAGCGAAAGTCCCTGGTCTTAGGAAATACACATCAAGGTATCTGGAGGTAAAAGAGGCATCGTGTACAACTTAATCACCTATGTTTCAGGGGGAAAAAAAGTTTATCTAGATGATAATAGATATAAAATATAGAAAGAGGCATGAATAGCAAGTGCAGTAAGACATTCACATTTGGAAAATCTGGATGAAAGATATACGGGATTTTCTTGTACAATTTTTCCAACTTTTTTGGGTATCTGACCTTATTTAAATGTGTCTTACATATGTGCACATATATGCAAGTATAGGGTGGAGGTCTTCCCGTAAAAACAGACACATCCCTAAATCATTATCCGTAAAGGCTGCACAGTATTCCCCTGCTGAATATACCACAAGTTATTTAACATGAATTCTGCCAGCAGCAATGCCTATATACTCAAGTATACGCCTGTGCGTACTGTTTATCTCAGCAGAATTTGTAGAATAAAATACCTCCCTTGAAACAGGGATTTTACTTGAATTTGAATTCAGTTACTATCCAGGTATCTAGAGACAGTGGGCAATCTAACATTTAATTTAAAAATGAATCGGGTCTTTAAATGCCTCACCCTTACCTGACTCTCCAGCTAGTGGGGCACCTGTAGAACAATGAAGAAAGAAAACGATGATATTAGGGGTGCCTGGGTGGCTCAGTCAGTTAAGTGTCCGACTTCGGCTCAGGTCACGATCTCCCGCTCTGTGAGTTCCAGGCCCACGTCGGGCTCTGTGCTGATGGCTCAGAGCCTGGAGCCTGCTTCGGATTCTGTGTCTCCCTCTCTCTCTGGCCCTCCCCCCTTCATGCTCTGTCTCTGTCTCAAAAATAAATAAAACGTTAAAAAAAAAAAAAAGAAAATGATGATTATAAACTGTTTATACTGTCACCAAGAGGTCACATTGCCTTGTTTACCTCCATTCACAGACTTTAAAGAGAAAACGAAGGGCACCTGGCTGGCTCAGTCGGTGGAGCACGCAACTCTTGACCTCGGGATTGTGAGTTCAAGCCCCACAGTGGGTGTGGAGCTTTAAAAAAAAAAATAAAAAAAATTAAAGTGAGCACAGAAATACAAAGGGAAAACAAACTACCCCTGCCTGCTCACAGAGAGACATCAAATGGATGGCAGAAACAACAGGAGTCAAATTCAGTTATAAAATTACACACATGCCATGAAGTGCAAAGACCAGCTGTGTGCTGGAAAGGCCGATGTGCTCAGCACTCCAGTGGACAGAGCGCTGCTTACTGCCTGAGCCTGCTGACGGCTTGGGGGGCAGGCGGGGGGGGGGGGGGGGGAGGGGGGAGGGGTCCAGAAGTGCTGATGGAGCAAGCGTTCTTGCTGGGAATCTTGAGGAAGCATGGGGAAGCTAAGACGGCCTGTTCCGTTGAGAAATGGAACCGGTGAGGCTCTGGGCTTGGGATCTGTGCGGTCGCATCAAAGAGAACAGTCACTGGTCACGAGGACCTTCAGGAGGCTCAACATCCTCATCACCATCAAGTGTAGGATCCGTGGAACCTCTGAGAACTTAGGTACATAGTCTTATTCCCCAGTTTCACATCAATTAGCCACAGAAATATATGTGGAAAGAATCAAAAAGAAGCCCTGGTCAGGGGAGATGCTCTGAAGGCTGAAGTCGGAACAGCCTGAAGGTCGATGACGTGTCCACTGGTATCTGATCTGCCAAGCACATGACTGCCTAACCGGCTAGGAGACAGTTTTTGAATGACATAGAGTAAATCTCTTGTTTCTGACCATGCGAATGAGATCAATGTCAGAAACAACAGTAAGTGATTCCACCACTTGAAAATACTACCTTGAGCATCAAAGAACTAACCAGCTTCGGAATACAGGCCACCACTTTTATAAAAGGAAAAGGCTAGCTTTTAGGTTTTCATATTTTAAAAGTATACATAGACAGAAAACCTGCTCAATTTATCATCAGTGAGAACTTTAATTCCACCAGCCCTCAAATAAGCAATTACATTTAGTAATACATCCTCGCACTATTTTATCCGCATGTGTGCCTACCATATACTCGCTCCTACAACAGAAATGGAAGCAAACAATACAGTTTTGTAAGCTGCTTGATGCATTTATTTATAGTGAACTGTGTCATGACCTAATAGTCTAGTATTAATCTACTACATCATATTAATGATTACACAAAACATTTTTAATCAAAAATACGTATCACACAACAAATGTTAATTCAAAATCGTTATACTGATAGAAGCTGCATGGAGTGCAGTTTAGACAAAATTTCCAAGTCTCAACTCTTGTAATTAGAGCAATGACTGACACAGACTTCTGAGCGACCTCTCAGCAGTTCATTCCTACCACCAGTAGAAAGCTTTCTAAAATACTGAGAGTTCTCCAAATCTCGTAAGCTGCTAATACGACATGCGTGGCATGTTTCCGTGACTATAACCACTTTCACCTTTGAGGTAAACTATGCTTTGCAAAGTAATCACTTCTAATACGTAAACTATCATAAAAACAAATCAACACCACGCTCAAGTTTTTAAAACTTTGTTGTTGTTTTTTTCAAGTTTATTTATTTTGTGACAGAGAGAAACAGAGCATGAGCAGGGAAGGGACAGAGAAAGAGCGAGAAGGAGATTCCCAAGCAGGCTCCGTCCGCACTGTCAGCGCAGAGCCTGACGTAGGGCTCAATCTCACGAACCGTGAGATCATGAGCTGAGAAATCAAGAGTCAGGATGCTCAACTAACTGAGCCACCCAGGCACCCCAAAATCTTAGCTTTAAGGGCAGTCCAAACTCAGCTCTGAGGATGGGTAATGTCTACATAGAATTTTTGATTCAATGGAAGGAACACACCTGAGAAAGTCAGTGGGCTGATATACTTCTCTGAGGCATTAACTTTCCCTCTTCTAATCTTGACCTGTAAATGTCCATTGGAAAAGACAAAAACGCTTGTTTCGTAAGAAGGGTATCGTTACGTTTTCTTATTCGCTGCCTTAGAGGCAGTTCTGATTTACCCCTGGTGCCCAGTAGTTATTAACCGCATTCCCTTTCATTCTTAAAAATAATCTGATTTGTACAACAAATTACTTGGTAACCTACTTTAGGCTTCCAAGAAGTTTACTGCAGGCGCTTCTTTTGAGATAATGTATATATTACTATTATTAACACAAATACATTCCCTTTCTTTACAGAACAACATTACCTCCAAAGATGAGACTCAACATTCTCTTAGAATTCCTTTTTTTACATTTAGGATACAATAACACCTAATTCTAGTTTTTATGACTTTCCTAAATTCTTTTTTCACATCTTTGATATGCCAACATTCCAATATGTTTAGCATAAACAAAAAAAGACAAAACACCAATAAATGAGCCATTTAAGGTCGTTATTGAATACAAAGAGATTAATCAACAAAAGCAGGAGTTCATGGTGGAGAGGCAGGGCTATCAGCTTCAGGGAGATATACAGGTTTCCGTTGCTAACCCAACGTTCTTAGAGCATGCCTAAGAAACTGGACACTAGAATGGCATAAAACAAAGACACAATTACCATTTTGTAGAAGCCAAAATCCTCTTCAGATTTCTTTCTGTTAGAGAAAACTGGAACTGAAGTAGGTCTTCCACAAAAGACAGTGGGTACGACGCGCACTTTCTGAGAGCAAGAGAAACCTGTACTAAGAACCTCCAGAATGCTCTAGTGACTGTCCTTTCCATTCTGCAACTTTCCTGACTGTGGCTGACTTCCCTACGTCTTGATTATGGTCTACTTCATCAGAATGCACTTCCCCACTCATTCTATGATTTCATCGGTTTAGAAAAATATTACAAATTATACTCTATGTGTTACTGATGAAAATAAGTGGACAGTTGGCTATGCCCATTTTTTTTCTTTTTTCTTTTTTTTTAATTTAAATCCAAGTTAGTTAACATAGTATAATAATGATTTCAGGAATAGAATTTAGTGGTTCATCACTTACGTATAACACCAGTGCTCATCCCAACAAGTACCCTCCGTAATGCCCCTCACCCATTTAGCCCATCAGCCCAACCAACACCCCACCAGCAACCCTCAGTTTGTTCTCTATATATTTAAGCGTGTCTTACAGTTGTCGCTATGCCCATTTTCAAAACGTTGGTAAAAGAATCCTAAGTCCACACTGCAATGCCAGAAAGTGATCTGTATACAGTAACTTACTTCTGACTAATTTCTAGAAAGTCATTTCAAAATAGATGCAGAGTGCAACATATATACATGTCAATTACACATACATATATGCCAAAACTTTGATATCCAGACCTTGCCCCATGGGCTAAGACCCAGATGCAGACATGCAGTGGATGGGACTGATAGTCAACACACGGTCATGGTCAACACACCACAGAAGCAGGACTTCCAAGGTCCCGTGTGGGAGGGTGGGGGCGGAACAGTCCTGCAGAGGCTGGGGTATCCTGCCTGCCACTCCCCACTTTCCAGAGAGCTGACTGGGCTAGTTTATTACATATGTATCAATCTCAGGAGAAGGCCATTGCTACCTAATTCACCAGGGAAATCCTAGAGGCATGTGTGTGGATACAAAGTGATTAAATTACTATGCAGTGTTATCTGATTTTCATTCTAAAAGACACAAGTGTCAAATGAAGGGGTGTGTATGCAAATTTGTCCTGAGATATGGGAGTAGACCAGGCCAGCCATTCACTTCTGTTGGAGGAGGGATTTTTTTTTTTTTTAATTTAGTGAGTTCTTCCAACACAGGGAAACCAGGTATTTGCAAAGGATCAAAGTTCCATCAGTCACTGCCCCAGCATCCGGGTGGGTCTTCAAATAAATAAAGGACAGAGAAGGCAAGTTCGAGAAATATTTATGCTGAAATTTCACGTACCTGAATTATTTCGACAGGCAGGAACATAGTAAATGCAATACCCCAGCCTACAAAAGAGTATGTGTGTCTGCAGAAAGGCCACAAGAATGAGGCTTGAAGCAAGTTAACACCGGTATCTCCTCTGGTTCAAATTTCCTATAGAAATAGACATTTTGCACACACTTTTAACAAATAGTCTTATAAACAAAGAGATACACCAATTTTTCAAATATTTGTGTAAGTCACTGATTTTATGTTTTTCCTTTCAAACTGCACAAATTTGATAGGTCTGTCACTAGGCTTCCTTACACAAATGAATAGTTTTCCCACCACCTAGATGGGTCTGCCTTGCTCAGTCCTCATCTCGCCAAGTCCCCTAACAGAGCCACGTGTTAGCAAAGACCACTGGGGATTAAGGGAGCAATCCCTTCGAATAGATCATCTTGCCTCCATTCAAAATTAGTAACCTCTATTAGATCAAGCCTGTACCTTTCCTTTCCATAGATTCATTCACTAACGACTATGTAAACTAGCTTCTGTTGACCAAAAAAGGCCAGTCCTCCGGGCCAGATACAAACTAACTTCTGAACATGGTCACAACTGCCGAACCTCAGCTCTCTGCAATCCCAAATGAACTACAGACCTCCTTAAAGCCTATGCTGGCAGAAAATGCACAAAATACATCCCTGAGAGCATGAAAATGAACGGCACTCTCACGTAAATCTACCCAGTGCCTTGGTCATGTGTCAAGCTAAGACAGGAATTATCCAACATTCTCTGAGACCACAGACTTACTTAAAGAGGAACTGCTATTTTTGGGTTTTTCAGGATTAACCCTTTACCAGCCCTCTGTCAATCTAATTTGACAGAAATACCCGGTGTTTTACGAAGTGATAAAAATTTCAACAACATTCCATTTGCAGCTGGGCTAGTGATTTTAGTCCAAATTTGACAGCACTGAATATTAGGCACTTCATTAAACTGTGGGAGAAACCCCAAATTTCTACATGGTATTCAAAAGGAGACAAAGGCTAGAAGTCATGTGCCAACTTCCTCACTACAGGATAATTTCATATGTAGACACATTTTTACAATACAACTACAACAGATGAAAAATGCTAAAAATAGAAATAAACATAATTTGAAAATAATGTGACTTCATAACTCTTATGCCAAACTGGCAATTTGTAGGAGTTTTTCAAGCAAGAATCAGAGCCAAACTTGTAACATCTGTAGTAAAAACCCAAGACCAACATTAAAGAATTATTCATGGAAAAACATTTTCACTACAATGAGCCAGAGCTCAACTGCTAAAAATATATGTAATGTGCACACAAGTGCACGGGTTCACCTATGTAACATGCACACAAGTGCACAGGTTTACAAAAGTATTCATTTCACAGTATCTCAGCTTCGAAATTGAACTACATTGCCGGATTTTTCCCACCCAAACATTCCAGGCTAAAAAGCAATACGGGATTTAATCTATAGGCCAACAGTGGAAACTGGTGAGGAATTACAGCAGGAAAGCTGAAAAGCACTGATCGGCAGGTAAAGGAGAAGCTAAAAGTCTTTACTGATGGGATTGCACCCTTCCTTTCCTTTACAATCTCCGTTTATAGGTTATCAGCAATGGTGCAGCAGAAAATGATGATGAAAAAGGAGGACAAAGCATTCAAAAATAGGTAATGCCTTTCATAACATTAGAGTCTGTGTAAGGAATAGAAAATAACGGGTCTGATTTTATATGCCACAAAAAAAATAAATTGTATTTATACTCCTGTCTACTGAATCATTTAATTTAAAAGTGCCAGCTGAGGGGTACCTGGGTGGTTCAGTCAGTTAAGCATCCGAGCCTTGACTTTGGCTCAAGTCATGATCTCGTGGTTCCTGAGTTTGAGCCCCACAACGGGCTCTGTACTGACCATGCAGAACCTGCTTGGGAGTCTCTCTCCCTCACTCTCTGCCCCTCCCCTGCTTCCATGAGTTCTCTCTCTCTCAAATAAATAAACATTAAAAAAGAGTTCTAGCTGAGCAGTCATGAGCAGGGACCAGGAGTTAGGTTCCAATCAGCCCACCCCTTACCTTGGGCTACTTAACTACTCTGTACCTCGGTTTCCTCATCTGTGGAGAACGGTATACTTACTAAGTGATACAGGCAAGAACAGCAGACAGCACGGCCTCGACAGCCCAGAAGGGTGGGCTGGCATCACAATTATTCTAAGATCTCCGGAAACTGCTTCACAAAATATTTACTCCACTCCTACATGTGCACAGTTTGTCCTTTTCGCAGAAAGGCTTCGACTTTTTATTTTGGGTCCCCTGGCAGAAGCCGCAAATAAAAACACTAGTGATTTTATAAAATCTGTATTCACATTTCAGGAATTCCAACACAGCCTGACGATGGTCCCGTCTAACTTCTCAGCTGGCGAGGAGAAACGCAAGGTTACAATTATGAGAAAAGCAAAGACGGATTCAAGCTTCCTACGAGCAAACCTGAAAGATCGGCGTCTGCTCCCAGCTCAACCGGAATAAAGCTCAGCAGCAGAATAAAACCTTCAGCGACAGAAGCCTTCCTTTTGTTATTTTAATAATTCCCTCCTCCTCCTTTCCCCTATGTCTCACTCTCTCGTTGCTTTACAAGAAAATACATCATTTTAATAATCAGGAAACCCCACAAAACAGAACTAAGTCACGATTCCTTGAAGCATTCCATACAAAACACTCCCGTCACCTTTACTCAAATGGAGTTCTATGTGGAATTTTAAATAAAGATTCAAATGTCAAATCCCAATCCAAATGTCCACTTTTTCTTCATAAATTCAGAAACTCTAACAACAAAAGAACATAATCTGCTCAGATTACACCGGACTGACTGTAGTATACACTCCTCAGGACGACTTCCAAAAACACAGATTCAAAGGTACACCCTGACCGAGAGCCGATCAGATGCCAGTGCTAAGGACTATGGGCAGTAAAGCGAGCCAAACAAACCCCATGGCGCAAACGTTTACACTCTCTTGCTAACACAGAGGGAATGGCAATTCTCTTTGCACCTTAGAGCATCAACCACCAACAAAAACCACCTGGTAACTTTTTGCCTTAAAAACCCTTCTTGCCCCTATTAACTGCCGGTTGGACGGATCTGCAGTCCTCGCTAAAACCATACACTGCATTTTGAAATGGTGGGGAAGCAATAGCACATAATTCATTCCAGTACTTCCCAACTTACTGCATTTTGACACTATAATTAGATACACAGGAAACACCCAAGACTGGCACCCATACACCACTACGGAGGTCCCATTCATCACATGAGGCTGTTTCCACCGAGGAACATCTAAATCTCCTGACTTTCCCACACTTGGTATTACCAAGCACTCATGCTCCAATTTGCCCAAATATTGCTAAGCATTTATATCAAATTTTAGCCATGGACTTATCCACCACGAAAGCAGTATTGGCTCTCACTGGCATGACAAACCACGAGGCTCTACATGCAAGGGTCTCAAACAGCAGACGCTAGTCACTGATGTACAAATGACAGGCCACCCCTTTGGAGCTGAGTGCAAGCAAACCCCAGTGCCTCTGTCCAGGTGAGGCTGACCCTGCCCTCTCCATGGCAACTCAGAGACCCATCAACCAGAATGTTCCATCAGGGCACCAAGGATACAACCTTTCACTTCAATTTCAAATGAGTCCAAATTTAGACTGCTCTGGAACAACATGAAAAACTATCTTGAAGCATGTTTTTTTAGTTCTCTAATATCCATTGGATGACTCACAGTTATGTATCATAGAGGCCAGGTACTTTTATTTCTAAAAAAGGAATATATTTGAGGGGGGGAGGGCAGCCTAAAGCTGGTGCTCTAGAAACTTGGTGACTAGGCAAGAAAAACGAGAGAGAAGCTGGCTCATCTCCAGCTCAGGAAAAGTGATTTTAAGGACCAAAGGCTTACTTAAAATGTCACACTTAACTCAAATTTGCAATTTATTTTCCAGCATAGTCTTATGAATCTAGTCAACATTTAAACACTACTCAGTAGTGCTAATTGGTTCTAGCTCTTAAAAGTCTGTTTAACAAGCTATTCAAACCTCCCTGGTCCCAAGCTGCCTAAAAAAATATTTTGAAAGCATTTTACTAGGGCACAACTAGGAATCAGTTTTTCCAGCAGTTCTTCCCGGGCTGAAATATTCAGAACAACAAAACAGTCTTCTCTGATTGAAAGAAAAACTTCACATCCCCCATCTCTCACCCCATACGGTGACCACCTATAAGGTCTCTATTCATTAAGGAAGGCTTCAGAAGTTTCAAGGAATCACCAAGGAAACAAGTCGTCTATTTCACTACACAAATGACAGAAATGAACCACTTGTAAGAGGAATAAGATCTGCGTGTTGCAGTTAGATTTTCTACAGATATACACTCAGGCTATGGGATTATTCCCCAACTGTCCACAGTTTGGTTTATCCTGTCAAAGCATTCCAAATACAGTGTGTCAAATATAAACGCAACACCAATGCTCTCTGCTAACTCAAATCACCTGTAGGAAAAAATGTAAAGAACTATATAACAAGTCCTATAAACCATCAAGCAAACATTACAGACAATTATATCTCCTGTCAAAAGTTCTATTATTGGCCATGAAGTGCTTAATGTACACTCATAATTTTAGACAAGGCAACATAAAATGTTAGTGATATTAAATGCAAGGCTTAACAACCTACCCAGCAAAAGTTAAGGGTACATAACCGAATGCTTTTTTGCAATTGGCAGTAAGAACATGCTTCATTTAAATTTGTTATGAAAATACATGTCTGGAATTAGCCAAATTCAGGCAAGTTTACTTCTAAGTAAATCAGCCTCGAAATATTTGAAAAAGAAATCTTCCCCACATACCCACCCCAGAAGTCATCTTCCCATCAATTTGGTCTCTTTCCCGTCTTCTCCCCATCATTGTTTCCACTCATCTTTTAGCACCTCCTCGCCCCTTCCTAGGTGTCTCGCACGAGATCAGCGATACCAATTCTTCCCTGCTCCTCAGGCTGGAAGCCGTCTCTGCATCCACAGGCGCGGGAGGCGCGGGACCAGGGCAGGTGCGCAGGGGGTTCAGGAGCAGTGAGTACGCACGGGAGGGGGCAGGTGCGCACATGAGGCAGGTATACACTGGGCAGGTGCACGGGGCGGGGGGGGGGGGGGGGGACAGTGGGGATGCACGGAGGTGGGGATGCACGGGGACAGGTGCAAAGGGGGTTCGGGGGCTGTGGGTACGCACGGGAGAGGGCAGGTGCACGGGGGGTGGTATTCATGGGAGGGGTATTCATGGGAGGGGGCGGGTACGCACAGAGCAGCTGCGCACGGGAGACAGGTGCACAGGCAGGTGCGCACCAGGGTCATAGGACTGGTGCGCACAAAAGGCGGGTAGCGCAGTGCCAGGTGTGAACAGTTCTGCACTTGGGCGTGCTGGCCAATCTGGGCCTGGCAGCTCGCTGAGAGCCCAGCACACCTGTTCTCACTGCCATGTTTAATAATTTTACGCTGGCCGTGTGTCTCAGCTGTTCAGGAGAGCTGGCCCACCACGAACAGAACGTCTACCCCATTCAGGACTGGGAAGCATATGCACCGCCAGTGTTTTCATGTACTTTTCAATTGATGTCAGTAGTCACCAGGATTCAATTTGGAAGAAAACACCAGGACCAGGCTCTTCTATAATCCTTCACAACTTCGTTTTGTTTTGGCTTAAAGTTTGAGAACACTCACTACTAGCCTTTTTAGGGGTTAGGAAAAGAGAAAAGGATGCAGAAGAAGGGGGGACAGAGAGGGGAGCCCTAATTTTATGGGGAAAAAGAGGAAAGATCTAGGTGTTCTGGATTCAGTCAGTGAAAATGATTCAAATGTCTTTGCGATCTGGCAAACGCCCAGTTTAGGGAAATCCAGACACCCCAGTCACTCACACGATCTAGTGATCATCTGCCTGAGAATCACTCCCAGGACTGGATTAATAAACAGATCACTTCAGCCTTCTTTAAAGCACAATCATTTTAACAAACCAATTTTTTATCTCCTTGACTTGACTCAGGATGCCACAGAATGTACGATGCACTAAATGTTTAATAACAGCTTTTTATTGAGAGGGGAAAGGAGATGTTAATACATTAAATAAACATCTGTATTGAAAGATGCACAAAGATTTCTGAAAGTTACAGTATCTACGATTACTCCTCACCTCAGATTCTGATACAGATAGATACTGGGCTCATAATAGCACTGATCACAAATTTTTAGACTAAGTTGTATAAACACTGGAATTCATAGCAATGACCCAATTAGAGCCGTGAAAGTCTAAACTAGAGGAATCGTGGGTGTGAAAATCCTATGTACTGAACACTGGGAAGAAATGTTAAGTATATGGGCCAAAAGCAGCTCATAATTTTTAAATCATAATGAAAATCACTGCAGCTTCTACAAGTAATTATCACTAATGGTTTTAAATAAATGATCTTTCCCCCTTTGGAATATCTGTATTTGTGACTTCACTACACTCATCAACTCATGACCCCTTGGGTGTTTTTGCAATCACACGCTCAAAACCCGCAACCCAACAGTCAAAAGAAAATTACGATATTTCAAATTACAAACAAGCTTTATGAAGTAACAATGTTGAATAACCAAAGGCTACAGGGCACAGGCTACACAAACAGGCTGTAATGACTCAGTACTGGGGTCCGTATACAACCGTCTGTGACCCGCTGAGGGCTGGTTCGGCGGAATGGACCCTGCACACGCCCAGCCTGGCACAGGTGCCTGACTCACTGAACAGGCTGCCAATGAAAGTAGGCTGCTCACGGGAGGAGTCGGATCTCCAGGTAGGATTCAGAACAGTGAAAATGATTAATGACTAGGAAGACGACAGCTGATGGAGAAAAACACAGAAACCACAGGAAAAGCACAGTGGTGTCAAAATGCAGAACGAAAACTGACCCACAAAGGGTCCACTCCCACTCCCACTAACCTAAGTTAAATATTTTCCTGAAACACCAAGAACTTTCCACATACAGTATGTGCTGAAAGCAGCCATGACAGAATAAGTCTTTTACAACAGAAGTTTATTTCGGGAGCATTTCTAAGATGCTAAGATGCAATCTTTCCTCTGAAATGCACATGTGTTAATCCTATGAGGACATAAATACTTAGCACGAGGACTCCTCCAAAGCAATGAATTCCTGAATCATAATAGAGAGCTACCATTAAGCAAATGAAAACATGTTCCAATACACTGACATCTTATAGTTTTCTCGACATGACAAAAAGCACAAGTTCCCAGCCTCAACGACACCGTCAAGTGCCTCTAGTGGATTGGAGGACAGTGAAAGGCCCCTTGCAGAATCGAAGCTCTGTGACCCAAAGACTGGACAGAGGCCACGGAGCAGGGGACAGCCCGGCAGCCATGGGACACAGCACCGCCAGCAGCTGCCAGTTGTGTTTCTGCTGAGGGGACACACACACTGTGTGCAGTATACTCTCCAACTCCCAAAACACTGCCACCGCTGCTACAGTGAGCAGCACAACTCTTCTAACAAAAACATCTCAAAATCCCCAAAGGATGAAGTCTGCGAGGCATGCCATTAACAACCGGCTGAATTTTTAGCACACATGCAAGCCAGCCATCCGAACAAGCAGCATGCTGTGGGACGACTGCCCGTCTGGCTTAGGAACTCTGAAGTCAAGGTCAACGAGAAGTCCTCATTAATAAACCGTAGAGCACAGGGAAAGCTGGAATGAGAACCATGTATTTTTAATTGTAGAATCCTTCTTTCCTTTACAAGCCATATCCTCTTGCATAATAGTTTTTAAAAACAAATGCATTCAGAGTAAAACAGTCACTGTCTAAGGTGAAGAGTTGGCAGTGTCCCATAGGACCCCAGTTCACCAACAAACAAGCTCTAGAGACCCTGAGAGGTGCAGCCAGGAATGGCCACAGCTGCAACTGGGTGTCCTAGTGCCTTCATCAGCGAACAAGAAAGGGAGATTGTGTTAAGTTCCGCTCCACTCAGGTCTGAAACTGATGCCATCGTGGGGGCGGGGGGATGAGACTGATGGTTCAATAGCTGTGATGGATTAAGTTTTTTCTATTTTTAATCATTTAGGGTATCTTTAGGGTTGAGGGTGTTGGGGAGTTTTTTATTCAAATAAAGTAATATTTAACAAGTAATACTTTGTTTAAACTAGTAACTTGTAGGGCTGTATTAATTCTTCTGAAAGACCACATTACATTTTTTAATACGTTGATGTCTTTATAACAGTTTTTCTTAAAAAAGGCTTCTAAGAACATATTTTTTCATTATTTATACTTACTTGACTTCTACTATTGAAGAAAGGGGAGAGAAAACAATCCTGTTTAAGTCACAATCTGGTTGATGGAGAGGTAAGACAAGTCACATGTCACAAAAATTACCACACATGCACAATTAACTAGTACAGAACTGCAGGGGCTCAGAGACTGTGCGTCATGGCTTGCAGTCAAGGGAAATTAAGAAAGTTTCGCTACGACCGCAGCTTATGACTTCTGTCCAAGTCCAGGTGAGAGGGACAAGGAGACTGTCCTGGCTCAGAGCAAGAGTGTCCCCGAGGACTGATGCCGTGCAGCCAGGCACCGGAGGGAGGAGCATGCCTGCATTTGTCACCCCTGTTCGAGAAGGAGGTAAATGGCAAAGCAGAGGTTCTCAGCGGTAGGTGGTCCCATCGTCCTGATCAGTCCTCTAGAAGATCGGGGGAGGGTTAAAAAATCATCAGATGGGGCACCTGGGTGGCTCAATCGGTTAAGCATCCAACTCTTGATTTCGGCTCAGGTCACGATCTTGCCCTTTGTGAAATCTGCACTAACAGTGTGGAGCCTGCTGGGAATTCTCTCTCTCTCTGCCCCTCCCTCCCTCCCACTCTCCCCCCCACCCCCCACCCCGTGTCTCTCTCAAAATAAATAAATAAATAAACTTAAAAAAAAATTCATCAGAACTCCAAACTCATACCAAGGGAGCACTTCACCTTTCAGGAGAAATTGAGTAAATTCTTAAATTCTAAGTGAACTTTCCAATAGGTAATTTCCTAGGAAGAAAAAAACGTAGAAATCTCGTAAGATTTAATCATAGAGAAAAGCACCTGAAGTTTAACACTGTCCTTTTTAATTAGTGCTATTTTCTCTCAGACCAAACTCCTACATGTAAACTTGTCCCTAATTCTTATACTTCAGTCTTTATCGAAATTAAGGCATAAAATTTACACCATTTAGTCATCTCTCTCTTACCAGAAGGGAGATTTTTAGCCACACCTATGGGCAAGCGAGAAGAAATCACATAGTATTTAACAAGCCAATCACTTCTAAAACATGACTGACTCCTCACTTTTAAAATGTCACTGTTCCATCCAAACTCCACAACAGCTTCTATCAGATGTATGTCGGTTCCAAAGTTGAAGCATCTCCAGCAGGCAATCCAGGGACTGCTCGTAAAATCCAGGGGACCCAAGTGCTGTTCTGGTCGAGGCTAGTATCAGTAAAAGTCAAAGGGGGGCATCTGGTAGAACGTGCACCACGTCTCACAGAGCCAGAGATAGAGCGCCAGGGACACAGCAAACAGCAGGTGCCTACACATTTCACTGATGGCCCCTTTCCCTGGAGCTTGCCAGCAGGCACCCCAATAGCAAAGCAGAGGAGTCCCATTCTCAGATCTGCAGACCACACAGCTCAGAGAAATTACTGCTGTGTCGGGAGGAAAAGAATACATACTATCCAGCGATCTGAACTGGAATAACTGAAGTAAAAAGATGAAATTCAGTGACATGTGTGAAGTTACATTTACACTCAAAATACTAATTTCTTTAAATACAAAGTCGGGAAGGAACCCGGGTGAAAGGAAAGGAGATGAAGAGAGAAAACCCACCAGGCATTCTGGAGAGTTCCATGAGCCGGAGCTCCGACAGGAACCGGTCGGAGCAGCGCGTACTCTGCAAGGTTCACAAAGGTCAGACCTGGGATCCTGTGACCCACATCGGTGCAAAGTGTGGAAGCTACTGGGGAACAGAGGGAACAGAGGGAAAATGTGGATGCTTAAAGAAAGAGCATGAGGCCAGGAGGGCCCTGGTCGCTGCCTTCACGTACTTGAAAGGCTCAGCAGACAAGAGCTCTTGCAGTTCTGAACATTTGGGCACCATCGGCCACAACAGCGAACAAGTGAAGTTTCAGGGAACGAGATTTCAACTCCTAAAGAGTGCTGAGATGTAGGACAAGAGGGACAAGAGAGTAAAAATACAGGACACGGTGAGCAAACATAACAGCTTCTGCTTCTCTTCAAGATGCCTTCCCTCTCAAGCTGGAGGTATCCCTCTGGCCCGTGGCAGTGGTTCCTAACACTGCGCTCTGAGCCTCGGGCCTGCAAAAGGAATGAAGCTGCCTCACTTCACTGCCATCTTTGCTTGGGGCTCAAGAAACCCGCTCTGGACACTGCCCTTGACAGAGAACGAGCCGAGTATTTCCATCCACCCCTGTGGCCCCTGCCACAGGAAGCCTCCCAAGGCCACTCTTCCTGACAATCTGGCTCATGTTAACCTTTAAACTGTATGACTGTCATGAGCCCTCAAAAATTGTTAAGGATACAGGTGGAAAGAGAAAAACATGGCATTTTTTTTTTTTGAAAACGAAGCCAAAATCGGGCAAATTTCCCTAAAAGGTTGTAATTACGAAAATGTACGCACAGTCCAAAGATCACAGACCAAAATACCTTTTTGGCAAAACTGGACACCACTCCTATCTATCAGGAATAAGGGAAACCCCAAAAAAGACTTCCAACTTCGGTGTTCCCAGGACATCTGTGCAGGGGAGGGAGTCTCTCAAACCTGCCCTGTGTCCCCGACGCAAGCTCACTCCGGCCCCCCTCGCGCGAGGCCACACAGCGCGGGCGACCGTGATGTCACTGACAAAGGAACCCCGTCGGCTACGGTATGTCCCCACGGGTGCACCCCTACCTCCAGCGATCACACATTCCAGCCAGTTCGTGCAGGAAGGGCGCTCAGCCCCAGGGCCAGGCGCAGAAGGGCCGGGTGCTGGGGAACTGCAGGCCCATTCGAGCTGGGGAGGGCTCCGCCATGCCAGCAGCGGCCTTGTTTCCACCCACCAGCCCTGAGCCACGGCCCCCCTCCGACTCTGTCTGCTCGACACTCAGAACCTTCTCCTCCCCGGGCCGTCTTACCCAGGCAGGAACCTCCACGTACGCATCCTCTGTGCCAGGCAGCCCCTCGGTCAGACCTCTTCAGACACGTTCCCGCCCACGTGCAGGAAGAAACACCAACATTTGAGGAAGACATCACAGTGGCAGGAAGAGAACACGAGAAGCTTCAGAGTGAGACCAGTTCTAGATCCCATCCCCGCTTGCCTCGTGACCTTGGGAACAGGAAGCGGGTTGATGTCTCTGAGCCTCAGTTTATAGGCTTCTCCTCAATACAATGACAAGAACGACAGTATCCACACAGGAGGGGCAAGATGGGGGGGGGGGGGGCAAAGGACGGAACACATAAAAGGCTCACTCGGGGGCTCCGCACAGAGGTAAAGGCAGATGTGGAACCTCCTCGTTTTTCACCCTACAGGGAGCACAGGCTCCGTAGACAGCAGTTCCCACGCTACCATGCCTTGCCCTGCGCAGCCACAACCCGACGCTCTCCCTTCGGACTTCCCGTTCTTTGCCTTGGGCCCAGTTACTGCTCCTGCCATCTATCCACTCAGACTCTGGGCTGAAAGCCTCGGCCTGTAAAGACTCCTGACGCTGGTGTGAAGCAAGGTGCGGCAGAAGGAGCTAGCGTAGTCCCAGCGTGCCGCACAACGGCCCTCGAGAACGGATTTCTGCCCACTGCAGACGTGGGCCCCACGCGAGTGGTCCCACGCCCATCGCAAGGACCACCTGGCCCAGAAACTCTCCTCGCCCGATCACAGACCTGCCCACACCCTTCTTCACAAGCTGGCGCGAGGCTCACCGTAGATGCTCAGCCTGGCTGATCGCAGGATGGCTGTGGGGTGCTGGCGACAGTAAACGGGGACGGGTAATTAGCTCCCAGGCTCGCCCACGTTGGACTGATGCGCCCCGCTGTCCCACAGGGTCCACAGAGAACGGACTGGCACTCCACCTCCAGTTCCAACGAACACCCAAACCCTCAGAAGCACTAACACAACCTCAACCGGGCCGATAACGGAGCGGTCTCCTGTTGGGTGTCCTCTCAGGCATTTTCAGGCATCTAAGAACAATCTGGTATCTGGAGAAAATACTAACATTCATTCTATACCCCTTAATGAAGACGCCTTTCCTATCACTTAGGAGAAGTCTGTCGTGTTAGCTACACATGCTGCCAACAGTAAGAGGTTGAGACACAACAGGAGAATCAAACCAAACAACGCAGTGTCATGGTCCACTGATTTTGTTTTATAATCCATATGATGGAACCCAGGAAAACTCCAAAAGTAAATGTGTATCGACACCATTTTCTTGCATGTTTTTTATACCTTAGTTTTTTTCTGGAAAATTTTACTGGACAAAATTAAATATTTTAGCATATGTAGAAAAATAAGCCAACTCAAATAATAGATTTTAGAAGAAAATTACAACTGCCTGGATTCTCATACTCAAAGATAAGACAGTTCTAACATGTCCTACTTCTGAGATTTTTTTTCTTAAAGCTAAAAATGAGATTCTTACAAAAGTCCAATTTAGGTGTTTTTTTTGTTTTGTTTTTTTTTAAGCAAGCCTTATTTATTTAGGTAAAAACATGGACAGTTTCCATGTAACTCAATACTCTTAGCACAGTTAAAGAAAACAGAGTGGTAAACTCGGTTACCCTCTTTTGCCCCACTCCCTTCAAAATAATCTTTTTTTAATCCAATGAGAATAGAAAGCTCCAGGCAGTATGTAATGATCAGTTTGGAAATTCAGGCCACACAGACTGAAAATATCAGCATGTAACCAGCTTTTTATCTAGGTTATTTCAAGAGGCTGCACCAGAAAACTAGGGACTATAATGTACAGGCTTGACTATATCTATATTCCAGTTAATGGTTACTTTACCCAACATACCTTCCAAAACCATATACAATATGTACAAAATTTCAGAATGTAAGGAAAAGATATGTTTTAACACATATTACTTCTGATTTATCTTAATGCTTATACTACTGAAGAATTCTGAAGGCAAAAAAATGAGTGAATACGCTCTTACTTTAAGGTGGTTAAAAATGCATTTCACCTAGCATTACAGAACAATTAAGACCAAATACAGAACAATTCCTCTAATGTTCAGTGAAGCAGTTGTGGGGGGTTCCACTCAGAGAATCTAGCTGCTAAACAGGATTTTACCCCCATTCTGGGACACGAGACCCACGGGCCGTGGGGGGTGGGGGGTGGGGGGGGATGTCGAGGCAGGCAGGCCAGGAGAGGGGGAGAGGACTCTGACCAAAATAAGTTGGCTCATTCAAAACAGGAACGCAGTTAAAAAGCCTTTTTCACCACCCTTCTTCTGTGATTAGGGAGGGAGAGGGCAGCACAAAGCCCCCCTTCTGAGTTCAAGGAAAGAAGGGTAGGATGCACGCCAGGTCCCCCAGTGTTGACAAATCCTGATTCACTGCTCAAGTCACACTTAGCTCACACATAAAATGCGCAATTCAACCACTCAAGGAGGGGGTAGGGGGACTCTCTGAATGTACTCTAGGTCTGTTTTTAAACAGACCACTATTGACAGGAGCTCTGACTCAGCATCATCTCTTCTGACTACTCCTCTCGGCCAATTGTCAATGCCTTTATGTGTCCAATATGAATTAAATGTCATTTTATTCAAGTTAGGAAAGAGCTATGAAACACTCATCATTGGGAATCACGAATATCTTAACATGACTCTTACCCTCTGTGTATAGAAATTATAAAACTGTGGTCACTGAGTTGAGTGAGCACATATCCAGGGTCCACAGGGACGGTTCCAGTTTACACTATTGTTCTAGAATAATTATCAGGAACACTGTCTTTCACTCTCCAAAGCGTCTCTATTTGGACCACAGGGTCAGCCTGACAATAAAAAACGTCAAGCTAAGAAAGCACCAACATTTGACAACACCTGTCACCTTTGAAACATCAAGCAGGGTCGTGGGTGCTCACCACGGAGCACAAGGTGTTCCAACCACCCAGGGCTTCTCAAGTTGAATTCAGCAATAACTGCAACAGTCAACTTGAACTTTGTTCACTTTCTCTTCGCCGTGAAGTGGCAGCATCGCTGTGCCACCTGCAATGACCCCCCTTTTGATCTCTGGCTTTCTCTGCTGCGTGGTCCTTAGCACCTCGCACACAGCTCTCTCACTGCTTCTGCTTGGCAAACACACAGCACTGCAGGCCAAGTGAAAGCTGCCCTAAAAGAGGCAATTTTAGGGAACAACAGTTAAAAGAAGCAGGGAAATAAAGAATTACTTCATCAACTAGGAAAATCATTGGGTAAGAGTATTTGTAAACCAATGAAAATAAAAATAAGCCACACAAAACACATAGTAACCTATAATAGTAAATGGTAAATAATATAATATAAATAAAATGGAAAAGTAGACAACACCGATAAAATCCTTGCGGTGGTTCAGAAACAGAGCCAAGCTCTGGGGGAGCCAGGGCTGACTTGGGTTTGGTGTTTCATCTGCCATAATGGGCCTGGGGAGCTTCCAGGGAAAGTCTTATATTTACATACAGATGCAAAGCAGCTCCTCCTTCCCGCAGCCAAAATACTCAGTGATGACAAAGCACAATCAGGAGGAGGAAGGACTCCTGCGTGCCTGACCCCAGCAAAGCCACTGAGGGGAGGAGGCCTCTCCCCACACAGGGGAGCAATCCTGCTCTCCAGGGCGTCCTGGGTCCCCGCCAGGAGAGGGGCGCCAGTTCGTCAGGCAATATTTACCTTCTTTCCCTTCTTTCTTTCTTCCGGTCTCTCCCTCTCCTGCTCCATTAGCTGTGCTTCCCCTTTCACTTTTCAATTTTCCATTTGCTAGTCAACCAGAGGCAGCATGCTTAACAGTGTCAGAATCCTGGCCTGCTCAAATCTCCAGGTTCTGGGCAGGAGGTCCAGCAAGGAAGGTGCAATGATAGTGTGTGCTTATTTCAGGCCAATCAGACACCAAGAATTAACATGAAATTCACACAAATGCCAGAAATGTATGGCATTAAAAAGATCTGTTTTTCACAATAAAAATGTCATTTAAAAGGTACCCACTCATAGCCCAGTTATTATCAGAAATTAAAATGTGGTGACTACACTCTTCATAGTAATCTCCAAGTAATGTACAGAATTAAGGCACTATACTGTGCATCTGAAAGCACTGTAACACCGTGTGTCAACAACACTTCAATTTAAAAAAGAAAATGACAGGGGCACCTGGGTGGCTTCCAACTCCAGCTCAGGTCATGATCTCGAGCCTTGCATTGGGCTCGCTGCTGTCAGCACAGAGCCCGCTTGGGATCCTCTATGCCCTTCTCTCTCTGCCCCACCCTCTGCCCCCCTTTAAAAAAAATTTTTTTTTAATTTAAAAAAAGGGAAGGAAGGAAGGAAGGAAGGAAGGAAGGAAGGAAGGAAGGAAGGAAGGAAGGGAAGGAAGGAAGGAAGGAAGGAAGGAAGGAAGGAAGGAAGAAAGAAAGAAAGAAAGAAAGAAAGAAAGAAAGAAAGAAAGAAAGAAAGAAAGAAAGAAAGAAAGAAAGAAAGAAAAAGAAAGAATGAATGACAGGGCCACCTGAGTGGCTCAGTCGCTTAAGCATCCAGTTAAGCTTAAGCGTAGGACTTTGGCTCAGGTCATGACCTCACAGTTCATGAGTTCAAGCCCTGTGTTGGTCTCTGCACAGACAGCTCAGAGCCTGGAGCCTGCTTCAGATTCTGTGTCACCCTCTCTCTCTGCCCCTCTGCCTCTTGCTCTCTCTCTCTCTCTCTCCCTCTCTCTAACATTCAAAAAAAATTAAAAAAAAAAAAAATGACATTTACAAAAAAATTAAAATGGGACCTTTAAACTTTGAGACCTTTAAACCTGTGAAATATAAGCCACTGAAAACAAAACGTAAACATGGCAACTTATTTATGAAAGCTGTTTTCAACATGCAAATGAATTCCAGAATAAATCCTCTGCCCCACAGCTCTCTCAAACTCCAGGGCACAGTCCTGGTACAGAAAGTGGTGTGCACAAAGTATCCTGAATGGGCTGTTTGTGCCTATCTAAAAATACTCTTGTGAGAACTAAAATATTTAAAAGCTTTTATTTTTAAGTAATCTCTGCACCCAACGTGGGGCTTGAACTCACAACCTCGAGATCAATCCCGGCTTATTTGGAATTAAGTAAAAAAATGTTATTTTTGAAAGGTTCAACATACCTAAATTTTAAAGCCTTCTGTAAAAGCATGAATGGAAATTTTTAAGCCCTATTTTATAACAAGTTGTAGTTCTAAATAGGAGCTATGCTTGATATTCATTATCCCAAAATGCATTAACTTCCCGGTATTCTTCACCGTCAGTATTTCTGATGCAAACAGAGACACTTTTACTGTAACATGACATTCTGTGAACTTTTTCTTTCATAAGCTTTGTCTCCCCCAACCCAGCACACAGTGGTCTAAGTATCCTTTACATTTCCATGACTCTCATAAATTATGCTGAGCTCATACTAAATGGACTGACAGCACACTACATGAGACAGGCTACGTTATCATTCTGAGGGAGTTTACAAAATATTCATGTAACTTTCAGTGTGATAAAATTAGTTCACTTAAAACTATTTAAGTGAACTTTCATCATACCTAATCTTGAGACACAGAGGCTTGTAAAACATATCTTGCTTCCATACTTTGATGTCCTGTTTCAAGATCTAGTTTTATCCTGGCATCATCTCTAAACTTTAACACTGTAATAATCTAGGGCACCTGGCTGGCTCAGTCAGTGGAGCGTGTGGTTCTTGATTTCGGGGTTGTGAGTCCAAGCCCCGTGTGAACATGGAGCCACTTAAAAAAATAAAATAAAACAAAGGTCGAAAAAGAAATACTGTAATAATCTAAAATCTTCAGCTCCAAAGAATCCGATTTATGTAAAAGACAAACAAGAAATGGAATCCATTACTAGCCCCTAAAAGATCAAAGGAACTAAGAATTGTGACAAGGGAGAAAGGACTTCTAAGAATAGGGAAAATTGGAAGGAAATTGGAAAACCCTTTCTAGAAAACATCTGGATCCTGACCGCCATAAAGAGAAAACAGCAGTCTCAATTCCAGCTAGCAATTTTTAGGAGTACTGTATTTCTAACTTAATGGGTCTCTTCTCAGAATAGTGTTTTCAAATGCACAAAATATAGAAACTTACACAGAAAACCCATCTTTAAAGTTATCAAAAGAGTTTAAAGTATTATGTTGCTTTACATTAAGTAAAAAGATCTAGCAGTCTAGTGACTACTGTTAATTTTGAAGTAGTGATTAGCATGAACAATACTTTGAGAGATATTGTAACTGTAACAATTTGAAGCCATCTGCGATATCCCTTGGAGACACATCACAGGCACTGCTAAAACTACCACATGACATTCACAGAAGGAAATACTGTATTTAGCTGGAGAGCTGTGAAAATAAAGATGGAATTAATTTCTTTCCCATCCAAGTTCATGGGTCTCCAGACTGCTCCTACTCTAGACACTCTGTTACTTATTTGGCTTGCTGATCTCTACCTTCGGACCGACTGTCTCCAGACAGTCACCCAAGAGCAGGTTCTTACCCAGGGGACCACATACTCCATAGCAGAAATCTTCTCTCTGGCAAGGACTCGGGTGGCAGGCCTGTGTGTGTCCCTGACCGTAGCTGACCAACTGCTTAGAGCTGCCAGTCAATCTCTCCAGGCACCATGGAAGTGAGGGTGAAGTTGGCTGGGTAGACAGACAGACAGACAGACAGAAAGTAGGCGCAGGGAGAAATGGGAAACAGAGACAAACTAGAGAAGCTGTTTCCGAGCTGGCCAGCTCCCACTACCAGCTGTTCCTGGGGGGAGGGGGAGGCCATCCATACCCCCTCCCTCCCTCAGGTTAACTGGGGGCTCCCATATACTTACGATAAATTCCCCTTTTGCTCCAGCAACCAAAAGAGCCTTAACTGAGTCAGGCCCTGAAAATATTTGCCAAACTATGCGTGTAACTGCTCACACGCAAACCACTCAAAACCACAGCTACCGGAGCGCCAAATCAATATAGACTGACAGTGACAAGAGCTTATTTTCCCATAATTAGCAGCAATATAAACAGCATCCTTCTAAGAAGTACATGAGGTATCTACATTTTAATGATGTTGCAGTATCAGCAGACACACTCCTGTTTCACTTTCCTGCAGCAGCCTTACCTAAGCTTAACCGCCGCTGGTTATTTGGGCAGCTTTACAGTGTATTTTCAGAAGACAGCCAAGATGTACAGATAGTGTGTGGCTTTATATTTATGCTGCCCATTAGATGAGGGCAAGAGTCACAGGGACAGACACTTCTCATTTATATGTGGAAAACAAAACAAAACCCCTGTGCTTTGATGTTTAGTGTTTTTGCTTTTAATTAGCAACAAGCTGATTTCTTTCTTGCTTTCTAATTTTAAGAGGAGGGAAGAAGCCTCAGACTAAAGAATATCCAGGAACAGCAATGAACTAGTCCTTAATCCTCATCAGATTTCAGATATACTGAGGGTCTACTTAAAAATTATCTTGGAGCATGAGGCGCCTGGCTGGCTCAGTCAGTAGGGCACGCAACTCTGGATCTCAGGGTTCTGAGTTTGAGCCCCATGCTGGGTGTAGAGATTACTTTAAAAAAATTAATTAAATCATTAAAAAAAATTATTCTGGAGCAACCTATCTGTACCTCTGTGGGTGATTTCTATCTGTTCTCTACCAAGTGATATGACGGACTTAAGAAGAGCTCCTAGCCAAACCCTGCCTTTGTCTTCTGTCATCCTAAATAATTTAGATTGCCTAATTTTGGCCTCAGCTTTCTCAGCTGATGGTCTACATCCAGATGTTACAAAGTCTAGCTAGCCAGCATTACCCTAAATGGTGCAATCTTTGTCTTTCAAATACTGAAAACTTTAGGTTGGCATTCCAAGAGTTTTAGTCAAAAGTATGATTACTTACAGCGACCAATGAGAGACTTAGCCAACGGCCTTTTCTTATAAGGGCAGTATATTTTTGGCAAACTATAAAATATTTTGTTTCTTTTATAAGGGTATAATTTTCTGTGTGTACAGTTTTTGCTGAACATAAGTCAGTTCTTTCTTTGTGGTCATGCAAACTGAAGCAGTAACAAACCAGATGTTTCATGGACTTATTTTCTTGAGCGAATCAGGCTTGGTTGGGACTTCTGGACAGTCTGGCTATCTTTAATACTCTAGGATTATAAGAATTTCCAACGCTTTCCCAAAATAGCTTCACGATTCTGATTTCACGAAGGAATGGAATGCTGAAACAGGGATGAGTTCCAGTAATTCCTCTTTACCATAAACTACTAAGATTCCATCTTTATTTCATCAAATGCTGAAATTGTATATCAAATTGAAACATAGATGCAAATGCGAATGGTTGAAAAGTGACAAAATATATTTCTACATACATAATATTCTCTTTTAAGAACTTCAAATTAGGGCACCTGGGTGGCTCAGTCAGTTAAGCACCCAACTTCAGCTCAGGTCATGATCTCACAGTTCATGAGTTCAAGCCCCACACTGGACCCTCTGCTGTCAGCACAGAGCCTGCTTTGAATCCTCTGTGTCCCTCTCTCTCTCTCTCTCTCTCTCTCTCTCTCTGTCCCTCCCCAGCTCTCTCTCTCTCAAAAAAAGAAAAAAAAAAAAGTTTTACTTTTGGTGACTACACACACTAGGTACTCAATAGATGCTTGATGCATGAATGAATAAAAAAAATTAAAGACTGTTTTAAACAATGGTTAAGGTGAAGGATTTAGCTAAAGACTACCAAAAGCACATCTCAATTTTTAAAAAAAAAACCAAAAATTTCTAACCACAGTATATACAAATTACTACACTCTTTTCACTGAAGGTAGTTTTTTAATTTTAAAAAGTTACTAAATATTATATCCCTCATAAAGCTATCACAAATAACTTTTCTATTATCACCTCCCTCGTATAGGTCTCATATGAAACTTAACCAAAAAACCTTCCAAGCATCTTACAAGAACAGTAATCTCCGGTTCGGGTAAACTACAGAGAATGCAGCCAGGAGTGTAAATCAGTCCCATAAAGCATTTCCTTACGTACCTAACACATGGCCCAACTTGCCACCCTCCTATCTCCTCCTGCTTCTCCCCAACCTCGCCTGCTTTCCAGGCAATCACCTGGAGTCCTGCTTTTCTCAACTGCTTTTTCTTTCGCCTACAAAAATTGGCTACCATTTGTGTTTAATAATCAGCCCTTTCTAAAATGCTTTATCTAGGGGCGCCTGGGTGGCTCAGTCAGTTAAGCATCTGACTTCGGCTCAGGTCACGATCTCGCGTTCTATGAGTTCGAGCCCCACGTCGGGCTGTGTGCTGACAGCTCAGAGCCTGGGGCCCGCTTCAGATTCTGTGTCTCCCTCTCTCTCTGACCCTCCCCCGTTCATGCTCTGTCTCTCTCTGTCTCAAAAATAAATAAATGTTAAAAAAAATTAAAAAATAAAGAAAAATAAAGAAAATGCTTTATCTAATTACCAAATCACTCGACAGCTGGTGACAAAACAATTGTATGATCCATGCACTATCAACTTACAGATATTTCCAAGCTAATCCTACAGTACCATCAAGTACTTATCACTTTTAATTCTCCAAAAGTAGATTTGAATCTACTGATGGGAGACCCCTTTTTAAAGAACTCACTGTAAAGCCAGTATGAAAAATCTTCTTTAAGAAGTTTAGATAACAACTTTACCACCACCACTGCACAGAATAAACACAAACAAGTTACAATGCATTGCACTGACAGGCACTTTGTGATAATCACTCAAGCGCTCTAATCAAATAAAACTAAGAATGTCATAGACTTGATAGCTACCCACAACAGAAGCCCATGTATAAAGAATTCATAAAACAGGGCAGGTTATTTCCTGGAAGTTAGCGGTAAAGCCAGAGCAGTAACCCAAAATCTCCACCTCTGAAACAAAATCTCTCACTTTAGTCACTATTTATACCTGTAGTCAGAAGGGAGATATTCAGACATACCAATTAGTGATCATCAAAAATGACATCGTCCTACAAAAGTAAAGAATATGGAAATGTGGGAACACTTTATTAAAAATGTAACTGTTGTACTGTCAAATAAAACTGTGTCAGAGAAGAACATGATGTAAAAATAAAATTGGGGACCTTCCCAACTATAAAAGAAAAAAGAATGAAAAAAAAGGCAGTCGTAATACCTATTAAGAATATAACAGAGGTGATGAACAAAAGCAGACCAGGATGTCTTAAATTTCCCTTTAATTCTGTCCTACACAAAGAACAAGAAACTTAATCCATGCATTCACCTCACATAACCCAACTAAAAAGTAAAAATCAAACAGGAGTCAAAAGTCTCACCCTGTAAGTAGTGGCTCTGAGGACACTGACTGTAGAGGTCACCTACTGACCGCCAGCATTGGCTGTGGGATCTGGGTGGCGACGTTGGCAAGGCCTCCCTGCCTGCTCTTTTCACCCTGGGGAAAAGGCCAGGGCCTGACCCAGGAGAGGAACACCAGACTCCGATCTCTTAGTGACACTTCCAACAATGAATTTGCATTTCAACACAGGTTATTTTAAAAAAATCAGGCTTAAGGGTAGATCGGTAATTAAAATGAAAAAGGTGGAAAGAGAGGAGCATGAATTTAAACATGTCTACTGCAAATAACAATGAACTCACAAGCCCTGGTGCCCACCAACAAGTCAAAGAAGCCAAATAAGTCAAACAAACTGAAGGCTAGTTCAAAGGGCAGCATTCCAATCGGAAAGAGGGAAAGATATGCACACACAAGCAATTCCGGTGCTAGAGAACAGTGCTCAAAACAACACAAAAGCCTGTTTCTCTACTATGGGGAAACAATAAATTGGAAATTCACCCTCTCCAAAATCTAGTACAAGGGAAAAATGAACAGATTTATATCAAGCTGTATAGGCCACGCTCTGTTGCCAAATACTCAGATTCGTCGGAGGATCTCCTGTTCTAAAACTATGAATAACATATTTGCGTCCACTTATTCACCTATGTGGGACCTCCCCACTCAGGGGACGCCAGGGTACACACAAAGTGTGTGTCTCACATTAGGCTACATTAACAGTACAGAACACCTGGTCATGAATTAAGCACATGGCCCTCTTCATGGACGATAAGGCCCATGAAATCAGCGCCAAAGCGTTTCACTGACTTCGGGATGGCACAGTGGGCGCGATGCTGTGAATGTTTACACCTGTGAACACAGCCAGTTTTCACAGCTATTCAGGGTTCTTTTCAATTTTACAAACGTAAGGCAGAGTCCTACAAACTTTTCCAAGGATCACGCCAGACATGACTACCTTCTTGAAGGGTACCTATGCTCAGATAAATGTGAAGAACCAGCTTGCAAATCCCTCCATAGTCTTTCCTCTCCTGATTTGCTCTGACTTCCCAGCATCGCACGACTATCAGTGGATTCTGACGTATCAATAAAAAGCACAATCATCAGTAAAGAGAGCTTATGGGAGGGACTGGTCCCGCCCTCCATAAGCAAGAAATGACCGTTTGGGTAACCAGGTAAGGCAAGAGTGCCAGTCTGACTCAAAGAGAACGTGTCTGCATTACACCCCTTGGGCGGAAGGCTGCTGCCGATGGCTCTTCACAGCACACACTCAGCATGAGGCTGCTTCTCGAGGACCGGGAAGAAGCTCCTCACAGGTCTGCACCTGGCTTGTCTCTTTCACACGTACCCCGGGTCTCCCACCACATCTGACCCCCAGCAGCCTTCCCCTCAATAATGTTTGTGGCACCTGGCACTTCATCCAAGGCAGGCCCCGGAAATCAGCACCTTGGAGGGCTAGGATTCTCAGGCCTTACCAACAGCTAAGCTTTGAACACTCGTCATCTTTCCCTGAAATACCTTCTCTTTAAAGGATAGTGTGTTTCTGAGTCCCTTACTTTGTAGAAACATGTTGACCTATTTATGAAAAACTGGGTTGGCCTCATATTGATGTGTAATATTTTAAAAGGGCCTGTGGCCTGCTTTCAGATTTATAAAGTTTTGAAGGGGGTGAGGGGTGGGGTCCCAGAAATGAAAGTGAAGTATGGGAAAGGGAAGACCAAGAAGGACCTGAAACACTCTTAACGGGCTTATGGAAAGCTCTCCTATAAACACATTCCCAAGAGAAAATCTTACCCGTGCTGTTTTGCCCAATGTGACCTTCCCACAAAGTACTCAATGAGAAATCAACTCATGAAAAATAAAAACACTCAGAGGTGACTAGATCTTAAATCTCAAAGGAAGCCTGATAAAAGATGCCCCTTCACCCTCCACTGTGCCCGGTCAAGCCCAGTAATCATTCAGCAGATGTGGATCAGGGTCCACAGTGAGCACAGCCAGTCTGGAGACAAGGATTCCACGGGAGGATGCGGACCCACGCAAGGAGCCTGGGTCCCCAGGACTAGCTAATTGTTCACGGTAAACAGCAAGCAGACCGAGAGCAGCATCACGAACACGGCCTCCTCTGCAGCGGCCTGTGCCCACACGCCACCCGCACACAAGCACGCTGCGGCTGCAAGAGCGCATGGGCCGTCCTCCTCCTGCTCCTCCCCTGCTGCTCCTCCCCCCCCCTCCTCCTCCTCCTGCTCCCCCTCCTTCCTCTCCCCACAATGTTCTACTAGACAGGACGTGGGCGCCTCTGGCCCATGTTTGTTGACTTCATAGTTACCGCTTCACGGCAGCCTCCTGCCACTGGACACTGGGATGCAGCGTTCACCTTCTCGTTCATTCGGCAAACATTTAGTAGGCACCGACTGGGCGCTGGGGATATACGGGTGAGTAAGATTCGGCCTCCATATAAATCACAGCTTAGGAAATAAAATCTCAGGAGGAAATTATATGACGCGAGGGCCACGGTGAGTCGATGGGATTATGAAGAATAATATGCCAGCTTTAGGGAAAGGGATTACATTACCTTCAAAAGAAGAACCATCAGGTTTATCTGCTAAACCAAATTTATTAGAATCACCATAAAATGAAAATTTTGCATTAGATAAAACTATGGTGCAGGAGCTGACGGGATGGGACCTCGTGCCTCGGGGCAGAGGAGGAAGGGGGCGCCACCAGGACAGTGCTTTCCTCCCAGCTCAAGACAGTTTGGGTGCCCTGCACAATCCAGACTCTCCACGGGGAGCATCCCTGCCCCAGGAACCAAACTCTTCTCCCAACTGCCTCCAGCAAGGTCTACCAATGCCTATGCGTGGCACTGTCACTTTTGAATGGCTGAAGAAGAGAAAACAAGAGAAATGCAGGGAAAAAAGGAAGAAATGTGAAAAAGAGGGATTTGCAAAAGAAAGGTAAGAAGCCCACTTAGTAAAGCGAGGCGTTCATTCATTTAATAAGTCTGGAATCTGTGTGCGAGCCCCTCACAGCCAACCCGCCATCCCGTTCCAGCAGACTTTATCAGCTCTGGAAGCTAGAAAAACAGAGACTTGTGGAGAGAGTTCACACAATCTGAATGAGGGCACCTGACAGCTATTTATAGGGTCCAGGGGCCTTTTTGAAAAGCTCACTTCTGGGCAGATGGGGCTGTGTTTGAGAAGGGCTGAGGCTGTAAGAATGACCTCTGGGTGAGTCACGTGTAAACAGAGGAAAGTCCCTCTGAAGGGCACAGAGACATAGAGCCTCAGAAAGAAAGATGGATGGTCAACAGGAAGAATAAAATAAAAATACAGCTACTGGGAAGTTTAGGGGGGTACTGCTTTCATTCATCTGTTTTTCTTGAGAGTGTCCTTCCTTGACTGAGAGATGGCTAACTCCACAAACACTGCACATCCAAGGGCCTAAGGAAAAGGGGCTGTTTTCTTGCTCATGGTTTCGGGGCCTCTCGTGCCCTTAGTACATTTAATAAACAATTCAATGGGCAAAATGGCAGTGTGACACTTTAGGGCACGGGCCTATATGTGAAAAGCTGAATTTGAATTAACCACTCACACACTCCTAAGAGGAAATTCCTCCTGCAGACGCAACGGACAAGGGAATAATTTTAGAAGATCGTTAAGAGGAAAAGGACAATCACACCAACACCAGTAGGTCAGCTGAGAGAGACAGAAGAGGAGTCACTCCAACTCTGACCAAAGACAAAAGAGTAGACCACCCTACCAATGAGAAATAGGTTCATGGAAAGCCACCCAGTGACTCTCCAAACCCATTTGGCTGGGAGGTCATGGTCCGAGCCCTTCTGAAGCAATCTCAGGAGAACTAGATCCAGGGCTTTGACACCAGGAGCCTTCCTGCCCTTGAGGCAAATTGTATCTTGGGCAGATTCCAGGGTCAGTCTGGCCTCACCACCACGGCAGGTGGCTTTACAGAGCCAAATAACCTCCCCTCAAGCCACACATTTTGATCATTGGGTAATTTCATCCCGATTCCCTCGGGCCAGTGCCGATACACTGGATAATCCCCATGAGGGTGAGTCAGCCTTGCTGAATGGTGTGCCATGTTTATCAGAGAAATTAAGGCTTCATCACGTTTTTTCTTCACTCCTATCATGGCTCCAAGGCCTCTGATAAGATGGTTTTTCTGATGCTTTTGATATAATCATTAAACACTTTTTTTTTTAATTTTCTGGCACTGCCATAGGGGTGTCAAAGGATTTAAGTCATCTGAATGATTCATCCTGAAGGAGGAATTACTACATCCAGTGGAGTCGGGTTCACAGGTGACCTGCCTGTTCCACTGCTGGGTGGCATCAGAAACTGCCATCAGCACAAGGGGCACAGGCTGGTGAAGAAACGCTCAAGCATAGAAAAGTTCAAGGAGAAGTGTCCTGGACTGTTAACGTCTGGACTCAGTTTAAAACACACACACACACACACACACACACACAAGCAGTTCAGGAATAGTCTGGAAGCTGGAAAACTAACTTGTTAATCTCCTTTGCAAGTTACTATTAAAGTACAGCGCATGAAAATGAGACTCATGAAAATGTATGTAGGGACAGCCTGTTAAGATTCCTGAATACTTTAAGAATGTGAGAATAAAGAAATCTAAAAATTATGTTAACATACGTGTAACTACAAGAACCTAAAAAACAAGGTAAGTTTTACTGAGTCTTTAAACTACACTCACAGGGTTATCATTAATCCTTCCTTAATTTGAAGTAGTTTACGTATACATCCACTCTGCCCACATGCACAATGTAAATGTTAAGCCACTGGGTGTGTGTGCGTGCGCGTGTGTGCACACCAGAATGCAGTCGAGCTGCGTTTCCCCACAAGAGACACAGAATAACTGTCCTCAACAATCGTCCAGAATTATCCTACGTCCAGAATCATCCTACAGTCTTTAACAGTTGCGCGTCAGTCCACAGACTAAAACAGGAAACGACAAAACAAATTTCAGAAAAACTCTTACAGAAAATACCCTTTGCATCATCATAAAATAAGACACCTTGGAAGTGAATATGTTGTCTGAATCTACACGGTCTTGTAATATTCCTTTGTGAGCAAAGCTCCTAGACGACGACTCAATTTCCATCAAAGCCAGGAGATAAAAATTATCCCTGACTGGTACCATCAAATAATAAGGGAGAGTATGAAATCTAGAACTGGAACTGGGGGAAAAAAAAGCAAATTACAAATGGGTCCCTAAAGCAGAAGTAGAAAGGACACTCCTACCATGCTTCAAATATTTTCCCCACCTCACACTGCTGCCACTGGGTACTGTGTGTGACATATGTAACACCCATTTTAAACCTTGGTATGAAGTCTGCCATTTTTACAGGTGTAAGAACAAAGTAAGAACCGATATTTTAAAATGTTCTCAAGTGTCAGTACAAAGAATATGGGCTAGAAGAGTGTTAGATTACAAGCCATCTGTTCTGATAATTTACGATGTGATTTCTCTAATCTCCTTCAACACTACACAACATCTCTATGGCAACAAGTAGCTTCAAATTCAAGTTTGGAGCGCCAATTATGCCTTTAGTCTGCTCGTATAGCAGAAAGGAAGACTGGTCGGCGAGTTCCTCAATGAACCAGGATCTTCTCCTTCAGGAAGGCTGTTCCTGTCACAAATGAGCTACACTCAACTTTCTCCGTTATCTCCAGATACGTAAATGAGATGATTCTGTAAACTGCACATATCACACCTTACACAGAACTGGCCATGGCCCGATAACCCACAACCAATTCGTGTGCCTTGCCATAACAGAGTGGTTCCTACACCGTTGTGCACCTGAATTACCGGTAGGGCACATCCAAAGTCCAGATTCCAGGGCTCTATTCTAAAACTACTCCATCAGAATCGCTAGGGATTCTGTAATTTAAAGAAACTTTCCAGGTGGGGCACTTAGCTGGCTCAGGAGGAAGAGCATGCAACCCTCGACCTCAGGGTTATCGGTTCAAGTCCCATGCTGGGTGTAAAGATTACTAAAAAAAAAAATTTTTTTTAACTTTAAAAAAAGAACTTTTCAGGCAATTCTGACGTAGTCCAGTTGAAGAACCACAGGTGTAGATGACAAGCATCTGTGGTGCCCTGTGCTGGCAGCCCAGCAGCTCCTACTCAGAAGGACTAACCCCATCCCAACAAAACCTGACGCAGAGCGCTGTCCACACCAGGTGCCCTGCCAGCACTGACAGCCAGCGTGAGGCCAGAAGAGGATGGACAAGTGCCGTTTCCCAAACTAAGTGAGGCCTGAGTTGAGTCAGTTAAGACAGCCAAAAAGATGAGGGAACACCCAATACAAAAACAGGTGGCAGACCACAGACACAGAATGGGGGAGGGGAGCACGGGGCTCACAGAGGCTGATAGGGCCACGCCGACCAGAAGCTTCTCCCGAGGCTGGCCCAGCTAGCCCGGATGGTGTGACGAGGTCTGAAACTCAGAAATGTGTGTCCATGACTCACACAAGGCCTTGGTCACAAAGCACCCTTTCTAGACCAGCAAAGAAAAAGAAGAGTGTAGGTCATGGAGAACAGAGAATGGTTCTTCCCTAGACTTTACTAAAACCCTCATCTGTGACACAGGAAAATACCACATCCATCGAGAATATGCGATAAATGAGACCTAATACTCTATGCCTTTTAAGGAGCATCTCGGATTTCATTTTCACCTTGAGGGCGATTCCAATTAGGTAGACGTGAGCGAGTTGATCACCTCTTACAATTTTAATTTCTACATTATTCCCCAGCACATCTTTAAAAGAGGCCAAAAGAGGGAATCTGCCTAATCATCTTGCCTCTTTAGAATATAAACTCCCACTGGCCAGAGTATTATTTCTGTCTTCTCCAGCTGTACGGCACCTGGCATGTTGATGCTGCTCAGGGATAAACAGCCCATTCATGACACAGTCCCATGTATACTGAATAATGCCCATAAAGTCCTTTGAAGATGAAAGCCACTTCAAGTGCTAAGTAATTCTGAGTTAGGCATTTAAGACTGAGAAACAAAGATGACAGACCAAACACCATAAAAAGGTCACCTCCCAGCAGGAAGGCTCTTGTTCTGCCAGACCTCTGGTCCTTTCGCAGGCATGCCACACAGCAGACCAACCCCAATGTGCTTTATGTGTTTTTAATGTATATAATCAGGGGGAAAGGCTTCAAAATGCTACAAAGCATGGAAGTCTTCAGTGGCTCAGGGGTGGGGAGAAATGAGTTGTGGGTTGTTTTCTCATTTCTTCTCTACATTTGGAAACTTGGCGACCAATGAGCCCTCTTTAAAAAAAAAAAAAAGTCTTCATGGTTTGTTTCTTTCAGGGACCATCCCCTAAAGTAATTTCAAAGCCCCACAAATTTTTCCTTTCTGAGAAGTCTCCTAAGTGGAAGCTAAAATACTCTGCATGAAGTGTCATCTCGATTCTAAAACAGGCACAATGAAAATTACAGCAGAGCATATGCGATTTTATGCAAATTCATAGTTTCTGTCTTAGAGTCTAACACGTACTCCACGTCTCAGTCGTGTATGCGAGTGAGCAGAACGGATGCCAGTGTTCACGAATACAGAACTCACACTAGCAAGAGCACCCTGCCTGCAAGTTCTACTGCAAAGACATTGTCTCTCCCTGCAACCTCCCCAGAGCGTTTATTAGAAAGACTAAAGTACCATCAGCTTGAACTATTTCAGGTGTGCCTTCCACTATCCCACAACACCCACCCAAGCAAAGGTGTCCTGTCCTCTTTGACTGAAACCCTCTAAAGCTTTCACCGATAGTTAATCCAAAGTTTTCTAAGAAATCACCAAATATACCATCAAATCATAACTGAACTCCATCAGATCTTACCCATAATACTACTCTCTTTCAAAGGAGTCATTTCATTGCTTTCCCTCCCTGACACCAAAAAAACAGGAAGTAGGAAGCTCCCTAATGGTGTCAAAGGCCTCGGTGTGATGTGCACAGCAGAGCAGGGGAAACCATCAGCAGGCTGACCCTGAGTTCACCCAGATACCCACTTTTGAAAGAAGGTCACTATGCACTTGGCATCCTCACGTCTGTCCCTAGGAGCTACCTGATCTGCGGCAAGTTAAAAAAACCTCTCCGAGCTCCCTTCCTCAGGTATCAAATGGATGTCACTTCACTATGTACCTTGCAGGGGACTAGGAAAATTAAATAGATGGTGCACAGTAAGCACTCAATAAATGAAGCTGTTTGAGAATATGAAATGTGTTACCAATTTAGCCATGACCTTTTTTCTTCTTCTGTTAATACATAACTTACATACTACAAAATTCACCGTTAAAGTATACCATTCATGGGGCACCTAGGTGGCTCAGTCGGTTAAGCGACCGACTTCAGCTCAGAGCAGGACCTCACCGTTCATGAGTTCAAGCCCTGTGTCAGGCTCTGTGCTGACAGCTCAGAGCCTGGAGCCTGCTTCAGATTCTGTGTCTCCCTCTCTCTGCCCCTCCCCTGTTAGTGCTCGCTTGCTCTCTAAGAATAAATAAACATTAAAAAAAATTTTTTTAACAAATAAAGTATACCATTCACAGCAGCTGAGTGGCTCAGTCAGTTAAGCATGGACTTTGGCTCAGGCCATGATCTCACAGTTTGTGAGTTTCAACCCTGCATCGGGCTCTCTGCTGTCAGCTCAGAGCCCACTTTGGATCCTCGGTCTCTCTCTCTCTGCTCCTCCCTCGCCCGTGCTCTCTCAAAAATAAATAAAACGTTAAAATAAAAAATAAAGTACACCATTCAGTGGTTTTTAGTACATTCAGTGTTGTGCAACCATAGCCACTACCTAATTTCAGAACATCTTCATCACCCCAAGACTTTCTCCAGATTGCCTGACCCATTAGCAGTCATTCCCACTCTCCCTAGGCATGACCTTTTATTCTCCAAATTTTCTAAATATCAAAAGCCTTTCCTGGGTGTCTGGCTGGCTCAGTTGATGGAGCACTCAACATCTGATCTCAGGGTTGTGAGTTCAGGCCCAACACTGAGCATGAAGCCTATTAAAAAAAAAAAAAAAAAGCATAAAATATTAGTAAGCAAATTATGATTCTTCTTTCTTGCTAAAATGTCTAGTTGTAGAACTTCTACAAGTACAGAGGCCAAATTTTCCAGAACAAGATCAAATACGCATGAGGACATTTATAGGAAATACAGAACACAATGCAGGAAATCAAGACTATTTCCCAAAATCAAGGCCCTATGTTCTGTCATCTTTTAATGTTGGAAAACACCAAACAGCAAATACTTTGCCTGTAACATAAGATCTGCACCAGCCGTTCCACAATTTCTAGAACTGAGTACACGCAAACGCACTTCCCGCACTTCCAGAAACCCCGCACTTCCCGGAAACCCCGCACTGAAGCAGAAACCACGTTGCTGCCACATTAAATTCATGCAGGTGGTTTCCGAGCAGAAACACTTAACTCAATGAAGGGCAGCAAGCAACAGTCTCCCAAGTCCTGACTCATGACTTCCTCCAACATAGGAACTCCGCTCCTTCCCCAATCAGGGGACTGTGGATTCCTGAGAAAGGACCCCACCCATCGAGGGCCCATGGCCCTCTCACCACCCACTCTGCATCTCAACGCTTTCCTTTCTCTTCTTCCTCCATTTGGGCAATTAGTACCGAGAGGAAGATGATAAACTGTCTTTCCCATAACAGGTGTCATCTTCATAAACTGTACTTACCAGAAATTAATCTCCCTTTCTTATTTGGCAACTCCTTATTTTTCAATTTTGTGCTCCAACATCACCAGAAAGTGAGCTGTTGATGGAGTCTGGCAGCTCTTTTCTTAAACATGCCTCTGGGGAGTTCCAGCGCATGACTTCATCTGTTTTCTTTGGATGATTAACTGACAAAGCCCTGAGCTGAAAAGCTGACCACTAACTGCCGATTTGAACAGTTTAAACTTGAAGATGTAGGTTCGCTTATCGCAGTGGTGTCGGCTAGAATTTGAAACTACTTTCCGCCTATTCTTGGATTGAGCGAGTCAGTAAAGATCATGAGAGTTAAGGGGAGCCTTCAGTGTTCAAAAAGGAAATTGCAAATTTGGGAAAGGGAAGATTAAATGCACCCTGTGGCTCTGGACTGGAATTGAAGGCATGAGTTTTAACTCATGGTTGTTATTCTATTTTTTCTAATTTTTTAAAAATGTTTACTTATTTTATTTTGGAGACAGAGCGTGCATGGGGAGGGGCAGATAGAAAGAGACAGAGAATCCCAAGCAGGCTCCTTGCTGTCCGCGCCAGCCCCCATGCAAGACTTGAACGCATGAACCATGAGATCATGACCTGAGCCGAAATCAAGAGTTGAGAACTAACTGAGCCACCCAGGCGCCCCCACTCATGGTTACTTTAGACAGACAGATGCAGAGATAGTGACATGTGTGCATCTGTGACATTATATACGCATGTGTATACATACACAAACACTTCCTAGCCCTGGCCACTGACTGGTTCTAGACGCAATAATGACACCCCTGTACCAATGAACACACTTAGGCCCAGACTGTGTTTCTAAATACCATTTCTCTACTAAAATGAACCAGGGTGTCTTGAAGAAGCGGCTGATTACACGGCTGCAGTAAGAAAAGTACAACACAAGCCTGGAACATCTTATTGTGTCAGAAAATAGCAAAGAGCTCAGAAAATGACAGTGACAAGTCACAAAAGATAAAGGAGCCAGTCTGAAAGGACTCCCACTGGCCAAATCTTGGAAAATTTGAGCATCAAACGAAAAAATGATAGCAAAGGATTATAACCTATTGTATACAATAGGACCCCAGGAGGACATATTTACATAAATAAATAAATAGGGCAGAAGGAAAAGCTCTTCCTTATCGTAGAAAGTCAGGGAAACACAAGGAATAATGAAGTTCGAAAAATCACCATTTCACAACCATCCGAGTAATCACTGATTCCAGCAAAAATCATCTACAGATGCTACAACCAGCAAATGAAAGTCAGGAAAGGAGCAGGATTTGACATAGTCTCAAATCATCTCGCAACAAAACATTAACTGTAAGGAAACACTACAGTGGAGAAACCCGGTAGTCACCACCTGAACCAATGCCCCACGTGGGGCTGCTGACAGCTGCATCCCTGACAGGGCGCTCTGGGACCTTCTGCCACAAAAGCACAACCTGGATCTAGTCACAAGGAATCGTACCACCCACACTCAGGAACGGTCACCCAAAGAACTGACTGGAATCTTCGAAATACAGGGGTAACAAGAGAGACTGGAGGAATGTTCCAAATTAAAGAAAACCTAGGAGACACAACAACTCAATGTAGTATGTGGTCCTGGATGGAATTGCTGGACCACAAATACTTTTAATTGCCAAAAAGGACATTTCTGGAACAGCTGGTTACATTTTACTAAGGTCAGTACATTTAGGTAGTAGCATTGTATCAAATTAATGTCCTGATATGGATCATCATGTGAGTGAATGTCACTCCTCTTAGAAAATACACAGCAAGCCACCATGTAGAAGTAAAGGCATCATCAACTCTGAAACTTACTCTCAAATGGTTCAGAAACAAAATCCCATGCAAATTTTATATACATATAAACACACACACACACACACACACACACACACACACACAGAGGGGCAGGGGAAGATCGTGCACACGCATGTGTGGTGAAATAGAAACAGGGAATCTGAATCTGAGTTATTTCTCTTTGAACATGAGTTCTGGCTTCTCAAAACAGACCTACCTGCCCCCACCCCCAAAAATAAACCCCACAAACTTTACACGTAATTAGCAATGAAGACATGAACCAACTAAGCCAAAAGTAACACAGTGAAATCTCACTTCAACTGAGTTGATATGGATTCGAGCTTGGTACCTCCTTTCGTTGGTTTAAAAATCAAAGACAAACCATAACGGCCATGTCAAAAGTAACCCATAATCTCACATTAAACAGCAGGCTAGTCCTATTCTTTTAGTTCCAGAAATTTTTTAAAAACGAGAATTAAATAAAAACGGAAAAACTTGAAACCCTTGGAAAGTCTTTGAGCAAACCAGGAGGAAACAAAAATGTGGATTTCCAGAGCACAATACATCTCCAGGTTATGTAATGTCTACACTCACAACAGCAGCGTTTCCATCATCCCCTGACTGAAATACGAAAACTCTAAGGGAGCCGTGCAGTTGCTGAGACCCACACAGAGACAGAACGTGGTTCCAGTGTGGAAAGGCCGCCGGGAGTCCCTGCGGGCATGAACCTGACCAGCATCCCAGAGGACCAGGCCACAGTAGGGACGGGGACAGGTGAAGTGTCACAGACAAAAATGCACCCCACGGGTGGAGAAATCTACAACACACCGCGCTGAAAGGACGGTGGAAAACAATCCTGTTCCCCAGGACCCCATCATCATCCACACGCACGTTTCCACGAATAACAGCAAAAAAAAAAAAAAAAAAATGAGAGGCTGCAACAAAATAGCTACACGGAGAGAACCAGGAGTCACCACACCCACCTTATAAAATTGTCCCCGGAAGAGCAGCTGAGCATGGCCCGCCCCAGTCCCCCGTCCTCAGAAAGGAAGACCCAGTAATCCTTATAATGTGTCAGACACAGCAAGCTGCCGGCCGCTCCCGCCCTTCTCACACTTCCCTCCGCCAACCCCGACCCGACAGCCACCACAGGGGAGGCCTCCCACCCAGCCCTTGGGGGCAAGTCCACACAGCCAGGGAGCCAGAGGACCAGCCTTTCTCCCCCACCACCAGGATCCCTCCCAAGGATCCCGAGACAGGGGAGAGCCGGCAGAGCAAAACTCACGCAGCCAACATGCCTCAAATGAAGAGCTAGGTTGCTAGGATTATTTATGTAAAAAGGAACATCGGTTTTAATTAGGTGAGAAGAGGACCGGCACAGAAGCTAAATTACAGGGCCCAGACCAACCTGAAAACAAAAACGCCTGCTATATCCTGGAATCTTTCACTCAACTCTGCTTGATGTGTGACTTGTAAATTATAGCTTCGATCCTCAACACACAAGAATATACGTATTCAATTTTAAAGATCTGAAAATTACAACACAGGATCCTATGGGAAGCTGTACAGAGTGAGGGCCCTCTCCACTCCCTCTGTCACGGAGGGCTTTGTGGTCTGGCAGCCCTGGGCGTCAATTCCAGCCCAGGCCCTCACCAGCAGCGCAAACTGGGGTCATTCATTCCACCTCACCAGAGGTTGAGGTGTTCACACTGACCCAGAAGCCAGCACCTGCTGGCAGGGGGGATGTGACTTGGGGCCCTTCCCCACTCATCCTCCCTCCCTCCCTCTCTCTCTCCTGCTCGTTGTGTCGCAAAATAAATAAATAAATAAACTTAAAAAAAAAAGAAACTCAGATGGCGGTAGAGAAAATAGTTAACACCACGACTTCACCAGGTTTTCTTAAAGGACAGCATCGGCATTAACAGTATTTGGGGGGAAAAATAAAGATCGTATTTTAAATATCATCCTGTGAGCTTCCAAGAAAGTTATTGCTTTGTGGACGCACTTATTCTACTCTCCTCTGAAGCATAATTCCAAAGGTTCTATCTGACCCCCTATGACTGGAGGTCCTGGCCTCCCACACGACTGTGGCAGCTGCTGCTGGAGATTTAGATTCCAGCAAGAGCAAAGGCAGCACGGGAGAGGCAGCGGCCGTTCCAGTCTGCCATCTTCCTCGTTTCCCAAAATACGGCCCCAGATCCCCAAGGAAGTTGTCAGAGGAAATTTACAGTGATCTCACCTCAAGCCTGCGTCAGGTTTGCAGTCAAAGGTTTGCAGCAGTTTGGTTCAGGAGACAGGTGCCATCTCACCTACAGGCTGGTCCCTTCGGTGAGACGGGACTTCACACAATGCCATGAGGAAGGAGAGAAATGCCTGGCAATGAACCCTGCGAAGTTTGTTCTCGGGAACTACAGTTAAATATTGAGAAAGAAACACATACACAGACCAGCTAACAAAATGCTGAAATCAAGGACTCTGTCACAAAGCCCCTCCCCTGTGAGAGCAGAGGCAACCAACCCATCAGGGGACAAGTGAACTCAACTGCCACATGAAAAAAAAAAATGTATGGCCTGGAAACCATCAAATTAGTATCAGTTCTCAAGGCTCCTGAACCCAAGACATATGAGGACAAGTGCAACAGCACTGAGATGGAGGTGAAATAACGCTAAAAGTCATGTGTGAAATACATCGTGGCTCTGTGCGATCTGGTCTCTCAGTCAGTGGTCGTCCCTGGCATGCCAGCTGTCATCACTGCGGTACTGAAAAGGGCGTTGAGGGCTGGAGATAACTTCTCATAGTTTCAAACGAGAAACATCTATCTGTTTAGTATCAGGCTAATGAGGAATTTATTCCAGTTATTTGGATGCCAAAATATTAAGTAATTTAAACTGCACAGACTTCATTACATGAGACTAATTAGAAATATTTATAATAACATTCCGGTCAAAGTATTGTTTCCCAGTATCTGTATGTAACTTCAGAACAAATAATAGAAGAATTAGACTTTGGGGCCTTTACCAAACTAATAAAGTTATCCAAAAACTTTTATGTATATATATATATATACATATATATATATATATATATATATACACACACATATGCACATTTATATATATATATATATAAATATACATATATATATATGTGTATATATATATATATATATATACACACATTTTTTTCCCCTGTAGATCCTAGCATATCTGTCATGCAGAACAAGGACTAAGTAAATGCAAGGAAGAAAACGTAAAACTTTCAGAATCTGAATAAGCCAGGAGTGCCCTCCCATAGGGTTGCAGAGGTGATGTTCCACAACAGCTGGCAGTAAAGAAGGAATCCTTGAAAGGTGGATCAATGTCAGACTAGGAAGTACAAGGAATAAACAATGGAAAACAACTTCTTACAAGCATTTCACATGCATAATTTGCAAATTAAAATTAAAACACTTTGCCCTAGAGCACACATGTCATTCATACACGTGACTTCGCATATACTAGGGGACATGGGTTCTTTTAAAATAGATTTCAGGGACGTCCCGGGGGGCTCAGTCGGTTGAGCAGCAGACATTGGGTCAAGTCATGACCTCACAGTTCACTTTGCGGGTTTGAGCCCCAAATGGGGCTCTGCATCAGGCTCTCTGCTGTCAGCACAGAGCCTGCTTCAGATCTGCTGTCCCCATCTCTCTCTCTCACCCTCCCCTGCTCAAGCTCTCTCTCTCTCTCTCAAAAATAAACATAAAAAAAAATAAATTTCAAATATCAGTGTCTGATATATTCCTACGTTCCTTCTTGCTTTGAGACCACCATTCCACAGAATCCCAAAGTGAGGTGTTTTCCAAGATCTATACATACATACATAGACACGAAAAAAAAGAAGATACCAAGAAACCCTATCTAAAATTATTCAAGGATTATACTTTCAAATTTGAATTGTGTTTTTCCCAAGTTCAAGAATAGCTTTATTTTGTGGTTATGAATCTTAAATGCGGGGACTAACGCTTTATAAATGCATTCATCAATCATCAATACTGCAGCAAAGTGAGTTCTACCTGAGAAGGCCCAAGAACAGAGGGCTAATGGCCTCACACAGAAACAAATGTGGGAATAACACCCTCTGCCCCAAATGAAACTTATCCCTGGAAATTCCTTCTGTAACACCGGGAATACTGAGACAGTACAGACCATCCCACATTTACTACTCTTCTATCTGGACAGCGACAAAAACTCACCAGAGTGGGTAAATTTGAAGCAGGAAAAATGGTGACTGTTCATATCTAAAGATAGGGCTTAAGTCAGCAGACTTGACTTACATGCCATATGGATTCCCCAAGTTAACGCTTCTTGCAGAACCCAAGAAAAGGATATTTATTTCCTCACAACTACCTTTGAAGTTTCCCTAGTAATTACACAAGTTTGGTCCCACTGGTCAAGGCAGTCTGGGGGACTACTGTTATCTTTCAAATCAATAGGAAATCTTTTGGAATTAACTGGGTTTTGCTCTAGCTTAACTAGAGAAATAACTTAATTGGATTTGGGTTTTGTTGATATCTCATTGTTTTAAAACTATTTACATTTCCTTGATTACTAGTGGAGCTGGCATTTATTTGTGGCATTTATAAATTATCGGTTTGCCTGTTTTCCTTATGGATTGTCTTACTGACTTGAGGAAGCCCTTTTTTTCTTACAGGTATAGAATTCTTTGATTTGTAATGAAATGTTTACTGCCAGTTTGTTATCAGCCTTTTTTTTTTAATGTTTTAAATTAACATACAACAAAACTAACGGGGGGCAGGGGGTGCAGGTCTATGTATTTTAACACATATAATCAGCAACACAGCCAAGATACAAAACAGTTCCATCATCCCCCCAAATGCCCCTCATGCTGACCCTCTGTAGTCATGACCTTCCAAACCCTAACGCCTGGCAATCAACCAATCTGTTCTCTCACTGTCCTGTCTGTTTGAGAATGTCACAGAAGTGGAATCATTCAACATGAGACTGCCTTCCTTTACGCAGCATTAACTGAGTGGGGTGCACCACAGTTGATCTGTTCACACCTACAGTGTTTGAATGCTAATGGCAACATAAGACTGCAAAGGGCCCCCAACCCTTCCCAGCAGCAGGACGGTAACAGCAGCAGACCACGTACTTCTCTTCTGGAACTGCAGAGAAAGAGCAGAGGGTTCGCAGAACTGCCAGGACTCTGCAGAAACCCCTCCTAAAGAAAAGCCAAGTGCAATTCATCACTGTCCCTAACAGGACCACAGACTGTAAGAAAATCAGCCTGATTAACTCACATGAACACCACTAACCCAAAGTACCCTAGACCTAGAATCTATTCTTTACTTCGACAACATCTTCATTACGCTTTCTCTGTCAGTGTAACCGCTAAAAGGTACTAATTTATGACAAAGCCCAAATAGAGTAATGCTTCCAAAATACAAGATTTGCTCTGCAGATTTCTCCACATTCCTCACCAACCAGACAAGAGTAGACATGTGGCTAATTAAAACAGTCAGTAATCTAAAAGTCAAGTATATTTATCACCAAAATGAAGTTCTTTATTTCCACAGCACATCTGGCATTAGACCAAATATTACAGAGTCACAGGAAAAAAAACAAAACAAAACAAAACAAAACAAAACAGAAGCTACACCCTTTCCCCAGCTTAACAATCTGCCACATGCTTGGAAAAGTCTGCACACACCTGCCCTTCTGCCCTGGACATATAACCTTTCCCAGAGAGCAGGTGGTTAGTAATTTGGGTTTCCAGGGGCTTCCTCACATGGAGAGGAACAAAAAGGAGGAAATTAAGACCAAAACTATTCAGTAAGCACACTACATGTCCCCATCCATGAGGAAGAAGTGAAAATGAGTACTTGTGCACTTGCTGACCATTACACAGCCCAGATGTGTGCCCACGAACAAGAATGTCTGCAAGGAAGGCTTAATAATGTCAAAAGGTTGGGAGACAACACTGGAAATTCTAGCCAGATATCTCCTTTTCCTCTTTATAAACTGGCAGAGATGGAGTGAAATCGGGGTCTTGCAGGGGCTGGGCACTGTGGTGAGTGAGGAGGCAAAGGTCCCAAGAGGCAAGACCTCCACTGTGGCCACAGGAGGCCCAGAGACGGTGGGGAGAGGAAGGCGGAGGAGGGGAAAGCAGCAGCAGCAAACCAATGCTTTGCAGGGCCCTGTTCCCAGTCCCTCCCTCCTTTTCTCCTTCTTGGTCCTTTCCCCTCAGTTAAGAGGTGCTGTGACAGGAACTCCCAGGTGGCTCCAGTGAGTAGTACATCAGCCAGGATTCCTAAGTGCCAAGGTCACCGAGCAGACTCCCCATACATGCTCATTTCCTTGCCCACCGCTCTGCTAAACAGCTCATCCGCAGAATCTAGAGTAGGACGAGACAGAGAACTCTGTCCCGCTATCTAATCCCGCCTGCCCCTCTCTCCAACCGTGGGCTCATCCAGATCCCTGCCTGCCATCAGCTTCAATGGGGCTGAGAAGCAAGAAGTTATAAAAGATGGCACTCTCCATCCACAAGACAAATAACACAGTCACTGCTGGCAGCTCACCCAAGTCCACTCAGATGAACACTTGGGATAGGAAGGGATGAGACGGACATCAGAGCAAGCCACCACCTTCCACCAAAATGCACCGCGAATCTCCCTCCAACCCACTTCTTCTCTGTCCACGGAGTAGCTGCTGTTCCCGCCAGTGGCACTACTGACATTTGTCAAGACAACACACTTAAGGAAATAAAAACCAATTCATTATAAAATTGAGGAGGAATGAAGGGGGTTGTTAAGACTGCTTTTTATAGTAAAACACAATCCATCCCTATCAACAGAAGTGATTTTTACGAGGCAGTAAAGTGTGGCTATTGATTAAGAATTTGACTTTTCTCTGGAATTCCGCCAAGGATGTCAGATAAAATTTTATTTTCTCAGTACAGGAATCAAGTAAATAAACTTAAAATAAATACCGGATACAGCTGACTTACATTATGACAGCTTCAAACACACCTTGCACTTTCAGTTAGAAACAAATCCCAAATTTATCATAACATTTCAAAGGTCTAGAAAGACCATCCTAATCACTTTTTTTTTTTTTTTTAATGTTTATTCATTTTTGAGAGACAGAGACAGCGACAGAGCATGAGCAGAGGAGGGGCAGAGAGAGAGGGAGACACAGAATCCGAAGCAGGTTCCAGGCTCTGAGCTGTCAGCACAGAGCCCAACACAGGGCTCGAACTCACAAACCCTGAGATCATGACCTGAGCCGAAGTCGGATGCTTAACCAAATGAACCACCCAGGCACCCCTAATCACTTATTTTTAATATACATTTGAGGAACATAGTTAAATCACAGGCTTCACTTTGAACAGAACCACTTGTGTCATTTATATCTTGCTTAATCATTTAAATCGTTAAAATGGCTTCATTTGAATCTTGGATGGCTAACCCGCAAAGGGAAAAATACAATATCCTGCGTCAATAAGTCAATTTACAAGGTCTCAATGAGAAGTTTCTTTCAATGATTGTTTTACTGTGCTTTGATTTCTTGAAAGTCACTTATGGGATTATTTTTAGCTATCTCTTTGCTTTCCTCTAAAACTGAACCTGAATGCCACCGAAAAAGGAGAAACTGACATTCTCAAATAACATTTTCTTCGACTCCTTTTTTCAAAATATTGAAGGTAACAAGGACTGAATTCGTAATACAATAATTATTATTAGTGCTCACAGAGACCAAAGCTGCCAGACTTCTAAATATACACAGATGTAGTGTGGCCAGCTTGAGGCCTCCACTTATGTGGTGTTAGCAGCGTAAATATAAAGAAAAGCATCCCTGAATGCTCCATGAGGAAATCATCATATCGAAACACAGAAAGATATGCATACTGCTCTGTCACTAAGTAACAGACTCAATTTTCTTCATATGTTCTGTTGGAAAGAAGGGCTGCAGCCAGGAGTTCAGAATAAGATCTAATGAAAGAAACCCAACACGATGGGCTGCGATGCTTCAGAATAACCACAACCTTTATTCTCTGCACATTCATCTAATGCCAACCTAAAACATGCCAGGCAGGTTAAAAATAATGCATTTATGTAAGTACCCCCCCCCCACACACACACACACACACTCTTGCAAGGTTAAATAGAGAGCTCTGAAAGAATGATTTATTGCCACAAGAATACAGCCCCAAAATAGATTGGCAATAAAAGTGATTGGTCCCAGGGGGCTTGAGAGCTAATGTAAGCAAAGTCCTGGCCATGAGAGGCCTCCAAGAAAGAGTGTACCAGAGTCGGGGGCGCACTTTCTGGCCCTGACCCCACCCTTACCAGAATTACACTCTGAGCAAGTCACTTGACCTCCCTAGAAGCCTGATTCCCTTTCTGTAAAATAAAGAAACTGGACTAGCTCACATCTGTGATCCAACCACCCCCCCCCTTTTTTTTTCCTTTTGAAATCTGCTTTATCTTTCCTAGAACTGAGGTCTGTGTGAAGCAGAGAAGTTTGAAATTCACTAACACCTGTGGAAAATCTCAGCTGCCCTCTAACACAGCATCGCCACATATTTCCGCTCAATCCAATTTAACACTAATTGACCTGCCTGCTGGTGCCAGGTTTATAAAAAAAGGAGAGTCGGGATTGTCAAAATGGATGGGAAGTCTCTGTGCCAAGGACCTGAGTGGGGAATGAAATGGCAACATATGAGGTAAGACCTTGATTGAGGTGGACACTGGGTGACACAAAGCAGGGGGAAAGGGCAATCACTGCTCTGAAGCCATGAGCTCTCCATGGAAAAGTGGAGAATAACCATCAGGTGCTGAGGGCTCAGAGGGAACCACAGAATCCGAGTGGGAAGCAGCCCCTGAGCCATCCCCCCCACCAAGTGCAAGCGCCCTAACCCCAGCACCTCTGAGCCATCTCCCCCCACCAAGTGCAAGAGTCCTAACCACAGCACCCAACTCTGAAGCTTGGCAGGTGGTGGTGCCCCTGCTGAGCACTTCCAGTAACAGAGAAATCACATGGCAGCTGATTTTATTCCCGAACTGCTCTAATTGTCTAAAAAGTCCTATTAAGCTGAAGTCTTTCTCCTTGCATCCAACCATGGGTACTAGTTTTCAATCCATGACTACAAAGTTAAAATTTAATGCAGGACAGAGAAAGGATAAAAAGGAAAGAGAATAAGGTAGCCAAGCAAACAGTTCCAGGACTGAGAAATGAAAGGCAACCAACAGAAATGCTTTGTCTAGGACACCTTGGCAATTTTAATTACCAGGCTCTTTTTGGAAAAATGTTCACACCCTAATCTGTCCACCACAGTCAATGAGAACCTTTTTCCTGTGTTTCTCCATCTTAGAAAAGAATGTCAGATTTTACTGATGGACTTGGCCTCTCCATTCAGTCATCCATATTCAATCAAAGCAGACAAGGAGCCCCCCCACCCACCCACCCCCGTCTGAGCCACTCTACCAGGTGAGGTCCCTACCCATAGTCCTGCTTCATCTGTCCTGACAGGTCCAAACCCCCCACCCCACCCCCCACAAATTCAACTGAATGGTCCCTCTCTACCCTCCGCTAGACATCACTGTCCTAGATGCTGCAGCCAAGATCTAGGTCAGGGATTCAGAGCTGCCCAAAGGAGGGAAAAGCACTTTAAAAAGATGTTCCAGACTTCCCCTGGGATGGGACAGTGCAACTGCTGCTACTTAAAATCTGCTCTGCCTCCTGATTCCAGATCAAACAACTAAAAGGATGGTTTGTCAAATCATTTTGGAGGCTGGAAGAAAGGAACAAACCAGTGAAAGCATTGCCAGATTTTGCCCGAAACTGAACATGGACAAGAGTCCGGGCACGGAAGCAAGCACAGGTGTAGGCATGGCCACCAACAGACTTATCTCCCCAGATAAATCCTGGGAAGAGCTACACTGACAGGGAGCAAGTTTTCTGTGGGCATTCATTCCACCCTAATGTCTTTTGGGCTCTTCTTAGCAAAAGAAGTAATTTCTCTACTGTGCATAATAAAGATGTAAGAAAGTCTGGTCTCACAAGCACCAAAAATTCCATCTCCAGGGCACAGGAGCCTTTCTAACAGAGAGAGGCTGAATTCCGCACAGAATCTATTATTCCGTGACAGGTGGTAGAAACAGAGAAAAGACAGGCTAGACTTTAGCTTCAGGGCATGAAGAGAAGACGTCCCAGTTCTGCTGTTAGGAGGTAAAAGGAGGCTGCTCAATCCGGCTAGCTAGTTGCACCCCCCCCCGAAAAGGGGGGGGGGGGAGCTTTCATTTGAAGGAGTTCATGTTTTCCTAAACCTTTGCTTTCTGCAAGGACCTCACGCGGAGAGAGAGAGAGCACTAGGAAGTATATTAACCCCAAGCTGACACTGTAGAGTCGGTGTATGTCAGTCCCAGCCACATCCAATCTGTTAAAACGACTCAAAAATAACCCCGCTTGGCAAAGATCAAGAAAACGAGGAAAAGACCGTGCTACACCAGGCATCTACTGGCACTAACTTCTACCTCCGACCATCGCCCTCCCGCTGCAAACTGCTTCTGGTGACCCCGAATACCGAATTTGAAAGAGGCCTGGAAGAAACGTGAACCGCCGGCCACCAGCGCGCGCCCCATCATAGGCCGCTCCCCAGACGTCCCAGCCCCGCCGTCCTCACCAGCACCCAGCACACGCCCTCCGCCCGCCGGGCCCGGCCGCAGACCTGGCCCGCCCTTCTCTGTTCTCCAGCGCGGAGTCTGCATCCTCCCGGCCCCGCGCCCGCCCGATCAGCGTGCGCTCCGGGCTTCGGGCCCCCGAGGCCATCGCCGCCGCCGCCGCCCGGACGCGCGAGCAGACCGGACTGGGGCGGGGTAGGGGGGGGCGGACGAGGGGCGCGGGGGCGCGGTCCCGACTCACGCGGGATCTGGGCCCAGGCTGGAGGCGCCGCCGCGGGGGTCCCGGGGACGCCCTGTCACGCCCCCCAGACCTCCTCCCCGCGGGACTGCAGCCAAGCTCACCTCTCCCACGGGCACCCCCTCCTCGCTGGAAAGACACCCGGCCACCTGGCACTGCCTCCACCTCCAAGCCACCCAGGCAGTGCTCCACGCGCCTGGCTCCCCCAGGGCCACCGCGCTCCCAGATGTCCCACCCGGGCCGCCCCCGGAGACAATGGCTCACCCGCCTCCCGGCCCGCCGCACTTCAGCTCGGCCACCTCCCCCCTCCCCGGGCAGCGGGTGCCATGGCTTCCCCGTTTCACAGAAGCCTAGGCAGCGGCCAGGGAGGTGACAGGCTGGAGGACCGAGCAAAGAAACCGGGCTGCTAATGGGGTCGAGGAGGGGCCAGGTACAAATCGGCCACAGAGACCGGCCCAGATGAGAGCCGCTCTCCCGGGTCCGGCCCCGCCACCCCCGTCCGCTCGGCCTCCGGGGCAGGGGCCTCCGCCCTCACCGTCCCCGCCGCCGACTCCTCGGCCCTCCCGCAAAAGAGACAAAGAGCCGGCGCCCCAACCCGTGGAGCGGTGGCCACCGGGGGCGGGGGACGGGAAGATTTTACCCCGGAACGAGGGGCGGGCGCAGGGAAGGGCCAGTCGGCGGCGTCCGGGCCGAGCCGCGGCCCGCGGGGCGGTGCGGGCAGTGGGACACGCCGGTGGAGGTCCGGGAGACCGGGCGTGGGGGTGCAGCAGCCCGGGCCAGAGCGCGCCGGGCCCTACGAACGGGCGAGCACCGGGCGCGCCGGGACTCGCGGACCGCGCCTCCGCGGCGGGCTTGGCCGAGCGCGCGGGCAGCGCCGCAGTTGCACTCACCGGATCGGAAGAAGGCCGCGATGTCGGCCAGGTCCTTGGCAGCCTCCTCGGCCCCCTCTCCCGCGCCGCCCCCGCAGCCCGAGCCCGCCGCGCTGGCCGTGGCGGCGGGGCCGGAGGACGCGGCGGGGGCGGCGGCGCCGCCGCTGCTGCCGCTCATGGCTGCGGCGGCGCCCGCGGCCGCGCCCGGCTCGGGCCCCGCGCCCCTAGCGCCGCGTGCCGCCCGCTCCGCGCCGGGCCTGGCGGCGCCGAGCGCCCAGCTGCCCGCGCCCGGCGCGCGGACGCAGAGCCCTGGGGCGGCAGCGGGCGGCGGCGGCGGCGGCTCCGCCAAGGGAGCGCGCCCACATAGACGAGGACTCCGCCCGGTAGCCGCGAGCCGGCCGCGGGGCGGGGACGCGGAGCCACGGCCTCGGCGGCGCCGCCGGCCGGAGCGCGGGCAGCAGCGCGCGCCGCGCGGGACACGCAGTCGCAAGGGCGGGGGCCCGTGGCCGGCAGGAGCTCCGGGATCACGGGCGCCGGCGGCAACCGCGAGCCTCCATCTTGATTTCAAATGGGGAAGGAAGGAGGGGGAGGGGGAAAATCACGGCTGAGGGAACCCGGGTGAAAGGAAAAGGGAGAGCAGGGAAAGGAGAGGAAGGAAAAAAAAAGAGGGGCTTCGGGAATTTCCGGCGAACATCGTCAGGGACCCGAGCGTGGGCTCGGCGGGTGGGCGGGGCCTGGCGGGAGGGGCGGGGCCGCGCCCGGCGGCCGGACGCCCGGAGAGCCGGCGGGCGGCTGCGTGAATGCTCAGCGGCGCTTCTAGTCCTCCGCCCGGGTAGCTCCAGCCTTTGGAAGGAGCAGGAACGCTCTCACCAGCCGGGGCGGACCTTTCCTGCGGCCGGCACGGTCCTCCGAGCGCTTGAGCTGGGTGTTACAGACGTCGCTCGCGGGAACGGGTGACTCAGGCACCGGGCTGGCATTGGCACGTAGACCGGGCTCCATAATAGTTGTTGAATGAACAGAGCGCATGGAAACAGTCCCAGAGGCGAGTGGGGCACGTCTGAACTCCTGGGGGTACAAGTCTTCTCGTCTGTAGAATGAGAGTCTAGACTCACAGCTCCTGTCCTTATTCCACCAAAACGTAGAGAATGGGAAAGGTGGTGAGAGCTGGGAAAACCGAAGGAAATGAGGAAGGGGTGACACCCACCCAGCTTTATGGGAGTTCTGTGTCACACCAGAATTTGACAAATATTCAAGTACAAAACGTTTTTGACGTGGCTGCGAGAGGAATGAGCAGAAGGTATGGTTTTCAGAAGTTAAAGGATCCAATGCTGAGAGTCAGGAACATTGATTAAAAAAAAAAAAAAACACGGATGTTGAAACCACTGTAATGCATACGGGAAAGGAACAATTAAATAAAGGGTGGGTAGTGGACACCAAGTTTTACACTGTCAGGGAGGTTACAGGTGAACAAGACGAGGAAGCTAAATGAGTCTTGTGGTACTGGGTTAGAGTTGGAGACATCGGTATGAACCCATGATGAGCTTAATACAGATATATAAAAAGATTTACAGATATGTGTCTATGCATGGGTTAGTCCACATACATGTATTTCCTTGCTGTGTCAGCTGAGTGGACTTAGAAATTAACACTCCAGGAACAAGCAGTACACCTGGCACTCGGATCTTGTTTTTAACACCATTCTCCAGTAAAAAAAGAGGTCTCGTTAGGGAAATGGACTGCAGCAGGGAATATACAAGATGAGCCTGGAGCATCTTGTTCTGCCAGAAGGTAAGGAAGAGGTCAAAAAGAATTTTTTTTTTTTTTTTATAAATCGAGAACAACAAGGAAGGAGTCTGTCAAAGGGCCACAGGAGCCAACTGAAAGAGTTTCCGATGGCCAAAACTGGAAAACTTTGAGCAACAAAATAAATAAAACAGTACTTGATTATAACCCAAAGTATAAAATAAGTATCCATGGCTGCATACTGACCCAAATAAATGATTAAATAAGTAAATAAATGAAGAAAATAAGACAACTTTCCCATGAAGTATTTCGAATCATTGATGTAGATACTCTGCCCTCAATGGGATGGAATAGAACTCTCCTGTCTGTAACTATGGTCGGTACATAGTGACTGGCTTCCTAAGAGTAAAACATGGAAAGAGGGGAGAGTAGCTTTACAATGGAGAAACCTAACAAACACTAATTTAGCCGGCGATCAAGGTTAACATCAGTAGCGATAAATCATGTGGATGGTATGTACCCTTGATCTGATGTAATGAAAATGGCACTTTACTTCTGTGGTCTTCCTTCCAAGAATACATAACCCCAGTCTACGCATGAGAAAAGCATCAGACAAATCTGAATCAAAGAATTCGACACACTCTCTGACCAGTATTTACCCAAACTGTCAAGGTCATCAAAAATTAGAAGAGTCAGAAAAACCATCACAGCCAAGAGGAACCCAAGGAAACATGACAACTAAATGTAATATAGTATTCGTGATGGGATCTTGGAACCAGGAAAAAAAAAAAAAAAAAAGAGTATTAGTTAAAAACTAAGAAAAGTTGAATAAGATATGAACTTTAGTTAATGACATACCAAAACTGATTTAATTGGAATAATACAGGGAAATTGGCTGTTGGGTATAGGAACTATGCACTATCTTTCCTGTAAATTTAAATCTATTTTAACATAAAAGTTTCTTCTTAAAAATTTAATTATATGTGTAGTATCTCAAAAAGAAAAAAAAAAATAGGTCCAAATTTCACCAGTCATCAGGTGTGCTGACAACGTTTCTTTTCTGTATTTTTCTGTGGGGGTAATTTCTGTCTCCATCTCCCCATTCCTCGCGGCAGGAGTTTAATCCTAGTTCAAGGAAAATGCGATCCCTGGAAATTTTCTTTATCACTTGAGTGCTTTTCCCCTCCTGCCTTCTTCCGAAGGTTGTAGCCAAGCTCCCAGAGGTGTTGGTGATAGCACAGGGTGGGGACAGGGAGGTTGCACATGGTTCTTGGTCATCACAGGTTCATGCTGGCACTGGGTGCCACAGGGTGTCCCATGCCTGTCCCTCTCTTTGACATTCCTGCCTGGACTTCGGGCATTGCTATGACCTTGCTGCCTTCTGCTGTTGTATTTTCCTCACCCAATCATGGGGACTCTCAAGGTCAGCTGACAATCGGTGCCCTCCGGAGCTACTCCCAGGAAAACATTCAGGTGCTCACTGGGGAGCTCAGACCCCCCTCCTCCTCCCACCTGGCCCCAGAAAGTGAGGCCAAGTTCTCACTGCCCTAGATCCCTCAAGCCTACCTGGGCACAGACTTCCTTTCTCAGAGATTCCCATCGGGATCTAATGCTATTCCACCTCCTCTCCCCCAAATTGCAGAATCATTTTCTCTGAAGGAAAAAAATGTCACTCCACTTTCAGCATGCTGTCTTCCAAATCTATTGTTTTGGGCATAACCCTTGTGTTCTTAAGGAAACTCAATTTTAATACTCAAAAACCCTTTACCTCCAATTATTCCTTCAGCCATGGATTCCAGAAGTGTATCTTGAAATTCAGGAGGCAAGTGCCGATTTCTTTCTTTTCCTTTGCATCCCACCCATAGTAACCCTCACCTGAAGGTAATTAATAAAAAGCCACCGTGCTTCCCAAAATGGTGGGAAAAGGTCAGAATTTTGAAAAATAAAAACTGCTCGGGTGAGGACAATGGGCAGCAGATTGGAAACCATGCAGCCACAGAAGGATTGGCAATACCTCAGTGCTGGCACCTGGGAAGGGACAATTGAAAAAGGCTGATTCTCTTGGAGGGTTCTTGGGTGGAGGCAAGTTCTGGCTGTTGGGAGGTGGCCTCAAAAGAGATGTGCCTACACGGCAATGACTGCGAAGGATGTTGGGGATCAAGACAGAGAGGGAATGTATTTGGGTGAGAGGTGTATATTTTGGGCAAAAAGATCTCCCTAGGGTTGAGCTCCAGGTAGTGACATTTCCATGAGAATGATACAGAAGACCTGTGACTGAGTGTGGGACATAGATGAAGACTCACCCAGATTGCAACAAAAGGCTGCACACAGGTTTTTCCCTTCTGCCATCTGAGTATGTGTAGGGGGATCGAAACAGGGTTTCATGACCCCTGTTGTTGATCCTACCCAACCTTCAAAATTCAGCTGAGATTTCACCTCCTTTCGTGCAGCTCCTATATGAACTCACCTCTCCCTTCTCTGTGTCCTGCTACACCAGTCATCCTGGCATTTGATCATGTGCTGCATCATATTGTTTACATCGTTCATGTTTACGTGCAAGATGCGGAGATCCTTTGCAGTCAGCGTGCAAGCATCGGCCTGTCTCCTGTGTACCTAGAGCTCAGGCACAAAGGTGTGAAGCCAAAGAAATGGAGAAAGCCGGCTGGGGAGACACTGCGAGCTGCCTACCCACCACCCTTTCTCTCCTTCTTACAGGAACCCAGGGCCAGCTGAACAACTCTACTGCCCGGCTCTGGGGGTTATGAGACAGGGTGCTGGCTGAAGAGATATAAGTGGAAGGGACTGGGCAGGACTTACCAGACGGAGTTCAGATTCAGCATGTGCACCCTCTTTGCCCTTTGTCCTCTCCGGAACACAGACGAGATGCTGGAGGTGAAGAGGCCACTGTGTGACTCTAAGAGGGTGAACGTGAGAACAGAGCACATAGCACAGGTGACTCAGGGAGTTGCCCACTCCCAGACTTCTTGTTATATGGAAACACAAAAGGAAAAGAAGGCCCTGAGTTAGTGAAGTTCCGAGTTCAGTTTCACGCACCCAAACCAGCTCCTAGCAGATAGACTGGCCCCAGTTCTTCATCAGTGTTTCTCAAACTTTTCCACGAAAGAAACTCTGGAGATGGAGGATGGTGAAAGTTGTATCCTCGAGGAACTTGGTAGGGAAGCGCAAAGAGCCACAAGATGAACGGATCTTTGAAATCGCTCACTTTTTCTTAGAAAGGCATGTGAATCTTTCCTTCTCCTTATACATGGATATTTATTTTAATATGTGAATAATGTCTTAATTCAGTTACCAGTTGTTTGGGGTTGCATTGTGCCTCCCCCCCCCCCAAAAGATACATTGATGTATTAACCCTCAGTACCTTACAATGTGCATTATTTGGATGTAGGATCATTGCAGATATACTTAGTTAAGATGAAGTCATACAGGAGTAGGGTGGCCCCTAATGCAATATGATTGGTGTCCTCATGAAAAGATAGCCATATGAGGGTACAGGGAGAGGACGGCACATGGAGACGAAGACTGCGGTGGTTCATCTGCAGCCAAGGAATGCCAAAGATTGCCTGCAAACCACCAGAAGCTAAGAGGAAGGCAAGGAAAGATTCCCCACAAGTTTTGGAGGGACTGTGGCCCTGCCGGCACCTTGAGTTCAGACTTCTAACCTCCAGAACTCAGGTGAGACATTTCTATTGTTTTAAGCCACCCCAGTTTGTGGGACTTACAGTTATGGTGGCCCTAGGAATCACACAACCCAATCCAGTCTGCCAAATTTGTGAGTGAAACTGTCATACTAGAGAGAAATTTATACATTGACCTTATAGATAATATTTGATTGGTGCTTAAGATAAAGGAAAAGAATCCAGGGGTGCGTGGGTGGCTCAGTTGGTTGAGGATCTGACCCTTGATTTCGGTTTGGGTCATGAGCTCACGGTTCATGAGTTCGAGCCCCTTGTAGGGTGCTGCGCTGACAGCATGGGGTCTGCTTGAGATTCTCTCCCTCTCTCTGCCCTTCATACCCCACCCTCTGAAAAAGAAACAAACAAACAAACAAAAAAGAATCCAGAGAAATGTAGAGAGTTCCAGCCTGATTAGCTATGAGGGTAAATTAATGTTAATGAGGACATACTATGGAAATGTGCAAATGATAGCTTCAGAGATGATGCTTGACCTCTGGCCAACATTGGAACCTGAACTCTAAATTTGAGCTAAAGAGCATAACATACCTGGAGCTTTAGACCTGACTATTTTGCCAAAGGGATTAGTGTAAAAAGCGAGAAGGGCATGGGACCAAGGGCTGAGTTTTCATGCCATACAGTGGGGAGCGCTGGGCAGAAGTGTGACTTGAAATGCCCTGAGAGTCCCCAGTTTACCTAAGGCAGATTAAGAAGCATGTGAGGAAAATAAGCAGATCCATAGGAGCCAGGGCATCTAATTCAGCCCAGGCCATGCTAAGTTGTCTCACAAATGACTACAAATGAACCCAACTTCTTGGATTTCTTTGATTTGGAGTAACCTCCACTAAGCCAGAAAGGTCCAAGCCAGAGCCTCACGCTGCTCTGAACCCATATCTGCAGGCCCGGGGCCCCAGGAATTGCTAAGTGGCCATGAGGGTTGATTGGTAAGAGTCTCCCGAGCCCCTTTACTCCAGTATTTTTTTTTTTTCAGTCACTGAAATAGCTCTAAATATACAAATCAAGCTACGGGCCCCCAGTGAGAGGTACAAGAGGGAATTTGATGGAATGAGCCTGGAAAAGAAAGAGAGGATAGAATTGGGGGGGGGGGGATTTGAGGTAGATGGGGGCAAAAGTATGTATGTGTGTGTGTGCACACATGCCCTTGTCTGCCTGTGTTTGGAGTAAGTGTCGATGAAGATCTTGATCTGCTAGCAAAGAGGCCCAACAGGTACCAGAAGAAAGTTAAAGGCAGATCCAGCTTTGAAAAGAGCTCAGAGTTGAAAGTTGCAAGGTTTTATTATTACTGATACATAAATGAGAAGGGTATATAGAAGAAGTGATAGTGTCTATATTTCCTGTCTTGGCTTCGAACTGAACAATGTTGCAGCCTCATTGTTTGTTAACTGCTATCTTTCTGTTCCTGGCCAGTAGCTCAAAGAACTCCACATTGAGCCCCCAGCCCAAAACATGCAGAATCGGAAATTCCACTGGGTGAGATTCACTGATTCTGATCCTGGCCAACTTTAGGTCTTGAAGATTTCTCTTTAAAGGATAAATACTCCTGGGAGCGCTAACACCTTAAACCTTTATCACTTAATGCCTTCTAGAGAGGATTAGTGGATTAGCTCAGTGTTGGCCCAGGGTAATGAGGGATAAAAGAAGGAAGAGAGCATTGGATGGTACCATTTGGGGCACCTGGCTGGCCCAGTCCAAAGACCATGTGAGTCTTGATCTCAGGGTCTTGAGTTCGACCCCCATGTTGGGTATAGAGATTACAAAAAAAAACAAATAAACTTAAAAAAAAAAAAAAAAGGAAGGCACCTACTTTGCTTTTTCCTAGAGCTGGTCTTTCTGCTTCTGTCTAGTGTAGACCTTGAAAAATATTCTGAACTAGTTCATTTGCAGGGGTGGTGAAGATCTTTATATTTTGGGGTCATCAGTTTTTCACTGAAGGCCTCCCACTGCACGCAGGAAGCGAAGTAAAGACTCCCTGTCCAGTATGGGGCTGTTTTAGAAGTCTTGATTTATTCATTCAGTAAACTTTTTTTTAAATGTTTTATTTGTTTGTTTATTTATTGTTTTGAGAGAGAGCATGAGTGGAGGAGGGGCATAGAGAGAGAAGAGGACAGAGTATCCAAAGCAGGCTCAGGGTTGACAGGCTGACAGCAGCAAGCCTGACTTGGGGCTCGAACTCACGAACCATAAGATCACGACCTGAGCAGAAGTCAGACACTCAACCAACTGAGCCACCCAGGTGCCCCAAATGCAGTAAACATTTATTGAGTCCTTATGATATGGCAGACACTCTGTTAAACCTATATGACAAAATAAGCAGAAATGCTTGTCCTCATAGAGCTTATTTCTAGTGGGATAGGGTGAAAGACAGTACAAAAATAAGTAAAATGAACAAAAAAGAGGCACAATGGAGAGGAGTTAAACAAGAAATGGGGAGAAGGTCGGGGCGAGGGGCAGTGGGTAATATTACATGTGACATTTGAGCAGAGATTAGAATAATAGAATGAACTGAGTGGATATCCTGGGGATGGGAATTTAAAGGAGAGGAAAGAGCAGAGGCAAAGGCCCTGAGGCAGCCCAGCATGCTCAGCATGGTGAAGCACACAGAGGAGGCCAGTGTGGTCAAGTGTGGGGGAGAACAGGAGCCCCAGTCGGTGAAGTTCAGGAGCCTCATTGTAGGTGCTGTGTAAGGACTCTGCCTTCTAATCAGAATGAGATCGCAGGTGTGAATTATTGTATGAGAAGCTTCTAAGTGATGAAAATGAGAGATTATGTGAATTCATCAGGTTTGGAAATAAAGTAGAAGCTTGTGAAACGCTTTCTGGGGGCGCCTGGGTGGCTCAGTCGGTTAAGTGTCCGACTTCAGCTCAGGTCATGACCTCGAGGTCCGTGAGTTCGAGCCCCGCGTCAGGCTCTGTGCTGACAGCTCAGAGCCTGGAGCCTGTTTCGGATTCTGTGTCTCCCTCTCTCTCTGACCCTCCACCGTTCATGCTGTCTCTCCCTGTCTCAAAAATAAATAAACGTTAAAAAATTAAAAAAAAAAAAAAAACACTTTCTAGAAGAAGGTAGTGGAAAGAACCTAGAAACCAGCCACTGTCATCTCCCAGGGGGAAGGCTCCAGCAGATGTATGAGTATGTGTAATGCCATCACACCAACTAAGGGGACCCCCACTGAGGCAGAGTTGGCCAGGGACACAAAGGTGTCACCTGCAAAGGGAAAGCGGGGGCACCCCCACGTGACAGGCCCTGGCCCGCACTGACCCCTGTGTTCTGGAGCCACCCTTGGAGGACTTCTTCCCTCACAAGCCAAGGGGCCTGCCACACACCTCCATCCTCCCCCCACCCACTGCTCTTAGGGACCTAGAGGCGAGAAGGGGCACAACAAGGAAATCACTTCTTAGCACCTCGGACCTCTCTTTTCACTTCCCATTTCTTTTACTCGGGCCTCAGAGTAGAATCGGGGGCTACACAAAGCAACAAGGGCCCCCAGTTGGTGGATTGGGTTTCTTTTCAAGACCAGGATAGCTGACTATCTTCTTCTGTAGTAGACATTGTTACAAAGTGAAAAGGAGCCCCAACAGGGACTGGTTTTCAGTGCCAGCTCTAACACTGACTGGCTGTGTGATCGTGGGCAGCTGGAATGGAAAAGCGAATGTTGTCTGCCCAACGCCAGCCTTCAGGAGCCGCCCTTCCCCAGGAAGACCCCATCTGCAGTCATTGCTCACACCAGATACACCGGGTAGCCTGTTTGCTCCTCCTCCATCCCTGTTGCCCTTCATCAGAGGGGCAAGAGAGCAGCACACAAGCCAGACTGAAGTCATTCCTGCTCAAATTAGGGAACATGGCGATAGGAGATGAGGAAAGGGCAAATGGACAGCAGGGGAAGGTCAGGGAGCCATGGGGGGAGAGGTGAGGCTGGGAGCGCTGCCCTTGTTCTGGCTTGGATGCCTGTCCCCTTCCCCGGCCTCCTACATTGAACCCTTCTCCTGAGATCACCTGTGAGGTCTCCAGCAAGAAGCATGTCACTGAAAAGGAAACCTGTTCCAGCTTTTCACCACCTCAGAGAAGCAAGGAAAGGAACCAAGAGCTATTGGTGGAAATCTATTATCTGGACCTTTCCAAGGTAATGGCACATGGCATCGAAAAGCCATGCTGTCTCATTCCTTCACTCCCTCCTTCCAAATCCCCACCTCGGGAACATCTTCCGAGGTTCTCGGTCTATCTTGCCTTCCCGTCTCTTCCACTCTCCCTGATGTCATCTAATTGGTGTCCCCGTATACTTACCTTTCCCGAGACAGAATGAAGGAGAAGCCAATGATAAGGTGAAGGTGAGACTGTATCGAATTACAGGGGAGCAGTTAAGTCACATGTGCCTGGACCTCCCCAAGGCAGAACTCCAAATCTGCTCTAGATGGAATCCGCCCAGATCATTTCACCCTGGAGTCCTACAGAAGTAAGGAAGATTGAACGTGATATGCTCTGCCTTTACTGGGACTCATCTACGTTTGAAGATGCTAGCCTTATATGATTTAATTTTCCTTTAATAAATAAAGACCCATGTGTTAGCTGTTTTAGGATTGGTAGTAGGAACGTTTGTCTCTGCTGACAGATGGTTGGGCTTCCTTTTATGAGCTAATGCAAACTGTAGAAGTCACCGTGTTTCCTTTTATTCCTCGGAAGTCAAAATGCTCAGAGTTAAGTTACATGCTTATTCGCATCAGTTTGACAAGAATCTACTTGTTACATGGCTTTTATTCTTTTTAAAGTTTTTACTTCTCTCTTTCTCCTGTTTCCTCAAGTTATCCTTCTGAAGAAGGCTGGCTGGCTGGCTGAGTAGATGGTTAGATAATATATAGTTAGACACATAGACTGACAAACCAATTGGGCCGAACTGTGAGTAAGGGAAATACAGACTCCAGGACAGTTCCTCTCCTTTCTGATCTTCCCTTATGCCAGAGACCTACCTTCTCGGTCAAGATTGCAGTGCTTTCTATATTTATCAAAATCTTCTTGGGGTGCCTGGGTGGCTCAGTTAAGCTTCCGGCTCTTGGTTTCAGCTCAGGTCATGATCTCACGATTCCTGAGTTCAAGCCCCGCATTGGGATTCTCTGTCTCCCTCTTTCTCTGCCCCTCCCCTACTCGCGCTCTCTTTCTCTCAAAACTAAATTAATTAACATTGAAAAAAAAAAAAAAAACCTTCTTGAGAGGCTACATAGCATGGTAACTAAGAGTATGTCTCCGCAATCAGAGTCAGTTTCAAATGTCAAATTAGCCACTAAATCTGTGTAAGTATAAGAAGCTTACCCTCAGTTTCCTCATCTGTAAAATGGGGATTAATAGCATTTTTTACATGATACAGTTGTTCTGAGATTTCAATTAGATAATACATGTAAATTGCTGAATATGGTCGAGCTAGTATATTGTAAAGGCTCATGACTATGTGAGTTATTAATTATTATTATTATTATTAAATTATGTGACCTCCTTGGATCTTTGATGCTTCCCTTTTTATGCATTCATCATCATACCTTTGGACTATTGCAGTAGCCTCTAACTTGTCTCAGAGTTAAAAATCTTACAGCCAGAAAGGATTACCTAATCCCGCAGCCCCACTTTACAAATATGAACTGGAGAGACTTGGCAAGAGAAATGCCATGTCTATGTGACATAGTTACATGACATGGGTTTCAGCAGATGGGGTTGCTTAGCCGTGTCTAGGTATAATTGGTGAACTGTTAGGTACCTTGAAGCTTTAAAGAACCACCTTGGAAGGCAGCTGAGCTGTACCTGCACTAGGGTATTTCTAAATGCAGGTGGAGTTGCCTGTTGGAAGAACCTGTCCGAGGAGACTCTGGGGTCAGAACTCATCTACAGGGGAGAAGGATCCAAGTACGAGGAGCTTGGACCAGGAGCAAAACTGTAGGCAGAGAGTGAAAATTCAAAGAACATGGGCTTTGGTCCAGCCTCCTGGATGCTAGTCTGGCTCCCAAGTCTGACCAGAATTGAACACTGAAGGTGCTGGTAACCAAATCAGTTACACGCTAGAGTTCAAGTGATAGGTGGCTACAAGACCCCTTAATGCCAGAGGAAGATGGTCGTCTCTCTTCATTCTCCTGCAGCCCACATTCTGGCTTTAGCCTCCCAAGGGCTCTGGCTGGTTGCTTCATGGCTGGAGCCTCAGGAGGGACCACAGCAGCTGGTGGGGTGCACAGGACAGGGGCAGGGCCTGCTAAACCCAATAGGAGGGGACATACATCTGTGACAGCCCCTGCAACTCCTCCAAGTACTTGGGGCAGGGAGCTTTGGTGCTTCGCAATTACTTGAGACTCTGTGTTAGAGTGATGAGTTTACCAAGCCAGTGAAAGTCGAATATTCACTGTAATGGAACATTATTTGTCTCTGCAGGTGTTTAAGGCTACAGAAAGGGGGCGTGTCACAAAGGAACACAACAACTGGGGGAGGAGACATCTGTCTCAGGGACAGGCTCTTGCCCTGGACTGCCACACTTCAGCGTCGCCCCGACCATTAGGGCGTAATCCCACTGATCTTCTCAAATCACGGGGTGAACTGTGCCACTCCTTCTCAAAACCCTTTGATTCATTCTCCGCTCTTTAGAACACTCTTCAGACTGCATGACATTAAAGATCCACCTTGTTAGCGCCCCAAACCTCAGAATCTCCTGCAGCCTTTATTTTAAATTCATATTTTAGAGAGTCTGCTCCAGGAAGAAGGTCTGCAGGTGTCCCAGGGGACCCACCGTTCCCAGGTCCTGATATCCATACGTGGTGTAGGATCCGGGCAGGAAGACCCCTTTTAGTGCCGTGACCCAGTCAGACCAGGACCTCAACCACTTTTCGGTATGGATCCAAAGGGGTACATCCAGACAGCACCCACTGTTCCAGAGTCTTGCACTGATTCTGTGTTTACCACGGGTCTTTCACTCTTGATGGGCTGAGGTGAGAACTTCTTACCAATTCTATGCTAACTTCCTCACCATTCTATCTAGAGTCCCTTCTCCTTATCCAATGAGACATTGGATTGCCTTTTCCACTCACTCCTCGAGCTCAGACCAGTCCATTCCTTCCTTGTGTCCTTCCTTGCACCTGGTACACTGCTTTACAGACTCAGTAAATGTTAAAAAAAGAAAAAAATGCCCATGGAAATAATGAACTGCAAAATCTGACTTTTGTCACTCATCTTTTTAAATAGGAATGTTAGTCAAGCTCTCGCCTCCCACAAGACAATTTAAACCTTTTCTGCAATTACTTTTCTCCAATTATGCAACTGAATGTTCTGAAGAGGTTTCCCACATTAGCCGGCACCGAGGTTTTAGGGGCCCCGGAGGCCCTCTCCAGGACCACGGGAAACACACCAGCACAGTGGAGCTTCCCCATAAGCCACATTCCTTTGCTAATGTTCCCCTTGGAGAAGACAGGACAGAGCAAAGTAAAATCTACCGAATCAAGACTTTTTAGTGGCCGGTTTTAACCCAACCACTCTGCTTTTCTAAGCTTCTCTCTTTTCCTTGCCCCTGATTACGGCCTCCAAACCAGCAGCCAAAAATATAGGATGTGGGAAAACTTGAGTAAGAGAGCAAAACCAGAATGTTTTCAGCCTTTGGGGGGAAAAGCCTTTTGTTGTTGCTGCTGTCTTGCGTATCTCTTAAATTTCACGGTTTAGCAGGCAGTAGCTGGACTGACCCACTAGATATTTATTGAGCTTTGTTCTTTGAGAGGTATTGTGCCACTGATGATTTAATGCCACGGATCATAATTTTACACAGAGCCCGATGCGGGGCTCAATCTCACAAACCATGAGATCATGACCTGAGCTGAAATCAAGATTCAGACGCTCAACTGACTGAGCCACCCAGGCGCCACTTGAGTAATATATATTCTTAATTCGACTTAGTGGGTTGTTTTGTTTTGTTTTGGTTTGGTTTTCGGTTTGTTTGTTTGGTTTAAATTCTTTCTGAAAAAGGGGGCACCTGGCTGGCTAGGTTGGTAGAGCATGTAACTTTTGATGAAAGGTTTGTGAGTTCGAGCCACACTTTGGGTGTAGAGATTACTTAAAAAAAAAAAATCTTAAAAAAATTGTTTCTGGGAGCACATTGGTGGCTCAGTCATTTAAGTGTCTGACTCTTGATCGCGGCTCAGATCATGATCTCACGGTCTGTGGATTCGAGCCCCACATCAGGCTCTGCGTTAACAGTGCAGACCTTGCTTGGGATTCTCTGTCTCTCTCTCTCCCCGCCCCTCCCGTGCACACTTTCTCTCAAAATAAATAAATAAATTTTTAAAAATTCTTTCTGAAAAGCTATGTATCCTTTTTCTCCATTTTGTGAACCTGGCTCAATGGCCAGATTGAGGAAAAAAGACACATGTCCTGGACACCGACGATGTTTCTCAGCTTTTCACTGGCTTTCCATGATCTGACCCCAGGTACTTCCTTCTTGGTCTCCTGACCACAAATCTCATAAAACATAGTTCATGGCTTTATGTCTTTTCTCTTTCCCTAAGAAGTTCATCAAGACCGCATTTCAGCTCCTCCGGCTTGGGTTATTCTAAAGTGCACTAATGAAAGGAAACTAAACTCTAGCATCACTAGCCCTGCCCGATGGGAGTAGCCATCGTAACAAAACTGGAAAGAGTCATGTGGCCTGGTTGGTCCTCATCTGCTGTCCAGACCTAGCCTGCTGCAGTTTGCTCTTTCTCCGTACCACCCCATGGAGCCCACTGCCACCAGTATCCCCCAACAAGACATTTTCCATTTCTCAACCGCATGGGGGTGAATGGGAGGGTTGAGGGGTATTTATTCCCCAATCCCGGCGTTTCCTTGCACGTGGGTGGACCTTACCTGACTGGTGACTCTGGGAAGGGAACCAGGCAAGTCCAATCTTGCCGCTCCTTGTTTTTCTCTTAGGAGCAGTTGCTGCCAGAGGCTGGCGTCGTGCCCTGCCCCTCGTCCGTGCCTGCGTGAGGAGGCCCACAGGGGTTCGGTGCTGAGTAGTTCATTCCTGCCATGCACAGAAGCCGCAAAGCTAGGTTCCAGCTTGAGCAATAAGGAAGGTGGTAGTTCCTCAAGTTCCCGGTCCCTTACGTATCTCTTATCAGTTCAGAATGCATTTAGGGAAAACAGAGAACACGTGTTGAGCACCTCGTCCGACACCCCAGTATAGTTTACCAATCTTCCTTTATCATCACTCGCTTTTCCTGGCTTGTGTTACCCTATATTTTCGTGTCGTTGTCGTTGTTGTTGTTTTCCTGCTGACGTTCCAAGTCTTCTCGGACTCTTCCGTGAGGCACCTCTTCATGCAACCATTCCTTAAACTTCAGCGCTCCTTGTAGCTTGGGTAATTCTAGGCCCGTCTCTACCCGCTGTTTACGTAAATCTGCAGGAGGCTCCATCTACTCCTAAGGCCTCTATTTCTCATCGAGGTGCTGATGATTCCTCAGCCTGCATCTTTACTGCGGTCATCCGTCCTGAGCTGCAGACCTGGCAGTTGCTTGGTGGGCATCTCTTCCTGGACATCTGATGGGTGTCTCAACTCAATGTATCCGTAACTGAAGTCATCGTGCTTCCTCGGCCATCATGTTTCCTTTCCCCCAAACCCGCCCCATCTCAGCAAATGCCACGGTCATCCATCCAGACACCTGGTCATCATCCTGACCTCTTCCTCACCTACACCTCCTGCTTCCAGTCCATCATCTGATTCTCCTGACTTTGCCACCTGAATATCTCGTGAATCCGTGTACTTTTTCCCCTCCCCCCAGTCACCACCCTCTCTCACCTGAGTTACCACAACATTCAAATTGTTAGCCTTCCCCTAGAGCCACTCCATCCGCTTTGCTCACTACATTGCACCTAGCACAGTCTCCTCAAATGCACTTCTAAGCATACCACTCCCTTGCTTAGAATCCTTCCGTGGCTCTCTACTGCTAGTCTTAATCTTCTTCAGTAAGGTCGATGAGATCTGGCCCATATTTCCCCTTCAGCCTTATCCTTCCCCATCTCCCGGAGCTACATTGCTCTGGCCCTTTGCACACTTTTTCCTTCTTGTGTCACCATGCAGCCATCACACCTGTCACTGAGATTTTCCCCACAGGAGCTTCCTTCGTCCCCAAACTGTGTACAACAAGTCAATTAGATGCCCCCAGAGGCCCTGTATTTAACCCTATGCCATTCCTATCCCATAATTTCCTATGTATCTGTGTATATTTCTCAACTGGACTATATATTTGTGGCTGGCTCGATGTTGCCCCATCCAGATCCCCCTTCAATGACAGATTGGTTGCCTCAGCTGCCGGGAACGATGTCAGCAGGCGGCCTTCAGCTGTCACCCTCTTCAGGGAGCGTCTCCGTTACAGGACGCAGTCATGCCCCTTCCTGAGCAGCCCATATCCAGACTGAGTCAGGGGTATAAGGGCTGGCCATGTCGGCCACACTTAGGACAATGTCTGTGGGCTATTCTAACTCCTTGAAGTTGGCTGAGACTGTCATCGGGCCTGCCTCGACAACATCTGGCAATCTTTCGTGTAACTAGTAGGTGCACAGGGTCACTCGCTCACATGTAAAAAGTCATGGGAGCGCCCAGGGAGAGGGGCACCTGGCCGGCTCAGTCAGTAGAGCACATGACTCTTGATCCCGGCGTCATGGTTCAAGACCCACATTGGGCACAATGCTTACTTAATTTAAAAAAAAAAATGTTTAAAAGAGGCATGAAGGTAGAAATGAAGAAACTAGAGTTGCAATAAACATAATGTGTTCCTCAAATTAGGCAAAATGCAGTCTGCACTAAGCAATGCTCTTGTGAGATAAAACAGATCTGTTCTCCTATCTTGCAGCCAGTAGTTTCAAGGTAAGAGGTAAGAGCCCTTAGCAAGGTAAGAGTTTCTGTTCTGTGTTTTGTCAGCGTGACTTGCATAGGGCCAACTAACATCCATTTGGTTTAAATATCATAACTGAATTTGGTAAACTTTATTTTTCAAAGGCCTGTAAGTGAGGATCATGTTCAGAGGACTCACTTCATGAAGAACCAGATGTTGGCATATTAAGAAGAATCATTTGATTTGAATTCAGTTCTTTTTTATTTTTATTTTTTATAGTGTTGATTATTCTTGAGAGAGAGGGAGAGAGAGAGCAAGCACAAGCAGGGGAAGGGGCAGAGAGAGAGAGAGAGAGAGAGAGAGAGAGAGAGGGAAATAGAATCCAAAGCAGGCTCCAGGCGCCGAGCTGTCAGCACAGAGCCCAACGCAGGGCTCGAACCCACGAACCAGGACATCATGACCTGAGCCAAAGTCGGACGCTTAACCTACTTGAGCCACACAGGTTGAATTCAGGTCCTTTTAAAAAGTAACAAGTTCTGGGGCACCTGGGTGGCTCAGTCAGGTAAGTGTCTGACTTCGGCTCAGGTCATGATCTCACAGTTTGTGAGTTCGAGCCCCGCGTCAGGCTCTGTGCTGACAGCTCAGAGCCTGGAGCCTGCTTCCAATCTGTGTCTCATTCTCTCTCTGCCCCTCCCCCGCTTGTGCTGTCTCTCAAAATTAAATAAATGTAAAAAAAAATTTTTTTTAATACAAATAAAATAAAATAAAGAGTAACAAGTTCCTAGCAAATGGAAGACAACAACAAATGCCAACAAGGAATAGATGGGAAACCTAGGAAACAAGGCACCACTACAAGCTGAGCTGAATTGATTGTGCTGGTGCTCGGTTCATCCTCCATAGAGTTCTATCTTCAATCACACATTCTGCAACTTCCTGTCCAAAGTAAATACTTCCGGTGGTGGTATGTCTGATTATGTCAGAAATGCAGGACTTTCAAGAACAAGTAATTACAGCCTAATGCAGTAGAGGCCAATGTAGCTCTCACTGATCACGGCCACTTGGTGACCTTGTTGCAGACACAGGGGTACCTCTCACTTCCAATGTAGGGTGTCAGGTGGGGCCTACCTGGTGTCCTGCTTTACAGAAAGTCAACATAAAAGAAAAAAGAAGTTCCTTCCAGGTTAGGCTTCTGAATAAAACCTGGCTAGTGTTTTCCTCTGGCTGTAACCATGTCTCATATTTCCACATGTGTTGTTTTCTTAGTTACATCCCTACTTGCACAATCTTTTAATGTGATTCCCTGCTGGTCAAGAGCCCATTCTGTACCCCCATACTCACACACTCCTTCATTCAACTGCTTATTGGCATCTCCTGGGTTGTGGTGCGGGCAACCTGTGTCAGATGTGTGTGAGAGAGAGAGAGAAAAAAGATCATCTCCCACACTCATTCATTCATTCAGCTCATATGAATGAGCATCTTCCGCGTTGCGCCCAACATGGATGATATGCAAATTTAAAAAAAAAAGGTTATTCAAGGATCCTGATTTGAATGAGTTTAGTGTCTAACCGAGGGAAAAAAAAAACCCCTAAGTGCATATAAATAACGGTCTAAAAAACCCTAAGTACATATCAATAACAGTCTATAAGAAGAAAGTGGTGATTGACACAAGACAAGCAGTTCAGAGGAGGTGGAGTCTGTCTGGCCAGTGGAGATGGCACCTCTTCTTGAGCAGATGAATGGGGTGTGTCTGGATCACATCTGGAAAAGGAGACTCCCTGAGGTTTGGGGAGACCAACTTCTCTCTGGAGGGTGACAGTTGACTTTCTTCTCAAAGCACGTGCTCTTTTTAAATTTTTTTTAATGTTTATTTATTTATTTATTTTGAGACACAGCATATGTGTGGAGAAGGGGCAGAGAGAGAAGGAGGGGGAGAACCCCAAGGACTTGATGTCACAAATCGTGAGATCACAACCTGAGCCAAAATCAAAAGTCAGACACTCAACTGATGGAGCCACCCAGGTACCCCAGCGCATGTGCTCTTTTTGACATCACCCTTCCCGCAAGCCTTTTTTTTTCTCTCAAACCTAATAGCTACGTAACCTTCTCATACAGGAACAGCACAGGCAAACTGCATGCTAATTATGAAGGAGACACTATTAGGTAGAGTGGTTCAGATGGTGCTTTTCAGTTACACAGACCTAGCTTCCAAATTTATGTTTGCCACCTTGTAGCTTCTAGGCCCCTGAGTAAATTACTTAATTTTTCTAAGCCTCAGGCCTCATCTACAAAAGGGGTTAGTAACCCAGTGTCAGAGCCTATGAGGGTGTAGCATCAAGCTTGGTCCATCTGTATGGAAACACTGTTCCGTACTTTTCTTTGACCAAAACCCCCCAACTCAGTTAAAAGATTTAATACTGATTGGAAATGGCTAAACAGAGGAAGGGAAATTTTCCAAAAAGCCCTTTCGTGGAACCCAATTCTTCCCAATGTGTTTGAAGGATATCAGAGTCTTGGCTCCACATTGGCCAATATTTAGTCTACCATTTCTTAGTTACTCAAATGTCCTCTGCCCTACACTTTTTTTTTTTAACACAACAGGAAGCATCATATCATTACTTGCACCTTGGTGACTTTGAGGTCCGAGGAAGTCTTAAATGGGGAAAGTCTTGCCATTAAGGGCATGTGTAAACATAGAGTTGACACATGAAAATGTCTGGATGGTACCCTGTGGGGCTCCATTTCTTGAGGGTGCCTTGGGAGAACACTCTAGCACCTCGGCACCGGGCATGTTCCTTGTACTATTGTCTTGGCCCTCGGTGGCTGGAGGGACACACAGGGGTGATGTTAGTGAACTGGTTGGTGCATCTACAGGCTGGAAGGTGCCAGGTTGGCCCCTGGAGATGCCCACCCTTTATTTTCAGCACTGGGAGGGCTGGTGGAGGGTGAGGTGGGGAGAGAAAAGGAGCAGTACTAGGAGGGGTTGGAGAAGCAGCCCTTTGCCAACCAGTATGGAAGTATATACCAGTATGGAAGTATATCATGATTTTAATGACAGATATGACTTCATCAGGGCATGCTTTCCATATACTAGCCCTGTATATCAGGACACTTGCCAAGACTCTTTCATGCTAAATGTCCGTTATGTTTCTGCAATTTACCACATTCTAGCTGCCCAGCTCTGATCTTCAGCCCTCATGGTACACACTAGCCTACAGCCATGGCCTCCGGGAAGCCAGCATTAGTAACCTCTTTTACCTTATGGTCTTAGGCTTGCAAATTAGACTCTTATTACACCATCCTTCCGGTGTAACTGTACTTCCTCAGAGGAGCTGTGAAGATACGTTAGCCCTAGAATTCCACCAAGGTGGTAAAGTGAAGGTTTGTGTGTTAGTTTTGTCTTAACCCAATTTCCCTTGCCTCTTCTTAGGAGCTGTTTTTTTGCTTGTTTGTTTGTTTGTTTGTTCGTTCGTTCGTTTGTTTTAGGAACCCTCCCCCCTTCCCCCAGCCCTGAGTACAAATAAAAAGCATCAGGCTGAGCCCATCTAGTATGAGGTCATTCCCAGTTTTAATCCTGGAGAGCACTAACTGGACCCCCATCCCTGCCAACATCCAGGCCTGACCCTTTGGCCCAGTGGCCCACTTCAGGGACCATCCCACCTGTCACGTGAAGGTTTCTGATGAGCTGTAGACACTGTTAAGAGAAAGCTGTAGACAGGAGCTTGGAGATTATTTTTCTTTCCTAATGCTCCTACACTGCCCATTTCTCTCTACCACTTGCCCGTTCTCTTCATCCAGCGTGCTCTGCATATTGATGTCAAATATCTGCCAAAGGCTCTGACACGGTGTCCAGCCAGGAAAGCGTGCACCCAATTATGAACAGTTCGTATACTTTTTTACACTCGTTCTCCTTTTCCTAGGCATTTCGGTGTGGTGGGGCGGGGGTGGTGTGGATAAAAGAAGCCAGACTTTTTAGTTATTGTCCAGCCCGGGGAGTGTTTGCGGGTGGCTGCTGGAAAGTTTTCGCTGCAATTTACTGCAGTTTGCAGGAAACTCTAGACGTGAGAGCGTGGGACATGGGGTAAATGCCAACGCCGGGAGGGACAAGCCACAGAGAGCTAATGGCCCATTGTCCGGGCCTGTCGTGTGGTCTCCTCAGGGGCCAGGCCCTCTCTAGACAGGGCCCTGGCAACAGTCCCTCAGCTGCTCCATCAGCCATTGGCAGCCACTCCTGGGGACAAGGCGCTTCTGTGTCCCTCCCCACTAGAACTCCGCCACGGGCCAAGAGACTGACCCCGGAATCAGCAGCAGCTTTCAACTTGAGCCTTTTGTAACTGAACAATGGTTAACTCTGGCTCTCAGAGGACCTCAGAGGCGGCTCCTTTCACAGTGGGATTTCCTTCCTTGTGGGTTTTCCCAGCTGTCTTTGTCTTGGGTCATGTCTAACAGATGTCTGTGGCCTTGAAGAGCCTTCTAAAAAACCGGTGACAGCTAGACCTGGGGTCCTTCCGGGAAAACTGCAGCGAGGTCCCTTCCGAGGTCAGCTGGGGCCTTGGCAGGAACAACACCGGCACATCGCAGGATGCCTCTCCCTCCCCCATCTTCTAGGAGTCACAGAGAACTAGCAGGGAGATGGAAGAGATAGAATCCGATGCAGTCAGATGGAGATAAAAATCAAATTCCAAGAATTCCTCTTCTGGGGGCCTCCTGTAAATGTATTAAGAGCTCCTGAAGCATGTGAAATATGAAACTGCAAGGTAAGTTTTTATTTTTTAACCCACGTGATAAATCTCGTACATTCAAATCCAAGTGATCCTTCAGAAGCATTCCCCGGGAATCTGTGAATGCGTTTTCTCTTCTCTTCTCTTTTCTTCTTTTCTTTTCTTTTTCGTTTTTTTTTTTTTGATGTTTTTATTTATTTATTTTGACAGGGGGAGGGGCAGAGAAGGAGAGAGAGAGAGAGAGAGAGAGAGAGAGAGAGAGAATCTCAAGCAGGCTCTGCGCTACAGCATAGAGCCAGAGGTGGGACTTGATCTCATGAACCATGAGGTCATGACCTGAGTCCAAATCAAGAGGGATGCTTAACTGACTGAGCCACCCAGGCGCCCCCGTGAACTCATTTTGATTATGGTTTTGCTGTTTCACACGTAGTTGAAGCTTCTCCTTTGGAACTGCTTTTCAAATTATTTGATTCAATGCTCAAGAATGAAAACAACACAAAGAACCCAAACAACTAGTAACAGGGAAGGAATAAGGAAAGAATAGCACATTATGGGGTCGTTAAAATATTATTTATATAGACTCTGGGACTGTGCTTATGGTAAAGTATGAAGTGAGGAGGAATATATGAATATACAATAATGATTATAAATTTATAAATAAGTAAAGTAGAGGCACCTGGCTGGCTCAGTCAGTAGAGCATGTGACTCTTGATCTTGGGGGTCATGAGTTCAAGCCCCATGTTGGGGACAGAGTTTATTTTTTATTTTTTTATGTGTATTTATTAAAAAAAAATTTTTTTTTTTTACGTTTTTATTTTATTTTTGAGACAGAGAGAGACAGAGCATGAGCAGGGGAGGGGCAGACACAGAATCAGAAGCAGGCTCCAGGCTCTGAGCTGTCAGCACAGAGCCCGACGCAGGGCTCGAACTCAAGGACTGCAAGATCATGACCTGAGCTGAAGTCGGATGCTCAACCGACTGAGCCACCCAGGCGCCCCTGTGTATTTATTTTTGAAAAAGAGAGGGAGACTCAGAATCTGAAGCAGGCTCCAGGCTCTGAGCTGTCAGCACAGAGCCTGATGCAGGGCTCTAACTCATGGACCGTGAGATCATGACCTGAGCCGAAGTTGGATGCTTAACTGACTGAGCCACCCAGGTGCCTCAGGGATAGAGTTTTTTTTTTTTTTTAATTTATTTATTTTTGAGACAGAGAGAGACAGAGCATGAATGGGGGAGGGGCAGAGAGAGAGGGAGACACAGAATCGGAAGCGGGCTCCAGGCTCCGAACCATCAGCCCAGAGCCCGACGCGGGGCTCGAACTCACAGACCGCGAGATCGTGACCTGAGTCGAAGTCGGGCGCTTAACCGACTGAGCCACCCAGGCGCCCCTAGAGTTTATTTTTTTTAAAAAGTAGACACAAAGAAAAAGACAGGAAGAACATCTCCCCAAATGCTAACAGTACTTATATTAAGCCAGTGGAATTATATGTGGGTGATTAACTTACTTTTTTCTATTTTCTAAGTTTTTGTGTGATTATGTTCCTATGTAACTTAAAAACAATGTATAAAATTTAAAAGTCCTGTGAACTTTAACTTAAGAGAAAAATTAGTATTATTAACTTATAACTGCAACTTACTTTAGGTAAAAATTGCTATCATGCTATCAGAGTCATTCTCTGACTTTTGGTGATTTCTAGAGTCAGATCTACTTTTCAAAGTGGTAAAATTTGCTACCACTGGGTATTTCCATGGATTTTTGCCTATGTAGTTAGCAATAGATTCCCAGGTCCTTGCTGGGTGCTCGGCACACAGCAGGACGCGGTAAATATTTGATGAGTGAATGAACAGGCTGAAGGTTGTAGGAGGAGCTAGAATGGAGGACAGAAATAGCGAGTGTAGAATGAAAAGGCCGATAAAGATAAGAATGACAAGAAATGTTTTGCAGAAGACAGCTATGCTGCACCCAGCCAGACTCACCCAGCTTCCCATAGCTCTGTATTCCTGCTTGCTCCTCATGGCCCAATGTGTTCTTTGTTTCTCAAGGCCCACACCTGCTGCTCTTCTTGGAGGACTTCCCTTGGGCTGCTGATTTGCCTGTCAATGAAGAGAGTCAGCAACCAGGGAATTCCTTCCCCCAGGAAGCCCTGTGCTCTTGACAATGGGCCCCCACACTCCTGATTCCCCTGCAGGATTAGGCTAAAGCTGCCCCCTCTTTGCAACTTTGCCTAAAATCAGATCCTTCCTTGACTCACAAGTCTGCTTCTGAGAAACATGACCCAAGGCAACAATGATTCAACAACAAGAAGGCTTAACCATTATGGGCTACTTACTATGTACCAGGAACGCTCTTAATGTGTGAGTGCATTATCTCATTCAAATAGGGGTTATTATCCCCATTTTCACTTGAGGGATCGGAGACACTGAGTGGCTAATAAGTCAACATTTGTTCATTTGAAGACTCAATCCCACCTTGTATTGGACGTTTCTGACTGTCTTCCATGACCAACCTGTGAGAAAGCCAAGACCAACCTGGGGAGTAGAACGGGTTAGGAGCAGTATGGAGGGCATGGACAGGGCACCCCAGCCCGGGTGGATGAAGCACAACCAGAATCAGGAAGGGTCAGCAAGGAAGCATCCACAGCTGTGAGCACTATCAGAAGAGGCAACATTTGGGAGCCAGGCTCAGTTCTGGCTGTTGAGGACACACTAAGAAGATGATGGAAACCAGGATCCTCCTGCAGAAGCTATAGTCAGATCTTCATGGACAGCCCTTGGTCTAGCTCTTCAAAGAGCTGAAATGGGGGTAAACAAGTGACATGTGATGCTGTTTCCTTTGGTAGATAATTTTGCTTGTAGACATGGGGTGATTTAATATAAATCCAGAGTTATATTAAAACATCATTTTGTTTGGAGGTTCTGGGTGGTTCAGTCGGTTAAGCATCTAACTCTTGGTTTTGGCTCAGGTCATGATCTCATGGTTCACGGGATCGAGTCCTGTGTTGGACTCTGTGCTGACAGCATGGAGCCTGCTTTGGATTCTCTCTCTCCTCTCTCTCTGCCCCTCACCCCACTTGCTCTCTTTCTGTCACTCTCTCTCTGTCTCAAAATAAGCATTAAACATAAACAAACAAACAAACATTATTTTGTTTTAGCATGGGGATTATGCCCAGTCAATATTTGTGGGATTAATGAGTGGGTGAATGAATGGATGTGCCTGAACACATATCCCTGAAGGCGAGTGAGCTCTTTGAGAGGCCTAGGCCATCAGAGACCATGACAGTCTAATGAGAATGACATTCCTGGAGGTTCAATCCAATTCAACACATGTCAACACAGAAACACCTGTGATGTGGGAGGTGTTGTGCTAAGTTGTGCAGGGAACGGATGCAAAGGAAACGGGAGGGAATTAGACAGGCCCAAACAGGACTGTGACTCCAAGTAGACAAGACAAGAGTTAGGGAGCTTCAGAGGAGAGCAGGATTACACACATTTGGCAGGGAAATCAGGAAAGCTACGCTAAAGGAAGTGGTGCTTGAATTTGCCACGAAAGAAGTAATGTTTCAGTAAATGGGAAATGGGAATGGCATCCAAGCTGGGATGGAGGGGAGCAGAGGTGGCGATGCAGAACAGACAAGGCTGAGAAGCATAAGGTGACAAGTCCAGTTTGATTGGGACATGGGCGTTGGTGGCAAATATTGGACAATAAGATTTGAAAGACAAGTTGATGGTGAACTTCAAAAAAAAGAGTGTTGTTATTGTGATGGATTTGAACTCATCTACCTGACATGTTCTTGCCTGATCCTCCTTGAGAAGCTGGGAACACAGGGGTCTGTGGGACTGCCATAAACGTGAATCAAACAGTGGCGGCTTCCCCCATGCCCAGGGCCCCATGAGGACTCTTATCATTGGGCCTAAATATGTGTTTGAATTAGGATAGCCTTAGGAGGTATAAAAGGGCATGAAGTCATAACAGTTGAGGCCCTGAATGTAACCTTGGCAACAATTAAAAAAATAAATTGAATATTACTCTGTGCCCAATTAAACACAGAACAACAGTGTGGAAATGGAAATTTATCTGCAGCTGGATGGCTTCATTGCAGGTTAATGACAAAGCTGAGTGCCGTGGATCATATTTTCCAAAAATGGCTGCAACAACATCTCTCATTGCACATGCTTTTCAGCAAAGTGACCTTTCCGCTCCCCAGGAGGAGGGGCACTTGATGTCTCCACACCCTGGAATCTGGGTGGGCCCCATGGCTGCTTTCATCAATAGGACACTGTGGAAATAATGTCGCCACAATTCTGAGCAAAGCCTTCACTGGTCTGGCAGCTTCGGCTTCCTACCCTTTGAAACACTCAGTCCTGGAATGCTCCTCTGGAAACCCAGCCACCAAACCGTGAGAAGCTCAAGTCACAGAGGGATCAGTCAACAGCCCCATCCGGGCCATCATTGCTGGGGGCTATTCTACACCATGATGGGATCTTACAGGATGACCAGCCCATCCTGTTCAGTCTTCAGGTGACTGCATTCCTAGCTGCCATGATATCAGGCTGCAGTCACATGGGAGATTTGGAGCAAGAACCACATGGCTGAGCCCGGTCAACTCACAGAACCATGAGAGATAACAATAGATTGTTATTTAAGCTGTTATATTTTGGAGTAGTTTGTTACTCAACAATAGATACCCTAAACACTAAGATTAGGGATTATGCCGTGGGCCAAGGACAGCCATAAATGCAGGCCCATGGTCATGAAGGGAATGGGGCAGTGGAATGTGAGTGGTCAGGTGACATCTGACCCCACAAGGGCAAGACACTGCAGGATAAATGCCCAGGGTGTGGGTGAGTAACAGGACAGGAGACTGGATTCTGGCTCTCACCTCAAGCTCCAGCTTTGTCACCTAAGTGGAAACAAATCCTACAGGGTGTTATGAGGATTAAGCAAAAAGGTGTAAATGAAGATACTTTACACTCTATGAGCCTTTCCCAGAAGGTATCATTACAATTTCCTACAGATGGTTGGATGCTAACGAGTTGTTAGTATCTGAAGGTGGTGTATCCCATGAAGCTTTATCATGAATGGGCTTCTGCTTGGAAGTGCTTCATAGCAACCCCGAGAAGCAATTCTTAAGTCATAATCATACACGTCCCTCACCAGGGGTCTGTTGAGTTCTCCACATTCATTCAGGCAGTCCTTCCTTCCTTCACTCACTAATTACTTGAGGGCTACGTACATGCCACACAGTGTTGTAGGCACTGGGCACAGAGCAGTGAGCAAAACAAAACACCTCTTCCCTGGTAGAGCCTGCTGTCTAGTATCAGTGTTTATGGTGATACAGTGCCAACAGTTTTAAACTACCGGGGGCAGTATCGTGTAGTAATTCATTGTTTGTGAACCCAGCTTACCAACTGTGAGACTTTGGGCAACTCACTTCAGTTTTCTGTGCCTCAGTTTCTTCATCTGTAAAGTAAGCATGATGATGATGATGATGATGATGATGATGGTGATGATGATTATTTCACAAGATCAAATGAACTAATGCATGTAAATGATGTGGAGTAGTGACTGACACAGAGTAAGCCATGTCCCAATAAATATTATTAGTTATTATTACCATTATCTTTCTTTTCTGTTGGGAAATAGTTTTCTTATAGCTCTTGTTAAATGATCAATAGTATGCTTTCTTTTCCTTTCAACATGGTAATTTCCTTCCTTTTTTCCTTCCTTCCTTCCTTCCTTCCTTCCTTCCTTCCTTCCTTCCTTCCTTCCTTCCTTCCTTCCTGTTTCTGCCATGGAAAGAAGGATGATAGATGGTTCATGATATTCATTTACCTGCCAAAGTCATCCATGGCTTTCTAGTTTGAGAAATAAGGCTTAAATTATTTCTCATAAGATTATAAAACCACTGATTGTATTGATAATTGTTTGGCAAATATTTGAGTCTACAGTAACCTTTTCACTTATCTCTCTGAGGATGTAGCCCCAAGAAGATCAAGAGGAAAGCAGGAAATCCTGTGAAAGCAGGAGAAGCTAGGACCAAGGGGTCATTGGACCCCATACACACTGTGGTCTAGGTGAAATGTGTCTACTAGGCCACAAGGTATATGGTGCCCTCTGGAGTTATGGGACATGGAGGCTTTAATGGACCTATTCTATAGTGGACCTATTCTAAGTATTGACCATACTTCTTCAAGAAACAAAAGCAGTTTTGGAGAGAAAATAAAATTCAGGATGCCTGGCCTGGCTCAGTTGGAAGAGCATGTGACTCTTGATCTCGGGGTCATAAGTTTAAGCCCCACGTAGGGTGTAGAGCTTGCTTTAAAAAAAAAAGAGAGAAAATAAAGTTCTTAAACTCTAAAAGTCATTGAGCTACCTCTATTAATGGATAAATAATGAAAAACTTAAGTAAGAGACTCTCTGTTATGTAAAAGAAATCCCAAGGCAGGCAGTTTGGGGTGTGTGACACCTACATCATCAGCAGATATGTAGGCTCCTTTTGTCTTTCCTCCACCACCCTCAGGGCGTCTACCTTGGGAGACAAAATGGCTGCTGGAACTCCAGCTGTCATGTCCCAATTCCAGGCAGGAAGAAGGAGACACAGGGGGAATAGTAAAAAAGCACCCTTCTAGCTGAGTCAGTTCTCTTTCAGAAACTTTTCCAGGGGCTCTGTCCAACAAGTTCCATTTCTATCTCACCGACCATTTTAGAGTGGAGACATCGTCCCTAGGGTGTCCCACTCTTCTGAGCAATGTGCTGAGCCATCTGTGATGAGGCTGCGTGTTTTGGGGGACTGCAGTGAAAGCCCTTTGTTGGCTGATACTTTGCCCTTGAAGTTCCTTTGAAGCCAAAACCCATCAGATATAGGACACTTGGGTGGCTCAATCCATTAAGTGTCCAGCTCTTGATTTCAGCTCAGGTCATGATCTCACAGTTTCTGAGTTCAAGGCCCGTGTCGGGCTTTGCACCGTCAGGGCAGATTGCTTGGGATTCTCTGTCTCTCTCTGTCACTGCCTCTTCCGTGTTCTCTCTCTCTCAAAGTAAGTAAAATAAACTTAAAAAAAAAAAAAAAAACCCAACCCATCAGATATAACAGAAAATATCTGAAGCACTCAATTATCATGACACTTCAAGTTTTGAAAGTAGGGAATCTTTCTCTGATTTCAAATAAAAATCATAAATATTTAAGCAGTCTTTGTCTGCTTCTCCTCCCTTTCTAATTCCCTCCTACCCATCCTCCTACTTTATCCCCAAACCTGAATTCCTGGATTAATTTTCAATAACGATAGCTCAGGGAAGAATTTTAGCTTCTGTAATTTTTTTTTAAGTTGCTGTATTTCGTCACACATTCCACCCCTGGAATTTCAGATGATGCTTTAGAGGGTTTTTGGTATGAATTTTGTATCACAAAACCCAGAAAAGTTAGCGTTTCCTCTGGAGGAGCACAGGACTTTCAAGTTCTGATCCTAATGAAGTCAATCACTTTATTTATTGAACTACAACTTAGATGAACTTATTTCCAAGAGGTCTGTAGGTCATTTGCAAAATTAGGCATAGTTAAAAATAAAAATGTCAGGGCTAACACCAAAACAGATTTTAAAAGGCAATTACCTTTCTCTTCTCTGACTTATAAAAAGGAAATTACATGATGCTCCTTCAGCATAATACCGTGTTGAAATGTGATGAATATTTGCCAAGTACTTTGAGATCCACCCTGAAAGGTGTTTTAAGCTTCAAGTGCCATTACTATTAAGTACCATCATTTTAACACAGCTTTTAGCATTCAGATCCTACCTCTGATGTCATGTGAACTGTAGGCATCATCCTTAGATTCAAAAGACAAATAACTTCCAAATCTAACAACATGTCCTAGCTCTTCCCTGACCCGATCAATGATTACAGAAGAAACGTATAAGATATGGGCTGGCACACAACAGCCACCATGGATGGGTTTTGCTTTCTTTCTTGATGATGCCCCCAAAAGCACTTTTTAAAAGGTGCCCATGTGACAGCCTTGGGAAGCCCAAAGCCTGGCCACCTCCTTAGGCGTTATTCAAACCAACCTGGTGTTTGCGTTGCCTTGTTAGCATATCTTGAAAGGGCCTGGACACAAAAAAGATCCTTTTAAGATATCATCTCTTGCTGACACTGCAAGAGGAACAGTAAATGGTGTTTATAGATGAGCAGCATCCTACAGGAAACAGGTCCAAAGGGTTGGATTCTAGCCTCTCTTTTTTCACTAACTGGCTGTGGTCTCTTGAAAAAGTCACTTTGATCTTACTTTTCTCATCTATGAAATACAACGGTCTCTTCCAGCTTTGTTAATTTATAAACTGATGAAACACTGAACTATGTTAATTCCCTAGGAGATCCATCTGTCCTGGTGTGAGAATGGGCGAGGCTATCCCTGTGATGTGTCATGGTTTGTGTATTTCATGACTGTTCACTTCTGGTTTGCGACCAGCAGATCAATGATTAACACTTGAGTCAAGCCGAATCCCGTGGTATCTTCAATCAAATACTTAAAAAAAAAAAAAAACCCTGCCATTTGGTAAGCAGTCACAAAACATATTTTAAAAATCGAAATGGAGGGAAGAAGTGGGTGGAGATGGGGGGGGGGGAAGTGGGCAGTACAGAATTTACTTTTCTCATTTTAACTAATAAAACTTTAACTTAGGAAAGGCAAGACATTCAACGGTGCATTACTGGTTTCTGATTCAACAACACAGATTCCATACTCAGTCTGTAAGTACACCGCACTAATTTTTTTTAAACGGAGGTGCAAATGGAATGAGGTCCTTCCGATGTAACTTTAAAAAATGCACTGGTCGTGGGGCACCTGGGTGGCTCAGTCGGTCAAGTGTCCGACTTGGGCTCAGTTCGTGACCTCGCGATTGGCGGGTTTGGGTTCGAGCCCCACGATGGGCTCTGTGCTGATAGTTCAGAGCCTGGAGCCTGCTTCGGATTCTGTGTCTCCCTCTCTCTCTGCCCCTCCCCCTCTTGCTTGTCTCTCTCCCTCAAAAATAAATAAACATTAAAAAAATTAAAAAAAAAATGAGCTGGTTGTGTTTTAAATCATAGAGATTAAAAATGGTCAAAATGGTTTTGTCTGTTATTAGGGCCTAAATTACCGCGCTTTGGTTAGCGAGGGTTACTGGTAGCTTGTGTGTGATTTGAGGGAAGAGACGTCTGAATGGTTTATTTATGTCTTGATTCCCTGGGAGGTTTCTGTAAACATATGGCTTCTTTAAAATCTCCAGGGCTACAGAAAAAGCCCTGGACCTAAACAGGAGATTATGGGTACACCTCCCCCTACTGGGCACCATCTGCAACTACTTGCTCGTATGGCAGAGGTGTGTGGATGGTGGAAGGTTCCCCCGGAAACAGAAACCTTGGGATTCTAACTCGTGTTTGGGAGTCACGGGACAATGACGATGCAGGTGTGTGAGTGTGCGCGCGGGTGACCGGGTGCACGTGCGTTTTCCACCAAACAGGAAAAACAGCACAGATAAAGGCACAGAAGCCAGCAAGCAGACTAGTTTAACCGGACAAGAGGCACTGGAAAGGAAAAAGCATGAGCACGCAGCCGGAAAGCTAGCTTGGAGCTAGTTGCGGAAGATTTTGAGCAAGCAGCCATAAAATGGGAAACCACGGGGCTAATTTTGTGTTGTTTTTTTTTATTTTTTTTTCAACGTTTTTTAATTTATTTTTGGGACAGAGAGAGACAGAGCATGAACGGGGGAGGGGCAGAGAGAGAGGGAGACACAGAATCGGAAACAGGCTCCAGGCACCGAGCCATCAGCCCAGAGCCTGATGCGGGGCTCGAACTCAAGGACCGCGAGATCGTGACCTGGCTGAAGTCGGACGCCTAACCGACTGCGCCACCCAGGCGCCCCTCGCGGGGCTAATTTTGAATGGAGGAACTCATTCATGTACTCAGCAGCCGTTGGCCCAGCATGGCCCGCAAGCCAGCCGTTTGCCAAGCGCTGTGCACAAGCAAAGAGAGATCTCGGTTGCTTCCTGACCTCAAGCAGCCTAGAGTCTAGGCGTTGAAATTAGGTCGGTACCTATGCGACCATAATACAAAGCAGAAAGAGGTGTATCTTCTGAAGTAAAACTAGGCAGCGAAAGGATTACTTTCAGCAGTGGACTAGGGCAAAGTTTAGTAGAAGATCGTCATGGTGAAGGTTATCTTGGCAATAAGAACGGACTAGAGGCGGGAGTGAGAGAAGCCAATGAGAGGTGATCAAAGTATATCTTTTTTTTTTTATATTGTAATTCGCATTATTATGTGATTTTTACATTTATTTATTTTTGAGAGACAGAGTAAGACAAAGTGAGAGTGGGGGAGGGGCAGAGAGAGAGGGAGACACAGGATCGGAAGCAGGCTCCAGGCTCTGAGCTGTCCGCACAGAGCCCGACGCGGGGCTCGAACCCACAGACCGCGAGATCATGACCTGAGCCGAAGTCAGACCCTCGACCAACTGAGCCACCCAGGCGCCCCAAAGTATATCTTTTTAGATTTCACTTCTTAAAGTGATCTCTGCGCCCTACCTGGAGCTTGAATTTATAACTACGAGATCAAAAGGTGCATGCTTCACTGACTGAGCCGGCCAGGTGCCACCCGCTCCAATTTTTGTATATCATATCTTCTATCAAATAGATACACTTTCATAATGTGACAATTTAGATTACCTTATGTGTATGAAATGATGTGGATAAAGAGATTGTGATATATGCACACAATGGAATATTATTCAGCTCTAAAAAACCAAAATACTGATTCATGCAACAGTATGAATGAATCTCCCAGACATCATTCTGGACAAAGAAACTGGACACAAAAGAGGGACAAGTGCATGATTCTGTTCATATGATACAATTCTAGATCAGGGGCACCTGGGTGGCTCAGTAGGTTGAGGATCTAACTTGGGCTCAGGTTGTGATCTTGAGCACCTGCATTGGGCTCTATGCTGACAACATAGAGCCTGCTTCGGACCCTCTGGCTCCCTCTCTCTCTGCCCCTTCCTCGCTTGTGCTCACCCTTTCTCTCTCTCTCAAAAATAAACAAACATAAAAAAAAAGAATTCTAGAACAGACAAAACAAATCTCTATTGATAAGTCAGATCAGTGGTTGAATGAGGTGTGATGGTAGAGTGTTGACTGAATGTAAAGGAGTAGGACGGAAGTTTCTGGGGAGATCTTCTGTATCTTAAATGGACCATTGGTTACATAGATGAATTCAGAATTCATCCACTTCCGCTTAAATATCTAAATATTTCCACTTCAAATATAGATTTTATTTTATGCAAATTATTCCACAACAAAGTCTACTTAAAAATTAGAAAGTGGTAGGGCACCTGTCTGGCTCGATCAGAGGAGTGTGCAACTCTTGACCTCAGGATTGTGAGTTTGAGCCCCACGTGTAGAGATTATTTTAAAAAATAAATAAACTTAAAAAAATTAGGAAACTGTAAAGCATAATAATTTATTATGGTCACCAAGCTACTTAATTTGTAATTGGTCATTTCTAAATTCTGTTAATGAGGCATTAAAAAGTAATTTACTTTAATAAAATAAATAAACCCACTTTAATAAAGAATTGTGCCTTTATTCAAAACAAAACAGAAAGACACATGGTGAATAGAGTGAGTCATTCTCACATATTTCCTGAAGGGGTAAAGAGATAAAAGGGAGTAAAGAGAATATTCAAAGAAACAATTCTCTAATCGAGAATTTTCCAGAACAGATGAAAGACATGAATCTAAAGAAAGCATAACATACACCAAGAATGGATAAGTAAAAATGTTTATCTCCATTCATAGATTTAATCTGCCACAGAAAAAGGAAGAACACTGGGGATTTTCGTGGAAATAAAATAAAACTGACAAACACAGAAGAATGAGACCCCTGAGTGATGATAAGGAGATAGACAAAGACTGATCAATGATTTCTCCAATCAAATCTCTCAAATGCTTCCTACATCCACTCAATTTTTCATTATTCTTGGTACTTTTACTTGAAAACCCGAGTAGTCAGATTTTTTCCAGTCTCTAAAAAAAAAAGTCACTTTTCCAAATGAAGCTAGCAAGAGGACTATGAAATTGTAAAGGGAGTTACCATGGGTCTGAAGGGCAGTGTGATATGCTATTTCAGTGAACATTGAAAGAAAATTCCTGATTGGCAAAATTTCCCATAAAATCGTGCTTTTAGAAATGAGGATAGTAGAGGTTTTGTTTTTTTTTTTTGGCCTTTAGTATTTGGGCAAGCTCCCTATAAACTAGGAAACATGTTATAAAAATGAAATTGAGGTAAAAGACCACAAGTAGATTGGAAGCTGCTTAAAATAGAGTGGGGAGCCTTGCCATGGGTTAGTGGTGATGGAAATCGTTTACTCTGGACATCTGATTTTATTATTCTGTAATCATTTACATGACTATCTGCCTAAGACATGCATTCGTACATGTTCCTCTCTTACATCCAGACTTAAGGAATAATTTTGTTTTCTATAAATAGATAAGAAGGGTGAGGAGACAGAGATGAAGAAAAAGAGAGCAATAAATTCAGGCACAAAGTATCTTCCTTTACCCCTGCTGTGTCCATATCCTTGTCCTTATTTGTCCTGCCAATGACAGAGAGCCCAGAGACCACAGGTTCGGTTATTAAACACATTCCTTACTGATGACTCCAGGAAGGGATTGTGGTTATGTCTAATCTGGGAGAAATGTGGTAATTTCCATTCATGTGTTCAAAAGCTCTACTGAGGTGCTTGCCTACCAAGGTCATTTAGCATTCTAAAAGGGAGTCACTGGCCCCCTTTTCTCAAAAACAATTAAGCTTCAGGGCATTACCTGCCTTTGAACATATCGATCTTTCCATAAAAGTGCATGCAGATCGTTTCTCTTCCCTGAAAATTGGATCATGTTCCTGGGCATGTGATGTGTACCCAAGGAAGAGGTTCTGAATCCTGTGTGAACAAGTTCACATAGACTCTATTCCATCACAGATCTCAAGTCAGTTTGATTTACTTCCTATTCAAGAATTCCACTTCCATAGCTCTGCAGTCAGTGGGGTCATTGTGAGAAATTTACATAAATATATTATCCCCCTGGTGGCAAGGAAGAAGTGAATAAACAGTAGGTTCTCTTAAGAACAAACCCTTGAAGAACTGTACTTGTCGTACTACTGTAGAAAGGTCCTTAAACGTATTAGTACCTTGAACCAAATTTTGGAAAGCATCTTCTCACTGTTTTTCACCTTTTTGGTGTTTGGGTTGTTCAGTGACCAAATGCATTAGTGATTGTGACCAAATGTCTTCTTACGTGCATTAAGTGAGTATTTTTCAGTGTAATATTTTAATTCCTTTAATGATTTTTTTCACTGTATTTTTGAGGGTTTTTTTGTGGTTTCTTCTATTATGTGTGTGTGTGTGTGTGTGTGTGTGTGTATAACATACTTTACATAATTTTATGTATTTTAAAGAAACAAAGAGAAAGAAGGCAGTATATGTTTATAGTGTTTGTTATATTAACCTTCTTGTTTACCATTTCTGGTCCTCTTCATTTGTTCCTGGGGATTAAAATTACCATCAAGTGTAATTTTCTTACTCCAATATAACTTTGCTCCCACCCACCTCCTTTGTAATATTATTGTCACAAATATTATATTTCTGTGTGGTATGAGCCCAACAATACAATTATATACACATTATTTTATTATTTTACTTTTTAAAGTTTATTTATTTATTTTTGAGAGAGAGAGAGCGCGCGCAGGTGGAGCAGAGAGAGGGAGAGAGCCCAACTTGGGACTCAATCCAAAGAACCATGAGATCGTGACCTGAGCTGAAATCAACTTACTGAGCCACCCAGGGCCTCTCCTTAAGGAGTTTGAAAACGAAACCAAACTGAAGCATGCTCCCTGTCTCATCATAAGGGAAGGCAGATAGCCACAGCCCAGGGCAGGAAGAGTCCCATCGATATAGGGCAAGAGGTCTCAAGAGTGTCAGGTGTTGGGTTTTGGACCCCTGCAGAGCTCCCACTACCAGCCCCCACCTCTGCCCATGACTTGACTTATAAGGAGAAGAGACCTATCCAAGGTCACAAGGTGGGTTTCTTTCTGCCCTTTGGAGTTAGACCAGATGCCAACATCCTTGGGGGAGGAGGGGTGGGGGCCCCTTCTAGTCCCACCCCAGTGCTTATTACAGGGACATTGTCCTTGAGGCTGACACCACCAGACCTGGAACCTTTTCTGAGGTGGTGGGTGTTCAGGACCAGAGAACCAAGGGTAGGGGGAGTGTCAGAGGGGGCCCAGGGACCAAGCTCAATTTGGAGCTGGTGACCTCCCAATCTACCTGATTCCCAGGGCCCACAAACGTGTGGGGAATGACTGTTCAGCTTCAGAGGAGTTTATTGCTGGGACCTGGAGAGGAGCTGCTGGAATGGCTCCCCGAGGAGGTGACCAGTCTCCGGCCTCGGCCCGGCCAGGGCTGACACCGGTGCCTGTGGGTGGTGGCAGCACCGGGACACAGGATGAGCACTGCTGCCTCCTGGAAGCTGGGATGCTACAGGCAAGGGGAGCTGAGTGAGCAGCTGGGAAGGCCCACCCTCCCTCCCTATGTGCCACGGTGGGGGGGGGGTGGTGGTGGTGGCTGCCAGTGCAATAGGGACAGCGCCACCCCCTGGACAGCCTGTGCACCCTCCCACATTATTTTAATTGCTTTCTAAATCAGTTAAGTGAAGAAAGGAGATGAAACATGCATTCACACCATCTTTAATTACCTAATTACCTTTACCTGTTTTGTGTGTGTGTGCATGTGTGTGTTTGAATTACCATCAGGCTTCACTTGCTTTCAGCCCAAGGCACTTCCTTTAGTATTTCTTGTAAGGTGGGTTGGCTAGCAACAGATTCTTTCGGTTTTTGTTTATGTAGGAGTGTCTTTCTTTTGTTTTCATTTTTGTAAGGTGGTGTTGCTGGTTTTACATATTTGGTTGACAGATTTTTTTTGTACAGTTCTTTGAATACATCCCCTTCTAGATTCCCTTGTTTTTCTAATAAGGAGTCGGTGGGTAATGTTATGGGGGTTTTCATACATGACAAGTTGTTTTCCAATCACTGCTTTTGAGATTTTTCTCTTTGCCTTCAACATTTTCTCTTTCAAAAAAAGTCTTCTCACATTTTTACATGATGTATCTAGGTGTGGATCTTGTTCTGTTTATCCTACTTAACATTGGTTGAACTTGGATGTGTAGGTTATTCTTTTTTAGAGCAAATATGGGAAGTTTTCAGTCATTATTTCTTCAGAAGATTTTTCTGCTTCTTTCTCTCTTCTCCCCTTCTGATTCTCCAATTATATGTATGTTGGTATCCCACATTTTTCTGAGGTTCTGCTCGTTTTCCATCATCTTTTTTCTGTTTCTCAGATTATAATCTCTATTGATTTATCTTCAAATTCATAGATAATTTTTGTATGACAGTTCAAAACTGCTGTAATAAATTTTTCATTTAAGTTATTATACTTCTCAACTCCAGAATCTGCATTTGTTTCTTTTTTAAAAAATAATTTCTTTTTTTTAAAGTTTATTTTTGAGGGAGAGAGAGAGGGAGAGAGAGAGAGCGAGCACGCCAGCAGGGGAGGGGTAGAGAGAGAGGAAGACAGAGAGAATCCCAAACAGGCTCCATGCTGTCAGGGCAGAACTCAACTCAGGGCTCGGTCTCACAAACCCTGTGAGATAATGACCTGAGCCCAAATCAAGAGTTGGATGCTTAACCAACTAAGCCACCCAGGTGCCACCTATGATTTCTGTTTATTTTCTCTATTTGATCAGACATTATCATCATACCTCTCTTTACCTTTTTTTTTTTTTAAAGATTTTATTTTTAAGTAATTGCTACACCCAACATGGGGTTTGAAATTATAACCCCAAGATCAAGAGTTGTGTGCTCTACTGACTGAGCCAGTCGGGTGCCCCTCTTTACTTCTTTAACCACAGTTTTCTTTAGCTGTTCAAGGATATTTATAATGACCATTTCAAAGTCTTTCTCTGTTATGTATAACAGCTGGATCCAGGCAGTTTCTGTTGCCTGCTTTTTTTTTTTTTCTTGCATGTGGGTCACACTTTTTGCTTCTTTGCATGTCTCAAATTTCTTGTGGAAAACTGGAAATTTTAGTCAATGTCTATTAGCAACTCTGGACATTGACTTCCTCCACCCCTAGGGCATGTTGCTGTTTGTTCGTTTATTTGCCTAGTATCGTGGCTGGACTTTTTTTTAGGGAAGTCTACTTTCCATGCAGTGTGAGGATAGTAGTAGTTTTATCGGAGTTCTATTTTTTTAAGTTTACTTATTTATTTTTGAGGGGCTTAGGAGGAGAGAGAGGGAGAAGAGAGAAAGAATCCCGAGCAGGCTCCATGCTGTCAGTGAAGAGCCTGACTTGGGGCCCAAACTCACGAACCGAACCACGAGATCATGACCTGAGCCGAAATCGAGAATCTGCGCCTAATCGCTTAACCAACTGAGCCACCCAGGCACCCCTATTAGAGCTCCCTTTGCCCTTCATTTTCCCTAATCTCAGTTGAGCTGTCTGCCCCTATTGGTATCACACCCAGATGTTAGGTTCTACTAATTGCCAGACTGATTACTGTATCTTTTTTTTTTTTTTTTGACAATGCCTTGGGTGTCTGAACTGCTTTACAGGCTGATCCAACTAAATTCAGTCCTCTTTCCAGGGGAGGTTTTTTTTTTTTTTTTAATTAAAAAAAAAATTTTTTTTAACGTTTATTTATTTTTGAGACAGAGAGAGACAGAGCATGAATGGGGGAGGGTCAGAGAGAGAGGGAGACACAGAATCTGAAACAGGCTCCAGGCTCTGAGTTGTCAGCACAGAGCCCGATGCGGGGCTCGAACTCACGGACCGCGAGATCATGACCTGAGCCGAAGTTGGACGCCCAACCGACTGAGCCACCCAGGCGCCCCTCCAGGGGAGGTTTTTGAGGCCAGTCTTGGAAGTCTGTTCGAACCCCAGGAATGCTCTATTAATTGTATCTTTCTCTGGTTTTCCCTGGGAAACTAGATGGCCTATGGTTTAGCTTTGAGAATGTCCTTAGGCTTTTACTTCCCCACATTCTGTTTCAAATAAAGTCAGTTCTTTTTGGGGAGAACTTCTGTTTTATAGCCTGCCTCTGCTCCTCGGCAAAATCTGAGCTGTGGCTCCAGAGCCAAAGGCAGGGACAACGGCGTGCTTCTCTGTGAGTGACACCTGTTTTAGGAGTAGGGTGCTGGGTGGGGGCAGGGGCCCCTGATCTTCACAGTTTGCCTTTCTTGGTGTGGATGCTCAGACCCATGAATGAACTGAGATGATGGCAATCAGAGCTCCTATGGTCTCAGCCTGTCACACCTGACGTAGATCCTTTGCCCTATGAGTGGGGCTTGATGGAAGAAGAAAGCCTCTGACCTCTCAGCCATACTTGCTTGGAACTCAGCCTCTGTGATACAGACCTGAGGCTGGTATGAGAAATGCCTGTGGCATGTCCCTCCCAAGGAGACACCATAGCCATCCATTGGGAGCTCAGGGGAGACAGCCTCATTTTCTTGGCCACACCCACTTGTGCTAAACTGGATGGGGGGATGGGGGGAGCAGATTCTAGCTTAAGTCCCCTAGATTTTTGCTATTCTCACTACAATTTACTATATTTTCCTGATACATGTTTCCTCATTTCCTTAGTACATGTCCTTAGGACAATTTCTTGAAACTTTATTTTTTTAAATTATTTTTTTAATGTTTATTCTTGGGGGAGGGGGTAGAGAGACAGAGAGACAGAGAGACACAGAATCCAAATAAGCAGGCTCCAGGCTCTGAGCTGTCAGCACAGAACCTGATGAGGGGCTCAAACTCACCAACTGTGAGATCACGGCCTGAGCCAAAGTCGGATACTTAACTGACCGAGCCACCCAGGCGTCTCGATTTCTTGACACTTTAAGTGGTTTTATTTCTCAAAAAATTTTTTTGCCATGTATGGTTGTTGCACTGACAGGTGGGTACATGGAGTTCACTTGGCTATTCTGGAAGTAGTTTACCCAATTGCCTTCTTAGCGTAAAATTTGAAGATTGAAAAAACAACAGTTACATCTGCCACTGTGGCATTAGTTCTATCACAAAATAATATTTGAGACTGTCTCAATATTTCATAGCCAAATTTTGCATTGATTTAGGTCCAATCATATTGCTTACAGCAGTTATATACATAAAGATATAAAGAATTAAATCACAGTTGTGAGACAAGTGTAAATCCCAGGCTTACAGATTTATAAAGAGATTCCACGATGGCATCAGCAGTTGTAGATATTTTCACAAATTTCCTGGCTTCTGTTAAGGTAAACAATTTAAAGAGAAAGGGTAAGTTTTTCAGGATTATTAAGATGTCTGCTTTTCTATCATGATTTATTTATTACTCACTTCTTTTTTTTTTTAAGATTTTATTTATTTATTTTTAATGTAATCTCCACCCCCAATGTGGGGCTCAAACTCACAACCCTGAGGTCAAGAGTCACCTGCTTTACCAACTGAGCCAGCCAGGCATCTCTCTTGTTCACTTCTAAAATAATTTCTAAAACTTTATTAAATGGTGAATAATAAGATGTTGTTTCAATTTTCATAAAGAATTAGATGCAACCAATTAAGAGCTGACTTCTGGTTGTTAGTTTGCCCAAGCTAACCAAGTTATAAAATATTAACATATCTGGAAGCTCAGCTGCTTGCTTCTGTATGAAAATGAGCCTGTGATCATAGAAGTTTTCATGTAAGAATTAAGAAACAGAGAATGTAGAATTTTATGAACACTGCAGTCCAGGCCCTAGAAGATGCCTGTTGGAAATTTTGACAAGTGATCCTTAGGAACACCTTGGCTTCCTAACAAAGGCTGACCAATACTCTGATCCATTTCATGTGTAAAAGGTCATTTCTCCCATTGAGCAAGATTCTCTCTTCTTTTACTTTTCGCTGACCAATAGTAGGCCTGTCTTCTGAAAAAATCTAGATCGGTTTTATCACATTGTCTAAAGAAGAACATTGATGTAGATCTGAAATGCAATTTTGTGAAAATTCACAAATAAGCCCACTTAAGAGAAAACTATCGATTAGAAGCTTGCAGCCACAATTCACAGCATATCTGACAGAATGTGGTTTAAACAATGGGGCCTGATTAACAAGTGTTATGAAAACTCTGGAGATAAGTTGTTCCAGAAATGGTTAATCTAGCAGCTTCAAGACAGCTTCTCTTTTTCATGATTAGGCCTCCACATGCATCACTTCCTTACTAACTAAAATCAAAAAACAGAGAATGGAAGGATCTTTTCATCCAGAACTTTTTATCCCACTAAGACTCTCAGCAGGGGTGCCTGGGTGGCTCAGTTGGTTGAGCATCAGACTCTTAATTTTGGCTCAGATCATGATCCCAGGGTCGTGGGATCAAGCCCCACATCAGGCTCCCTGCTGAGAGTGGAGCCTGCTTAAGATTCTCTCTCTTTCCCTCTCTCTCTCCCTCTGCTCCTGTCCCCTGCTCATGCTCTTTCCAAAAAAAAAAAAAAGAAAAAAAAAAGACTCAGCAGAAGCTTCCCATTTTGTGTCAACAGCCAGGGATGGGTCACCTTGAACCAATCACTGTCCCAGGTAAATAAGGATCCTGTGATTGACTAGGAGTTATGTCAATCAATACTACTCACCTGGGGTCAGGGCAAACTGTTGCCTCCAACTTGGACCAAATTGGGATTCTACTCTCAGAAACATGAATGGTTGTTGGGTAGTCAACTCACAGTTTCTACAAAAATATCTTAGCCCAAACTTGAAAATTAAATCCTATGATAGAGTGATATGTTTTTTTTTTTCTCTAATATATCCTATGCGAAAGTGTGTTTTTATAAGATTTGAGATATATTTCATACACCATAAAATTCACCCATTTCAAGTATACAGTGGTTTTTAGTATATTCACAGCTGTGCAACCATCTTGACTTAATTTTGGAACATTTTCATCACCTTAAAAAGAAACCCTATGCATATTAGCAGTAATTCTCCACTCCTTCCCTCCTTCCTTAGCCCTGGGCATCTACTACCTCCTTTCTGTCTTTTTGGATTTGTCAACTTTGGACATTTCACATAAATGGAATCATATAATTTGTGATCATTTGTGACAGACTTCTTTCACTTAGCATAATGTTTTCAAGGTCCATTCATATCGTAACATGTGTCAGTACTTCCTTATTTTTTTATCGCCAAACAACATTCCATTTTAAGCAAGCTTACTATTTTTTTTTTTTTTTTTTTTAGTAATCTTTAAACCTAACATGAGGCTGGAACTCACAAACCCAAGATCAAGAGTCACATGCTCTACCGACTGAGCCAGCCAGGTGCTCCCAAACTTATATTTTTTATCCATTCATCAGTAGATGGGCATTTACAACCACCTTTTGTCTGTTACGAATAATTCTGGTATAAGCATTTGTGAGCACACTTTTGTGTGAACATGTTTTCAATTCCCTTGGATATATACTTAGGAATGAAATTGCTGAATCATATGGTAACTCTATGTTTAGCATTTTGAGGGATCGCCAAACTATTTTGCAAGGCAGCTGCACAATTTTACATTCTTACCAGCAACGAATGAGGGTTCCAGTGTTTCCACATATTCATGAACACTTGTTATTGTCATCTTTTTCATTTTAGTCATCCCAGTGGGTGTGACACGGTATATCATCGTGGTTTGTTTGCATTTCCCTTATATTTAATGACATGGAGCATCTTTTCATGTACCTGTTGGCCATTTGTATATTCTCTGTGGAGGAATGTCTATTCAAATCTTTGTCCATTTTTAAATTGGCTTATATGTCTTTTTATTGTTAATTTGTGAGAGTTCTTTGTGTATTCTGGATACAATCCCTTGTTAGATACATGATTTAAACACATTTTCTCCCATTCTGTAGGTGGTCTTTTCACTTTCCTGATTGTGCCCATTGAGGCACAAAAAGTTTTAATTTCGATGTAGTCCAATGTGTTTATTTTTCCTTTGTGTACTTTGGGTTGGTATTTAAGAAATCATGTGTAATCCCAGGTCACAAAGATTTACTTCTGTATCGCCTGTTAGGAATTTCATAGTTTGAGCTCTTACATTTAGGTCATGATTAATTTTGATTTAATTTTTGTGTGTAGTGTGAGATGGGGTACGACTTAATTTTTTTTTCATATGAATATCCAGTTGTCTCCGAACCATTTGTTAAATAAATCATGATTCTCCTGTTGAATTGTCTTGGAATCTTTGATGAAAACCACTTGAACATAAATGTAAGGCTTTATTACTGGACTTCATCTCTATTCCATTGATTCATAAGCCAGCCCTCTTGCCACCACCACGGCGGCTTCATGACTGTAGCTTTGTTGTGAGCTTTCAACAGTTTGTGTGTCCTCCAACTTCGTTCTTCTTTTTCAGAATTGTCTGTCTATTCAAGGTCCCTTGCATTTCCACATGAATTTTATGATCAGTTTATCAATTTCTGGAAAAAAAATCCTCCTGGGATGTTGACAAGGATCGCATTGAATCTGTAGGTCGATTTGGGAAGTATTGCTGTCTTAACTGTTAAGTCTTCTCGATTCATGAACATAGGATGACTTTCCGTTATTTAGGTCTTTTACAATTTATCACAGCAACTTTCTGTAGTTTTCAGAATATAAATTTTGCATGTCATTTGTTAAATTTATTCCCAAGTATTCTATTTTTTATGCTGTGGTAAATAGAACTGTTTTCTTTATTGGGGTTGTCCCTTGCTGGTATACAAAAATACAGTTGATTTTTGTGTATTGATTTTGTATCCTGATACTTTGCCAAACTTGTTTATTAGTTCTAATCATTTTTTAGTGGATTCTGCTGGATTTTGTACATACAGGATCATGTCATCTGCAAATAGACGTTGTTTTACTTTTTCCTTTCCAATCTGGATGCCTTTTCTTTTTCTTGCCTAAGTGCTCTGGCTAGGACCTCTAGCTGAATGGAATAGAAATGGTGAGGTTGGAGATCTTTGTCTCATTCTTGGTCTTAAGGGAAAAGCTTCCAGTATGTTTCCAATAAATATGATGCTAGCTGTGGGGTTTTCACAGATTCCCTTTTTGAGCTGGAGGAATTTCCCTTCTACTGTTTTCTAGTTTGGTTGCCAAAGTACTATTTAACTACCTTTTATAAAGTAAAGAAGTAAAATCAGTGTCCATTTTCAAAAATTTCCCTTCTTCCCTTACCCTCTCCCATTTTTCATTTACTCAGAAAATGCTTGATGGGCCTATCTTCAATAAAAGAGCAGTTGTAAGAAATTACTCAAGAAACCAGTTGTCTAATAGCATATCATCTTTCCCTCCCCTCTTCAGGCACCAGAATTTCTCTCTCCTTTCCCTTCTTCCTCGGGATGAGTTAGTAATAATGTACCTACTGTAGAGCTAGAAGAGGTATCATTGACTGAAGGAGATTGCATTAAAAAACCTTTGTCTAACTGATATAGAAACGACAGTTTCCAGTTAAGGAATTTCGGGCATCAGTCACAATCACTTAGGCTGCCACCTGCTCCGGTCGAAGAAAATAAATGGATACTTGATACGAAGTCATATTTAGCAAAATGGTAATACAGAAGCTCTTTCAGAGCTGCAGACAGTAATTCAGCCACTTCAATCTGACATTCCATTTCCGATCTGTTTATGTCAACTAGTTTTTGAAACCAACCTCTTGAACTCTGAGTTGGGGTGATGTTCGGTCTGGTAACTAAATAAACAGCAGCATGAACGAGGTGGGCAAGGCAGCTGTGTTGCCTCAGAGAGGTGCTTTATTTGTTGATGTCCAGCCTTCTTTCAAAAGGATTAATGCCACCTAAATTCAGTGATGAGGAAATTGGGAGGTTGGGAAATGGGAGCGTTAAAGACAGACCATAGGTCTGTTTGGGGTGCGAACCCTGCCTGGGCTCCTGGAAGAGGTCGCCTCTCCCAGAATTAGCTTCTGCTACTCTGCCAGCCAGGGGATGTGGAAGGCGATAGCATCCCCTCAACTGGCCCAGATGAGGGAGGATGTTTGAACCTCTGGGTCACAGGGACAGTGGCTGCTCTCCGAAGTCCCATACATTGCTCCAGAGCCCTGAGGAGCAAAGATGGGAAGTAGAAGGCCTACACGGCCCATCCTCCAACCCTGTGCTCCTCCCTCACCCCAGGCATCTATCGGTATCTTAGGCTACAGATACAGATCAAACACTTCCAAGCCACTGCCTGCTAGAGCAAAGAGTGTGAGGGGATTCTAGGGGGAGAAAGCTGTGGAATCACGCTTTCCAAATGTGTGTTTGGGAGATTAAGTGGACGAGATGTGGAGTAAGAGTGCTCAGTTCAGATCCTGGCTCTATCACGTAAGCCTGCTGCCTGCATAGACTAAGCGCTCAGAAAACAGTGCCTGTTCTTAGAATTGAGGTGGCCTCTTTAGAGAAGTGGAGTAGAATGTCTCACCACTTTTACATCCTAACTTGAAAGGAAAATAAACCTTAAAAATGTTAAGGAGAGAGGGGTGTCTGGGTGGCTAAGTTGGTTGAGCGTCCAACTCTTGATTTTGGCTCAGGTCATGATCACAGTTCGTGGTTCGAGCTCCCAGTCAGGTTCTGCACTGACAGTGCGAGGCCTGCTTGACATTCTCTCTCTCTCACTCTCTCTCTCTCTCCCTCTGCCCCGACCCCACTCGTTCTCTCTCTCTCAAAAATAAATAAAATTAAAAATTAAAAAAGAAAGAAAGAACGAGAATCAATGGAACACCCTGCCTCTTCGAGCTTCCTCAGGCCTTTCCATGAGCAATGGTTTTGTTTCAGTCTTTCAAGCAGCACGGTCCTTTTACCAGCAAAAATGGCTGAAGAACAAATATTTTTCATGAGAGTATGAGGAGACTATGCCATCTACCACTAAAAGGAAAGGACATCTATTTAGTCACTTCCTGAAACTCGATTCTTGTGACATTAGCTCACATTTCGAATTGACTTTTTCATGTCAGTGGGAGACTTCTTTGCACTCCATTCTTTTACAGAGCTTGTTCTATTTCACATCCCCTTTGCTTCTCTCGTTAATGAGAATATGAAACAAAAAAGAGCATCTTTCAGCTTTGTAGACAATGCCACCACAGCTATCTTAAACTCCAGTTTCTGCAAATAAGCTGCCTTTTTTTTTAATAACAGGAAGGAAACAAATCAGTCTTTCGTATCAGAAAATAAGGTTGTGTTTTAGGGAGTTTGTCTTTATGTGTGTTTATTAGGGGTTCTGGAGGAGACAAACTCTGGTTCTCATAGTATTATATTTCCCGTCCCACACATGTATGTGATAGCCTATGACTGAGCATTAACTTGCCATTTCCCCGTTTTTTGCTTTTTCCTCTCTCTCCTTTCCCTCCCCCCTTCCTCTCCATCTCATTTGAATGGATGCTGACAGCACTGTCCCAGAAGAATTAGCAGCGGCTATTTCTTTAACCAGAAATTATGACTCTGCCTACCTCAAAGTCAATCTGCTGGAAGACGCGGGCACTGTTGCATAACTGAATGACAGTCACAACGCGACTCTTGTGCTACCCATCCAGAGACGTGTTGCATGGTTCAGTCTTGAGGTAAAAATGTAATTAGAAAAAGAGAAAAAAGAAAATCACCTTTGCTAAAAAAAAAAAAAAAATTCCTTTTTTACTGTAAGAGAATATGTTTTCAATATTTTGGTAAATATGTAGGAATATTTTTAGTAATTGAGGAAAACTAACAAACCCAACATATCTTTAGGTTTAAGTGGGAAATTTGCTTTGGATCTGAAATTTAAGAACAGGTGTAATTTTGCAGTTTGGGTTTGAAGAAAGACTAAAACCAGAGGATCAAAACATCCGAAAAATCTATTCTCTGGTGTCTTAGGACACAGATGAGTAAAAATTCCTGCTAGAAAATCCACTCCAGTTTTTACAGAATTGATTTTTCCATCTGGCATTAGAGACTGGTGATTATTCAAACAATGCCTCCACTGCGTAGCACTTGAAATCTATGTTTATTGAATATTTCTGATGGTTATTAATGTTGAAAAATGGTAGTACCATTTAACCAAGCTGGTAAACAGGAAGGTTAATTAAATATGACATAATTTTCAATTAGGAAAAACAGAAAACACATTTGCAATTTTTGCTATAATCATTTTTTATTTTATGATCCAGAAAGTATCTTAGGTGTTCTCAGGGTCATGAATTATCATTATGAATAGCAAGCCTATTCCTATTTGGAAATGCTCCTTAATTTTTTTTTTAATGTTTATTTATTTTTGAGAGAGAGAGAGAGAGAGAGACAGAGTGTGAGTAGGGGAAGGGCAGAGAGAGAGAGAGGGAGACACAGAATCCAAAGCAGGCTCCGGGTTCTGAGCTGTCAGCACAGATCCCAACGCGGGGCTGGAACTCACAAACCGTGAGATCATGACCTGAGCCGAAGTTGGAAGCTTAACCAACTGAGCCACCCGGGCGCCCCTGGAAATGCTCTTTAAATAGAAACGGTATGAGGCACCACAGCAACTTGGTTGAGTGTCTTGGCTCCAACTTTTATTATATGTGGGATGTCAGATACATTTGCTGTGTCAGTTACCTGTGGCCACCCTGGTATTCTGTGACAAATGACCCTAAGACCCAGTGACATCCAATTACATACATCCATGGGTTTGCTTGGTGTTGGTTGATCTGGTCTGGGCTTGGGTGGGCCTGTCATCAATCTGTGAATTAGTGTCAGGCCCGCTTCACATATGTCTCATCCTCCCTGGGCCTACCCAAGACATATTTTTCTCATAGTGATGGCAGAATCCCAGAAGTGCAAGCCCAACCATGCAATCCCATTTTAAATTTCTCCTTGTGTCTTATCTGTGAACATCCCTTTTCCCAGAATAATCCCCATGGTGCTAGCCCAACAAGTATAGGATGGGGAAAATATAATTTGCTCACAGAGGTTGGGTGTGTATGTGTGAATATTCACTAAGTCGTGAGTAGGCATCTAATCTAACATATTATTTCGGCTTCCTAAATCTCTATTTTCCTCATCAGTAAAATTGGGACAATAAATTGAGTAATGGCCTTGGTATTCAGACATGAAGCATTGTTACATAGAGTACAGAGAGCAGAGAGGATGCCCACTAGGATTTCCTGAGATGCGGCTGTTGTCATCCTTAAAAGGAATATTGTAGACCCATGGAATAACACAACAGGAAGAGATGTTCAAGCACCATTTAATAATCCCAAATGTGCAGAAGAGTGGCAAAAATGGTGCAAAGAACTTGCCCTTCACCCAGATTCACTAGTTGTTAACATTTTGCCACATTTGCTTTTCCTGAACCATTTGAGAGTTAGTTGTAGACAACATAGTCTTTTATCCGTAAATGCTCCCCGTGCTATTTCCTCAGAACAAGAACAGTCTGTTACATAGCCACAGCACAAATATCAAATTCAGAAAACTTAACAACGATTCACTATTATTATCTACTATATAGTCCATATTCAAATCTCACCAATTGTTTCAGTAATTTTATGGCAATCCCTTTCTCCCCATCCCCTCTTCTCCAATTCAGAACCTGCTCCAAAATCACACAAGGCATTTAGTCTTCATAGTTTTTGTACTCACCTTTAATCTGAAAGAGTTATTCAACCTATCTCTCATGTCATTGCTTTTCAAAGACTGTAGGTCAATTGTTTGGTGGACTGTCCCTTGTTTGTTCGTTTTTTCTTTCTTTCTTTCTGATGTTTTCTCATGATTACATTAGGTTATGCATTTGGGGCAAGATATTTCATCAGTGCTATCGTGCTCTTCCCAGCGCATCACATCGGGAGACCCATGACGTCTGCTTGTTCCAAAATTGGTGATGTTAACATTGATCCTTTGATTAAGGTGGTGTCTGTCACTAGATTTCACTAGAAATCACTCTTTTCCCTTTGTGGTTTATACATGTGTTGTAAAATGCTTTGGGACAATGTAGATATCCTATTGTTCCTCATGTGTTCACCTTACTTTTTGCAGCCATTGATAATTCTTCCCTGAATCAGTCATTACTATAAACGTTCAGAAAGGTTGATTTTCCAACTCCATTGTCTTTTCTACATTTATTAGTTGGCATTCTTCTCTGAAGAATCACTTTCTTCTCCTCCCTATTTATTTTAGCAGTATGGACTTGTGGATTTTTATTCAATTCCATGGATTATAGGACGCAATACATAATCTTTATTATACTTGATGTTCAAACTGTCCATATTTGGCCAGTTAGGAGCCCCTTCAAACTGGCTGCCTTGTCTTTTTGATTACATTCTTACTTTTTGGCATAACAGTCGTTCCAGGGCTCATGTTGTATTTTTTTGCTCCAGTCCTGGAATTAGCCATTTCTCCAAGGAACCCTAGTTTAATATGTTCTTTTGCCTTCAGGCTGAGGCATATTAATTTAGATGAAAACTCAGACCATAAGCTCAATAATGCAGGTTTAATAACACGATCATGAGCACTCTGAGGACCTGTATACTCAAACACATTTTACCGACTTTTACATAATAACTCCTAGCTGATGATACTATAAAATATCAGAATTTGGCAAATCGACTAATGCACAAAAATGGCATTCTTCATTAATGGGTCACATCAAGTACGAGTGTGTGTGTGTGTGTGTGTGTGTGTGTGTGTGTTTAACTGAAGGTCGATTACTGGTCCTGCTTCCATAAGTAGTTGTGACCAAGGACAGAGAAGAGGGGAACCAGCCGTCGCAAGGAGAGATCATTTCCACAACATTCCATTTATACACAGAACTAAATAGACAAGCGCAGAGTCACTACTGCCGTTAGAAGTTGGCAGAGTGGGAAAAGGAAGGAGCATGTTGGGAATTGGGGTGTCATTAAAAAAATACAGGACCCCCCAAACTGGGGTGGCTGGGGAGAACTTGGTCCTGCTTCAACACAAGTGGAATCACATCTAAAGCAGTTTGGGGAGGTCAGAACCATCAGGGATGGGGGGGGGGAGGAAGGTCCAGGGGGTGAGGGGGCTGTTTGTGGGTAAAGAGATTACCCTCCCCCTGCTGGGATCCGACACCCCCTCCAGTCTGGCAGGAAGGGTGCAGCCTGCAACCTCCAGTTGGTGGGTCTGGGGCTGCCAGATACTCCAGGCAGGGGGCTGCAGGGGGCTCGCATAAGGCTTGCCCTCCAAGGAGATGACAACACTGGCTCCCAGCTTCTCTGACAGGGTGCAGCGGTTCTTGACCTCCTCATACAACAAGTTTGCTTGTAATTCATGCTTGATGTCCGTCAGCTTCTTCTTGATGGCGTCCTTGGAGCTGACTGAGATCATTTTGCTCTTAAGTAGTGCAGGCTCCAGTGCACAGAAGATAAACACCGGGCCCTCCTTCTTGCTGTCCTTGGTCTCACGGGTTGTGTCATAGAGGGCATAGTGGCAGTAGTTGTGTGGCAGCATCTTGACAAAGGTGGCATGGCGGTCGTCCGTCGTCTGGCCCACATCGTCTGGCAAGGCTCTCCTTGCCCTCCTCGGGGGATGATGTTCTTCTTGTCCTTGCTAAGGCAGAAGCCTACCGCCTTCTTGTGCTTCCTCACCTCCTCTGGTGTGGAGGACTTACACAATTCCACGTCACTGGACACTTTGATGACGCCATCAGAGACCGCCACACCGGAGGCCATGTTTCCGGAAGTGAAAGGGAGATTGCAAAGAGAGTCAGAAGGGTACCTGCCGCTGCTGTCGCATTCAACTGCCACATCAAGTACCTTTCAACATCATCCATTATAACAAAAGATGTGACCCACCGCTCCCACACGAAACAAGATAGATACATGCTATCATATAACAGACATTGACTTCTGGAAAGTTTGTTTTTTCAGAAAGAAAACTGTAAATAAATGTGTTTGCCATTATCTGTGTATATTAAAGAGATTCCAAAGTCCCTGTCAATGATCTCTCTCTCTTTTTCAAAGTTTGTTTATTTTTTCAAAGTTTATTTATTTAGAGAGAGATTTGGAATCCCAAGCAGGCTCTGTACTGAGCTACCTAGGCACCCTGAGTTTATTTGTTTATTTATTTATTTAAGTAATCTGTACACCCAACATGGGACTCAACTCATGACCTGACCTCAAAAGTTGCATGCTTTTTTGACTGAGCCAACCAGGTGCCCTTATTTATCTCTTAGAAAAAGAAAAAAATCACAGTCAAGGGGCTCTTGGGCAGCTCAGTTGGTTAAACATTGGACTCTTGATTTTTGCTCAGGTCGTGATCTCATGGTTTGTGAATTTGAGCCCTGCATGAGGCTCTGAGCTGACAGCATGGAGTCTCGTTGGGATTCTCTCTCACCCTCTTTCTCTGCCCCTCCCTTCCCCCTCAAAATAAATAAACTTAAAAAAAGTCACAAGTACAGTGAAGAATCTGGACATTGTGCTGACTGTTCTTGAAGAGAAATATGTCATCTGTCTGAGTGTAACATTTAAACTTTAGTGAACATATTAGCATAAGTAGTTCATTGGTGTAGGTCAGCATTGATTAGGGACTCATGAGGCAGGCCTATTCTTTTAAACTTTCCGCTGATCAAAACGCTTTTTCATCATGCAATCCACACAATCCAGTGGGTTAGTCATTTATGAATTGATTTTTTTTCTGCCTCCTTCTACTTGTCCTCTTTTCTAGTTTTCTGTTTACATTCCCATGGATGTCAAACATAGCACCCTCTCTTCATGTCACATTCCTGAGGATGCCAACTTTTCGAAGAGGCTGGGTTTCTTCAGGTTTCTGCAATGAGCAAAACACTTTGGGTAGCGGTACCCTCCTGTGTGACTCCATACCTATCCAGACAGTATAAGTGTTTGGATGGAACCAGGAAGCAGCAGCAGAGAATTCCAGCCCTGGCCCAGCGGAGGGGTGATCCACTGGCATCATTCTACCAGCCTCCAGTGAGGGTGGGGTGGGGTGGGGACTTGAACTTGCTCTCAGGCAGGGGCAAGGGGAAGAGAGTGAGAGAGCGTGCATGCTTGCCCACAAAAGTCCCTACAACACCATCTCTTAGCGCAAAACTCCATGAGACCTCTCCTTAATGGTGAATCCTGGGCATGTTTTTAGTGCTTTGTCTGTAATTGTCATAATATGGGTGATCTAATTTATGTTATCGGTATGTGTGTGCTTAACTGTCGGCTTTGCAAATTTCTTTGTAAGCACCTCGAGATCAGGGATGTTTCTAGCTGATCTTCGCATACCTCATACGGTGAACAAGGAAAAGTGCTCAGTAAGTATTTGTTAACCTGAAATTTGATGATCTCTTTCATTCCCAAAATCCAATTATGCAACGTTTTCATCTAGAAGGGTTTTTTTCCCCCAATTATTTCTCTGACACAGGCAACACTTAGACCAATACTTTGGCAACATTTAAGCCCAATTTAGACCCTCATCACTCATGACAAATCACATTGTTTAAAAATGGTGATCAGATGGGGCGCCCGGGGTGACTCAGTCATTAAGAGTCAGACTTTGGCTCAGGTCATGATCTCACAGTTCGTGGGTTCGAGCCCCACATGGGGCTCTGTGCAGACAGCTCAGAGCCTGGAGCCTGCTTTGGATTCTGTGTCTTCCTGTCTCTCTGCCCCTCTCCCGCTCGCACTCTGTCTCTCTCTCTCTCTCTCTCTCTCTCTCAAAAACAAATAAACATTAAAAAAATAAAAAATAATAAAATGGTGATCAGGCACAGGAGTTTGTTTTAACAAGCTCCACCACTCAAGAGTGTCAAGATGGCAGCAGGGCTCCCCCTGTGTAGATGGGAGCCACCATTTACTGTTCATCTTCCACTTTGCAAGAGTGGGAAAGTTCCACAGAGATCCACAAACGCCACCTTTCAGAATTAGGTATCTCACTTATGGTTCTAGAAAAACAGCATATTTATTTATGTCTGTTTGATTGACTTCATTAAATCTTTAATCCCCAAAGCATAAGTGCTTAACATGATTGATCATTTACATGAATAATTAAAATAGGAATTGGAGCTTTTCTTAAAAAAGAAATAATAGTTGAGTATAAACTAGAAATATGAGTTCTGTTCTCTCACCTTATCACCCTTGAATCTGGGCCAGCTCTGGTACCAGGCTCTGGAGACTGACCGTCCTGTGGGGACAGTCAGCTCTGCCCAATTGTGTCATTTGGCCGAATTCCATATCCTCTCTCTGCCTCTATTTCCTTATCTTTAAAATGGGCATTATAACCCTTCATCTAATCCCATGACATTGTTGTGAGGCTTAAATAAGTCAACATGTATTAAAAGCTCACCGAGGAGCTTGGAACAGGGCAAGCACCAGTGACTGAGCAATTCGGTGAGACTGTAAGGTGTCGGATGAGCATATGTCCCATACATGTACAAGTGTGTGGGCCAAGGCTCTTTCAGGGGCATTGTGCTCTTTGGAGGCCATTTTCTTTCTTCTCCTAATACTAAAAGCAGCTGAAAGCTTTGCTGATTGTTGAGAGAGGGCTAAATGAGCCATTTGGGGCTTGGAAATATTTCCGGGCTGAGGTTACAGGTTGATGGAATGGAGTTCCCTCCCCTTGGGTCCCTACGACTCTAGGATTCTTGGAGGATCCAGCTGCTACCCCAGTGAGGGGCAAGCTGCCTTCTGAGAGGACACAGAAGTGAGGGGAGCCAGGCCCAGGGATATTTGGATCAGGGGACTCATGAAGAAGAAAGCCACTGGGAGGACAGTAAGGAGGAAGGAGGACTAAGGTCCCAAATGTCAGGCTTTCAGCAGAGGTAGAAAGATGCTGTTCGTGATGTTGGCAGGAGTCAAAACTTGTAAAGACTTACTCACAGCGCTTAAGCGTGCATTAGGCAGATGCAGGGTTACTCTGCAAGGGCAGCGAGTCTCGAGGATGCTGTAAAAGCTCATTTAAGGGGACCCCCCCCCCCAACTAACATTCTGTAGTTGCCCTTTAGAGAGCCTTGTGACATCTCGCTCTGTGCTTTCCAGATGTGGGCTTGCCTGACCCTCGCTCAGCAGGTTCTGGACAGTCAGATGCCAACTGAAACCCAAAGTCCACAAAAGGGATTATAGCACACAGTGTGATCACAGGCAGCCTTCCGGCCACTGGCCAAGCCCTTCTGGTTTCTCCTTGGGATGTTTTACAATCTTTAGTCTGCTTCAGGAGACCACTCCTAGGATATGGGGACCCCAGATATTTGAAGAAACCTGAAAACAGGTTTTGATATTTAGGCAGTTCTGCAAGGAGTGAGTGGCACGGGGTATGTTTGGTTATTCAATGTAGTTTCATTTCTGCATTCATGTTTGTCTGCTTCTGTTTGACCTGTTATGCTTCAATGTATTCTGTTTTAGTTACTTGATCTACATCCAACATCTCCAACACTGTAGAAGTAATTAAAATCAAATATTGTCTCTCTTCTGTTAGAAAATGGATACATGCATTTTTTGCCAAGCAAATGGCTTCCACATTTACCTTGGCACTGCATGCATTTTAGAACACCTCTTTCCTTCACCTCTCATAATAGGAAGAAAATGAGCACGTTGAATTCTACGGTAGATTTGTGGAAAGGTTTCTAATTCCACAATGCTGAATTGTTAAAATGGCGTGGCCTATGAATGATCTCATGTCACTAATACAAGATGAGAATCCCTGCAGGCAATCGCTTTTCCTAATTCTTGTTTGATTTTCTGAGAGCAGACACCATTATTCAAAGCACACATGAAATCGTGCACCTGGGCATTTAAATTTGGGACTGAATCTCCTACAGACCCAAGCTTGAAAAAAGGCTTCAGGGAATTAGCATTTTCCCAGCAGCAGATTTAATAACCCTGAAAAAGGGGTTGTGAATCCTACTGTCCATCATAGAGCTCAGTTACTTTAAAGTGCCATACGAGGGAGATAGATTTTATTAAGGAGATTTCTATTCCACCGACAAGGCACTGGAAAATTGTAATAGACATAAAAAACCAATCATGTATTATGAGATGATTTGTCAGGTTTCTGGGTTTTTTTCCCCCTGGCTTATGCTATTTGGTGCTGCAAATAAGCAGTACTAAAGAAATGTCTTAGACAGCAGCATGCTTTGGAGAAATACAATCCAATCTGTGTGGAGTCTAGAAAGGAAAGCCCCTTTCTACCATCCCTATGCCTTTTCTTTTAATTTTTAATGTTTATTTTTATGTTTGAGAGAGAGATTGTGAATGGGGAAACGGTAGAGAGAGAGGAGACACGGAATCCTAAGCAGGCTCCAGGCTCTGAGCTGTCAGCACAGAGCCCTATGTGGGACATGAACTCAGGAACTGTGAGATCATGACCTGAGCCGAAGTTGGATGCTTAACTGACTGAACTACCAGGCGACCCTCTCTCTTTTTTTTAAGTTTATCTACTTAGAGAGAGAGAGAGAGAGAGAGAGAGAGAGAGACTCTGTGTGTGTGTGTGTGTGTGTGTGTGTGTGTGTGTGTACTAGTGGGGAAGGGGCAGACAGCGAGGGAGAGAGAGAGAATCCCAAGTGACTCAGCACAGAGCCTGATGCAGGGCTCAAACTCATGAACTGTGAGATCAGGACCTGAGCTGAAGTCAGGTCAGACGCTTAACTGACTGAGCCACCCAGACACCCCCTACCATCATTATGCTTTTTCTTATGTGTCATTCATTCATTCCTCATTTGGATTTCACTGTTGCTTCCCACATTAGGTGCAGAATTCACAGCCCTTGTTGGCTTTTGTGAGAATTTGGAAGGGTAGATTGAGCATCTTTCTCTGGTGGGTCCTTTTCTTCTCATTCTAGGACCACGTGTCCATGTGCTTATGCATATGCAGGACCTGAATCTTGTAGGCAAAATAGCATGTGACGGGTGGTAGGGGGAGGGGAGGGCAGAGGGAGGCAAGAGGGGCCTGTGACTGAGCCATGGCACTTTGCCATCCAGCTGTGATCCCGCACGGGACAAGGCTGTGATTCCTTCAGGCCGCTTTGACTAAATCTTGTGATAGTAAGGAGGCATAATCAGTAGAGCCCCTGGATTCTCTAGACTGATTGTTGCAATTCTCTGCTTTGAATTGCCACTGGAAATTTTAGCTGTGTGCATGTTATGTGCTTTTTAAATTTATAATCACCCATCTAGTCACACAACAAGTATTTATCGAATATCTACCATGCGCCAGGCATGTTTCCAGTGCTTGGAGGTACAACAGTGGAAAAAACTCACAGACATCGTCTTCATTCTTACACTAACAGAGATGCTGGCTTAGTGGGAAGGAAGACATTAAATAAAGAACAACATAGGGGGACAGGTGAAATAGGCGAACGGGATTAAGAGTACCCTTATGAGTAATGCATAGACTTGTTGAATCACTAGATTGTACACCTGAAACTAATATAACACTGTGTTAAGCTTATCGGAATTTATTTATTTATTTATTTATTTATTTATTTTTTAAAATTTTTTTTTTCAACGTTTATTTATTTATTTTTGGGACAGAGAGAGACAGAGCATGAACGGGGGAGGGGCAGAGAGAGAGGGAGACACAGAATCGGAAACAGGCTCCAGGCTCCGAGCCATCAGCCCAGAGCCCGACGCGGGGCTCGAACTCACGGACCGCGAGATCGTGACCTGGCTGAAGTCAGACGCTTAACCGACTGCGCCACCCAGGCGCCCCTAAGCTTATCGGAATTTAAAAAATAAAGAAAAAAGTTTTTAAAAAGGAAAAACAAAACTCCCTCCTAATCGCAGCGCCCCCTACACCATATGTTGTTGGAACTCCCTCTAGTCATTTTTATATGCATATATATTATAATAAATTAAAACAGATTTATTTTAAACAATTAAAAAAGAACAACACAAGTATACAGTTGCAGACTGGACAGGGGAGTGGCTCTCTGAGAAGCAAAACTCAGTGTGCATAGAGTGACTCTGGCAGGGGAACCTGTTTTTATTTATTTATTTATTTATTTATTTATTTATTTATTTATTATTTCGAGAGAGAGAGTGAATGGGGAAGAGGGGCAGAGGGAGAGAGAGAATCTTAAACAGGCTCCACACTCAGCATGGAGCCCAAGGTGGGGCTTGATCCCATGACCCTGGGATCATGACCTGAATCGAAATCAAGAGTTGGACGCACAACCGACTGAGCCACAAGGCCCTCCTGGGGGGGAGCTGTTTTGGGATGGTGGGGATTGGGGCAGCCCTCTCTAGAAGTACAGTTAGGTAGAGACCTGGAGAATGAGTTGGACATAAAAAGTTTCCAGGAGAAGGAACAGCATGTGGGGAGACCCGTGTCACAGCAAATGAAGGCCGGTGGGATGGCAGGATAGTGAAGGTGGCAGATGCTGTTGGCAGACCATCAGTTCTCCTGTGGGATTCCCCAATCCAAAACATGTTATGGCTTCCTCCAGCAGGGTTCTGGAACTCTCCATCTGAGGGCATCTATGGCATTCTCCTCCTGTGAAGGGAAGTCCTGGAGAGGGGAGGCTTTTACAAGTAGCCATCAGCCAGTGGTGACTAGAGCCAGAGGAGAAATGCCCCAGCTTCCTCATCCCTCTGGCTGGATAACTCGGAGGCGTGTCCTACTCCGTTTCCTAACAGATCCCAGCAGGACTGGGCCACAGTTTTCTGCATGGGTGACAGCTCGTGCACTCTCTTCTCCTTCATGCTACTCTCCCATGTCCCTCCTGGTACTTCTTGGGGTTATCTCACCAATAAACTACCTGCTCTTGAATCCTTATCTCCTGGTCTGCTCCTGGGGGAGCCCAACATAAGCTAGGAAGAGAGCAAGAGGCTGAAAGAAAGGCAGAAGTCAGAATGTGGAGGGCTGGGGTTCCCAAAGCCTGGTCCCTGGAATCCCAGTGTTGCCCGAAAACCTGTCAGGGAGGATGAAAAGTCACATCATTTTTTTTACAATAGTATTAAGATGGCATTTGCCTTTTCCACCATTGTGATATCGCACTGCCAAAGTAGAAACCAAGGGTAGGCGAAATCAATGGAGCTTTAGCACGTATCAAGGCTGCACTACAATTCGTATTTTTCATGACAAGCATTTCCAAACAAATGGGAAGTTTTACTTACAAATGTCCTTGATGGAGCTGTAAAAATGATTGCTTCTTATTAAATCTCTTTTCTGGAGTATACTTTAAAAAAATTCTGTGTAATGGAATGGGCAATATGCTTAAAGTACTCTGTGCCCACCAACTCCGATGGTTGTTTTGAGGAAAAGCTTGAGTTGCCAGCTGAACTAACCTCTTGCTTCATGGAACACTATTTTTACTCGAAAAGAATGAGTGGCAGATGATCAAACTATGATTATTCATACTTGGATATCTGCCAGACACTTTCTCAAAAATGAACAAAGTGACATTATTTGTTGCCAATAATAACATTTGAGCTTCCAAGTGAAAACTGGAATTTTGGAAAAACTGTATCTGTCATGGTTAGGTTGATAGTTTCCAAATACTTAAAAGACTTTTCTGAGGGGCTCAGTCGGTTAGGCATGCCACTTCAGCTCAGGTCACGATCTCACAATTCGTGGGTTCCAGCCCCGCGTGGGGCTCTGCACTGATTTGAGGAGTCTGCTTGGGATGCTCTCTCTCTCTCTCTCTCTCTCTCTCTCTCCCTGTTTCTGCCCCTCCCTGACTCGCACTTTCTCTCTCAAATAAACAAACTTAAAAACAAAACACATGGAAGCACAGTGAGGTTAAAAAAAAAAAAGACTTTTCTAAGAAGATGGGTGGTGATATTAACAGATGTGATTTTTCGATACCATATAACTATACTGGGACAACATTTTGGAAGGTCTTCCTAACTCAGTGAACCAGTAGTTTTCAAATGACCCATCTGTGATGGTTCAAAATCCTATATGGGTGATGGGGCGCCTGGCTGGCTCAGTTGGTAGAGCATTGCAACTCTTGATCCTGGGGTCGTGAGTTTGAGCTCCATGCTGGGCGTAAAAATTACATAGAAAATCATGTTTGAGCAAAAGATCTATACAAATGGCAAAATATCCTAGTGAACTTTAACATAATAGAATATGAAAAGGTCACTGATGCGATTTCGTATTCCACATTGCAACTAACCATTAGGAAGCGACCACATGGTGAGATTGGTGCAGCAGCCAAAAAGAAGGGCCACAATGATCTGAAATACCTATAAAATGCTCCTCTATTTCCCAACTGCGTGTCTGTGTGAGACCCGCTTGTCCTCAGTTTATCGACATTGTACATCACAACAAACCGAACGCAGATGTGAGAAGCCAGTTGTCTTCCGTTAAGTCAGGCACTGAAGAGATTTGCAAAAATGGAAAACAATGCCCCCCTTTTCCCTAAACATGGTTTGTTTGGGAAATAAAGTTAGTCTTCATAAACTTATTTGTGCAAATCAACTGCGTCGCTTATCTTAATTATATTAATATGCAATGGTATTGTTATTTACTTAAAAATACATTCGTAATTGAAACTAACACTTTCTTAGTTTAAGTGCCTCACATGGTGAATGTTGATAGATATAACCCCCGTGCATAAAAACTCGTTGAGGTCCTCACCACCTCCTACAAGTCTAGAGCGGTTCTGAGATCAAGATGTCTGAGAACTTCTACTGTAGAACCTTGCCACTGAGGAGTTTTGAGCAGGTAAGTTCCAAGTCGAAGCAGATTTAAAAGATCATTCACGGTGCATGTGTGTTGGTGTGTGTGATCACAATATGTTGGCAACTTCTGTAGCAATGGAAAGCCAACAGACCTAATGGGACATCCAGTCTGTTCCATCAGTCCCTGGCAGTGGGAGACACTTCCTCAGCCCCACTCTCCAGCAGATGCACACAGAGGTCAGCTCCCTGATACCCAAGCCTTCATTTCTCTTTTTCTTTTTTTAATGTTTTATTTATTTGTTTTTGAGAGAGAGAGAGAGAGGGAGAGAGAGAATCCCAAACAGGAATCCCAAGAATTTCCATGCTGTTAGCAGAGCCGTCAGCACAGAGCTCATGAACTGTGAGACCATGTCCTGAGCCGAAATCAAGAGTCAGAGGCTTAAACGATTGAGCCCCCAGGCCAACCCGAGGCTTCATTTCTTGGTCTTCTATAACCACCTGCGAGTTGTCCGAGGCGTGCACAAAGCGTGGGGTTAGCCAGGCTCTGCTGTGTTTTTTTTTTTGCCAGCCCCGGAACGTCTCTCTCGCACCTTCCAGGAGTAGCGCTGAGCTTCTGGCCCGATCTTGGAGAGCCGGCATCACTGTGGACGCAAGAAGCCTCCAGTGCGTTTTTTTCCAAAATTCCTGGTCCCGAAAGAGACATTTCTGGTTTGTTTACTCTTTTATCTCCTTTCCAGGCTTAATGACATGAAAGCACTTCGGGGCGCCTGGGTGGCTCAGTGGGTTAAACCTCCCACTTGGCTCAGGTCATGATCTCGCCCGTCTCCGTCTCTCTCTGCCCCTCCCCGACTTGTGCTCGGTCTCTCAAAAATAATAAACATTAAAAACAATTTTATATGAAAGCACTTCATTAGCGCTAGCGGTATCAATGGAGACAGTTTTGGTAAAATGATCTGGTTTGGGAGATTTTGCATTGTGAAATTTTGCAAACTCTTCGGAAGAGGTTCTCCAAAGCAAAACGTGTTCCTTTAAAAAAAGTTTTTAAAAAAAATCTTTATTTATTTTTGAGAGAGTGACAGAGTGTGAGCAGGGGAGGAGCAGAGAGAGACAGAGACACAGAATCCAAAGCAGGCTCCAGGCTCTGAGCTGTCAGCACAGAGCCCGACGTGGGGCTGGAACTCACTGACCGTGAGATCATGACCTGAGCCAAAGTTGGATGCTCAACCCACTGAGCACCCAGGTGCCCCAAAACGTATTCCTTTAGTGTCAAGATGGGAAGCAATTGTAAGTCAGGAAAATGATTCCCTTTCCTTCCCCTGTAGACATCTGGGGGTTCTGATTCTTTCTCTGAAAATTTTATCGAATGCATTTCCTTCTCTCTTTCTACCAACACAGGTCTCTATCAGCTGCACTCGGGATGATTTATTTCTATAGCATCTCCACCAATCTCCTGGTCTCCTGAATTCCTTTTATCTACTCTACCCCGGACTACAGCCTTCCCTCGCCCTCCCGGAGCCTTGTGGCTTCTGGTTGGCTGAGGGATAAAGGTCGTTCTTCTGAACAGGGGAGGTCACACATGACAGTGCTGTTCACCTAATAGCCATGAGCTCCTCCTCAGTTCCCAGCCTCCTTTGCAGTTAGGCTGAGACCATGTGACCAGGTTGTGGTCAGTGGGAGAGGCAGGAAAGTAATCTCGCCATTTTTACACCAGGCCCTTAGAACACTTCCCGTGGTAGGGGCTCAATCGGTTGAGCATCTGACTTCGGCTCAGGTCATGATCTCGTGGTCCGTGAGTTCGAGCCCCGTGTCAGGCTCTGTGCTGACAGCTCGAAGCCTGGAGCCTGCTTCGGGTTCTGTGTCTCCCTCTCTCTTTGATCCTCCCCTGTTCACGCACTCTCTCTCTCTCAAATAAACATTTTAAAAAATTACAAAAAAAACCCTCACTTCCCGTGGTTTCTCTCTTGTCCTGCTGCTGTGACCTTGTAGCTGTGTGTGTGGGTTGAATTGTGCAATCCAGTCATGCAGGATGAAGACATTCGGGTGGGCCCTAATCCCATATGACTGGCATCCTTAGAAGAAGAGGGAAATTCGGACACAGAGGGAAGAAAGCCATGCAAAGCTAGAGGTTGGGATTATGCTGCCATGAACCCAGGAACACTTGAGGCTACCTGAAGCGGGAAGAGGCAAGGAAGGAAACTTCCCTAGTGTCTAAGGAAGGCACATGGCCCTGTGGACACCTTGGTTTCAGACTTCTGGCTTCCAGAACCTTGAGACAACCATGTCTGTCGTTTTGAGCCACATGGTTTGTGACATTTTGTTAAGGCCGCTTTGGGAAACTGATACAGGGTGCTATCCAGAGTAGTTCCTGGACAGAGGCTTTTTGCGAATGAGACACAAACCTGTTCTGTGGTAAACCGTGGAGCTTCCAGAATGTCGTTGTCTCTGTAGCACATGCTGGCTTATCCTGATGAACACGTTATCTAAGCACATTTGTAAGTAGACTCTGGTCTACCTTTTTAACATCAACTATTATTCACCCTGTTTTCCAGTGATATACTCTATGCCTCTGGGACTTATGCTCTTTCTATCTAGAATGTTCTTCCATTCTCTAATTTATCAGGAGAAACCATACCCTGTTTAAAGCCCAGCTGCGACATCACTTTCTCTGAGAAGCCTCTCTCAGAGCCCCTGGTTACTGCCTTTTGCCAAAACTTCTCGAGACCAAATACTGGTTATAATATGTTAAGATTTGGTGTGTGTGTGTGTGTGTGTGTGTAACGTCTTAGAACGTGAGTTCCTTGAAGCCAGGGAGCATACCTTTAATATTTACACCCCGTTTCTGACCTAACATTTCATTCATAGTGCCGAATTAAAGGCAGTAGTGAAATTAATTCTCAGAAGCTCATCCTAGCCTGGCTCTGGGAAGGTCAAAGGGGCCCTGCTGGTTGAGGTCTGAGATCTGACCTTGTTATTTTCCAGCAGTGATGCCCAAGATATGTCTTGGCCTCTCCAGGGATGGTGATTAATGAAGGCAGGCAGCGTGGCCTTTGTAAACACTAGGTAGGAAGTTCTGGTGGGTCTCTGAGGTCTTAAGTTCAGGCTATAATTACCTGGGTTCACCAAGTGACTGAAAGATCTAAAGCCCTATCTCTTTGGTGGGTGGTGTGTGTGCATAGTTGTGTGTGTGTGTGTGCACGCATGCTTGTGTGTGATTGTGGACAAGGGGGAGTAGGGTCTCTTAGGGATTTCAAGGGCCAGAAGTCTATGTTATTGCTTTTCTCTCTCTCTCTCATTCTTTCTTTCTTTCTTGTTTTCTTTTTTTCTGCAATTTATATTGAATTTTATTCCATTTTTAAAAAATTGAGACAATTGACATATAACATATAAGTTTAAGGCGTACGATGCATTGACTTGACACGTTTACATATTATAATATGATTACCACTGTGGCAATCGTGTCTCATAATTATCATTCCTTTTTGTGTGGGTGTGTTATTGCTTTTTCTAAGGTACCAGGCAGACAACAGGTCAGAGTTTACATTGGATTCTTCTCTTATTCCTTAACATTTTTTTGAAGAGTTAAAAACATGCAGAAATATGCAGATTAAAAACACACTCAACATATGTATAATCCAGAATTAATAAATACTAACATCGTTGGGTGCCCAACATCGTTGGGTGGTTCAGGCAGTTAAGCGTCCGACTCTTGATTTTGGCTCAGGTCATGATCCTGGGGTTGTGGGTGGGGTTCTGCACTGAGAGTGAAGCCTGCTTGGGATCCTCTCTCTCTCTCTCTCTCTCTCTGCCCCTCCTCTGCTCTCCTGCACTTGCACTCTCTCCCTCTCTCTCTCAAATAAAAAAAAAAATGCTAACATTGCTGATTTTGCTTTGTATTTTCTAAGCATAAGTGATCATTATGGACAATGCTGAGTTTTTCATTTGTTCCCTTCCACAAATCTCCTGGATGGCCCCATGTCCCTGTCACCTCTTCTATAAATTTGGTGTGTGCTCTTACAGTTTGTACTTTTGTACTTTACATACAAAGGACCCACTTATAAATATGTAGTTTTACCTAGTGTTTAAAATTAAATAGCCTGACGTGGGGCCTGAACCCACAAGCCGTGAGATCATGACCTGAGCCAAAGTCGGACACTCAACTGACTGATCCCAGGATCCCCAACCCCCCCTTTTTTTTAAAGTAAGCCCTACACCCAAAGTGGGGCTTGAACTCACAACCCCAAGATCGAGTCACCTGCTCTACCGACTGAACCAGGCAGGCACCCCGGAAATGTCCATTTTCAACTTTACCAGACAGAACCCTCATTTCCTATGGGCTGCTGGGCTCATAGCTCTCAGCAAGAGAACTGCTTACAGTCTCTTCCTGGAGGCAGCCTATATCCATGGTGGGAGAACAAAGGGGTGCGTTCATTTTGGTTGGGGAAACCCCTGAAGGGTCAGCGCAGGTCCGTAGCTCCGTGGGCTTGGCTGAAATCCCTCCTATCATGCGGACGGCAGCTCAGCGATTCTCTCTGCCCGGTCCTGCTTCCTCACACCTTTTGGGTATTGTCCCCGCCAGACTCTCTCCAGTCTCCTTCCTGTGTGCCAAGTTCCAGCTCCGAGTCCATTTCTGGGGAACTGACCTATGGCCCCAGACAGTGCCAACCTGTTTTCCAAAGTGCGTCTATTAGTTTCCACACACCAGTAATTCCTCTTTCCCCGAACCTGTGCCTACACTTTACATCCTTAAGCTTTCCATTTTGCCAATCGAATGGACGTGAAATTGAGCTGTACTGTGGTTTACAACTGCTTTCCCCTAATCGCAGATCAGATCCTTCCTCCATGATGAAAACACAGCGTGCTAGCAAGTGCAAGTTTATTCCGTGGTCCTATCCTTGCCCCGAGGAGGTGATTGCTGGGCTTCCTCTGGCCAAATCTCTCCGGTTGCCTGGTCGTGTCTGCTTTGTGCTGCTGGGTCCCTGGGCTGGTTGGGGGAAGGTGAGCTTCCTGGTTCCAGAAGTCTGGTGTGCCTGGGGAAGCAGTGTCACCCCCCGACAGCATTTCAGTTCACGGCACTGAGGTTTTACACATTTTTGCTTCTGAGGTCACAGGCAGCCAGGAACAATAGAGACGGAAAACAGTACAAAACCAGACAAAACCAAATGAACCCAGAAACCATTGCCATGCATTCACTGCTGGGGGTGCTACTGGGCAGAGTGATGCCCTTGACCAGATCAATGAAGATACAGGGGAAGATCTTGCATTGGACCCAAAGTGTGTAAGTGACTTCAGGACCAGAGACGTCTCTTGGCCTGGAGTAGCATATCAGGACTGGGTCTTTAAGGAGGTTGGGGGTTTCACAGCGGGAAATGGATGGTTTCCACTAATCACTTTAGGAACTGGGTTGGGGGAGGCTCCTGTGACACCTCCTTGTGTTTTACACAAAAGCTCAGAGGGTAACCTGGACCACTTGACGAAAGAAAAAAAATCCACTCTCACCTAAGTGTAAATTCAATAGGAAATAACCAAGCTGTGAAATATGCTTTTGGATAGTGGGCTCTGGGTCCCTGGAGTTCTTCAAAGGGATCCACGCATCCGCATGTGGGTGGGAATTTTCGTAACGAATGGTTCTAACCCATGGGCCTGACCATGTTGCTCCCTTGATTAAATGCTTCAAGGGCTTCGAACTCACTGTAACTGGGAACAGATGGGTGGTTGCCAGTGGCTGGGGGTGGGGAAATAGGGACGTGTTGGTCAAAGGGCAAAAGCTTCCAGTGTATAAGATGCATAAGCTCTGGGGATCTAATGTACAGCATGGCCACTGTAGTTAATAATTTGGTATTGTGTACTTGCAAGTTGCCCAGAGTAGATCTCAAGCATTCTCCCCACACTTGCACCAAAAGGTAACTATTGTGGCGCGATGCATATGTTAATTAGTTGGATTACGGCAATCATTTCACAATGCAGTCGCATATCAAATCATCATGTTGTACACCTTAAATATATACGCCTTTTATGCGTCGATTATACCTCAGTAAGGCTGAGGAAGAAGAAAAGGTTTCCCAGGAAGCAAAGGATAGAGTGAGATGTCCCAGTGTAGCGAATGGGACCTTCCAGCCCCAGTCCTGCGTGCTATGTTCTTCACACACCTTTGTGCTCTGCCCAAGTTGAGCTCCATATATGGAATTTCTTCCCCCTCCTTTTCTGTCTGTTCCTTCTCTTCAAGAGCCAAACAAAACCATGATTTCCTGAGTGAAACCTTGGCAGGCTCCAGGCAGGATCCGCACTGGCAGACCCCTCTGTGCTCCTGCCTCGCCTGGCCTGGGGAGCAGGACTCCCTGCTGGTGAACCGGGCTCCCGTCTCTGCCTCCGTATTTCAGGTTTGAGCACCGGGTGGGAACTACGTGTTCTCATCTTCCGGTCTCCCGAGCCGTGCCTGACACAGAGCAGACAGTCCATGAGCTACGTAAACAAGTCAAAAAGTGAACAGATGTTTGGAGACATCCTCTCAAAAATAAATAAAAATTCGTGGCTTTTTATGTAGCAGGAGGGCTCAAATCACTTGCTTGACTATCAGCTGAGGAACTTGGGTGTTAGAAGCTGTGGGCCAGTGTGGCGCCATTTTCTCTTGACAGCTGGGGACCAAGTGGTTTTCATTTAGGAATTCCTCCCCAGCATTTCTTGGAAATTTTCTCTGTTTTTCCACATCTTGAATCCTGAGGATAAAATCAGACAAGATATGGGGAAAATGAGGGAAAGCTGACAATTCTTTTTTTTTTTTTTTTTTTTTTTTTGTTTAACGTTTATTTATTTTTGAGACAGAGAGAGACAGAGCATGAACGGGGGAGGGTCAGAGAGAGGGAGACACAGAATCCGAAACAGGCTCCAGGCTCTGAGCTGTCAGCACACAGCCCGACGCGGGGCTTGAACTCACGGACCGCGAGATCGTGACCTGAGCCGAAGTTGGCCGCTTAACCGACTGAGCCACCCAGGTGCCCCAATTCTTTTTTTTTTTTTTTAAGTTTATTTATTTATTTTGAGAGAAAGAGAGAGAGAGCACACGAGAGAGAGCGGGGGAGGGACAGACAGAGGGGAAGAGCGAGACTCCTAAGCGGGTTCTGTGTTGTCAGCGCGGAGGCTGACGCGGGGCTCTAACTCATGAACCTCAAGATTATGAAACTAAGGTTTGGACTCTCAGCTGACTGAGCCATCCAGGCGCCCCAGAAAACTGATCATTCTTATGTGAGAACTGAAGCTGGACAGCCAACCTGGAGACATTGCTGGTTGGGAGTCCACTGGGCCAGGTGGGAAGCAGAAGAGGGAGCATGACACACGGGCTCGAAGGGTCAGGCGGCCACCTCTGGAAAGACAAGAGAACTTAGGAGAGAAGCTGTCACAATCTACTCAGTCAGGCTTCACAAACAGCTGGGGTGTGTGTGTGTGTGTGTGTGTGTTCCTGGCCCTGTCTTCTGTCAATGACAGGTCATTCCTGCAAATAAGAAAAACACTAGTGAGTCCACAGGCATCATGTACTTTGTACACATGCTATTAACAGGGAGACAAGAAACAGTAGGTTTGGAAACAAAACACACCCTTAAATAGCAATTTTGACAAGCGAGCACAGGGCTGTTCATCTTGCTGGGAGATCTAAATGGGGTGTTATTCCAACACCATCCTGAAGCATTTGCTGGTGTGTTCCGGTGTTCGAATATTTGATGCAGGTTTCAGTCCTTTGTAAAACTGATGATATTTTTATTGTATAAAGAAAGGAAATAAACATGTGTTTCCATTTTTTTTTCTTAAATTGTAGCCACTCATTCAAAACCATACCAACAAAATGTTATGAAAAATATATAACAGCTTCAGGTTTTAGGAATTCCTGAGAATTCCTATTTCTCCTTCTTGAATCTCAAAGATTAACATCTGCAGAGAATTTGGGAACACTGCCTGGTTCACCTGGTGAGCGGCACCAGGGGTCCCGATGTAGATTATGTAACAAGCCCCCACCAGGCTGGCATCAGAATTCAAGTGTTTGATGGGAGTGGGGGCTGCCTTGGGGTCACATTTTTATTCACCACTTGGCTTGGCTCAGATGCTAAGATCCAATACTTGGTGAAATATGGCACCTTCACTAGTGAGTCCATAGTGCCTCTGGGGAGACTCCTCACTCAAACCCCTTTGCCATTTTCAGATTTCTAGAAAGAGTCGAAGGACATAAATGCTGTGACCTCAAGGGAGGTGTAACGCTCTTCCTTGGGGCCGGAGGAACTGGACTCAGCCAGACAGTGGTCCCTCGGTTCAGGCCAGACAGAGGCGGGTCGGGGCTGGCTTTGATCATCAACCCAGAACTCTCATAGAGACTCAGCCCTTTCCGGTGTACCAAAAATTGCAGCTGCTACAATAGAGCCTGCCTCTCAGTAAGAAGACGGTGTGATGTAGAGCTGAGAGCCGGGTGTTTGAAGTCAGGCAACAGCAAGAACGAACGTCAGCTCTGCCATTCACGGTATTATGTGGCTGCTCCATTTACGCATAATGTTTATTCCACGGATGGCTGTGCGGGTGGACTGAGTAATAGTCCTCAGCGCAAGGCGTGCATCCCGGTCCGTGCAGAACACCCGGTAGCCTTCACATTTATATGAAGGATGGCTTTCCCTGTTGGATTCCTTCTCTGAGTTGATCCAAATCAGTGGGTCACATTGCTGTGGTCGTATCATTATAGACCAAAGAGTTACCTCTGGTTGAGACGGGCTGTACGTTCTCAGGTGTTAAAGCAGCTGATGAACTATAAAAACTAGGTAAGATTTCAATGGCTCCCAGGGATAAGTTGTCCGGAAAACTCACCCAGTAGCAGGCTGTGACTGGGACCACGTTCTTGCAATTCTCATCCCAGGACCTGCTGAGTCCCCATCTTTTTGTGTCTCTCTTCTCTTTCTGCCTGCCTTGTTCTTTCCCACCCTCTGCTCTTTTCTCTGTTCCTTTTCACCTTCCTCGTTTACCCTTCCTTCTCATTCATGCCATGTTTTACTCTCAACCACCCCATCTTTTTTTCCTTCTCATTCTTTGACCTGGCCTCTTGTCAGGTGTCTGGAATTTTCAGAATGTCCGTATCTTCTGTTCCGCAGCCTCTCCCTTGACCCGGGATGGTCAGATGTCACAGTAGTGGGGGTCCTGCTTGGCTTCTGTTTCCCACCAAGTTAACTCTTTGTGGAGAGCAAAGGAGAAACAACTTACTAAAGCCTGCACACATTTTTCAAATTCTTCTGAGTTCACTGATAGCCTGAATGAAAGGGAATGTACATCAACAGAAGCAGTGGGGTTGGCCCTCGGCCAGACGGGAAGTGAATTATGTTTGCATGTGCTTCTGGCACTCCAATGGCCCTCAGGTGAGGTCCTCTGTCTTCCTCATGGCCATGGGTCAGTCCCTCACTTGTCTGTAGCCCCATTCTGGCTCCTGGTGCCCAGAAATTCCAGAAATCTCCCTTCCTTTTTCTGTCCTATATCCCCAGTATCTTCTGGCCACTCAACGATTAGTTCATCTGTACTCCATCCTCTTACCCAGAGAGCCTCGATGATGACCTAGCTTCCATCCTGCTTCTTTAAAACTTTGTTCCGTGTCCCTCGAAGAGTCTGCTGATCTGCTAAATTGGGGTGGGCCTATTAGAAGCAGAACACTGTTTTTCTGGTGTTCACCCACCTCCTTGGGGCATGTCAGCAGCCCTGAGGGCATGAGGGCCATTGGAAAACACCTCTGCTCAGAAAGGTCCGCCCTCAGCCAACCTAGCTGCCATGTTCCACAAATTGGAAATTCATTTGTGTTCACAAATCTTCTTTTAAGGAATGCCTGGGTGGTTCAGTTGGTTGAGTGTCTGACTTTAGTTCAGGTCATGATCTCATAGTTTGTGAGTTCGAGCCCCGAGTCGGACTCTGTGCTCACAGCTCAGAGCCTGGAGCCTGATTTGGATTCTATGTCTCCCTCTGTCTCTGCCCTTCCCCCACTCTCTCTTTGTCTGTCTGTGTCTCTCTCAAAAATAAATAAAAACATTTTTAAAAAGCCTGAGGGCAACTTAAAAAAAAACACAAATTCTCTTTTAAAATGAAATGCCTCCTGGGAAGATTGTACACATTGTTATTACTCTAGTATCTATGATTATTATAATGTGGTCATGGGCCAGAGATGAAACTCCCAACTACAATATTGCTATTATGGGAAAGTTCCATCTACCTTACAACATTCTACCATACAATATAGGGTTTCCAGAAAAATGTTGTTGGGAAAGGGAAGGATTACTGTTTCTCTAAAATAATCTTCACTTCTTTTAATGACCCGGTAATGGATCCATTATCCCTGAATTTCAAAGTCCTCCTAATCCTATGTATTTTTGTTTAGTCTGCATTATCGCCAGCTTGTAAAACGTTTTCTTATCAAAATACTGGTTTCTGAACTCAGTCATTGTGGCAAGGGGTGTAATTTGGGGGCATTCTGGGTCTCAGGGCAACTTTGATTGGGGCAGGGAGACATACACATAGTACGATTTGAGAGGAAAAAGAGGTCCCCCTAAATCATGCTCCTCCACTGACCCTCCATGTACCCCTGAAATAGCCATAGTGTTCATTCACTGGCTCAGGCCTTGAAGAAGCTTGAACGTGCTTCAGGGTCATCCAGCTCCATGCCTTCGTTTATTTTTATGGAAGGGAAATCTGAAGTTCTCTGAGGTTGGTGTCTCAGCTAGACTCACACTGATGTAGAACTGGGTCTAGCACTCAAATCTCCTAACTGAAGAACAGGACATTTTTCACCCCTTGGTTTAGTAAGGATTGTGCGCTATTGATGGCCGTAGTCACCGGGCAAATACCATCGGGGGGGAATAATAGGTAAAACTGTTATTAACCATCCCTTGGCAGTGCGATGGCAATGTAGGACAGGAGGAAAAAGGCAAGGAAGACCACTCCTGGGAACGAATCTGGACCTAGAGCAGCACTGTCCATGAGAAACACAATGTAAGCCACATGTGTAATATTAATTTTTCCAGTAGCCACATTAAGCATGTAAAGTAACTTAATATGTTTTAATTCTAATTATATATTAGTTACTTAACTAATTTTAATAAATATATTTTACTTAATCCAACACATCCCAAATATAATTTCAATATAAAAATTGTTAACAAGATATTTTATATACTTGTGTGTGTGTGTGTGTGTGTGCGTGAACCTTCAAAATGTGGAGTGTATTTTACACATTTAGCAGAACTCAGGTAGGACCAGCCATATGCCGAGTTCTCAATAACCACATGTGGCTGGCTATTGGCTCCCATATTGGACAACACAGTTCTAGAGTACTCTATGCTGAGTCACGTACCTGGTCTCCTCGGCTGCATTAGTGTGTGGGGCCCCATAAACTGGGAGGTTCAGAGAAATCATCCTGATGCTTCATACTGTCTATATAAGGGGATCATAAAACTTACGAAGCAAACCAAGACAGTACTGAGAGTGAAAGTAAGTGGGAACTCTTAAAAATTGTGCCAGACAATAGGCATAAACCAGTGCTGAACCGACAGACCAGGACAAGTAGTCTCTCTAACTATAAAGAGACTCACATCAGAGGAGGCTTTGGCCATGGCCCTGGATGCCAGAGTTGTCGTAGGAGCTATCAGGTGGCCTTAGGTGGCCAGTGGACAGACAGCACAAGAAATGGAAGACGGCTGCATGAAGGCAGTGAAGAGGCATCAAGGGGTACCTGGACAAAGTACTTGCAATTTCACCCAGGAAGAAAGAGGCTCTGGTCAACTGTGGAAGGTACAAAAAAGAGGCAACAAGTGTAACCTGTACAACGTAAGCCTTATGTCTGACCCAAGAAGAGTCCTCGGATACTGAGAAGGCATTTCTGAGACTGGTGGTGCTAGTGGGGAAAACATGCACTTCATCCACGGCCAAGACCATCCAAGGCCAAGACCACCCGCTTAAATTAGCAGATATCTGAGCCCCTTCCAGCTTTAGATCCTAAGATAACATTAAACTATTGCTTGCGGGAAATGTTCCAAAGATGAAAAAAAGAAAAAGTTTTAGCCAGATGAAAATCTATTGTAAACATTTGTTCAAGGCTAAAACATAAACCTTGAAGGAAATAAGAAAAAAAAAAAAGTCAATTTAGGTATTGGTACTGTTGGATTAGCATATTTTATTTTTGTAGGGTTTGAAGAATTACCACGAGAAAGAATCTTTCCCAGCAGGTTTTTGTCACAAATGTTGTTTAAAAGACAACAACAACACAACAGTTTGTCTTGAGTGTATATCTGAAGGAGATGATGTTATTTCATGTGTTAAATTAAACCAAATATTTTCGGGTATAAGTTAATTGCTATTGTAAAATAATACCAAAGCAAGCATCTACATTATGCATTGTGTTTTCCTGGATTTTCTCTTTAAATTAGCTGAGGCTTTCATCTTTTTTACAACAAAAAGGATACTTTGAGTATTCAGCTGATATTCATCAAAACGGGTAAGATAATTTCTGCCAATTAGCAGCAGCTGGTGAGTGAAAGACAACCTGGCCGATAGGAGATTGGGATTCCAGTTCCAATTTTGATTACATTAACAGCCCGATAGAGAGCGAATTGCTTAACCTCTTGGAGTCCCAGGTAAGACTAAAGAATCAGGCTCCTTTCTGTTGCAAGTGATAGAAACAGGAATCAAGATGATGTAAGCAGTAAGGACATCAGGCATCTCACATATGAGGAAAGCTGGAGGCGCAATGGCTCTAGGGGGAGTTGATTGCGAATCACCAAGGCCAGGTTCTGTCAGCTCGACCATCCCGCGTCATCGTCATTCTCAGGCTGGTATTGGAAGAGGAAGGCTGCAGAAGTTCCAGATGTTCCATCCAGACATCGACAACAAGAGATCCTTTCTTCCTGTAGCTTTTCTTGGATCACCCTTAAGATGTTTCTTCACATCCCATTGGCTAGGGTCGGTCACATGCCCATTCCTGAATCGCTTGCTGGCCTGAGAAATGAGGTTACTCTGATGAACTCAGACACATCATCTGGGGTGGAACTGATGATGTAGAGCCACCCCAGTAATCCCAGATATCTACACAGATCAATTTAACTGACCTCTCCGAGCCTCGGTTGCTGGGTCTGCATAACGAGGCTAATGATATCTATTTCACAGAGTTGGGGGGAATTTCACGAAATAAAGCTGAGAAGCATGAATCATGGTGTCTATCAGAAGAGCAGATTCTCAATAAATGACAGCCATGTGGAGATGTTTTCAAATTATTGTTTAGAAAACTTCAAGTCTCAACACATTCAATAAACTTGAGTCAATGGATATTCAGGAAGCATTTACTGTAGGAAAGATATTGTGCACCTTCATACCACATTCTCAATTTATAATGGTGATACGTGCCTACAAGTGCCTATTTATGGTTTCCTTCATGCTCTTTAAGCTGGATTCGCGGTGTGTTCCCTGAGCTACGAAATGAGGAAAGTATCTCCGATTGCCAGAAGTGGAGTAGTGTCAGCAGAAGGGAGGTGAGGACTGTGTCTAAGAGTCAGTTGGTTGGGCCAATACCACAATTACTAAATGTAGCTGTGTGATTTTATGATTCTATGTGTAACTGTGCGTATGTGTGGGTGCACACGGCTGTGCACACGAGATGTAATTTCACACCCGGCATAGACATCTTTGGCCTTTATTTTTAGGTCGACTTTGTTGAGATATAATTCACATGCAATAAAGTGCACCCATTTTAGGGATACACTTTGATGAGGTTTGATCAATGTATACACAGGTGCTGCCACCACCGTCACAACCAAAATGTAGGCAAGTTCCTTCATCCCAGAAAGCTCCCTAAGGCTCTTCTCCGCCAGCTTTAGGTGACCGTTGTTTTTCATGGCTCCCATACGGTGCTGAGCTATGCTGGGACACCCCGGGACAAATGAACATGTTAAAACTTCACAAGGACCATGAAGATGTTAAAATTTCGAGGGAGACATGCATGGAGACTTCTGTTGGGCACCTCGAGGACCACTATCGCGAAGTTGTCTGGAACCAGCTACTTAATACCTGGAACTGTTAGGCATTTCTTTTGGGTTACGTGCCATGGAAAAATGACCCCAGACACCAGTGATAACATTTTCTAGCCTCATCCATGCTGTTGCACATGACACTGTACAATTCCTTTATATTGCTGAGTATTTTAATGGAACACAGTTTCTCTGAAGAACACTGCTCCCCATATCCACGTGCAAATCTTTTGAGTACGTATGTTTGCATTTTTCTTGGGTGAAAAATCTAGAAGCAGAATTTCTGGGTCACATGTGAAGTGTATGTTTAATTTTTTCAGAAACTGCCAAAGCACAATTTTACACCCCCAGCTGCTGCATTTCCTTGCCAACATGGTATTGCCAGCCTTTTTAATTTTAGCCATTCTAGTGGGTGTATGGTGTTAACTCATTGTGCTTTTAATTTGCATTTTCCCAATGACTAATGATGTTGAGAATCTTTTCATGTGCATATTGGCCATTTGTATATCTCTTCAGTGAGAGCGGTTGCAATCTTTTCCCCATTTAAAAAAAAAATTGGCTAGTTTGACTTCTGATTGAGTTGTAAAAATGTATACATGTTCTTAAGACAAATCCGTTGTTTCCCTTGGTCTGCACTTGGACTTTTCATGGTCTTAACAGTATCTTTCAAAGGACAAAAGCTTTCAACTTCGATGAAGTCTATTTTATCAATATTTTCTTTTATGATTTGTGCTTTTCTCTGTCCTGAGAACTTTTTGTCTACTCCAAAGTCACAAAGATTTTCTCGTTTTTTTAAAAGGTATTTTATAGTTTTAGCTTTTACTTTAGGTTTGTGACTCATCTGAGTTAGTTTCTGCAACATGTGAGGTAACGCTGGAGGCTCATTTTCTTCTTAATGGATATCCAGCTGTTCAAGCAGCATTTATATGGGGGAAAGACTATCCCTTCCCCGCTGAATTACCTTGGCATCTTTGTTAAATATTAATTGACTATATTTATGTCAGTCTGCTTCTGGACTCTCTCTTCTTTTCCATTCATCTTATGACTGTCCTCTGTCAATACCACACTGTTGATTGCTGTAACTTTAGAGTAGTCTTAAAATCTAGGCAATGTAAGTTCTTCAAGTTTGTTCTTCCTTTTCAAAAATGTTTTGGCTAAATTATGAGTTCTTTGCATTTGTATCTACACTGTAGAATCAACATGACATTTCTAAAGAAAAACCTGCTATGATTGATAGAATTTTTCTTGAACATGAATGAGGCTGTTGGGCCAACTCATGGTGTTTGCTAGCCTTGGGAGTAATAAAAAATAGAATACAAAGTATTAATAGTATTAACCAAAGATAGGCAGAGATTAAAAGGACAATGATCAAGTTGCAAGATGGTGTCTGTGGCTCCCCACAGCTAAGGGAGCCAAACTGTCCTGGATTCTTGTCCTGTTTTCTCCACTGTCTTACAGTGTGCCATTAGGACAAGTGGACCCCAACATGGATTTTACAGTTTGCCATAAGGATCAAACAAGATCTCTCCAGCTACCTCCTGGGTAAGAGGTACCTCACTTCCAATGAGTCCAAAATGGAACCCCTGTTTTCCTTCTAAACTAATTCTTCCTTTGGGGTTTTCTGTCTTATTAACCAAACCCTAACTCACCACCATCTGCTCCGGAAGATATGTGCTTTTCTTTGCAGCCCAGAATCTTTCGAACACTCTTTTCACATTTTGATTTTTCCTCAACATAGAACCCAAATATAAAAATGAAACCCACTATTTCCCAGCCTCCTTTGCTGCTAGGACCAGACGTGTGACATAGAGTCCACCAATTGGATGCATCAGCAGGGACTTTGATTCCCAGCATTGCTGTGTGAGGGAAGAGGCAGGACTGGGCATCCCCATCCTGTATGGACAACCTCCTTCTGGGGTTTTCCTTGCTGTCTTCCCAGGAGTTGTCCCTTGCAACTCAACCCAGAACCTGATCCTTTCTTCCTTCCAAAGATTCTCTTAGGCAGCGAATATCCCATTATAATCCTCTTTCTTTCTAAATTAGCTACAGCAGATTCTACTGCTACAGTTCAATCTCCAGAGAGGCACCCTATAAACAGTACATTTTAAGGACGGAAGCCATGTGCCCCGCCCTGACCCCCTTTTCTCTGTCTCCACCATGGCCAATCACTTACTAACTTTTCCTTATTATGCCCCTGACACTCCAAACATCCAAATCCGTCTGCTTCTCTCCTCCTCCATTCTCTTGGCCCCATCTCAAACCACCACTGTCTCTCCTCTGGACCTTAACAGTAGCCTCCAGCGGGTCTCTCCTTCCACTCTTAGTCCCTCCCTTCCAGGCTCATCCTCATATTGTATTCAGAGTCATCTTTGAAAAAAGGCAGATCCACTATTATCATGTTGTTGCTTAAGACCCTTCAAGGGCTCATTCCTGCTCTCAGTGTACAGTTGAAAATCTTTAAACCAGTTTATCCACTTCTGCCTAATCTGTCACCTGCCTCTCTCATCAGAGCCATCAGGCGCCATTCTCTCTTCCCTCTGTCTCCAGCTACACGGGCTTTCTTTCCGTGCCTTGAATGGGCCAGCTCTTTCTCACCCCAAGGCCCTCCCCCATTCACTGCTCTTCAGAGCTGGAGCACGACCCAGTTCTGCGGCCAATGGCTCCATCAGGTCCTAGCCTCTGCTGTGTCCTTCGGAGAAGCGCTAGACCTTCACAGCACTTCACACAGTTGTAATTAAATCGCCCTGTGCTTGATGGGGTGTGCAGTGCAGCATAGATCGTAAGGGGCGGGTTTTATAGCAGACTGTACTGTAGATCCGGGTTCTTCATTTCCTGTGTGTGTGTGACTTTGAGGACATTACTCATCTGCGAAACGGGCACAACAATAGCACTGTACTTACATCTAAGATTTGTTGTGCTTAGAACAGGGCTTGGCATATTTTCTTATAAAGGACAAGGTAGCAAATGTCTCTGTCTCAATTATTCAGCTCTGCTGCTGTAGTATAAAAGCAGCCATAGGCAATAATCTATAAACGAGGGGGTATGGCTGTATTCAAATAAAACTTTATTTACAAAAACAGATGGTAGGCCAAATTTGGCCCACAGATTGTAGTTTGCCAACCCTGGCTTGGAATAGGCTTGACACAGAGCATGTGCTCAGCGAGTGTCAGCTGTTATTATCAATTATTTAATTTCTTTATTTCCTATTAGAATAGTAGCTTCGCGAAGGCGGGAGCTTTGTCTCTCTTCTTCGGTGCTATGTTCTCAGTGCCAAGCTCGGTGACTAGTGTATGGTAAAGACTCAGTGAATGCAGACTTCATGAATGGGTGCGTCAACAATGTAGCCCAGAACCCAGGGCAGAGCTGGTGCTCAGAAACCATTGGATTTCTTCACCTCCTTCTTGTTTAAGAACAGTACTATTAACTCAGTTTTTTAAAGTTTATTTATTTTGAGAGAGAGAGAGAGAGAGGAGCAGAAAGAGAGGGAGAGAGAGAGAATCCCAAGCAGGTTCCATGCTGTCAGTGCAAGCCCGACTCGGGGCTCGATCCCAGGAACCGTGAGATCATGACCTGAGCTGCAATCAAGAGTCGCCACCCAGATGCCCCACTGTTAACTCATTCGTAACAGGGCATATGTTTTGAGAGTTTTTCAAAATTAGAAATGGGGGACTTGATTTCCTTGGCATAGTTTTCCAAGGGCAGAATTTTCTAGTTAAATAACATGACTTTTACGGCTCTTAATGCATGCCAATAATGTTTCGCATTATAATAACAACAGAACTTACAGGGAGCCTACCAGAGGCCAGATGTTTTAATATAACCCTTTAGTCTTCAGAACCCTATGAAGCAGACGTTGTCCATTTATAGCTGGAAAAGCTGACCTTTAGAAGGTTAACCATGTCGCCAACAACTAGTTGTCAGACCCAGAAATTGGACCCATGAGCACTGGCTCCAAGTTCTACCCTCCTTCTGCTAAGCTGCACTGCTCCTCATATCACCCAAGTGTTTCTCGCAGGGGCTGACAGCTAAGGCTTCCTTACTAGCCCTACGTGTTACCATTTCAAAAACATCGCTTCCTAATTCACTTGGCAAAAATCCATAATGATGAAAACAACGGCAGCTGTTGTGGGAACCAGTTTGGCCATTCCTTGGCAAGTAAAACATAGAATTACCCTATAACCCAGCAACTCCATGCCTAGATACCCAAAAGACATGAAAACAGGATTTCACACAAAAACGTTGTAGAGAACGTTCATAGCAACATTACTCGCCATAGCCCAAAAGTGGAAATGACCCAAAGGCCCATGAACAAATGAACGGAAACACAAAAAGAGGCATATCCGTACGATGGAATATTATTCGGCCATAAAAAAAGGAATAGAGTTTTGATAGATGTTACAGTGTGAGTGAACCTCGAAGACATGCTTGGGAAGAAATCAGACACGTTAGGTCACATCTCGCGTGATCCCCGCTGTACAAAATATCCAGAATAGGCACAGAGACAGAAAACAACTCACGGCAGCTAGGGGGGCGGGGGAACTGCGGAGTGAGAGCTAACAGGGCTTTCTTTCTTTCTTTCTTTCTTTCTTTCTTTCTTTCTTTCTTTCTTTCTTTCTCTTTTTTAAAGTTTATTTTACTTATTTATTTCGAGAGAGAGAGAAAGAGAGAGAGAGAGAGAGAGCAGAGGAGAGGCAGAGAGAGAGGGAGACAGAATCCTAAGCAGGCTCCGCACTGTCAGCGCAGAGCCTGATGCAGGGCTCGAACTCACAAACCCTGAGATCACGACCTGAGCTGAAATCAAGAATCAGACCGGATCCTTCACCGACCGAGTCACCCAGGTGCCCCCAAGGTTTCTTCTTGAGGTGATAAACATACTCTGGGGTTAGCATGAAGGCCATCCCGTCCCTGAACGACGCACTTGACCATGTTCGCTTTTGTGTTATGTGTGTTTGACCACAATGAGAAGAGCCCGTAACGAAAATGGAATCCAGGAGGGAAATAATTTTTCAGAAGCATCCACATCTAGGTACTTTCTTACCTCTTCTCATGCCTTACTTACACCAAACGGCCTCCAGACAACCTCTGTGGGCTGCTGACGTTAGCGTCCTCTGGACCTGAGGACACGGATGCTGCTGGCCCCAGCCATGTCATACCTGCTGCTCCCCCGTCCCAGGCCCTGGCAGACAGAGGCAGGCTTTCTGCTGCCACAGGAGGCTTTCTGGGAACCACATGGCTTAGCTCTAAAGTGCCCTGCGAGCCTCTTTCTCCTGCGAGTGAGGAAGAAGGCCGGGGCTCCGTGGGCTTCCTCCGGAGTCGGCCTCGACCCCCACGACAATCTTTTTCTCCAACCTGCAGGGTTTCCTTGGCAACCAAATGAATAGTCAGTCACTCACCGCTTTTCAACGCTTCAACTTATTAATGCTTGTTCAGTTTGGAACAGTTTGTCTTACTTGAAAAGAAACTGCAGAAGCTGCACTTTTGTTGTTGCTAATTTTTTTTTTCAACCTGGGTTCCTGCCAGGCTTTTTAAAGGGCCCATACAGATTTCGCCTCCGAATGCTCGAGCACACGGTTACCCAACCCCACAAGGCGTGTGTACTGTGCGTCACGTATTCTGGAGAACCACCGATGTCACCCGCACGGGGATCCCTGAGGTAGATATGGTTATTGTTCCCATTTTACAGAGGAGGAAACTGAGGCCCAACGGTGGGTCAAGTATCTTGTCCAAGTCAACAGGCGGTACCATTTTTAGGCTCTACTGCAATTTCTTCGAACCCTGTATGGGGTGCTTGCACTTTCTCGGGAGGCCCCTGGAAGGAGGGGGGCTCAGCACGAAGGGGTGGGCTCTCGGCGATGAGGGGCTGGCACTGTTGCAACGTGGAGGTAGAGAGATTTGGGGGAAGGAAGCCTTTCAGTACAGCTCCTCAGGTCCCACCATCTGGGGGTATTCTGAGTTCCACACATAGAATGTCCCTGTTTTCACTGACCTTGACATGTGACAGACGCATCTCACAAGCGCGGACGCTGGGGTCAGGCGGAGCTGGGAACGAATCCCCCGCCTGTCACTTAGTCACCGGGAGAATGACCTCGGAAATTCTTAAGGTGAACATGGCTGAAGCGGGAGGGAGTTTTTCTGAGGACGTGGGTGACTGGACGGGATTCTGGAATTGACTAGGGTCGCTCAGCCCTGACACTAGCGACATTCGGGGCCACATCATCCTTCGTGGCGAGGGGCTGTTCGTGCATCGTAGGATGCTGCGTGGTACCTGGCTTCGACCCACTAGAGGCCTGAAGTAGCATCTCCCCCAGAATGTGCCCCGGGGGTTAAAACTGCCCCTGCTTGAGAACCACTAGATTAGAGGACCTAAAGCCCATTTGGAGATTATTTTGATTCCCTCCTATGATCTCAGCATATGGAGCGATTTTAAGTAACGTCAGCCCTTTTATGCTGAGTGGGATCCGAATTCAGAGTCACCATCCAGATATGCCGAAGGGTAACCAGACCTCTGGAATTTGCTAGAAGCGGCCTTTTCCTTTCAGTGGGAACAACCTCCATAACAGCTTTGCTCCATTTCCATGCGGAAGAGCAATCTCACCACCCAGAGTAATTCTGTGTTTTCTGGTTAAAAGCAAAAGTGTCTTTCGGGTGAATTTCTCTATCACCTCAAAGTTCACGGTTCCGTCAGGCCTTTCCCACCTACACGACCTCTCCTCTCACCTCCCTCCTCCCTGAGAAGTCCCTGGGGCAGGGAGAAGCTTCTGGAACATCAGGGCGCCCACGGAGGGCAGCTGGTTCTCTGAGCTGGCCTGGGAGGAGAGGTGTGACTTCCCGCGTGGTCCCTGGGTGGGGTCTTATCGTCCTTTCTGTGCATAGCGTTTGCTCCCGGGAGCTCGGCGCCCTCCCCTTGCTGCCTGGGCACCCTGCCCCAGCCCTCTGGCTGCTAGCTCTGGGCGGTCCCCCCAGGCCTTCTGCATTCCTTGCGCCAGTCCAGATGGCCCTTAGCAGACCCCAGATGGAATTCTCAGTTACCGCTTGGCCACTCTGGAGCTGTGGGAATGTCCCTGGATCTCCACCGAGCTGGGTAGGGTGTGGTGGCTCTCTCAGGCCATGCTCTCGCCACGCCTTCCCTATGACCCCTTCTCCCCTCTCCCAGCCGCGTATTCTCAGGCTGCCTCCTGCCCGGGTTCCAGGATGGACGTGTGGCACTGTTCACCAATCTTGCAACTGCATCTCTGGAGGAAAATGGAAACAGCTATTTTAGTATTTATCTCGCATGATGCTGATTTCAAGGTTTTCAGAATTGACTTTATCATTGGCTCTAGTGCCCCACTCTAACAATCCTTCAAGGCCACGAGGGCCACATTCCATTGAACTTACCATCAGTAATTTACCTCATCCCTCTTGGGCCCTCACTACCTTCCTCACCCAGCTCGAAGTCCATTCGCAGTCAGCTGTAAATACCTCTGTGCCTTCTCCTCTCTCACTTCATTGCACTCAGTTTTCCAGAGATACAGAACCATCAGGATGTGTATATATATAAAGAGATTTATTTTAAGGAATTGGTTCACATGATTATGGAGGCTGACGAGTCCAAAACCTGCAGGGTGGCCTGGTTAATGTTTCAGTTCCAGTACCAAGGTCATTTGTTGAAGAACTCTATCTTGCTCAGAAAAGAGCAGGCTTTGTGCTACTGAGGCCTTCAACTGATGAGGTGAGGCCCACCTACCTTATGGAGGGTAATCTGTCGTACCAAAGTTTCCTGATTTTAATGTAAACTTCATCCAAAAACACTGTCACAAAATGTCTAGAACAATATTTGACCAGATTGCTAGGCGCTGGAGCTCACTAAGTTGATATAAAATTTACCATCACGGTTGGCTAAACCACAACCTTGGTGAAACCCACTTGCTATCTGCTCTGAGCCTGTTCCCACATAGCTGGAGGCAGAGGGGGCAAGATGTTCAACCAGATTTAATTAAAAATGAATGATTGAGGAGCGCCTGGGTGGCTCAGTTGGTTAAGCGTCCGACTTTGGCTCAGGTTGTGATCTCACGGTTCGGCGTTCAAGCCCTGCAGCGGACTCTGTGCTGACAGCTCAGAGCCTGGAGCCTGCTTCCGATTCTGTGTCTTCCTCTGCTTGCATTCTGTCTGTCTGTCTGTCTGTCTCTCTCAAAAATAAATAAACATTGAAAAAATGAATGATGGATTCATTCATCCATCAATGAATGATGGTCCCCTGAGTGACTCAGTTAAGTGTCCGACTCTTGATTTCAGCTCAGGTCTTGATCTCAGGGTCATGAGATCGAGCCCTGCGTTGGGCTCTGTGCTGGGTGTAGAGCCTGCTTAAGATTCCCTCTCTTTCTCTTCCTTTCCCTCCCTCTCCTGTGCATGCTCTCAGAAAAAATTAGGAAATAAATGATCAGTTCAGTAGCTCTCACTGCAGTCAAACAGTTGTCCTGTATCCCCTGGTCCAGGCACATCCCGCTCCTAGATGAATATTGCAAACCTTCTCTGCAATCCTCAGTCTCGGCGGATGACCTTGCTCCCTGTGGGTCAGAGAGAGACCTCTCAGGTCCTCACTAAGCATCTGTCAATGACAGGCTGAATCTGTGCTCACACACTGTGTCTTCTCCCCTCTTCTGGTGGCTGAAGTAATCTTAATTCTCTCCTCTGCTCGGGGTCGTTCTCCAGCAGTTCCTTCCTCCTTCCCCTGAATCATCCATTTTGTCTTTACTTGTTCATTCCTATCAGTGCGCACTTTTCGTGACCTTGCTTAGAGCTCCCGCTCTGTTTCCCTCCTGTGTGCAGTGCAACTTCCGTTTCTGCCTCTCCAACCTCTCCCTGCTCATGCACTTAAACATCTTTTTGTGTGTGGTAATACACTCACGACGTAAAATTTTGCCATCGTGATCATTTTCAAGAGTGTAATTCCATGGTAATAAGTACATTCACAACGTTGTGCAACCATCAATGCTGTCTCATTTCAGGACTTTTTCTTCTCTCCCAGTGGAAATCTTGTACCCATCAAGCACCTCCTTCCCATTCCCCTCTCCTCCCTGGCGGGTATCTTGCAACCACTAACATGCTTGGATATTTCTTATAATTGGCATCGTACAATATGTGGTCCTTTATGACTGGCTTCTTTGACTCACTTTAATGTTTTCAAGACTCATCTGTGTTATAGTATGTATCGATACTTCATTCCTTTTTATGGCTGAGTAACATGACATTGTGTGGATAGACTATATCTATCTATCTATCTATCTATCTATTTCATTTTTTTAAGTAATATGTACACCCAACTAGGGCCTCAAACTTATGACCCTGAGATCAAGAGTCAGATGCTCTATTGACTGAGTCAGCCAGGCATTCCATAGACCACATTTTTTAATGTATTCGTCTTTTAGAAAAATGTTTGTTATTTATTTATTTTGAGAGAGAGGGTGAGTGACCAGGGGAGGGGCAGAGGGAGAGACTCCCAAGCAGGCTCCACACCGTCAGTGCGTGGAACCCATGAACCGTGAGATCACAACCTGAGCCAAAACCGAGAGTCAGATGCTTAACCGACTGAACCACCCACGTGCCCCATAGACCACATTTTTTTTTTTTATTCAGTCATCTTTTGATGGACACTTGAGTTGCTTCTTCCCATTCCCTTCGAACACTTTCCAACCAGGCTTTCGTTCCGCCAGCCTACCAAAATTGTTCTTGTCGAGGTCGCCAATGGCCTCCATGTTGCTAAATCTCAAGGTTGATTCTCCCTCCTCATCTGACTTGAACCGGCAACAGTGCTGGGCTTGGCCAATCCGTCTCTCCTCCTGACCCCCTTCTTTACTAGATTTGCAGCACATGCATTTTCCAGGATTTTCCCTTCCTCTCTGGAAGGTTCTTCTCTGTCTCCTCCCTTAGTCCCTTCTGTTCTCTGCTCTCTTACTGTTAGAGCCCTTTCCCATCTACTCCCCGTCCTCTGGTGATCTCGGCAAGTCCCGTGACTTCAAGTACCATTTGTACATTGACAACTGCCAAATTTCTATTTCCAGCCTCAATACCTCCCCTTTGCTCCCGACCTACATGTCCTCCTGTCTGCTCAGTGTGTCCACTGGGACAGCTAAATTTAAAAATGTGCCTCAGGGGTCCCTGGCTGGCTCAGTCAGTAGAGCACGAGATCTTGATCTCGAGGTCATGAGTTTGAGCCCCATGTAGGGTGTAGAGATTACTTAAATAAATAAAACGTTAATTAAAATAACTAACTAAATAAAAATTTGCCTCAAATCTCAAAATTGTTGAGATCCTGGAATCATTCTTCTTTTTTCAACGTTTGTTTGTTTTTGAGAGAGAGAGAGAAGGGCGGAGGGGCAGAGAGAGAGGGAGACACAGAATCCGAAGCAGGCTCCAGGCCCTGAGCTGTCAGCACAGAGCCTGATGTGGGGCTCTAACCCACAAACTGTGAGATCATGACCTGAACTGAAGTCCAGTGCTTAACCGACTGAGCCACCCAAGCACCCCGAGATCCTGGACTCATTCTTGATTTCACATTCTCTCTCCTACTCTGCATCTAATCCATCAGCAAATATCATTGGTTCCATTTTCATATATATTTAGAATCCAACAGCCTGTCCCCACTTCTATGGCTGCCACCATCACCCAGAGCACCGACATCTTCCCTTATCTCTGCATGGTCTTCCTCCTGGACTCCCTGCTTCCACTTGTTTCTTCCAGTCTAGTCCCAACATAGTAGCTGACTATTTTGGTTGACATGTCAATCAGACCACATCGCTCCTCTACTCCAAGCCCTTCCTATCTCACTCAAACGCCACATCTTCATCACGACCCCTTCCAAGTCCAGGCCAAGACACTGAGTTTCCTGGTCATCATCCTGGGCCAAGAGGCAGAGTTTTTTCTTAGACCACCCCAGGGGCCTCAGTTCCAATTATGCACCTGGGACAGACCCAAGGCCTTCCCTATCCCTGTGCGGCCACTAACACATGAATTCCTGGAGCACCTGGTTGGCTTAGTTGGGAGAGCCGGTGACTCTTGATCTTGGGGTTGTGAGTTCAAGCCCCATGTTGCACGTAGAAATTCCTTAAAAAAATAAAATCTTGAAAAAAAAAAACCCTATGAATTCCTTAGTCACACAAAGTTGTCCCCTCTCTCAATCCCACAGAGCAGCCCCTGCATTCACTCTGTGTTCACTATGCTGATTATCAGTTTCATTTTTGCTTTTGGCTTTGAGGCTATCCCTTACTTGCTTAGGAGTTGGCTATCAATTTAAAAAGTTATTTATCATGTTTTGTTCAGCACCTCTCAGTGCTTGGGAGTGGGGTGGGGGGGCGGTTTAGGTTATGTCGTTTGCCATATTGGCCAGAAACAGAAAACCTGTCCTTTGTCTCTGCATCCAGAGCCCGATGTCACCTAAGGTCCATCACATTGGTGATGCATCTGGGCCATTCTCTGACTCAAATCTTTGTCTCTCTCTCTCTCTCTCTCAGGTGTGAATCTGTTTTAACTTCCAGATCTGCAACTAACAGCAAGAGTTGTTCTGTCACCTTGTTCTGACCCTCAGGTCTTGTGTGCGAGCCTCTAGCTTGCCTATTAAAGTAGTAGGTTCAATAAATGCCCTCCTCCACCAAGATGTCCATGGGACCTGGGGGCTCCCTGGAACCTGTGAAAATATTAACTTCAGGGCAATGGAGATTCTGCAGATATGATAAAGAGTCTGGTGATGGGAAAATTATCCTGGATTATCTTGGTGGACTTCACGTAATCATATGGACAAGGGTCCTGGGGCTCCTGGCTGGCTCAGTCAGAAGAGCATGGGACTCTTGATATTGGGGTTGTGAGTTCGAGTCCCACGTTGGGTGTAGAGATTATGTCAATAAATAAATAAGTAAATACTTAAGGAAAAGGGTGCTTCCAAGAGGATGGACGTGGTGGGGAGTCAGTGTGGAGAGAGAGGGCCACGTGATGATGAGCGCAGAGCTCGGAGGGATGTGCTTTGAGAATGGGAGGAGTGGCTACAAGCCGAGGAATACACGTGGTCTCCGGAAGCTGGAAGAGGCAAGAAAACGGATTCTTGCCCCATCCCTCCAGAAAGATTGCAGTCCTGCCAACACAGTGATTTAATTCCAGTGAGACTCCTTCCGGACTTCTGACCCCCAGAACTGTAAGGTAACGTATTTGTGTTGATTGGAGCTATCCATTTATGCCAATTTGTTACAACCTCAATAGGAGACTAATACGCAGGGGGTTTGGATCACCTAGATGAGAATCTAGGTCCTTGTTCCTTCATGTTAGCACTGTCAAGAGCGTGAGGGAGGTGACTGGATGCTGGAGACTGGCCTGTTGGTCATGCAGGCTGCCCTGGGTCTGAGATGCCTAGAGGGCCAGGACCCACGTGTTCACTTTGGTGCCTTGCTAAAAATGTGGCTGCTGCTAGTTGATCAGTCTGAGACTCCAGGAAATGAAGCCAGAGGAAAGCTGAGCCGGGGGGGGGGGGGGGCAGTGCACTGACGCCTCTGGCTGGAGGGCTTTCTTGAGGGCAGTTGCTGGCGGTGGAGAATGATGGTCAGGTACACGGTGGCCTGGCCGGGGATTCAGGAGGGACAGCAGGTGGAGAGGGGAGCTCACCACCCACACACTGAGCATCAATTCTTCCAGGGCCCGCCTTTTTTTTTTTTTAATGTGGTAAAATACACCCATCGTTATAACATTTATCATTGGAACCATTTTTAAGCGTATAGTTCAGTGACATTAAGTACACTCCCAACATCGTGCAAATATCACCACCCACCATCCATCTCCAGAACTCTTTCATTTTTCCAAACTGAAGCTCTGTACCCATTAAACAAAAATCCCAGTCCCCCCTCCCTCAAGTCCTGGCAACCATCATTCTACCTTCTATTTGTATGAATTTGGTTATTGTAGGCACCTTGTATAAGTGGAGACTTTTGGACTTTGTCCTTTGGAGACTGGCTTACTTCACTTAACAGAACGTCTTCAAGGTTTATCTGTGTTGTAGAGCATGTGTCAGGATTTTCTTTCCTTTTCTTTTTTTTTTTTAAGTCTGAATAGTGTTCATTGTGTAGATGCACCAGGTTCTGTTTATCTATCCATCCTCTGATGGACACTGGGGTTGCTCCCACTTTTTGGCAGTTGTGCATAATGCCACAGTGAACACTGGGGGATAAATATCTCTTCGAGCTCCAGTGCCTGTCCTTAATGTGTTGCTTTGTTGGTTGAGGAACAAGCTCCGAAAGGGATACCGTAAGTCCAATATAGTGCCCTGGTGTCTCATCCAAAAATGTGGGGCGAGATGTGTTTTAGAATTCAGATTTTTTTTTCTAACTTCAGAAAGATAGTTCATCTTATATGTGGTATGTTATGTAATACCCAAAGTGTCATTATAAACAGACTACATGCGCCCTACATCAGTTTCGGTGTTTTTTTGTTTTTTTGTTTTTTTTTTTTTTTGCCACAAATTTATTTCCAGGTTTTTAGAATTTTTACTTTTATTTATTTATTTGCTTTTCAGTTTGTTTATCTATTTTGAGAGAGAGAGAGAGAGAGAGGGACCGCAGGACTGCACGCACATGTGCTTTAGCAGGGGAGGGGCAGAGAGAGAGGGAGAGAGAGAATCCCAAACAGGCTGTGCACGGTCAGCACAGAGCCTGATGTGCGGCTCAAACCCACGCACTGTGAGGTCAAGGCCTGAGCCGAAAACAAGAGTTGGACACTTAACTGACTGAGCCACCCAGGCATCCCTAAGAGCTTTTTAGAGTTCAGAATTGTGGATCAGGAATTGTGGACATATAGCAAAGGTTATCAGTTTGCGGGCACAAGAACTTAAATAAATAAATGATAAATAACTAAATAAACAAATGCCTTCACTTCTAATTCATTACTGTCTTTTGTATATGGTTTACCTCCACAAGCATTCTGGAAGAATTGAAGTGGTCAGTTCAGGGAAGACAGGTGATTGAGTTGAAATGAGTGATTAAGTATTCGGTTAACTCTGTCAGTACGGCTGAGGGGCATTATAGATGTACACGTCTCCTGAGTCATCGGGAGTTGTGGAGAGTGTGAACTTTTAACAAAAGCGATAGGGAGGAAGTGAAGGGGGCTGTGTCAACTATTTGGAAATTCACAAAGTCAAGGTCAGAGATGTACTCACAGCATTCATTAAAGGAAGTTAATCAGAATGTAACTAATGGCCCTTAGATTAGATGTCTAGGATGCTTGAGAAAATACATTTGTTCTGGATTTAACTACCTAGTTGGGATGGTTACACCATTTTTGTAAACTTATTCGGTATGAAGCTTTGTGTTATGCACTTTATTTTTTTAAATTTTTTTATTTAAAAAATTTTTTGATCTTTATTTATTTCTCAGAGAGAGAGAGAGAGAGACAGAGCATGAGCAGGGGAGGGGCAGAGGAGAGAGGGAGACACAGAATCTGAAGCAGGTTCCAGGCTCTGAGCCATCAGCACAGAGGCTGACACGAGGCTTGAACTCGTGAACTGGGAGATCGTGACCTGAGCTGAAGTCGGATGCCCAGCCACCTGAACCACCAGGCGCCCGTGTTATGCACTTTAAATACATTCCCTTAGGGACATCTGGGTGGCTCAGTCATAAGCATCCAATTCTTGATTTGGGCTCGGATCGTGGTCTCATGGTTCGTGACATTGCTCGGAATCCCCTCTCTCCCTCTCCCTCTGTGTCTTCCCGGTTTGAATGCATGTATGTTCTCTCTGTCAAATAAGTAAGTAAAAGTAAATTCCTTATTTAATTCTTTTAACGCTCTGTAGTGTATTTTTGTCCCATCCCCAAGATAGGCCATGTAATTTATGGGGCCCCATGAAAAATGAAAATGTGGGACGCCTTGTTCAAAAGGTATTAAGAGGGGCGCCTGGGTGGCTTGGTCGGTTGAGCGTCCGGCTTCGACTCAGGTCATGATCTCACCGTCCGTGAGTTTGAGCCCCGCGTCAGGCTCTGTGCTGACAGCTCAGAGCCTGGAGCCTGTTTCCGATTCTGTGTCTCCCTCTCTCTCCGCCCCTCCCCTGTTCATGCTCTGTCTCTCTCTGTCTCAAAAATAAATAAACGTTAAAAAAAAAAAAATCAAAAGGTATTAAGAATTTCAAGATGGCAGCAGCAGAGTATTAAACCAAACTCAGAGCTCTTCTAAAGTTTGGGACCTTACATGTCAGCACAGGTTGAAGGCCACAAAGCTGGATGTCACCATCCCTATTTTTCATCTGAGGACATCCAGTACAATGAGGCTACATCTTGCTCATGGTCAAACAGCTCCAATGCTGAAGGCAGAAGACAGAGTGGGCCCTATTGACCATTGTGCCACCCCTGGTCCAACTTAGGGGCGTTACTCAGTGAGTATTAAAGGACAGAAGATCACGACAATTCAGCAAGCACTAAGGAGTGCCTAGAACTTTTGTGGGCATTCTTGGGAGCAGAAGAGAGGACAGGCTAACATCTGACATGATACATTAATAGTTCATGCTAGTAAATCAGAATAAATATATAGAACACACTCCTCCTGACTCCCCCACCAGGGGAGTTTTGCGGGGTCGGTTTAATTCCTCTGGGAGGGTAATGTGAACCATCTATCTCGTGAAGATTTCTCATTAAATAACTATTTGCCTAATTGGGGTAAACCAAACTAAATGCTAATTAGTATCTTCCACAGAGTAAAAATAGATCTCTAATCACTCACATTATTGCTGAGCACAGAGAGCACCAGGGAACTGTGTTTTCAGAACCTCAGTCTTTTTTTATTTTTATTTTTTACTTTAGAGAGAGAGAGAGAGAGAGAGAGAGAGAACATGAGCAGGGGAGAGGGGCAGAAGGGAGAGAAAGAGAGAGCCTTAAGCACACCCAGTGCTTGGCACAGAGCCCGATGTGGGGCTCAATCCCACAACCCTGGGATCATGACCTGACCTGAAATCAAGGGTCGGGTGTTCAACCGAGTCCCCCAAGCACGTAGCAGAACCTTGGCCTTATTTAATGTTTCACAGGTTTCATGCAAAGCCCCACATGCCGTTGCATGCTGGTAGCTGACACGCAGCTGCGATGCTTGAACATGGTTGATTTCCAGAGGCGGTTATCGTGAGAAACTCAGTCATCAGTGGCTCTCACTGTTCTTGTGCAGCTCTGGGAAAGAATCCTCTACAATTATGTGGCCAGAGTCATGCCAGTGAAATTCAAGTGACAGCTGAAGACAAGATGGAATGAGAGTGGCCAGAGGTATGACAAGTAGTTACACTCACTACATATTGTGATTTGAGGAATGGCTTTGGCAGATGATGGCACATTGAGACTTCTGCGTCCTCCTTCTGCAGGATTCCAGTGAGATACTTCTGTGACAGCTGACACTTCCAGCTGACCTTTTTTCTGAGACTCCTGGCTTTGCTCGTCTGAAATTAAAACCCTTCTTTTGCCTGTTTCTGGCATGGATGTCCTGGAACATCTTCGGACTCACTTAGGGTACTCCAGTGAAAGTGGCCTAAACAAGGGAATGGGGGCCTGTCTTCTCCTTCCAACCAGAATGGAGGGAAGGAGCTGGGTGGGATTGGCCATCTTGGGATGCCACCAAGGGCTCCAAACTCTTCCCGTGATTCCACTCTGACACCCTCAGTATGTTGGCTTTCTCTTCAGCTTTGACCTCTCAAAGTGCAAGACATAAGACTTCATAAAGTCTTTATAAAATTTATTTTTACTTTTTTAATGGTCATTTATTTTTGAGAGAGAGAAAGAGAGACAGAGCATGAGTGGGGGAGGGGCAGGGAGAGAGGGAGACAGAATCTGAGGCAGGGTCCAGGCACAGAGCCCGATGCGGGGCTCGAACTCATGAGTCATGAGATCATGACCTGAGCTGAAGTCGGACGCTTAACAGACTGAGCCACCCAGGCACCCCTGGACTTCATAAAGACTTTATAAAACTGTGTCCAGGTCCAGGGAGGTGTCTTGCTTTGGGTTCCCTGAAGGGCAGAGCCTGATATCATTTATTTGGGAGCAGACCCAGGAAGCACAAGTGAGGGGCTGGGGGCATGAGACAGGGAAGGAGGAAAAGCCAATGCCAGAGTATGTCATTGAGCTGCTGTTATGGGCCCGTCGGGCTAAGTTCCGCTGGGACCTACTGGAAGGTACACAGAGTGTGGTCAGGATTGTCCACCTGGATGACAAGGCTCCGAGAGTCTTCACCCCCTGCTCCGGTTACCCTGTGGCTGGGAGAAGCCACATAGGAGAAGACCCCAAGGCACAGATGTTAGGAAGCTCGGTGTGTGGGGTGCTGTCAGGTCTCCATGAGTATGAGGTCATCCCTGAGTACTGGCTTGGTTTCCTACTAGACCACAGGATTGCTCAAACAACCTCATATTCTCCAGTGGGAAGCAGGGGGCACCTCACCCTCTTAATACTCCAAACTCTGCCTCCTACAGCCGCCTTGTTCACCCTGTTCCTGAGCACAGCCCCTGCGTGCCCTCTTCCCTTGGGCATGAGTGCATGGGACTAATGAACTACTGTCCATCTCACCTGTCCGGGGTCGTGTGTCCTGTGTTCATCCGTCCCCACAGCCCTGGGACAATCGCCCCTCCCTCACCGATGGAGTGATGAGAAGGCGCTCAAACAACCATGGCTAAGAGTGGCCGCCATGGCTTCAGGCTTCGGGATGAGAGGCAAGGAACCAGAGACATCTGCTACAATAGGGAAAGGGGGCAGTTTTTCATCTCTTGCCTCTCTTGATTTTATCAGGGTCAGAAGCTTCCCTAGGAGCCCCCCAGCAGATGCCCCTCACGTTTCACCGGAGGTAACGGGGTCACTTGTCTACCTTTGAAGCCATCACTAACAGGTGGTGATGGTATGATGGCGACCGACTGGGGACTGGTCACACGTCATCCCCGGTGGCAGGAGCAGGAACCACTTTCCAAGAGCACATCTTCACTCAATGTCTCCGTGAAGTCAGGGTTTCCTTAGAATGAAATAAGGGAGGGTGGGTTGTTAGGTAGGCAGCTAGCAGTGTCTGTTGTCTACATGATGGGCAAACCATGCAAGGGTGTGGTGTCCTCTCCACTATGTTTTAACTCTGGTGACAGTACAAAAAGGAGAGTAGAGGGGCAAGGAATTGGGGCAGGCCAAGAAATCAAGGGGAGTTACACCCAATTAAGGGGCAACCGGCTGAACTGAGGATAGTAACCATAGCAGGTAGCCGATGGTGTGGGACGTTCACCACAACTGAGGAGGAGGAACATCGCAGGGGGTCACCGTCACATTGGTTTTTCAACTTCAGTGTCCTCAGCAGTTACCTGGGCCCCTCCCTGGGGATCATGATTCCGAAGTTCTGCGGTGAGGCCCAAAAGTGTGCAGTTTTAGCTCACATCCCTCAAGCGATTCTGAAGCAGGTGGTTGGTATCCACATGTCGAGTATCACTCCCCCGGGGATTAAAAATCCAGGACAGGATTACTGCACGCACAGTGGCTCTCCAGCAGGGGTGGGAGGCAGGCTTAACCTTCCTGAGGTTTGCCCAGCCCTACTGCAGAATCCAACAGTGCAGACCAGGCTTCCCTGCCCCTGAGCTGGCATGCCGGGAATCTCCATCAGCGCGCGCTCTGTGGTCGCATTGACAGGTGCCCCCCGTGTAGTCACTGACCTTCGTCCCTCGGTTTACCCGCTATTTGTGCCTCACTTTCACCTGCTGTGTTGTTGTTGTCGCGCCTTCCTACTGAACTGCTTACGGGCTGACTTGGCCTGAGCCAAACAGCATCCCACACACAAGCTACCTCATGCCTACATTCTAGAAGTACTTATTGAGTAGCATGTGCCAGGCATTGTTCTAGGCCATGGGATCCAACATGGAAACCAATGCGCAGAGACCCTGCTCCTGACACTGACGTGACAGGAGTCGTGCAGGACACAAATAGAAACAGAGCCTAATGGGTTGAAGTGTGTCCCTCCCCATACTGCGTTCAAGACCCCGGTACCTGTGAGTGTGATGTTCCTTGGGAAAACAGTCTTTGCAGATGTAATTAAGTTATGGATCTCAAGATGAGACCATCTGGATTTAGGATGTGCCCTAAATCCAATGACTGATGCCTTTGTAAGAGCGAGGAGAGGAAGGGGTGCCTGGGTAGCTCAGCAGGTGGAATGACTGACTCTTGATCTCGGCCCGGGTCATGATCTCATGGTTCGAGGGATCAAGCCCCGCATCAGAAACGGAAGCGATGCAGCCACGAGTCAAGAACAGCTGGATCCACCGAGAGGCTGGAAGAGGCGAGGAAGCAGTGTTCCCTAGAGCCTTCGGAGGGAGTGCGGCCCTGCTAACCCCTTGATTTAGGGCTTCCGGCCTCCAGAATGTGACAGAATACGTTTCTGCTGTGCGAGCCATGCAGTTCGTAGTAATACGTGTAGCGAGTCGGGTCATAATGAGAGCTGGGGAGGAACAGGGCGGCGAGGGCTGGAAGGGTGGAGCGCGTGCTCCTCCAGGCGGTGACCAGGGACACACGGGGCCTCGCTTCTTGTGTGTGCTTTCCCCGATCTCGGCCTCCTGGCCTCGGCATGTTTGTCTCACCCTGGTGCGCTCTCAGACCTTGGTGTGTGGTCTCACCTCAGATTCAGCTGAGGACTCTACTCTCTGCAGTGGCCCTCCACTCCGTGGGGCTGGGTGGAGAGCAGCGTGGAGGGCAGGTGCCCCGTCCTCAACCAGCAGCGGCTGCTCTGTACACGCTGATCGTCACCACGTGGGTATAAAGCTGGCCCCGCCAGGTCTCCCAGGTCCTCACGAGAAGCTGGGAATCTGATAGAAGGCTCCAATGTTTTGTTTTGTTTTGCTTTGCTTTTTTGCATTTATTTAAAAATATTGAGGGGACTCTGGGTGGCTCAGTTGCTGAAGAGTCGGACTCTTGGATTTGGCTCAGGTCATGACCTTGCAGTTGGTGAGTTCAGCCCCACATAGGCCTCTGCACACTGACAGTGCAGAGCCTGCTTGGGATTCTATTTCTATCGCTCGCTCTCTGCTCCTCCCCCACTCATGCACACACATGCTCCCTCTCTCTCAAAATAAATAAACTGAAAAAAAAGTTAAAAAAAAAATTGAGGTGAGAGGTGCCTGGTTTCTCAGTCGGTTGAGTGTCTGACTCTTGACTTCAGCTCAGGTCATGATCCCAGGGTCCTGGGATCGAGCCCTGCATTGGGCTCTATGCTGATCATGAAGCCTGCTTGAGATTCTCTCTCTTTCCCTCTGGCCCTCTCGCCTGCTCACGTGTGCTCTCTCTCTCTCTAATATAAAATAAAAAATAATTAAAAATTTAAAAAAATTGAGGTGAAATTGACATAGCATAAAATCAAATCATTTTAAAGTGGACGATTCAATGGCATTTAATCCATTCCCAGTGTTGTGTAATATCACCTCTATCTAGTTCCAAATCATTTTCATCATCCAAAAAGGAAACCCCATGGCTTTTAAGTAGTCGTTCTCCATTTTCTTGGACCACCCCCTTCCCCCCCAGTTTGCCACCAATCTGTGTTCCATCTCTATGGATTTACCTCTTCTGGGCCCTTCATATAAATGGAATCATACACTTGGTTCCAAATGTCTGCAACAATCAACAACAAAAGATGAGACGTGCGTCTAATAAACTGGCCCTTCGACATTCGGTTTCTGACTCTGGCTTGGCCTTTGACAGGCAGCCTCTCATATCAAAGTGAGGGGGTTGATTGGAAGCTATCTCTGTGGCCAATTAGGATGCTGTTAATGCTAGCAGGGTCGGGCCTGGTTAGTACTTGGATGGGAGGATGCTGTTAATGCCAGGCTAGGGAGTGACTGGGAAGGGGTTTTGGTGACTGTGTTCTGATTCCAATGTTGTCCCCAAGAGGACTCACGGCTGTGACCACCGGGAGTTAGAAAGGATGCTCCCCTCTCCTCCATGGTCTAGTCTAATGTGCTACTCAGTGAGAGAGGCTACTCCCAAATGTCGTCCAAACAGGAGAGTGGAAGGAAAATGGTGCTGGCATGGGATTCAGATCTCATAGCCGCACGGTCCATGTGCTCCCCCTTCCAGCCTGGAATTCTGCTTGGGAGAGCAAAATGTGTACTGGTTGCTTGTTTTCCCCCAGGGGAGGTGAGGTCATACTCTTGCTTTCAGTTTAAAGCAAGGAAAAAATGGGATGTTAGTGTTGGAAGGCTGTGCTCATTCTCTCCCAGAGTCGTTTGTCCTTTTAGTGAGCGGTTACTGAGCACCTGCCAGGTACGCAGTGGCCCGTCAGCCCACAGATTTATTGGAGGGTGACAGATACATTTTAAAAAAATAAAGAAAAAACAAACAGCGTTACCAAGTGTCAGCAAGAAACAATGGGTGTAAAAGTAGGAAGAGAGAGATTCTACCAGGAAGAGGGGGCAGGGAAGCATTAAAAGTTTCATTCACTTCTTCTCTGGTCCTGGAATTGGTTCTCTGCACAGAAGCTGGGGCAGCAGCGGCCGGGTGGGGAGGCTGGCGTGGAGGGCACCGAACCCATTTATTTGCTTGGCTCACCCAGCTCTGCGCACAGACTCCAGGCGGCTTCTGCCCCGAGGGGTGCTGTGCGGTTTCCTGATTCCTTTGCCCTGAGAGGCCACCTTCTGCTAATTTGCAGAAAGGCACTGAATAATCTGGGCTCCTGGCTTTGCATAGCGCCAGTCTTCAGTTTGTACTTTGGGCTTCAATGTTGCAATGCCTTTGTTGTTGCCTTGGGACTACAGTTATATATAGGAAGGAATGGGATTTATTATTGCTGTAAATAATCCTTCTCTGGGCAGCTTATTAAAAATGATCCCCTCTCTTCTGGCTGGAGGGGGCTAGGTGTGGTGCTGTCTAAGGCAGAGCGAAGGATACAATGACTCACTTAGGTTCTTTTCCAACTTCTGATTCAATGAGTTAGGTTTTCTTCGAGCCCATGAGTCATTTTCCCTGCTCGGTGACTTGCGTGACAGGGTGGTGAGATAACCAGGAACTCAGGGAGCCAACTGGTAAGTTTTATAAAAGCTTGTGAAGGAAAGTAGATTTTCAAAGACCGGAGGGAAATTCAGAAGTGTGGAAAATGCAGTCATCTAAGAATACAGTTCCCGAAACAAGGAAAAACATCTTCCAACAGTCATGTAATTTTTCACCTTCTCACATTTCACTTTTGTTTAAGAAAGAAGTCTGACATCACCAGTGTGATTTGCCGTGTCAGAAATGCTGCGGGTGCCTTTGCAAACAGCTGCAAGCCTTTGTGCTCGGCTGATTGTGCCGTGAGGATGACTGTTTTGTCCGCCGAGGTTAGAGCGATCCCTCCACCCCCTTAGCTACTCTGAATTCCTGGCCGGCACTATGAGACGGATCTATAGAAAATGCCATTTATTTCAGCATCATCAGAAGGTCACCGCGCACAACGTGACACATAACGTGTGCGAAAAGAGCTTGTGTCCCTGGGTGTCATTAAACGCATGTCAGGGCAGAGGAGAAAACAGATGCTACCTCTCGTTTCCTTTTCAGCGTGGAGTTGGACAGCGAAAAAGCTGCTGGGTGTCAGAAAAGGAAACGGTACAAATTATCAGCAGAACGTCTGTCCTCTCTGTCTCGGGCTGTCCTCCCGCAGATAGTTACTTTTTATCAGTGTTTGGTAAGTTTCGAAGAAAGAATTGTTTTATGGGTGGCGTTCCGAGTAAGCCCATTGGAAGGCCTTGTGTCCGAAGCACAAATTTGCCATGATCTTTGTGGGTGTTGGGGGTGGGGAGGCTTTCGTATTGGAGTTGACTGTTGATGAGCCTGGTCTGGGCTATTTGGCCCCAGGAAGAGAAGGCAACTGCTGAACGAACTTGCCGTGTGTTCCAGCTCTCTTTTACTGTGTACCAAAAGCACCCAAGACGTACTGGCCTTGCACAATAGCCAGTTTTAGTATGCCTCCTGAATTTGTGGGCTGGGCTCAGCTGCACCGTCGTTCTCCCCGTGGCGTTGACTGGGGTGGCTCCGTGGTACCGGGCTGGTGGATGGGCTGATCTGGTGGGTCCAAGACAGCTTCACTCATGAGTCTGATACCTCAGTGGGGACGGCTGGAAGGCCAGGCTCAGTTGGGACTGTGGACTGAGGTGCCAAAAGGTGACCCTCCAGCATGGTGGCTCGGTGTTCCCAGAGGGAGTTCCCAGAGACCAAGTGCAAACATCAAGTGTCCTGTGGACGACCTTTGGACGTCAAGCAGCATCACTTTCTGTGCTCCTGTGTCGGATGCAGTCACGGGCCAGCCAGATTCAAGGGAAATAGGTACCCGGCCTCAGTGGGAGGAGGGCCCCAAATCTCTGGCCATCTTTAATCTACCACATGGTGTAAGAGGTGCATTTTTCAGTCAGGCTCTCAGTACTCCATGAAAATTCTTACACTTCTTGAACATTTTCCCACCTCCTTCTCTTCAGGATTTAGCCTAACACTCCCCGACTAGGAGATGTCTTCGTTCCTACTTTCCTAATACAGTGTGAGCCGTTAGGCATAAACTAGGTGAAGTGGGAAAATGCACGCGTTCTTGCACCAAAGAACCCACACTCAAAAGTCCTTACTCACTATGCTTGAGACCTTGAGCAAGCCGTTCAACCTCTCTGACCCTCCGGTGCCTGGTCTGCAGAAAAGGGATAACACTACTACAATCACTGGGCTATTACTAATGCTGTGTGTCTAAAAAATGCTTTAGGGGCACCCGGCTGCCTCAGTCGGTAAAGCATGTAGCTCTTGATGAGGGTCGTGAGTTTAAGTCCCACATTGGATGTGGAGCCTACTTAATAAAAAAAAAAAAATGCTTTTTACAAACTTCAGTAGGTTTAACTTCAAATGTATCAAATGTAGTTGACTTTGAGCCCTATCCCGCGTTGATGTGGGCTATTGTCCTGACACTGACGTTTATTAGAACAAATCACTCAAACCCTGAGAATTTTAATTTTAATTATTTACAGTGTTGAAGAGATGATTCCATAAAATGATGCCCGTGAAATGCCTTGTAGCTGTCAAGTGTTTATAATGATGAATAACATAACATATTCATAATGATGAAAAGTAGCAGCCTCACGATCAGCTCACAGCTTTGTATGTTATACGGCCAGAAGACATCACCCATTTCTCTGCCTGGCACTTATTTTCACAGGCCCCCGATGCTGGAGACACTATGGAATGAAGAATAGGAGAAAGAAACTTTTCAAGGGTGGAAACAGGCAACCAGCTACATCTACAATAATTTATATAGTCTAAGCATATGTGCATAATTCACTATTATAATGAAATAAAACCCAACCAAGGTCATCTGACACATTTAATAATATACATAATCCTTGCTTTTACTGAATGCTAATTAGGCATAAAAAGTAAGATTTCACATAAATAACTGTAATGAGTATCGCTTGGATGCCACCAAAGCAAATTTTTTAATCTATTCTATCTTTGGGTATTTTTTTCTAGTATCTTAATTAGCAACAATGCAAACAGCTTTCCCTGAGAACCGGTACCGTTTAGTTCTTTTCATTCATTATTCATTCATTCATCAAATATTGATTGTGCCCACTGTATGCCAGGCCCAGTGTTAGGCTATAGATACATACATAATGAGAACACAGACAGGACAAGGGGATTATTTCAATACAGTGTTAACCCTCCTGCAGTAGGATGGTTCAGCATTATAAGAACATAGAACAAGGCACATAATCCAGTTTTGGGATTCCCTAGAGGAGAAGGTGAATTCTAAAATAATGTAACCGCAACAAGAGATCCAGTGAGGGAAGAAAAGTGAGAAAGCACAAAATGGTGCTTAGAGATGAAGAAATGTGGTCAGGAGGAGTTCGGTGGGGCCAGATCAGGAATCGCCTTACTGGGCCACGTTTAGTGCTGGGATCCTAGGAGTGGAAATAGGAAGGAGGGAGACCCAGTGGCTTGTGGCACGTGGGGGCCAAGGGAGAAGGGCAACCAGGGAGGACACCCGTGACCTCAGGTTGTGAAAGAGGCACACTTCTGACACAGGAGGAAAAGCAGCTTTGAGGGGCAAACATTTGTCATGAACATATTGAGTGAGTTGGAGTTGCTTGTGGGATATCCAAGTGAAACGCCCCACGGGCAGTTATGTATCTAAAGTTTGCTGTCCAAGCTGGTAGCCACCTGTCACATGCTGCTGTATAAATTTAAATTGATCAAAATGTTATCTTATTTTTAACAAGGTAAAATTTTATTTATCTTTATTTGTTTGTTTTTAACTTAAATTCAAGTTAGTTGACACATAGTGCAGTCTTGGCTTCAGGAGTAGAACCCAGTGGTTCATCTCCAATGTGTGACACCCAGTGCTCACCCCCACGAGTGCCCTCCTTATGAAGTAAAATTTTAAGTGCACTTCTTCTGTCCTACTAGCCAAAGGAGGCAACAAGGAGGCCAAGAGTCTTCCAGGGGAATGAAAGGGCAGCGGTCAGACTGGGCTGGGAATGAATGATGGAGGTGAAAGCGGAGACGGCAGTGGTGGGAATGAGAGAGAGTATGCAGATTTAAGGCCCGAAGGCCAGCGATAGGACTTGGTGACAGGATGTAGCATCAAGAGAGGAGGTGAGGCGATGCAGGACGGCACACACAGAAGAGAGCTAATTTCTTGGGATCTTCTGGGATGAGGACCGGAGCTAGACCCTGGCTGCCCCAGGTGCTGCTGCCTATCACCCCCATGGACCTAACGCATGACCTCTCTTGGGCACGTTTGCTGCCTTATGGCTTCTCTACTGTCCTAATCAGGCTTCTTTTCTTGTGTGTTCTTTCTGCGCCCTCAAACTCAGGCTGTAGGCGACTCAGACTTGTCACTTCTCGCCCCGTCCAGGGACCACATCTCTCCCTTGTGGCGTCTGCGCCATGATGCCTCTGCTGGTTGCCCCTTGCTGCACGCCCTCCAGGCACATGGGTCTTGCTCAGTTTCTAAACATGGCTCTGCTCAAGGTGTCCACCTCGAAAGACTTCTGCCATCACCACTGACAGCCCAACCCTGCCTACTCTAGGTGCCACCTAGAATGTCACTTTCTCAAGGATGTGCCTTTGGTATTAAATCAGGTCTCCCTTTCTAATCTTCACTACACCCCTTCCTTTTTCTTTAGAGTCCCTACCTCAGTTCACAATTATATATTCACTTGTGTGATTAACATGCTGACCTTCCTCCCCCACTAGATCGTCAAGTCCATGAGGACAGGCACTGTGCTTCTGTCCACACTGAATCCTCTGTGCTTAACATAGTAGATATTCGAGAAATATTTATTAAATCGATTACTTAAGGGGTGACATCTTTTGCTGCATCCATCCCTGCTCCCCGCTAGCATTTTATTATAAACGATTTCAAACATACGGCATGGCTGAAAGAAGTTGACATTGAACACCTATATAGCACCCCCAAGTGGTATTCACCAGTTCACCACACTTGTTTCATTTCCCATTCATTATTCTGTGTATCCATCTCTCCTCTGCCAATCCAGCCCACTTTCTTCATGGAGCCACCCTCTTGGATACTTCTCCACGCATCGGTTTTTCAGTTTCCCAATTCCATATTCCTGAAAGAAGACCATCCAGGTCCAAGGCCACACCGAAAGCCCATGTATCGGTTCCCTTCAGCCACCTCCTTGGTGTGATCAGATGTGGTGGGTTACAAGGCATCCATCACGTCATTAGCAGGGCTGTGAGTGTGGACATCTCCCTTTGGTGGTGGCGTCAGTAGAGTCGGCACCATGATATTGCTGGTGTAAGCCAACAACAGATACAGAAACTAGGGGAGGATCGAGTTAGAGAAATGATATGAACTTCAGTTTTGTACTTGCTGGGTTGTAGGTGTCTGGGGAATATTGACGGCACTGGCTGTCAGGAACTTGGAAATGCTATGTCTGAGGCTGAAAGTAGAGGTAGGGGATGGGCGGATAGATTGGCATTCAGTGGCAGGTCCGGTGTATCTATAAAGGAGGGACAGCAATTTGGCCCGAAGTAGGGCAAGGGCACCACATTTGCATAGCTCCTTACATACAACGAAAACAAATACCAATCCCCTGTGAATGGAGGGTTTTCACCGAAGGTGAAATCCACTGTGGGGAGGGAAGGGGGTAGGGATGGAGGTGGGGAGCCGAGAGAAGTGAAGGTTTGTAACAGCTGCAGAGAGGCATGGAAAGGAAATCATGTCGTGATTAGGAAAATGATTGTCAAGAAGCATTCAGAACCCAGCTGTGATATGGAAATCATAAATGGGTGGTGGAACCACTCAGCTCAGTTGGAATTTTTGGCCATCAGCATTGAGACAGTCACAAAGCAGAATGTGTTGTCTTGACCTCTTCTCTCTGCTTGTGTCCTGGGCGGTGTCCTCTGACTCTACTCTCCTTCCACTTCCTTTTGATTAATAAGATTGGGTCCAGGGCAATGTTCCTGTCCCAAAGACTTGTGGCAAAATTCAGGATGTGAATTCCCTACCTACGACTTCAACACTTGGGGAGCCTGGGGCCATGATGACTCTGGAGAAACAAGAGTCCAGGAAGAATGTCAGAAGGGAGAAACAGAGGTTTCTGCAAATAACAGAGGCTCCACAACAAGAAAGTGACATCTGAGGACCAACCAGACTGAGACCGGAGTGTTATGGGATGCACAGAAACACCCACTAGAGCCAGCACGAGTAGGGATGATGAAAAATTTGGGTGGACCAACACAGAAACCATTTTCTTAGCCTCGCATAGTTCCTTGTGGGGAAGTCAGAAATTACTAGCTCTGAGGTGATTTCCTCCTACTCTGTATCATTATTGTTTGTGGTATATAATTATGCTTAACTCAACTATATTGTAAACTACATTTAGTTTTCATTCCATGGTGTGAGTTTAGTCATCTCACCAAAATCGTAAGTATTGTTATGGATAATTTTCTGAACCGGGTGGCTCCGTCCTATCTACCAAATTCAGAATTCTAATTCCCAGAATGGACTAAACCAGGAAATCTGTTGACCTTAGGAAATGTTGCTCTCATGAGGCTTATTTCTACTGGGGGCGTTAGTCTTTATGTTAGTACTTACCTTCAAAACCTGTCTAACTTGACCTTAAAGCACATGAAACATTTTCTTCTTTCTTTTTTAAAGCTTTATTGATATTTATATTTCACATACCATGAAATCCACCCATTTAAAGTATACAGTTCAGTGATTTTTAGTATATACACAATGCTGTGCAGGCATCATAATAATCTAACTTTAGAATATTTTCAACGCTCCAAAAAGAATCCTTTTCCCATTAGGAGTTATTTCCATTCTTCTTCCCCCCGCCCCTCCCCAGCCCGAGTTAACCACTAATCTACTTTCTGTCTCTCTGGATTTGCCTATTCTGGACATTTCATATAAATGGAATTATACAAAATGCGGTCTTCTGTAACCGGCTTCTTGCACTCAGCATTATATTCACAGGATACATCCAGGTTCTAGTGTGAGTGCTTCATTCCTTTTTACTGCTAAATATTCCATTCTATGAACCTACCACATTTTGTTTATTCACTAATCAGTTGGATGGATAATGTAGTGTTTCCATACAACGAAATATTATTCAGCAATATATGTCATTTCCACATTTGGCTACTATGAACATTTTTGTCCAGGGTTTTGTTTGAACATATTTTTCATTCTTTTGGGCCTATACTTAAGAGTAGAAGAGCTGGGTTGTATGATAAGTGTGGCAATTTGGGGAACCATCAGCCCGTCTATCAAAGTGGTTGTATCAGGTGACATTCCCACCAGCAATGAATGCGGATTCCAATTCCTCCATATCCCTACCAACACTTATTATTGTCTATCTTTTTTATTTTAGCCATCCTAGTGTGAAGTGCTATCTCACTGTGGTTTTGATGTGCATTTCACTGATAATGAATGATGTTGAGCATCTTTTCACATGTTTCCTCTGTCTCTTTATCTTCCCCCTCCTACCCATGTTTCTGAAGAGACTTCAATGCACAAAGCCTGGGTGACAAAATATCATGTTCTCCGTGATTTTGCAGTCTTGTCCAGGATACAAGAAAGTGGCCAAATGTGAGTCCCAAGCAGGAAGGGGGTTAGAAGTTCAGAAATCGTGGTGGTACGTAGGAATCCAAAGGCTAAAAAAAGATGATGGGTATGTGAGTCCAGAGGCCAGGGACAGTCTGGATAGGCAGAGAATAAAATGATTCCCCTTATTTGGCTTCAAGTGAAATAGTTTATGTTTATCTTTAGATGCCACTGGGAATCAAAATCTCCATGCCTGGATCATCAAAGATTAACTTTTTAATTTATGTGTTTATTTATGTATTCCATTGTTACTTAATGCCATGTAATTTCAGGTCATTTTAGGAAGAAACTGAGTTAGAGCAAATCAGACCCACAGATTTAATAATAGACCCTGTGTACTGCTCACCGACCTACACTAATTTACAACCCCCCACCCAACAGATACATATGTTCAAGCGGCTTCACCTACAGTTACATTGACGATGTGTTCAGAACTAACTTACTATTTGCAAACGTTATTACTTTTCTTGGTCCTGATACCTTGAACATATGTACTCTTATTATTTAAGAGTTTCACTATTTTATATTTATTGGTTGACTGTGGATTTTGAGTCTGTTTCATCTACGTCAAAAAAATGCTTAACTATAGCAAAGAGGAGCCAGAAACCCACCGACATTATTCTGCTCAGAGGTTAAGCTAGAATTAATATTCTCTTTGGAAAGGCATCTCCTAGGAACTGGGGAACAAGGAAGAATTTTGATGGTAAAGTCTTTTACTTATATTCATAGGCTAACAACCATACACACAAGCTAGTGTGAAGTTCCGAGGTTCTCCTTTGTAGACATATAAGGCCCAGGTCCTGAAGTGCCCGAAAAAGCAAGGGAGGATCCTGGTCTTATTGGGGACAGAGCTTGTACCAAACAAGATAAGGCCAGGGACACCAGGCTGGCTCAGTCAGTACAGCACTCCACTCTTGATCTCATGGTCATGAGTTCACACCCTGGGTTGGGAGTAGAGCTTACTTAAAAAAAAATTATTTTTAAAAATAAAAATAAAGGGGCGCCTGGGTGGCGCAGTCGGTTAAGCGTCCGACTTCAGCCAGGTCACGATCTCGCGGTCCGTGAGTTCGAGCCCCGCGTCAGGCTCTGGGCTGATGGCTCGGAGCCTGGAGCCTGTTTCCGATTCTGTGTCTCCCTCTCTCTGCCCCTCCCCCATTCATGCTCTGTCTCTCTCTGTCCCAAAAATAAAATAAAAAATGTTGAAAAAAAATTAAAAAAAAATAAAAATAAAAATAAAAATAAAAATAAATAATAATTATTATTATTAAAACACACACACACACACACACACACACACACACACGATAAGGCCCTCAATAGAGCAGAGGAAAAAGCTCAGTGCCTAGAACAAGAGTCAAGGCTGAGCAGGGCCCAGACTAAGTTCTGGTCTGGGATTCCTTGTGATTCTCCTTCCAGTGATTTCAAGGTTCGAAAAGGGCTGAACCTACAGGTGGGGTGTATCCAGAGGCAGGAAGTGCAATAGGCAAGACACCGAAAAGAGGTGGAATATATAGAAAGGAGAGGTGGTTCCAGGCAACCCAACTGCAAAGGGCTGGCTATGGCTTTAATAGCTGGTTAACTACCATATTGTCAGACCTGAAATGTGGAAGGGACTGTTGATTCGGATTTTAATTGCAATGTGTGGGTTTCTTCCCAAACACCAAGCTATTTTCTGACATCAGCTGGGTGTCTTGCAATTCAGCTCAATTCTGACTCTCTCCCTGGAGATGGCATGAGGTCCCACAGGTTAAGGGCTCAGTCCCACAAGATTTGCCTCCTCTGTGCGCCTTCTGATGCCAATCACAAGAGCAGGTTGCTACCTGTGATTCTGACCAACTGGCTGTAGTTCAGAGGTTCCAATGACCCCCCGCCCCCCCCACCCCAATTCCTTGGATTCAATTAATTTGCTAGAATGGCTCACAGAACTCAGAGAAACATTTGACTTATTAGATCACCAGTTTATTACAAAAGGATCACTCAGGAGCAACCAGATGGGAGAGATGCATAGGATTATTTGCCACACTTTCTGCATCTCTAGGTGCTTACCGAACTGGAAGCTCTCCAAATCTGTCCTTCTGGGTTTCTATGGAGGCTTCATTGCACGGGTGTGAGTGATTAAATCATTGGCCATTGGTGATAGGACTCCATTTCCAGACCCTCTCCCCTCCCTGGAGGCCAGGGGGGTGGGATGGAAAGGGATGGAAAATTCCACACCCCTCTAATCACAGTGGTTGTTCTCCTGGTCACCAGCACCCATCCTTAGGTGTTTTCTGAAAGTCGTCACGTTAACATAATAAAAGACCCCTTTCTACTTCTCATCACAGGAAATTCCAAGAGTTTTAGGAAATAAGACCAAATACGTATTTCCTGCTAGCAACCACAGTATCACAAAGGGTCCTGGCAAGATCCTCTTGAACATCTCTCCCACTATATACTATTGAATTCTGCCCAAAGAAGCAAAGAAAGTGGAAAGGATGAGTCTTTCACAAAATAGATTGATGTACTGTTGAACCGTAATGTCATCAGCCATTAACTTCGTGTTGCAAGAAAGCACAAAACAGCAATATAGTGAATGCTAATCCAAATAGTATTTGATGTTTGTAATTGGGCTGAGCACTCATATGTGATCTTTCATCCATCACAATTCTTGCACGTGATCAACCATCTGTGCTTCTCAGAATCTTAAATTGCATCTTGTTAAAATATGCACAAAGTAGCTTGAACATTAACCCTCTTCTTCACGTCCCTTATTGTGCTGCAGCCTTTTAAGCCAACTGAAATAATGCTATAGTGAACGAAGAACCCAGGATACACATTCTAGTACCTTGAGCCTATGGAATTTGGGAAATAGGTCTTGCTAAATTTTAAGGGACATGTGCCATTTGGTATTAATGAAATTGTTATTGGTGGATACATGTTTCTTAGAACAAAAAATTATTTAAAAACCCATTTGTTGAAAGCTAATTTTGAAAACAGTGATATAATCACTGCATTTCTGTGATGAATCTAAGAATGGAGGATCCTTGGGGCACCTGGCTGGCTTAATTGGGAGAGCATGCAGCTCTAGATCTCGGGGTCATGAGTTCGAGCCCTGGGACCTGTCAGTGAGGGAGTGAGTGAGCCCTGTAAGCAAGTAAGTGAGATGACTCATTTTCAGAAATGCCAAGTAAAAGCAGTGCTGTCCAGTTTACAATAGGTTTACAACCTATTGGAAATATGTAGGAATTTCCGCACCCCCCAGTGGAGTTCCAAACCCTTAGACACCTCACTTCCTGGTTCTTCTTCCCTTCTCCATTTCTCAGGCTCATTTTTCATGGGCTTTGCAATGAGCATGCGCCAAAGAACTGACGTCTCTGCAATGCCTCAGGGAATGTTCCTTTTGGCCTTCCATGGGCCCAAGCGACTTCCAGGTAAGGTTGTAACCTCTGTAGCGCTCAGCCAATGAGGAACCAGGGGAGGCACTTCACTCTAGGAGATAAATTGCTGTAAGCGCCCAAGTGTGCCTGTCCATCAGACACCTGCTCTTGCAAGAATGTTGATTCAAGCTTCGTTTCACTGTGCTGTGTCTCTGGGTCCCTCCTCTGATTGGGTCAGTGGGCTTAGCTCTTATAAGCCCCACATTGGGCTTAGAGCCTACTTAAAAAAAAAAAAAAATTAGAATGGAGGGTCCTTTATTTAACTTGACCCAGGTCTACAACTTCCCCAGAATTGTGACCCTCACTATTTATTATATTGTAAATATATTAAGTATAATTATAAATATTATATCGTAAAATACACACAACCACCTCTGTAATGATTTAGAGGAAAAGAAATGAACACTTTGGAAGAATGAAGGCTAGAAAGGGCATTGTATACTCACTCTCTGGCAGTGAATTTTCCCAAATATTGGCTTCATTCAATAAATGATGTTTTGAGACATTTTTCAAAAAGGGAACTACATTAATTGATGACACCAAGTAATAAAAAACACAGTAAATAAGAATAACATTTTTTGAAACAGGAAAAAAAATTAACTGCCCTTCTTCAAACACTACGAAGATGTGGTTAGGGTTAAACTGGAATGGAGTTGAGTAGATTGCTTAGTGTTTATCTGACCTGCTTGTCTTCAGCTGCCTAAACCGAATGTCATCTGCGTCATTAAGCCTCCTAGAAGTGCAAATGAGGTCTTGGTTGCTTGAATTTAACCTTCTCAAACCTGCGCTAGAGGTAAGGTGGGGGTTAATCAGAGGGAAGAATTTCATTCCTTTTATTTTTATTTTTTTGGTGATTCTGGCACTAAAACAAATTTCTATTAGAACATTCGTTCATTTAGATTGCTTTTGAGAGATCTTTTTAAGAAGTGACCCAGGGATCTCTGAGTGCTCACGAAAACAAGCTGTGATAGTCTTGGGTATTCCAGGTCCGTTTCTTCCAGAGTTTCCTGAAACTCCCTAGGCACCCTTCCCAGCTATACTACAGGGGCCCTTGCCTTTCTGGAAAAATTCTCAGTCTGTATAGAGAATTCCTTAGGACTGACTGACTCTAACTTTCCCTCTGTGGCTTTTTTTCTAAGTTTATTTATTTATTTTGAGAGAGAGAGCATGAGAGAGAGAATCCCAAGCATGTTCTGTGCAGAGTCCGATGCAGGGCTCCAACTCGCAAACTGTGAAATCATGACCTGAGCCAAAACCAAGAGTCTTGGATGCTTAACCAACTGAGCCACCCAAGCTGCCACGGGACCGCTGCGGCTTTTTGGATGTCAGCTTTTCTGCACTTTTGTGTTCTGCCTCTCCCTTGATTTGGGTGTTCCTGGGCACCCTAAGCCTAGAGCACCTCACTCTAGCTCCTGCCCTGTCCTATCCTGGTCAGCTGGGAACCCCATCCTCACTCTTGCCAAATTACTGTGGAGAGAGAAGGGCAATTTTAATAAGGAAAATTGAGAAGCATTTCTAAATATTTCAAACACACACACACACACACACACACACACACACACACACACCTGTATTTCTCACTAACTCAGACCAATCGATGAACTTCAGCATGTTAAAAAAGAAACAAAGGGGCGCCTGGGTGGCTCAGTCGGTTGAGCGTCCGACTTCAGCTCAGGTCACGATCTCGCGATCTCTTGCTCTATGAGTTCGAGCCCCTCGTCGGGCTCTGGGCTGATGGCCCAGAGCCTGGAGCCTGCTTCCGATTCTGTGTCTCCCTCTCTCTCTGCTCCTCCCCCGTTCATGCTCTGTCTCTCTATCTCAAAAATAAATAAACGTTAAAAAAAAATTAAAAAAATAAAAAGAAACAAAAAATGAGGTACACACTTTTAAATTAGGCCTAGGATAGCAAAGCATTGACTAGCAGGAGTCCTGAGGGAGTCAGATTTGATGAATACATAAGAATGCTTTGACACACTGGCTTTGTTTACATTATCCCAACTGTCCAGTTGGTGGAATCTGAATCATGAGACTTTGTATGTCTACAGTGTTTTGTTTTTTTGTTTTTTAAATGTTTACTTATTCGTGAGAGAAAGAGCACGTGTGCACGTGCATGTGGGAGGAGCAGAGAGAGAGGAGGAGAGAGAATACCAAGCAGGTTCCACGCTGTCAGTGCAGCTCCTGACTCGGGGCTCGATCTTACAAACTATGAGATCGTGACCTGAGCCCAAATCAAGAGTTGGATGCTTAACCCAGGTGCCCCATGTCTATAGTCTTGAGGTTGGGGGGTCTATCCCCAAGTTTACCTAAACACATTGGAAACCAAGAGGAAACAGGGTTTCCCCAAGATCTCATCACACATTCTTGCCCCAGTGAGCAAAACCCAAGAGAATGAATGGTGGTTGTTTCAACAGTACTAATGATGAGTGGCCTAAGATGAAATTCGTTTATGTTTTTAAATTACATTAAAGTAAATTTTTAATTTTATTTAAGTCTTCATTTACCTGCTTAAGTCTCTTGAAGTCCAACTTTATAATTATACTACTTAAAAAAATTTTTTTTCTGTCTAAATTGACCTCGATTATCTTTTTTTAAAAAAATTTTTTTTAACGTTTATTTATTTTTGAGATAGAGAGAGAGACAGAGCATGAACGGGGGAGAGTCAGGGAGAGGGAGACACAGAATTTGAAACAGGCTCCAGGCTCTGAGCTGTCAGCACAGAGCCCGACGCGGGGCTCGAACTCACGGACCGTGAGATCATGACCTGAGCCGAAGTCGGCCGCTTAACCGACTGAGCCACCCAGGTGCCCCTGACCTTGATTATCTTAATGTAAGAGCATTGGGATACAGAAGATCCTGGTGACTCCATTGTTCATCGTCTGCAAGGGCCACATACAGGCTCGATGGGTCAAATAAAAACCTAGCTTGAGAGAAATCTGAAGTTTTAGTATGTTTAGCCATTAGGAGATCAGACTTATTCCTTGAATTAAAAAAGGTCTTTATATGTGCAAGGAATTCAGCAGATTTTATGAATGGTCCCTCGCTGACAGTTAGAAAAGGGCAGGAATTCTTTCTTTCTTTTTTTTTTTTCAATATATGAGATTTATTGTCAAATTGGTTTCCATACAACACCCAGTGCTCATCCCAAAAGGTGCCCTCCTCAATACCCATCACCCACCCTCAGGAATTCTTTCTTTCTTATTCATCTTCTTTCCCCCAGTACAGCCCTTGGCATATGGCCAGTGCTTGCAACATGTTTGATGAATAAATGAATGAATGGATGAAGAAAGAAAGGGAATGTTTTGGCATAAGATGGAGTTTCAAAGAGCGAGAAGGAAGTTTTCGCATCCTTGAAGTGGTCCCTGTTGGACTATAGCAGACACCTACTGGGTGTCTGCTGTTCCATGCACATCCTCACTCCAGAGGGATGGGTCCCTAGGTCTTGTCGGATCCACTGTCCAGAGCTGATTGGATCATGGTGAATATGGTGAATACTGGATCTAAGATTTTCTCCAGAGATTGGGGTTAAGACAAGCTTGTCAGTCTGCTGAGTGCTTGAACTGAGGACCTGTGAACTGGTGCCTCATGAGGCAGCAACCTGCTGTGTGCATGGAGAGGCAAAGCCCTGAAGGGAGAGCCATTTAGAGAGAGGTAGAAGCTAGGGAGCGAGCAGGTTGCATTGTAGAGACAGGAGTTCGCTGCTTCTTTCAACCTGCCTCCAGGCTACACGTCCTGCCCTGGGCTCCTGACAGACTCCTGTAGCCTCCCTGAGCCTCATCCTTGATTAAGCCCTTCGGGGTGGGTTTTTGTTACTCTTCATCCAACCAGCTTGACAAAGATGAGGCATTTTGAAGTTCATTTGACCTTTTTGGCTTGAGTTTTCAGAAAAGACAATAAAGACAATGAAGCATGTCAGAGGCATGTGACCAAGTCTCTTCTTGATTGGCAGGAGAAATTTTTAAGTGCCCAGTTCTAGGAATTCATTAGCATATCGTCTTCCTGATATTCCTCCCCCAGTATAATCCTGTGAGAGAATGTAATTCTCTGGTGGTTTCTGTCAATTGATGGTAGATGGTACACATACCATTTTCCAAATTCAAAATGGCAACTGAGAAAGACAACTGTCCCAAACAAGGTCTGGCACAGATATTTTTTTGCAGACATAATTTACGACTCCTTCTGGGAAATGATTAGCATTCTTGAGCAGTTTTCTGATGGACTTTAAGGAGCTTTAGAAATCCTCCTGAAATGTTATGTGCCTACCTACTCACTGTCTTGACCATCTGAATTTTGAGGAGTCTGATGTCATCAGGCATACTTGCATTGTATCTTATCAATGTATAATTAAAAAAAAATCTCAAAGTATGATTCTTCTATGAATGTAAGACATTCATATAAGGTTTATTTAGCTTATTGATGACAGATCCGGCTAGTTTAGAAGAGTATGAGAAATAGTGAATATCACCAGTGGAAGACTGCTGAATTAAGAATGCAGAGTTAGGGGCGCCTGGGTGGCTCAGTCGGTTAAGTGTCCAACTTCAGCTCAGGTCATGATCTTGTGGTCTGAGTTCAAGCCCGCCATCGGGCTCTGTGCTGACAGCTCTGAGCCTTCAGCCTGCTTCGGATTCTGTCTTCTTCTCTCTCTGCCCCTCCCATGCTCATGTTCTGTCCCTCTCTGTCTCTCAAAAATGAATAAATGTTAAAAAAAAAAAAGAATGCAGAATTAGATGCAAAATTGGTTACTGTCCTATGTGACAATAAAACGGCAGCTTTTTTCAACGTTTTTTTTATTTTTTTTTATTTTTGGGACAGAGAGAGACAGAGCATGAACGGGGGAGGGGCAGAGAGAGAGGGAGACACAGAATCGGAAACAGGCTCCAGGCTCCGAGCCATCAGCCCAGAGCCTGACGCGGGGCTCGAACTCACGGACCGCGAGATCGTGACCTGGCTGAAGTCGGACGCTTAACCGACTGCGCCACCCAGGCGCCCCGTAAAACGGCAGCTTTTGTGATGATCTTTTCTCCTAGACACAAGTCATTTTCATTTTTAATGGACAGAAACCTACAAGTTATCCTGTACCGTCAGAGTCTACCATAATCAATGGTTATAATAATTCAAGCAAAGGTGCATTCCCCTGAAAATGAAATAATCCTTGAGTGGAGTTATTAAACGATGCTCCGTTATAGGACTGAAAAGTTATGCAAGCTTTTTTCTTTCTTATTTCCAAATTTTGGAAAATTTTTCTTAACCGCCATTTCTGTTTTCCATAAACATCTCTAACATTCTCTTGTGGAAAGTTTGAAATAAACCTTTGATACATGCTCTTTTCAGTTTGGCTAAGAAATTGCTTTAATACTTAAATATTAAAAATTATTAGTGGGACGCCTGGCTGGTTCAGTCGGGGAGCACGTAACTCTTTATCTCGGGGTTGTGAGTTTGGGCCCCATGTTGGATGTAGAACTTAACTTAAAAAAACTATTAGTAAGATCATCCAAATGCCAGAAGCAGCTGCTTCTTTGATACATGATTTCATTTTTTTTTCATGTTTATTTATTTTTGAGAGTGACAGAGCATGAACGGGGGAGGTTCAGAGAGAGAGGGAGACACAGAATCCGAAGCAGGCTCCAGGCTCTGAGCCGTCAGCACAGAGCCCGACGCGGGGCTCGAACTCACGGACCACGAGATCGTGACCTGAGCCAAAGTCGGACGCTCAACCGACTGAGCCACCCAGGCACCCCGATTTCATTTGTTTTTGATGATCTGAAGCCATTACCTAAAGGCCCAGACTAAAATATACAATATAAAGGCAATTTATTTTTTTTAATTTATTTTTTTTTAACGTTTATTGATTTTTGAGACAGGGAGAGACAGAGCATGAACGGGGGAGGGTCAGAGAGAGAGGGAGACACAGAATCTGAAACAGGGTCCAGGCTCTGAGCGGTCAGCACAGAGCCTGACACGGGGCTCCAACTCACGGACGGAGAGATGATGACCTGAGCCGAAGTCGGACGCTCAACCGACTGAGCCACCCAGGCGCCCCAAGGCAATTTAAATGAACAAGGAACTCTTCATGAATTTATACCATTTTTACTTTCCATCATTAGTTTTTTCAGACATTTAAGGGATCAATCAGCTATATTGAGATATGGGTGGAAAATCTTGTTTTGATAAAAACGTATAACCTTTTTATAAAGGATAAAAATCCTTTTCATAGAGGATTTTTTTGCACCTTGGCAAAAAAAAAAATCAATGTAATTTTATTATATATGTTTCATGCTAGCATTTAACACTTATCATAATTGCACACCCCAAGTTACGTGTTATATTTTACTATTAGATATTGAGGTCTGTACACTGTGTGAGTAATACTTTCTCCACTTCTGGACAGAAATATTTTGGCAAACCACAATGCTACAAATATTAAATACAATGGAAAAATCCGATCTGTTTCTTTTTTAATGGGTGCCTTTTTAGTTCAGTCCTTCTGTGGAAATTTTATATTTTCTTCGATGGATAAAAAAGCATTCATCCTGTGTGCTTAGCTTTTTTTATTTTATCAGATTTTATTTTTGGTGGAAATCTGAGTTTTAATTATGGAAGTATTTGTAGCACTAAAACTGTGCAAATAAAGCCACTTCAAAATAGATCTTTCGTGTTTGTTTTAGACGAGATTGCTGTTGTGCAACTGATAATTGTTAAAAGGCCTTGAGAGTAGAGCTGAGGTTTCCCTGGGATGGAAGAAATTCTGGCTGGAAGCTGCATTTTCAGTCCTACACTGGTGTTTCTAGCCTCACCTTCCTGACGGCCTGTCCTATGGGTTTCTGGAAGCCAAGTCCTTGATACAGATCTCTTTATATATATAATATATATACAGTTTGCATACATATGTGTGTGCATGTGCATGGCTGTGCATATGGATATGTATGTTATATATTCTACTGGTTCCATTTCTCTGGTAAACTCCGATCGGTAAATCTTTTTTTAGTTAAAAAAATTTTTTTTTGCTATACCTTTAAAATTGGTAAGCAAGTTTAGGAACTAGCAAACTGTTCCTCTTTTCCCTCCAAGGAAACTTCCTTTGAAGAGCTTAATTTTTGAAAATTTGTCCCCCAGACCCGAGAAGGTTGTATTTACTAAGCTACTTTTGTTATCTATCTATCTATCTATCTATCTATCTATCTATCATCTATCTATCGATTTTATTTTTTTTTTTAAATTTTTTTCAACGTTTTTTATTTATTTTTGGACAGAGAGAGACAGAGCATGAACGGGGGAGGGGCAGAGAGAGAGGGAGACACAGAATCGGAAACAGGCTCCAGGCTCCGAGCCATCAGCCCAGAGCCTGACGCGGGGCTCGAACTCACGGACCGCGAGATCGTGACCTGGCTGAAGTCGGACGCTTAACCGACTGCGCCACCCAGGCGCCCCTCTATCATCTATCTATCTATCTATCTATGTATCTAAAGTTTATTTATTTAAAGTTCATATTTGTTTATTTTGAGAGAGAGAACAAGCACGAGTGTGGGAGAGGCAGAGAGAGAAGCCAAAGCAATTTCCACGCTGTCAGTGCAGAGCCCAAGATGAGGCTTGAACTCAAGAACTGTGAGATCATGACCTGGGCCAAAGTTTGCCGCTCAACCTACTGAGCCACCCAGGCGCCCCTCTGAGCTATTTTAAATTTCTCCTTTCTTACATCTGTAATTCCTCTGTTCACTAGTATTTGCAAACTTTAGTAAAATACACCACACACACAACAGCCCCATGTTAATGTTGTTACGGGGACTTACAGGATGGGCAGTACCGAATGTGTGTCTGTCCAAACTGGGGTTCTTAATCTCAGGCAACACAACTTACCTACGAACGTTTGTTGAAGCAGAAATAAAGAAGAGGCATTGAGTGATATTGGACAGCTGAGAATACCTGAGAAGTGTGGACACTGAGGGCTGGACCGATCTCAGGAGGATCTGTCAGAAGAAGCCAGGAACGAGTCAGACATGTTGCCTCAAAAACAGCCAGTTGAGGATACGTATGGTGACCTCCCCAACTGACTGCTGGGCGCACGGTGTCAAAAGGCCACCCGCCACCACTGCTTCAGAAAGTCAATGCAGTGTTGCTGCTGCTGCCCTCTGCCAGAATGTATTCCCTACTGTCCTGTGTTTTTGGGTCACCAGCTCCTGGGTCAAGTCCAAGTTTGGTGCAATTGATTGGTCATGCTTTGGTGAGCTCTTGATGCCCGGACAGTGAGGGGATCTGAAAGAGCATTTTGACGCTTTGGGGGAAGAAGGGCTCTGCTTCATGGGAAATTCTCCAAGTGTAGGAGAGGAGTCAAAGAGGACAGATGTCCACCACGGTGCCTTCTGGTACCACTTCTCTGTGGAAGCCAGCATGACTGCGGCCGCCTAGACTCCACGGGCCAGTCATGCTGGAGCACCTGGCTGTTACCAGCGGGGAAGCAGCACTGAGCAATGCAGAGGAGCAGACGGAGCATCCGAGTGGCTGGAGGGCACCTGCGGACAGTGCCTTTGGGCCTCGTGGACTATGGCTGACTGGAGGGAAGATGGGCATCTGCAGAGTATCTTGGCCGACACTCAGATCCTTAAAGGAGCATCTCTGAAAGATGCCTGTGGAGAGGAGCCACGCCTGCAGTCCTTCTCAGTACCATCAGACAAAAGCGTCCCAAGGATGTCCGGCTGCCAGGCGTCTTCTCATCTTTCAGCAGGACTCCTACCCACTTGAGTCAGGAGGCTTTGCTCAGCTCATCTTACCTACATGGGGTATAGATATCCCTATGTTAGCTTCCAAGCTCTCTTGTAAGCCTTTTCATCCTTTACCTTCCAAATCGGGAGTGGGATTCTGGCCACTGGGAAGATGTTGGAGGTCATGGAGTGGACACGATGCCACCCACCCAGCAGCTGTACATGGGTGGATCTGAATAAAACCAAGTGGAGATTTTATTCACAGACTTTTCGACCCCTGCCACTTCCCCTCAGGTTGGGACAGTGGTGCAAGTTACCTCTAGTTTGTGACGGTCCAATTTATAACTCTTAAATTAAAAATTTTTTTTAACGTTTATTCATTTTTGAGAGACAGAGAGAGACAGAGTATGAGTGGGGAAGGGGCAGAGAGAGAGGGAGACACAGAATCTGAAGCACGCTCCAGGCTCTGAGCTGTCAGCACAGAGCCCGACGCGGGGCTCGAACTCAAGAACCGCGAGATCGTGACCTGAGCCGAAGTCGGACGCTCAATCGACCGAGCCACCCAGGCGCCCCTATAACTCTTAAATTTATAAAATAAAATCAACCCCACACAAACAAATCTAATGGTTGGCAGTTGCCATATCACGTAAGAATGTTTTCAGTTGTGTGGAACAGAAAACACAATCTACAAAGCTTGATTGAAATGTGGGTAGGTTAGTCAACCAACAGTGACTTCTCCCACTGCCAAGTTTCGTAATTTGCATTCGTATTGATTTGTGAAGTACTAATTTCTTCACTGCCTATTGATGCTTGGTAGCCCACAATTTAGGACAGGCAACAAAAGCTTCCCTCCAAATTAGGAAAGTAAAATAGTTAGTAAATAAATTCTATCCAGTCATCTGCTTTTTAAAAATAAAATTAGAGGTGGGGCGCCTGGGTGGCTCAGTCGGTTGAGCGTCCGACTTCGGCTCAGGTCACGATCTCGCGGTCCGTGAGTTCGAGCCCCGCGTCAGGCTCTGGGCTGATGGCTCAGAGCCTGGAGCCTGCTTCCGATTCTGTGTCTCCTTCTCTCTCTGCCCCTCCCCCGTTCATGCTCTGTCTCTCTCTGTCTCAAAAATAAATAAATGTTAAAAAAAAAAAATTAAAAAAAAAATAAAATTAGAGGAGGGGCGCCTGTGTGGCTCAGTGGTTAAGCATCTGAGTTCAGCTCAGATCATGATTTCACGGTTCGTGAGTTCAAGCCCCACATCAGGCTGTCTGCTGTCAGCACAGAGCCTGCCTCGGATCCTGTCTCCCTCTCTCTCTGCCCCTCCCTCTCTCTCTCTCTCAAAAAAAAATATTAAAAAAAAGTTAAAAAAATAAAATTAGAGGGACAGCTGGCTGGCTCAGTTGGAAGAGTGTGCAGCTCTTGATCTTGGGGGTCATGAGTTCAAGCCCCACATTGGAGGTAGAGATTACTAAAAATCAAAACAAAACAAAACTTAAAAATATAAATAAAATTAGAATAAGCTATTATTATATGACTTCAGTGGCAGACAAAATCAATTTCACAGAATGCTACATTGCTGACAGGGCACTGTAAAGCACTGTGATTTTGAACATCAGACCTTGAGAAGGAAATGTATGATTTTTCAGTCTTTAAATGTATTACAGAACACAGTGCATCAAAGGATACTTGGTTGCCAGTCCTGCCTCAGTCAATAAATAGCTTTGTGGCCTCTGGCAAATTGGTCTTTGTTTTCTTTTCCATAAAATGATAACCCTTTTTTTTTTAAATTTTTTTTTTTAACGTTTATTTATTTTTGAGACAGAGAGAGACAGAGCATGAACGGGGGAGGGTCACAGAGAGAGGGAGACACAGAATCTGAAACAGGCTCCAGGCTCTGAGCTGTCAGCACAGAGCCCGACGTGGGGCTCAAACTCACGGACCGTGAGATCATGACCTGAGCCGAAGTCGGATGCTTAACCGACCGAGCCACCCAGGCGCCCCAACGCTTTTTTAAATTAATGAAATAATAATTGACACTGGTTATTGTCAGATTCGAAATTTTACAGTCCTGTGTCATTAGTCCTGATGTCTTTGATTCTATATGGCTGGACAATAAATAAATCACCACGTGTTCATTCATTTGGTCTTAAATTCAAGAGCTACTTTTTGAGTGCCTACCGTGTCCTAGGCATCAGAGGCTCCAAGGATGAACCTCCTGTTAAAAGACTAATTTAAGTGAGAGTTTTAGTCTGAGATTTACTTTGGGGCACCTGGATGGCTCAGCCAGTTGAGCGTCTGACTCTTGATTTCTGCTCCGGTCATGATCCCAGGGTCGTGGGACTGAGCCTCATGTTGGGCTCTGTGCTGAGTGTGGAGCCTGCTTGGGATTCTCTCTCTCTCCCTCTGCCCCTCTTCTCTCTCTAAAACTTGCACTTTCTCTCTCTAAAATAAAAAACTAAAATCAAATAGAACATTAAAATGTTTCAGGGAAAGAAAAACAGTCAATTTTTGAATTGAATCTGCTTTAGCGGGTTAGCCAACTCCCTTGCGTGGTGGGATCATTTCCAGCCATGGTCAGAACAGGCAGGATCTAAGGAAACTACAGTCTCCCCCAGCTCAAGCATCTTTCCATCTACTCTGTCATCTCACTCATGACTGCCATCACTGAGCCGACTCCATTTCCGGAAGGCCAAGTTTGAGTACAACTGTGGGTGGGGGTAGGAGAGCTGGCTGAGACAGCTAGCTGCCGGACAACTACTAACTGCTGGAATTAATCGGGAATATTACTTAGAAGGGGGTCATCAGAGGGTGGGGCCAAGGGCAAGAAGTCATGGGCCAGAATGACTGGGAAAGGTCTAGGATCCAGGCCAGATCCAAGGAAGTCTGCTCTAGTGTAAGGATCCTGAACAACATATAGCCCTCTGGGAGTAAAGAAGAATTTTTAGCAGAAAGAGAAGACCAAAGACAAATTTTGCCTGAGACACCATGGACCAAGGAACTCTAGGACTGTAGTGGGCATATTAGCCCTGGCTTTCTTTCTGAAACCAGCCAGACCCGTGCTGGGGTGCCGCTACCTTAGAAGTGTCCTTCTTCCTCCCACCTCCTCACCTTCCTTACCTTCTGTCATCTCATTATAGCCTAGGGGTAGGCACCAGGTTGAGGCAAGTTGCCAGAGCTCACAAAATCATTCTACTCTCCTGGTAATGTGGCCCTGGGCAAGCCACTTTGTTTCTTTCTGTGTCTCCTCTGGGATATGGGAACGAGTCATAATGGCCAAATTTAGAAGGTTTTTTTTTTTTTTTTTTTTTAAGTTTATTTATTTATTTGAGACAGAGAGAGAGAGAGCGCGCGTGCAGGGGATGGGCAGAAGAGGGAAAAGAAAATCCCAAGCGGAATCCATGCTGTCAGAGCAGCAGGGCCCAATGTGGGGCTCCATCTCATGAACTGCAAGATCGTGACGTGAGCCAGAAGCAACAGTTGGACACTTAACCGACTGAGCCACCTGGTACACACCCAGAAGGTGTTTTAAGATAAAATGAGTTAATGCAATAATAACCACCTAGCAAAGTGTGAGCTGTCGTTTCCTCTTCTCAAATCTACCCAATACAGATACCCTTTTTCCCTGGGGCTGTCTTCCCTGGCCAAGGCGACTTCTCACCGCTATTAAAAGAACAACCCCCTTTTTTGAGGGCTTAGTCCTCAACTCTTCTAAGTGATCAATAGAGTGCACAATTAACTCTGACATACGCTGATGAGAGAGGATGAAGACACTGTGTAGTCCCTGAGAGCGGGGTAGATGGAACCCAGCTACATGAAGCTCCCCAGGGGGTCAGCATTCTCTTGAGGCATCACGTGCCCTTTGTAGGCAAAGTCACTCAGCCTGCCTATAAGGTCAGACAGTTAAAATGCCATTTCTTTCTGGTAAGAATTTGACCATTTGTTCAAGAGTTCATCTGGTATTTAGTAGCGCTTATGAACCGATGTGATCCTTTCTTCCCCAAGGAGATTTGGGGCTGGTCTTCCTAGAATGTATCGTCCAGTTGACCTGTAGTGTTCAATGCAGTAGTCACCAGAGACACTGGCTATTGATCATTTGAAATGTGGCTAGTCCCAACTGAAATGTTTGGTAGCGCGAAATATACATAAGGTTTCTAGCACTAAGTACGATTTTTGAATGAAAAATATCTCACGAATAACATATATAAATGCATATTATACACAAATATAAACTATACATATATATACACACACTATATATATATACAAATATAAACTATATTTGGGATATATTGGGTTAAAGCAACATACATTTAAAATTAATTTCATCAGTTTCTACTTTTTAAAAACGTGGCTGCTAGAAAATACAGATTTACACAGGTGGCACACAGCGTACTTCTTAACTGACTGAGCCACTCAGGTGCCCCTAACAGTGTCTTTCTTTCTTTCTTTTTTTTTAAATTTTTTTTTTTTTAACGTTTATTTATTTTTGAGACAGAGAGAGACAGAGCATGAACAGGGGAGGGGCAGAGAGAGAGGGAGACACAGAATCCAAAACAGGCTCCAGGCTCTGAGCGGTCAGCACAGAGCCCGAGGCAGGGCTTGACCTCACAGACCTTGAGATCATGACCTGAGCCGAAGTCGGACGCTTAACCGACCGAGCCACCCAGGCGCCCCTAACACAGTGTCTTTCTAATGGCCAGTGCTAGTCCCCACGGCAGAGGAGAGTTCCCTGATATGAAATCTTTATTTTCTCCTTTGTAAAGTCCTTTAGGGAAAGTTCCTGGGGACGTCACACGTGCCAATGCAGGTCTTGTTCTGACAGGCAGATAATATTTAGGAAATTCTTTGTCACCTCCAGGTTAAAGCTCAAGGTTAAAACTAGCCTTGGCGTTCTAAGCTGTTGAATCAGCTGTGAAGGTACTTGACTAGGAAGCCATGAGAGAAAGCAAAGCACGACTCGTGACTCTGAGAAGATGTGCGAATTGAAGTTGAAACACTCTAAACTCCCGTTTTGATTTTTTTTCTCCTAAAGCTAGAAACACACAAAATAATTCGGCATTTAAACACGTTTCCAAATCGGTGGATATGGCTGATGCCAGAAGTAACACTCGGCCGAGCCCTAATGAGACGGCACACAGTCGCGACGCGACAGTCGGGGCTCGGTGGCCAGGAGCTCTGGGCCACCTCCGCTCTCCGGGCGCCGGCTCCCCGGGGGCTGCGCAGTCCGTGGGCCCCGAGGAGGCGCCCGAGCGCGGGGCGCGGGAGGAGGCTGCCGGTCCGGGCGGGGCAGCGCTCGTCGCCATGGCAACGGCGTGAGCCGCAAACAGCCGCGCCAGCCGGGCGACCCGCGGCCGGAGCGGACGCCGGGAAGCAACGCGGCCGGGGGGGAAGACGACGGCAGAACGGCGGAGCCCAGCGCCGGCCGGCCGGCCTCCACCAGCCGCTTGTCCCCGAGGAGCGCCGGAACGCAGCGCCATGGACAAACCGGTAGGCTGCGCGCTCGCCCTGCGCGGGTCCCGCGCGGCCCACTCCGCGCCCGCCCTCGCGGCGCATGCGCGGCGCCTCGCCGGCCGAGCCCGGCGCTCCCTCCGCGGGGTGCGCGCGCTGGCGGCGCCCGCGGGCTTCACCTCCGGGGCTGGGGCGTGAAGGCGCTTCCGGGAGTTTGTGGGGCTAGAGTTGCTGGGTTATGAGTTTGGCAGCTTTTCTCAGGGGTGGTGGTCAATCGTGCCCACCAGGGCATCCCTAGCATGCAAAAGCCATAGGCTCCTACCTCATTCCTGTATCTTCAACCCCTCCTCCCTCCCTCTTGCGGAAAGGCCACTTGGTGGTGGTCGGTGGCGCGGCCCCAAGCGACCCATTGTCCCATGGCGAGCATCAGGGATATCCAGGTGTGGCGGAGGCCGCTTCGGTGCCAAGTTTGCTGGCTGTTACTAGCTCTCATTGGCCCTGGGGTTTGGACGAGAGCGAATGTTTAGTTCCCTTGGAGAGAGCGGGCGGCCGAGGGAGAGGGATGGTGTGCGCACAGAGCCCCATTAGGTGGTTTCCTTACGTCTTTTGCAGTTATTTGCCTCGGTGCACAGCAGATGAGAAAGGGCTGGAGACCTACGTGCATTGAAATCAGCTTTCATTTCCAATGGCTTTGTGCTCTTTCTCTCTCTCAAATGAATATTGTGGGGTGAAAAAACCCCAGTACTTGCTTTTGCATTTATCTTCGAGGGAGATGGTACTTAACATGTATTTTTCGCTTACACTCTCTATAGTTCCACAACCAGAGGAATCTATTACGCGGATCATGAACTATGCACCCTAGTCAATAAAATCTGCATCATGATTTAATAAATGTAGATGTACACTTATTTAATTAAGAGCAGTGTATGTAGTTTATGTGAGTTCACTTCAACGTTTTCCTCCTCTCTGTAGATATTTACCTTACTCAAAATTAGCCGTTTTATTCTTGTGAGCATCTTTTATGGTATTCATATTAATGTTCTTATTTTCCTATGATAAATATGTTATAAATACTTGGAATTTCCAACATATATCTATTTTGTGTTTCATTAAGACAAATTCTCATTAGTTCTTTTTCATCTGTTTAGTGACTTCCCCCCATTTTCTGTCAGAGAAAATAGAGACCCTGAAATGACGGAGGGCATTGCTATGTGTAATACCAGTAAACCAATGACTTTTTTGCATCTTAATTAACAAAAATCCATATACTATATAATCTTACATACATTTTATCCTCTCAGGATATAAAACATGGCTATCAACCTTATACCATGTTCTTATGCTTTATTATACTTGCTTTAATATTGAAAAAATTAGGTCACTAAAGCAGTATTGTTCCAATTTCATAAAAATAAAAAAGGGTGGCTCAGTCGGTTGGGCGTCTGACTTCGGCTCAGGTCATGATCTCATGGTTTGTGGGTTCGAGCCCCGCATTGGGCTCTGTGCTGACAGCTCAGAGCCTGGAGACTGCTTCCGATTCTGTGTCTCCCTCTCCCTGCCCCCTCCCCTGTTCACGCTCTGCCTCTGTCTCAAAAATAAATATTAAAAAAATTTTTTTTAAATAAAAAAAATAAAAAAGGTTTGTAAATATGTATAGAAGACAGAATAAAAGGACATCCACCAAAATGTTGATATTGATTATCTCTGGCTGGTGGCATTAAAGAGGAATTTAATTTTCTTTAAACTTTTTCTATAATGAAGATACATATGATAAATATATATTTATACATTTTAATATAAGTTATGTATTTAAATATATAAAATCACATTTAAATAGAATATAGATATATGAGGTCAATTATAAATGATAAATATTTATATTTATAGGGATTTTGTAGTTAGAAAAATTATAGGGAAGAATGCCCCTTAAATGTTTACATGACTTTCTTCCTCTAGAGCAAACTTAGCATTCCTTTGTAAATATTTCTTTTTTTTTTTAAAGATTTTGTTAAATAATTTTTTTAATGTTTATTTATTTTTGAGAGAGAGAGAGAGATTGTGAGTGGGGATGGCCACAGAGAGAGGGAGACACAGAATCTGACGCAGGCTCCAGGCTCTGAGCTGTCGGCACTGAACCCGATGCGGGGCTTGAACTCACAAACAGTGAGATCAGACCTGAGCTGAAGTTGGATGCTTCACCGACTGAGCCACCCAAGCGCCCCAAGATTTTATTTTTAAGTAATCACTACACCCAATGTGAGGCTGGAACTCACAACCCTGAGGTGAAGAGTCACAGGCTCCACCCACGGAGCCCGCCAGGCGACCCCTCGTTTGATAAATGTTTCTGCTTTCTGTGCACACTGGTCACCCTGCAAACACTGTTTTGCAACTTGTGAGCTCTCCCTCAGCTAAGAGAGCAGCCTGGATTTTATGTAAATTGGAACTGGAAGGTGGTAAATGAGCATGCCCAGATCAACGTGAAGCGCAGCAAGAATGAGAGAAATGTGCAGCTCTGTTTCCTAAACACTTTTGGTGACCTCATCAAGGCAGGTGATTGCCCTAAGCCCAGGCTGATGTGGGAAGGGTTTTAGCAGCTATAAAAATTTATCACGGAAGCTGCAAATATGGTTTCTTTGGTTACATTATTTAGAAAATATGGAGAGAAATAGACACAGACACAAAGTTAAGGCATACACATGGTTACATCTGTGAAATGTGCCTGGAGAGAACCTTGGATTCCTGGGGGAAGCCAGGGGTCCCCCTGCTTTTCTCCCAGGTCCAGGAAAGAGCATGTCTGAGGCTGGTGCCAGCATTAGAAAAAGGCTGCTGGGAGTGTGGCTATTTCGAGGAATTGGTTCCCGCTGCATAAGGAATGCTAGGAGGAAGTTTACCTGTTACATTTTCTCCTTTAGTCATGCTAATCTCTTTCCTGGCACTGAGCTCCTGTGGCTGTTTATTTATATACCTCTGTGCTGTTTGCATTTGGCTTTACTTTTTGTAGCCTTACTTTTAACCCACAGACCAAAAAAAAAAAAAAAAAAAAAAGCTCCAACAACTGCTCACTCATTTCCTTATGAATAAACACCAGTAGCTTCAACTTAAGAGTGAATGGCCGACCTAGGATATGCTGCTTTCCCTGACTGTTGAGTTCTTCTCCTGCCAGGAGACTAGCGTTGCACATCGTGAGTGGAGTTTGTCCTCTCCCCCGAGGGACAGGCTCACCCCACTGCCGGCTCCCACGTGTGGCTTGGCGTCAGGGAATCTGCTGAATGAAAGCTCCCTTTTTAGCATTTACTCCTCCCTAGAAGAGATGTTTGAGTGAGGCTGGTTGTGAAGGTGGTGTCAGATGATGGAGCAGTTCAGTTCTACTCAACGAGCGCACCTGCTATGTTTCAAACAGTGTGGGAAGCGCACCAGGGACCGTGACTTTTGCTTTCTTCCTCCCCTCTCCCATGTTTCCGTCTCTTCCTTTCTTCCTTTATCTCTTTTTCCCGTATCTCCTTTCTTCCTTCCAGTCCTTCCTTCCCTCCCTCCCCACCTGTTCCTTCTTTTCTTCTACCATTTGTGTGGAGTGTTTTCTGGCAGGCCCTTTTCTCAAATTTTCCTTTGTGACTCTGAAGCTTCCCTAACACTCACTACACACGTAATGATATTTTCCCCCTTTTCTTGGGGGGACCAAATTTGTTCTTGGGGGGAACAAATTGTGACTGTCGCCTGCTGCTTTCGAGTAACTTCCAGTGAGCTCAGTGCATCTGTCTGGCAGGAGATGGATAAATGGATAATAACCTATTGAGAAGGGACAGAGGACATGTGATACTTGTCGGATTCCTATAAGGACTCTGTCCAAAGGCTATGCTATTTTAATAAGTCATTTAGAAGAAGCCTGCCCTTGTATCTACCCTGGATGGGGTAAAAGAATGATGATTGGATTCCCATGGGCCAACATTTGGGCCTCCGAGGAGGTCATGTGGAGAGTCAGAATGTCTTTCTTTTGGGAAGTAGCTTCCAGGTAGGGCTTGGCTGTGGGATGTGGGCAAAGCCGTCCATGTCACCCGCATGGAAATGGTTGCAGGCTTCCTTAGAATGCTTGGACATTGCGGAAAGCAAAAAATCTTACTCACGGAGGGCTGAATGCTGTGCGGGCAACTTCTGAACCTTGTGTAGCCAATTTGGCGTAAAGAATAGAAGTGTGCGATACCCTGGTGTCCTGAAATGTCCACGTTATTGTTCATTACAAAGAAACACAGGAAAGCCTAGCTCAGAGGAAGCAGTCATCACTAACTCTGGCAGTGTTCCCCCTAAGAGGGTTGACTGAGTGTCATGAACTGTGCTGGGGACTGGGGAGATGTTGGGGAAAAAATAGACCAGAGTCTTCATCTGTGTGTGAAGCTGACAGCCTGGTGGGGAAGACAGTGTGACAGGGCATAGAAGGGGGCCAGTGAGAGGTGGGAGAGGTCAGGAGGATAGAGCTCTCCAGCCAGAGCAAATGGCCCCCCGGGGGTGGGGTGGGGGACTAGATAGGGCCCTGATGATCATCACTGAGACAGAAGGAAAAAGAATACTCCCTTTTGTAAGTTCACGGTACTTACAGTTTAGTAAAAAGATACCAATATAACCACATGGTGGGTTTTGATAAGTATCACAGCAGATGTGCTTACCAAGGGTTGAACTGATTTGTCTTCTAGAATTCATATGTTAGGGTCCTAGCCCCCAGGACCCCTGAATGTGACTGTATTTGGAGATAGAGCTTTAAAAAAGGTAATTAAGGTCAAATGAGGACAAATAGGCCCTAATCTAGTAGGGTCGCTACCCTTAGAAGAAGAACGCATTAAGCGACAGACACAGAAAGACCTCAGGAGGCCATGGTGACGAGGTGGCCGTCTGCACGCTAAGGGGAGAAGCCTCAGAAGATACCCAGCCTGCTGACTCCTTGATCTTGGACTTTTAGACTCTGTAACTGTGAGAGAATCAATTTCTGCTAAGCCACCTAGTTGACGGTATTTTGTTACAGTAGCCTGAGCAAACATCCACCATGCCAAACAGTTGGCACGAATTATCTCAGTGAATCCCAGTTACAGCGTGGTGAGGTAGGTGCCGTCACGATCTTCATCTCCACAGCTGAGAAAATCAAGGCTACGAGATCACCATCCCAGCGGGAAGACAGGCACGCCACACAACCGCCGAAAATCCCCGACACGTCAAAATGCAAACCCACTCCGCACAGAACGTGTGTGATTGTCATGGCCGCACAGCACAGGGGCATCAGTGTGGGGCAAGACCTCAAACTGCCCTCCGTCAGCCGCTCGGAGTCCTGTCTAATGACCGTCTTTCGATGGGGAGCTTCTGGAACGTGGTCAGCCCACCTGCATCCATCCGGGTTCAGTGCCCCTTGTGTGATGGATGGATGCTGCTGAACATGGACCGTGGCCCACGCACCTGCACAGCTGTTCCAGGTGCGCTCGAGGAAGCAAACAGCTGGCCTCGCGGATAGAAGAGATGTTCCAGGCAATGTGGTGATGGCAGCAGACGGACAACTGAGGTGAGCAGCCGACTTGAAGCAAAGAGGCTGAGCCTGGTGAGGAGCTCTCAGATGGAGGTCGTTCTTCTCGAGCCGGATTCCTTTTCCATCCATGCTTGTAAGTGGAGAAGACGGTCAGCTCCGGGTGGCTCCTTTAGTAATAATGCCAAAGGGTAGGATAACCTTGTTTTCCGTGTCCGGTCAGGCTTTGATTGTAGGTAGTTGTTGTGTCTGGGGTTGGGTATCTTTTCGTATCTGCCAAGTAGCGGGAGTCATTTTACAGCAGGGTTCCCACTCTTTTGTCTTTGTTTTTCGTGGTGCGATGGACTGTTTTGCCGAAGTTTCTTGTAGTCATGATTTTAAAGGTCTGTGTTTCTTTAACGTATCAAACTTTCTCGGCTATTAGAGAATTGAGGATGGTGATTTTCCAGGAAGGTCAATATAAATAATTAATGATCTCAGTGGTAGAATTCCTTTTCAGGGAGGAAATTGTCTTTGTTTGGGAAAAACAAATGAATGCAGTTAAGTCACCAGAGAAAGGAAATGAGACCTGAGGGTAAAGCCAGGACAGCCCAGGAAAATGGCTTGTGGCAAGTTCATTGTCTGGCAATGGTGGGAGGTGGAGGTGGGTGGTGAGGGGTGGAGGAGGTATGAAGGCCCCGGAGGGAAGGCTGGGGTGCACATGGATGGAGGTTAGGTGCAATGGAAGTCATGGAAGGAACCCCCACGCCGGGCCAGGGAATGCTGGCTGTTCATTTGGAAATTGTCTTCCCAGTTCTGACCTCGGTGGGCGGGGGGTGGGGGGGGTGGGGGGGTGGGGGGGTGGGGTCTGCCATATGCATGAGCCACTGTGTGCTTTCTGGAGTTTGAGCCATGGGCCATGTTACACTTTTGTCTCCATCCCTGCACATCTTCCTCTGAACCTTGGAGGAAGAAGCTCAGAGCTGGAGGTGATCCTGAGCCCTTCAGTCCCCTGGGGGCCGGTTGAAGTCTTGGGGAGCGCACAGAATGGGTGCTCTGGCCAGGTTCATCTTGATCGCAAGAGGCTAGCGCATCACAGCTAACTGCTGGCTCTCTCACTGTGTGGGGATGTGACTATGAATTACTGATGCTGATTCCAGAACCAGATTTACCATGAAGTAAATCTTTCTATAGCCATACTCGGGCTTTTTAAACTGTTTTTGAGGATTCATTTTATTTATGCTCTTATGCTATGAGAGGAAATACCTATATCTATATTCTGATGCAGAGTATAAATGCTTAAAAATGTTCAACCAAAGAGTCTTTACATGGGACCAAATTCTGTGAAATCTGCATTTTGTTACCGTTTCAGTAACAATAGAGTGGGTGAAATATTTGACTTTCTGAGAGTCAAAATATTTGACTTTTGCTGAGAAAATTAATTTCAGAATGCTTGGGTATTTAGTTCTCTTTTCCTAGGCTTGTGTAGACCCAGAAAGTTAACAATGAGAAACCCCTCCCCATCAGTTTATTTATTACCTTTAAAATATGTTCTTAAGGGTGCCTGGGTGGTGCAGTTGGTTAAGCGGTTAACGTTCGACTTCAGCTCAGGTCATGATCTCACAGTTTACAAGTTCGAGCCCGGCGTCGGGCTCTGTGCTGACAGCTCAGAGCCTGGAGCCTGTTTCGGATTCTATGTCTCCCTCTCTCTCTGCCCCTCCCCTGCTCACATTCTGTCTGTCTGTCTCTCTCTCTCAAAAATAAATAAAAACACTAAAAAAAATATATATGTTCTCCCATGGGGCGCCTGGGTGGCTCAGTTGGTTGAGTGTCCGACTCTTGATTTTGGCTCAGGTCATGATCTGGCGGTTCGTGGATTCGAGCCCTGTGTCAGGCTCTGGGGCTGACAGCATGGATCTTGCTTGGGATTTTCTCTTTCCCTCTCTCTGCCTGCCCCTCCCTGACTCTCTGTCTCCTCCCAAATAAATAAATAAACATTAAAAAAACCCAAACAAACTAAGGGGTGCCTGGGTGGCCTAGTCCGTTAAGCATCGACTTCGACTCAGGTTACGATCTCATGGTTCGAGGGTTTGAGCCCTGCGTCAGGCTCTGTGCTGACAGCTCAGAGCCTGGAGCCTGCTTTGGATTCTGTGTCTCCCTTTCTCTCCTGGCCCTCCTCTGCTCGCGCTCTATCTCTCTCTCAAAAATAAATAAATTAAAAACGATTAAAAAGAAAACAAACTAAAATATGTTCTACCTGCTTAATGAGAACATTTAGAGGGAGTAATGTATAGTATATTTAACTTCTTTTCGAACGTCTTGTAGCATCGACATCATGATTACATTGGCTTCGTTAACTTCATAATGACTTAGGGACCTAATCTGATCTCTGTTAGAATTTTAGATTCTCTGTTTTAAAGCTAAGCATGTGCAGACAGGCACCAACAAGGAAACAGGTGGGTGCACATTGCCTATTCATTGAGGATGTTAATCATACCCCATGTTTGTGACTTCCCATTGCCCTTTCATTGGGTTATATATACTTCTAGGGTGTTAATGAATAACAAAAATAGATTTTCACTTCTCAAAAAAGAGCTTCAGTGTTTCTGGGATAAATAAGGCATCTGAAGAAGCAAATGGGTCACTGCCTAGCGGTGTCTTTTGGGTGGTTTGTTCAGTAGAGGAGTCTGACTGAATACGTTTTACCTCAGAAGTTGTAATTGTCTCGGTGACTATGTGAATATATGCCCAGTGAACTAGTACTTTAAATCTTATTATAAGATTTAAGAATGGCTAATAATGTACTCTTACCTTCTTGATCTCTTAGTATTGGGAAATCACATTAGATGAGAATGAATACCAATAGCCTGGCACTTCTTCATTAAGTAGTTACACAGGTACAGATCCATCACAAGAGGAATCCCCTGGACATAAATATAAATTCTTGCGGTGGAATTTCTTTTTTTATAAATTTTTTTTTTTTCAACGTTTTTCATTTATTTTTGGGACAGAGAGAGACAGAGCATGAACAGGGGAGGGGCAGAGAGAGAGGGAGACACAGAATCGGAAACAGGCTCCAGGCTCTGAGCCATCAGCCCAGAGCCTGACGCGGGGCTCGAACTCACGGACCGCGAGATCGTGACCTGGCTGAAGTCGGACGCTTAACCGACTGCGCCACCCAGGTGCCCCTGGAATTTCTTAAACACAGACTTTTAAAGCCAGCGTTTTTAGGCCATGGCACCAATGTGAAATAAACAAGGCCCAGCACATAACTAGTAAATTGGTAAGTGCAGAGAAATTAGGTTTGTTTTTATGTGTTTTTGGGGCGCCTGGGTGGCTCAGTGGGTTAAGCGTCTGACTTCGGCTCAGGTCATGATCTCCTGGTTCGTGGGTTCGAGCCCCGCGTCAGGCTCTGTGCTGACATCTCGGAGCCCGGAGCCTGCTTCCGATTCTGTGTCTCCCTCTCTCTCTGCCCCTCCCCCACTGGCACTTTGCCTCTCTCTCTCTCTCTCTCTCTCTCTCTCCCTCTCTCTCAAAAATAAACATTAAAAGAAAAGATTTTTATGCGTTTTTGTCAAAGGCTAAAGAGCAAAGATTAGGTGCAAATGATCTTTTAAAGACAGTGATACAGAAATTCTGAAAAGACATATTACGGTCTTTCCTTCATTCTTTATCTCTGTCCTTATCTGGGTTTCTTAAAGGTGCTATGCGCGGTCTTCTGGGTAGTCTGGGAATACGGTGGATGTTACGGGTCTGAGGGTCTGAGGTGCACAGTGGGATCAGTATACCTGTCGGGGAGAGGATGAAGATAATCGATCGTCTTTGGCCGACCACTGGGTTTTGAGGAATTCCAAGTATCAAAGCTGCTCAAGCAGCAGCCGCTGCCCATCCAGTCTTTGTGGACGTGGACCAGACAAACCCCTCATTCTCCGGAGAGTTCCTTGTAACAAGACTTGGCGTTTGCAGTGACACGAACGATATATTTTAAAGCAATTTAATCCTTTAAAAAAAACCCAGCTCAATCCTCGACTGTTTAAAAAAAATACCCGTTTCCCGGAAGGTAGGTTAGCAGATGAGCTGAAAGGGCCACATGAACTCACTTTTTGTGAGTTTATGACACCACCTTGCCACGCTTTGGGCTTGGGTCTTCATCTCCTAAACAGCACTTGCTTTGTTTGTGTTAAGATTACCTCTTCAGAAAGTCAGTTAATTCCTGCTTTGTGTCCCGGAGGGTATCACAGCGAAATAAAGATCTTCCTTCATGTTTGTTTCAGGTGACACTCAAACGTCTTTACAAAATTTAATCCTGGCCATGATTCTGAGACAAAGATGCTTTCACCACTTTTGCAGAGGGGGATTTTTGCCCAAAGTCCATGCTGAGGGACCGAGGAAGTAAAGAGATGGTTCTCCTCCTGTTTTCAGACTTCATGAGTTTTGACCTGTGTTTGCGTCTTCTGCCTCAAATCAGAAACCCCAGCACTGGAATTGTGAAGAGCCTCCGTATCCCACCCTGCTGACTTCTCTCTTCTCCCTCCTCCTTTGCTCCAGGCTTCTTTCTGTCCCTCCTCCCCCCTTCCTCCCCTGGCTCTCCCCCAGCCCTCCCCCAGCCCTCCACCCTGTCCCCTGGGCTCTGATCTCCCTGCGTAGCTCCACTGGGCCAATGGGAATGATTCAGGCCCCTGTCCCCTCCTCTGACGGTGCTGGGTGGCCCAGCCCTTCCGGCTGTCTGGCGGAGCCTGCTGGTCTGTGCACACATAGACTTCATTGGTTAACTTTCAGCCCTTGGTCTTGAAGGAGACAGACTTAAAAGAGTACCAGCTAATATTTATGGTTTCCTATGCGTTCAGCCGGGCATAACACCTTTTCCTTTTTCTTTTTTTCTTTTCTTTTTCTTTCTTTTTTTTTTTTTTGTCTTAACACATTTTGGTTTTCTTTTACTTAGTTAAGAAAAAATTGTGACGTCCATGCTAGTCGGGTTGAGGCATGCGGTAGGGGCACAGTCCAGACTTGTAGGGTAGTGATGGAGATTCAGCCCCTCGACACTGTTGTGCTCTGAGAGGGGCGGGGAGCTAGTGTGAAGTAATGGGGGACGAAAAAGGAAAAGGAAAAGGAAAAATCAGAGCCTCTTATTTAAGACATTTCACTTGCATGTTTCTGGATTCTTCCAGTTAATTTACTTAGGATTAACCACTTCAATGTTTGTTACCTGTTTTTCAGTTTAATTTTTTCCTTTTCCTTTTTAAAAAGCCAGATTCCCTTTAATAATAAAACTTTAGAGGCATTAAATGATCTTTTAAAGTTCGTTAAAGCCCATGCGTATTTTTCCCCGTGGCACGGTTTCTTTCCCTCTGTCTTACCTCCCTACCTCCCTTCTGTCTTCATTCTTCTTTTGCTTCCTTTCTTTTTCATTATTATTTTAATTTATTTTTCTCTTGTTTTATTAGTTAAGAACATAGACTCTGGAGCCAGATCTCCTGGGTCTGAATCCTGGCCAAACTGTTCATTAGCTGTGTGACCTCGAGTAGGTAACTTGACCTCTCTGTGCTTCAATGTGTTAATGTATAAAAAATGGGGATAGTAACAATAGCAACTTCATAGTCATGTGGTGAGGATCGAGTTGGTATTTATAAAGTGCTTAGAACGGGGCCCAGTAAAGTGTAATGCTAATAATTAAAATAAAAAAATAAAAACAAGACAGAAGTAAACCTAGGAAATATGGATAAAAAGAACATAAAAAAATAATATGTAGGCCTGTCTTTCAGTCTCAGAAATAATCACTATGAATAGTCCTTTCCCCATATGTATGTACAGGTAATTTATTTTTATTTATTTAATTAATTTATTTTTTAAATGTTTATTTATATTTGAGAGAGAGAGAGAGAGAGAGAGAGACAGAGACAGAGAGAATCCAAGCAGGCTCTGCACTGTCAGCACAGAGCCCAGCACAGGGCTTGAACCCACAAACTGTGAGATCATGACCTGAGCCAAAATCAAGAGTCAGATGCTCAACTGACTGAGCCAACCAGGCACCCCTATTTGTGTTACTTTTAAAATTTATTTATTTTTCTTAAAAAGATTTTATGTTTGTAATCTCTACACCCACTGTGGGGCTTGAACTCACAATCCCAAGATCAGAAGTCACACGCTCTACCCACTGAGCCACCCAGGTGCCCTGAAATTTATTTTTATTTTGAAAATTTTTTTCTTAACAAACATTCATTCGTACTCTTGGAGCCTGATTTTGTTTCCCACTTTATAGCATGTCATAAACATGTTTCAGTTTCATTAAAATGCTTCCTTAACATGATTGTTTTTTAAGATTCTTTTTCTTTTTTTAAGTTTATTTATTTATTTTGAGAGAGAGACAGCACGAGGTGAGGAGGGGCAAAGGAGAGAGGGAGAGGGAGAGAATCCCAAGCAGGCTCCGCACTGTCAGTATAGAGCCTGATGTGGGGCTCAAACCCATGTACCATGAGGTCATGAGCTGAAACCCATAGTCAGATGCTTCACCGACTGAGCCATCCAGGTGCCCCTAACATGACTGTTTTTTAAAAGTAATCTCTACATCCGGTGTGGGGCTCGAATTCACTACCCCAAGATTGGAAGTTGCCTGCCTAACCGACTGAGCTAGCCAAGTGCACCAACACGATTTTTAATGGCTGTGTTCAATTCCATTGTACAGCTCTATAGCAAATTATTTTTATGAATTTCTTATTGTGAAGCTATGAAGGATTGTTAATAAGTATTCCTAACAAAATTATAAAGAAATGAGTTCATTTATTGTATATATATGGTCACCACATATCCCCCTGCTTCTCCTCCCATCCTGCACCCTGCACGCAGCACAAACACACCCTCCACTCCCTGGCTTTTCTACCTGCCTTGGGCGTCCAGTGACCCAGCTCATTACACAGCCTCCATTTCTGCCCTGGCTCTATTTGAGAAATGCTTCTTATTCCAGGAGAGGCTGTAATTCAAAATACCTTGTTTAACCAGCAAACACACAAACTCCTCCCAGTTAAGGTAAAAAAGAACCAAAGACCTCATCAAACACTCTAGAATAAAAAAATACCTCCCTCTCAAGAGTAGGAAGCTAAGACGAGCCGTGGTAAAATACACATGGCAAATGGACAAGGAAAACATTCTCTATGATTTAATAAGACAATTTTCAACTTTTAAAATTCAGAGATTTCTTAAATTCTCAGGTTCTCACAAGAAAATTTCATTTTGTCAAAAGAGCAAATTCTCATCAACCAGAGTAAGAGCAGGGCCAAGCCTGGAGTGACTCTTTAGGTAAGGAAGTCAAGAAATGGTTCAAGCCCGCCACCTAGTGGCTGTTCAGGACGTGGCTTCCTTGAACTTGGCCTTTTGGGGATTTGATTTCCATGGGGCAGGTTTCTGTCGTTCAGCACTGTGTTTGTTCCTTTTCCTCCAGGCCAAAGTCGTCCTTATTTGAGGAGTCCCACTGAAGCCTCTGATTAAATTGTCCCATGTTTGGTAGATAACACTGCATTAAACTTAGTATATCTGCTAAGAGGATCTTACTTTCGTCTCTTGCGTGAGAAATAGATTGGTGGTTTGTTACAAGAGTAACACTGGGAGGGAGCAATTGTTTTATGTCTTGTGTTCATTACTACAGTATCTACTCTTACATCGTCAGTTACCAAAAAGAAAACTAGGCAGGAATTTTTTTTTTGTCTTCTTATTTCTACCATATTCAGCTTTTGAGTTTCCCATAGACCTCATTTCAAATAAGAACATCTTGCAATGAGTCCCCTGAAGAGCGGAGCCTGAAGGCATGGATTTGTGTTACCAGTTTATTAGGATTGCAGTGCTAGGCACGCACCCCGATGTTTATAGCGGTGTTATCGACAACAGCCAAAGTGTGGAAATAGCCCAAATAGCCATCGACAGATGAATGGATAAAGAACATGTGGTTTATATATACAATGGAACACTACTCAGCAGTCAAAAAGAATAAAATCTTGCCATTTGCGACAACATGGATGGAACTAGAGTGAATTATGCTAAGCAAAATTAGCCAGGGAAAGAGAAATATCGTATGACTTCACTCATACGTGGAATTTAAAATACAAAACAGATGAACATCAGGGAAGGGAAGCAAAATTAATATAAAAATAGGGAGGGGGACAAACCATAAGAGACTCCTAAATATAGAGAACAAACTGAGGGTTGCCGGAGGGGTATTGGGTGAGGGGATGGGCTAAACGGGCAAGGGGCATTAAGGAGGACACCTGTTGGGGTGAGCACAGGGTGTTATATGTAGGGGACGAATCACTGGGTTCTACTCCCAGAATCATTATTGCACTATATGCTAAGTGACTTAGATGTAAATTAAAAAAAAAAAAAAGTGCAGTGCTAGGGAAGCAAGAACGAGAGAAAAGCAGAGTGAGGTGGGGGAGGAGGGAGGGTCAGTATGAGGGTGTGTCTTGTCTCTGGCCGCTTCTGGAAGCTGTCTGCTGGGACTGTGGGCCATGAGGTTGCAAGAGCCTAGGGCAGTCCAGTGGAGGGAAAGACGTGAGCATTCGTTCACCTCGTGCCTCCCTTTCCCGCTGGTAACGTTTGCTTCATTGGCTTTAATTCCCCCGCTCTTCTGGTTGTGATCATGGCTGGTCTGGAGGCCAGAGGCACGTACCCCGGGCACCAAACGAGATGTCGCAGGGGTGGATGAGCCGCAACAGCTGGGGCAGACCAAGTGGCCCAGGGCCCCAGGAGCAGGTGAGGTTGGGGCCTGAGAGGTGGTGCACGAAAGCCTGGGGCTCCACGACCTTCTTAGTGTGCTGACCCCGGATTCTGCTCACAGGAACATGTTGAAGAGCTGAATACAGACTGGTCACGGATTTTTATGTTTTCCAGTAAATGCTTCCTGCAGGATTCTTGCAGGATTCTTTCGGTCGCAAGAAACCTACGCCAACCAAAGCAGGAAAAGCGAACAGGGCAGGGTTGTGCCGGGGAATCCCCACGTGCCTGGCGATGGTGCTGGACCCCAGGGGGTGCCGAGTCAGGACTGGCAGGTGACCTGACCGGATGCTGCACACGTGAGTGCTTCACTGTTGTTCGTCTCTTTCTGAAGACTAGCTTTGTTGGCGTCCACAGCCTGCCCGTAGGCAGAAGAGGCCCGCCCGTGGTTCTGAGCTCCCACATTTATAGCCGCCCAGGAGACACATTCTCTGTCAGCTCTAACTCCAAATTCCAGGGAGGAAATCTCTCTAGCTGGTCAGGTGTTCTCCTCTGATCCAACGGGCCCCATGGTGGGGTAGAGAAACCAGGCCATTTCTTTCTTTTGCTTTTTCTTTTCTTTCTTTTGCCCTCCCTCCCTCCCTCCCTCCCTCCCTCCCTCCCTCCCTCCTTTCTTTCTTTCTTTCTTTCTTTCTTTCTTTCTTTCTTTCTTTCTTTCTTTCTTTCTTTCTTTCTTTCTTTCTTTCTTTCTTTCTTTCATATTTAAGTTTGTTTATTCATCTTGAGAGAAAGCATGAGCTTGAGCCAGGGAGGGGTAGAGAGAGGGGGAGAGAAACAATCCCAAGCAGGCTCTATGTTGTCAGCGCAGAGCCTGATGTGGGGCTCGAACTCACGAACCCGCGAGACCAGGACCTGAGTCAAAATCCAGAGTTAGACACTTAAGCGACTGTGCCACCCAGGCGCCCCCCAGGCCGTTTCTGAAATAACTCCCAGTGGCCCAGAGGCAGTGGAGGGGAGGTGACTGGGGCCGGAGGTATTTACTGTGACCCAGTGCAGGGGGCTGATACACTGACTGATGCATGATTTTCCATCTCTGGCCTGCTGGGCTGCTCGAATGGACACACGTACTCCTTCCAACATTCGTTCTGTAATGAGTGCATTGTCCCCCCTCCTCCCCCCACCCCAGGAGGCACCCTGAAGTTGTGTCCAGCTCTTGCAGCTAGTGGTGATGTCTCCAGGTCTCCTGGTGGTGGTACTCACTCTGGTGTTGCCATGATCCAGGCGAGGAGTGTCTCTAGAGCTGGGGACGAAGTGCTAAATTATTAGTCATCCTCAGCATGGAATGGTGGTGGGAACAGGCCCGCTGAAACCCAAAACATGCCCATTCGAAAAATACTGGAAGGAGTAGAAGGCTTCATGAACCCACCACGGACTGGCCCTTGGTTCATGGCCCTTCCAGAGAGCAGCACCACCTCTCTGATCATTCTCCTTCAGTCACATCTCTTCTTTAACCCCCTCTCTCGTCTATGTCATCCACTTTTTTTTTTAATGTTTATTTTTGAGAGACAGAGAGAGAGAGAGAGAGCATGAGCGAGTGGAGGAGGGGCGGAGAGAGAGGGAGACACAGAATCTGAAGCAGGCTCCAGGCTCTGAGCTGTCAGCCCAGAGCCTGACGCGGGGCTGGAACTCAGGAGCTGTGAGATCATGACCTGAGCCCCCCAGGTGCCCCCTCCATCGTCCACTTTTCAGTGCCCTTGTGATTACACTCAGCTCACCTGTGTGATCCAGGATACTCTCCCCATGTTAAGGTCAGCTGATTAGCAACCTGAATTCCATCTGCACAGAGTTTCCCATTGCTGTGTATGCTAACACACTCACAGGTCTAGGGGTTAAGAGGTGACATCTCTGGGAGCTGGTATTCTGCCTGCTACCACAGGTATCTTCTACACTTGGGTCCGACATCTGTCCGAGGGACTGAGCAAGAGGCAGGCAGGGAGCATTTCCGGTGCTGAACCCTGTGTACAGCTTCAGCTTGATCGCCTTGTAGGTTTCACGTCCTAGGACTCTCCTTGCTTCCAATCGGAGCAGGAGGTGACACCAGCCAGAGTTTGGTCATGCCTCCGTCCGTGTTCCCCAGGAGGCCTGGGGCTCCTGTCCATTCCCATTGCACAGAGGTTCTCTAAGTACCCCCAGCGATCCCAGAGTGGGGACGGGGCTCAACTTGTTCCAGGGGGCCCTTGAGATCAGACCATGTTCATACTAATAGGCCATCTCATTGTGGAGCTGTTTCCCAGTGGCTTCCTGGCATGGGGCAGTGTTATTGCTCCGATGGCTGGTGGAATGTGTGCTGATGTTTTCAACATGTCTCAGTTTTATCTATATTTTTAAAGTTTTATTTATTTATTTTGAGAGAGTGAGAGTGAGAGTGTGCAAGCACGTTGGGGAGGGGTAGAAAGAGAGAGAGAGGGAGGGAGGATCCCAAGCAAACTCTGTGCTGTCAGCGGGGAGCCCGATGTGGGGCTCGATCTCGTGACTTGTGAGATCATGACCTGAGCAGACATCAAGAGTCCGATGCTTAAAAGACTGGGCCACCCGGGTGCCCCTCAGTTTAAATTTTGAATGAAGTAAATATAGGTAGATACATGCACACAGATACATAACCCACATGCACACAGGCTTTGGGTCCTTGATAATTTTTAAGAGTGTAAGGGGTTCTTGAGACATACAAGTTTGGGAACCACTGCCCTAGCCATTTAACGATGATGTCAGCCTTCAAGTTTGGATGGGAACCGGCATTTGGGGTGTCACCTGGGGGGCTGCACCTGCTCATAAGCTCAGTTGAAGAGGAATAAACTCATGGAAAGTGTCCTTGCTTTTTTGGGAGTGGGAGGGGCCTGGGTCTGTCCAGTCAGCCGTGAATGGCACTGGTGCTGGGGGGTTGCATCAGCATTAACTGGGAGTCAGGAAAGGTACAAAATCTTGGGTCCTTTGTAAAGTGGTGCTGATTCACGGCTTTGCAGTAGGCTTGAGAATCTGTATTTATTTGAAGCGTCTGAGATAATTCAAGTGCCTGCCAGGTTTAGGAATGATCGCTTAACCTGCCAGATGTGCCCTTTTTAGAAAATCAGGAGATAGAGGTTGTTAACATAGACACCCAAATTCTGAGCAGGTTGGGGTGGGACAAGGGGAGAGAGAAGGTAGTGGGGGCCAATTTGGGAGTGAGACTGACACATAATTGCCCGCGTTCCCTCCTTTACTTGGAGGAGTTGAGAGATCCAGACACTCTCAGACTGATGAAGATGAAAATATTTACCTGTGGTTACCGACCAAGGTAGTTGGCAACTGGCTTTCTGTCTGCAGTCAACCAGCTCTCCCTGCCTGCTGGGGAAGGGAAGCGTCCCTGTGGGAGCTGCCCCTTCCAGTGGGGATGGCAGCAGCCTCATAGAGGACAGCAAGGAGGATCGGGGGGGGGGGGGGGGGGGGAGGGGGTGGGGGAGAGAGAGAGAGAGAGAGAGAGAGAGAGAGAGAGAGACCTAGCGTGATCTACTTCTGTCCTATTTCCAAATCAGAAAACCCACATATGTCACTCCTCCCCACAGGCAAGAATGAATGAGGGAGGGGGAGAACCAGGAGTGGGAATCTACCTGAAGTCCCTCCCCATGGAAGAATGAGGTGTGGGGAGTAATTAACATTCATCAATCTCCTCTACAAATGTTTATATGATCCACCCTGAGTCAGGCAAGGTGTTGGGGGCCAGGATGCAATGAATGCAATCCTGGCTCCAAAGAGCTCATGCGTTTTCTTCAGAAGTGTGTTTTCTAGACTACGGATGTCCAAATCATCTGGAATTTCACTTTAATGTGTGTTTATTGAGCACCTATTATGAGCACAGTGCTATTGTAGGTATTGGGATTCAGCGGTGAAAACCAAGTCCCTTCCCTCCTTAGCTTCCATTCTAATGGGGATAGTATGTGCTATGTCAGCTGCTGATGAGCACCGTAGACAAAAACCAGTGAAGCAAGGGGGCTGGAGAACTCTATGGAGATGGGGTGGTGGGCTTGTTACTTTATATAAGGTAATCAGGAGTTGCCTCACTTGAAGGGGCAATTGAGCAGGGTCCTGAAGGACTTGAGAGAAGTGTGTGGATATCTGGCAAACAGGGCTCCAGGGAACAGGAACATCATATGCAAAGGTCCTGTGGCCTGAGCGATTGTCATGCTCATGGAACAGCTGAGGGAGGTTGTATGCCTGGAGGGTGGTGGACAAAGAGGCAAAGGGGTAGAGGGTGGAGTAAGAGAGATATGGAGAGACCATGGGGGCCCTGGTAGGATAAACATGTTTTGCCATGTTAAGGGGACGGTTGTGGTTTTTGTGGGAAAGTAGAATGATTTGGCAGCTATTGTTGTAATTTGGGGAGTGGGGAGGTAATGGTGACTTGGGAGGAGTGCTAGTGTTGGTTGAGCTAAGAAATGGTCAGATTCTGGATGTATCTTGCAGCAGAGCTGATAGGATTCGATGACAGATGAGAAGTGAGAGGAGGTATGAGAAAGCACAGTCAGGGTGGACTCCACGGGTTTCTGCCTTAGCACCTGGAAAGATGAAGCAGCCCTGAGATGGGGAGGGTGCTGGGAGGGGCATGTTTGGGAGGGTAGTGGGACATGACTTGTGAAGTGCTGAATTTGACACTAGTTGGACATCAGCACGGAGAGTATGTGTGTCCAAAGCTAGAGATCGGAGGAGCGGTCAAGTTTGGTGAGAGGGATTTGGAGCTTCAGTGAGATCAGTTAGTGAAAAAGAGAATCGAAGCCTGGGTTCTGAGACAACTTGACCTTCAGAGGTCTGGGAGCTGAGAGGAGGAGCCAGTGAGTCAGAGCAGAATTAAGAGCAGGTGTCCCGGGTCACGTGAACAATGTGTTTTAAGAAACGCTTTGCTTTGTCAAATACAGCTGAAAGTTAAGATGCAGACTGAAGTTCCCGTTGGATGTAGCCACACGGAGGCCCCAGTGCCTTTGATGAGCTGTTTCAGGAGTTGAGAAGCCAAAAGCCGGATGGCGTGTGTTCAGGAGAGAATCACGAATGCCATGGCAGAGAACAAGGAGGAACCGTTCTTTAGAGGTGTTTGGATGACAGGGGAGGTAGGGGGTTGGGGAATATGGGATCAAGTTCATTCACTCCACACATATTTGTTGAGTACCTACCATTGTCCCAGGAGTCTGAGTTACTCGAAGAATCCTCCCGGTGGAGCAGCTTAGTTCTAGTCAAGGGAGGCCTGGAACAAGCACATTTCATTTACATGTGACAAGAATGCTAATGCTGTGGATAAAAGGGAGGGAGAGGAGTCGGGAGCTTCAAGTTTGCCTGGCGGGGGAGGGGAGTTGGGATTTCAACAGAGTGGTTGAGTTAGCCTGATGGTGGTGGTGATATTTGAGGCGGGAACCTGCCGGAGGCGTAGGCGGTGGCCACGGGGACACTTGGGGAAGGACCACGGTAGCAAAGGGGACGGTGGCTGCAACAGCCCCAGGTCGGAGTGTGGCTGGAGGGGCGTGAGCTAATGAGGAGATGGGTCCTAGAGGTAGAGGGGGGCTGGGAGGTTTGTGTAAATGGAGTGGGGGTCTTGCAGACCTTTGTGAAGGTTTTGGCTTTTACTCTTAGTGACACAGGGAACCACTGGACAACAGAGGGGGTTGGCTGGGTCAGTACGGGTGTTGGTGGTGGGAACCGGGTGGCAGTAGTTGTATTTAGGGCTCCCCAGAGACACAGAACCAATAGGCTGGCCATATTATCTACCTATATGTCAAGAGAGATTTGTTTTAAGGAATTGGCTCACAGAATTGTAGAGCCTCATGCATCTGGTATCTTGAGGGTAGGCCAGAAGACTGGAGGACTCCTCCTCCCCAGGGAGGAGTTGATGCTCAGCTCAGGTCTGAAGGCAGTCTGGAGGGGCCATTCCCTCTTCCTTGGGGTATCTCCAACTTTTTTCTTTGAGGCCTACAACTGATTGAATGAGGCCCACCCCCATTATGGCGGGTAATCTGCTCTACTCAAAATCTACTGTTTCATTGTTAATCTCATCTAAGAAATACCTTCACAGCAACACCTAGACGAGTGTTTGGCCAAATATCTGGGTTCTGTGCCTAGCCAAGTGGACATATTAAATTCACTATCACCACAGTGTGAAAAGGTGTTTGGCTTCTGGTGCCACGGCATCTACCTCTCTAGGTTTTTATAACCTGGCTGGGAGGCAGGTGCTGTCCCAGACCAAAAACCATGGCGTGTCTGTGCATGAATGTACACGATACCCTCCTCTCGGGAGGATTGGCGCTTGGCCCCATGAGCATCACAACTGCACCGGCTGTTCCCCTCAGTTCTCTCAGAATCCCCATGGAGCTCATGGGCGGCCCCGTCCTCAGGCCTGAGCCGCAGTTTAGGGCCTGAATCTTATTTGGGAGATTTGTCCTTCTCATCCTGTCTCCTTGGCTCTCTTCTGAGATGCTGTGCGACCTTCTGTGGGCCTTCCTTCTCCATTGGCCAAAACAAGGGAAAGAGAAGAAAACCCCCTAAAATCCTTATGTAATTCAACTCCTAGGAATCACCCTCCCTGAGGACATCTTATTTCAGATGTCCCGTTGTGTCCTTATGTGTCTGACTCCCATTTGGCTCGGGCTGGGGCCCAGGATATTTGTGTGAGAGACCCATGACCATTCCCTCCAGCCTCAAAGGAGACCGGGGAGCTGCCAGTCTGGCGGTGAACCAGAGAGGCATGATGGGGAGGGATTTAGCCAGGGCTAGGAAAGAGGAGGGTGGAAGAGGAGGTGTGGATGTCTGCGTGTGAGAAATCTGCAACAGCACTGGGGTGCAGGAGAATGGGGCAGCAGAAGGAAGGGGCCTTTGAGAAACGTCGCTCTGGGTTATGAGTCAACCCCCCTTTAATATTCTTGGAGATATGCAGGCAACAATTAGATTCTTTCTATTGGAGTGTGGTTGACATACAATGTCATGTTAGTTTCAGGTGTACAATAATTAGAATTTTTTGAGACCGCTTTTGGCTCCTGGGTGCTGATACTTTGTATGTAGGGCTCCACGGGGAGACTGAGCCACCTAGCTGTTTAAGTAGGGTGACAAGTGTCTGCTTAATCACGTGTGGTAGAAAAACTAAGAAGGTTTTGCAGTCAGACACATCCTGACATTCCAGCTAGGTGGCCTACAGTGAGATGCTTCTCAAAGCTGTAGTTTTCACCTGTTAGGTGGGGTGAGTCAGGCCACCCTGCGAGGTTGTTATGGGGATGCAGTGACCTGAGGCGTGCAGTGTGGCACACGGGACTTACCCAGAAGTGGTTACTAAGCCTTCCCTCAGTCTTCCCACTTTCCTGCCTTGCCCATCATCTACATGAACCTGACTCCATGTTCTGCTAATGGAGAACGGAGATCTTCTAAAGACCGCTGACTCTTGGCGTGGCATTCGCTGCTACGGGGATCGGGGGTGGGGTGGCGGTGGGGGGTCGGTGGGTGGGGGCTACAGACGTGCCAGTTACAGGAACAGGGATGGAAGAACGGCATGCTTCTCACGCCCTTCCAGGCGTTCCCAGCGAAGTCAGGAACTGGGGAGGTGTAGAAGGCAAGCCTGGACTGGAAGGCCATTCCCTGAATGAGGAGAGGCTGAGAAGTTACAGCTCCCTGTATGTGCTGGACATGTTTATCCTTTATCTTTTTTTTTTTTTTTTAATGTTTATTTACTTTTTTCTTTTTTTTTTTTGAGAGAGAGACAGAGCGTGAGCAGGGGAGGGGCAGAGAGAGAGGGAGACACAGAATCCGAAGCAGGCTCCAGGCTCCGAGCTGTCGGCACAGAGCCCGACGCGGGGCTCGAACCCATGAACCGTGAGATCATGACCTGAGCCGAAGTCGGACGCTTAACCGACTGAACCGACTGAGCCACCCAGGCGCCCCTCTCCTTTATCTTAATTAATGATTCGTAGAGTTGCTGTTAATGGGCCATGCTATCAAGAATGCTCATGTGAGTGACACTTCATAATCAGGTATTTGCAAAATGCCAATGCCTCCCTCCTCAGCAACAGAATTGCTTGGAGATTAGCTCCACCTGGTGGAGGAGCCTAAAAATGAAACCGACGTATTGTTAGAGGTTAAGGAATCGAGGCAAAATAAATTTGAAGTTTAATATTATTTTTTTTCAGGAAATACCTTGAAGTTACATATAATCAGACCATGCATTTGTGTGAAACTATTTTAAATATATATTTTTGAAGTTTATTCTTTTTTTTTTTTTTTTTTTAGTGATCTCTCCATCTAATGTGCGGCTCAACCTTGTGACCCTGAGATCCAGAGTCACATGCTTTTCCAACTGAGCCAGCCAGACATGCCTTAGAAGCACTTTTATAAGTGATGAGGTCACTTCGTCAGGTGATACTGACTTTGTAGTTGTTTCTTAAAAAACGAAACGAGACACCTCCAGATGCCTTAGCCTTTATTTCTTTTTGGAAAATGCTGTTTCTTGGTTTGTCTCTCTTTTTCCCTTTATTCATTTGTTTTGTTTCTTAAATTCCACATACAAATGAGATCTTATGGTTATTTGTCTTCCTCTGAATGACTTATTTCTCTTAGCACTATACTTTCTGGCTCTATCCATGTTGTTGCCAGTGGCAAGGTTTCATTCTTTTTTATGACAATAATATTCCATTATATGTATATATACTATATCTTCATCCATTCATCTGTTGATGGACACTTGGGGTGCTTCCATAGTTTAGTTATTGTAAATAATGCTGCAATAAACATAGGGGTGCATGTGTCCCTTTGAATTAGTGGTTTTGTATTTTTTTTGGTAAAAACCTAGTAGTGCCATAGGGTAGTTCTGTTTTTAACGTTTCGAGGAATCTCCATATTCTCTTTTCCACAGCGGCTGCACCAGTTTGCATTCCCCCCAACAGTGCACGAGGATTCCTTTTCTCCACATCCTCGCCAATGCTTGTTTTTTGCGTTTTTGATTTTAGCCGTTCTGACAGGTGTGAGGTGATATCTCATTGCAGTTTCGATTTGCATTTCTCTGATGATGAGTGATGTTGAGCATCTTTTCAGGTGTCTGTCAGCCGTCTGTATGTCTTCTTTGTCTGTTCTTTTGTCTGTTCATGTCTTCTGCCCATTTTTTAATTGGAATACTTGGATTTTTGGTATTGAGTTGTATCAGTTTTTTATATATTTTGGATATTAACCCTTTATTGGATATGTCATTTGCAAATATTTTCTCCCATTCCATAGGTTACTTTGTAATTTTGTTGATTTTTTTCCTTTGCTGTACAGAAACTTTTTATTTTAATGCAATACCAATAATTTATTTTTGCTTTTATTTCCCTTTCCTCGGGAAACATATCTAGAAAAATGTTGCTGGGAATGTCAGAGAAATTATTGCCTGTGCTCTCTTCAGGGGTTTTTATGGTTTTAGGTCTCACATTCAGGTCTTTAATCCATTTTGAATTTATTTTTGTGTATGGTTTAAGAAAGTGGTTCAGGTTCATTCTTTTGCGTGTAGTTGCCCAGTTTTCCCAACACCATTTATTGAAGACTGCCTTTTCCCCATTGTATGTTCTTGGCTTCTTTATTGAAGATTAATTGACCATATGATTATGGGTTTATTTCTGCATTTTCTGTTCTATTCTGTTGATCTACATGTCTATTTTTATGCCAGAACCATACTGTTTTAACAACTACCACTTTGTAATATAACTTGAAATCTGAATTGTGATGCTTCCACTTTTTGTTTTTTAGGATTGCTTTGGCTAGTTGAGGTCTTTTGTGGTTCCATACAGATTTTAGGATTGTTTGTACTAGTTCTGTGCAAAATGCTGTTTTGGTTTTTTGATAGGGATTGCATTAAATGTGTAGATTGCTTTGGGTAATATGAACATTTTAACAGTATTTGTTCTTCCAGTCTATGAGTATAGAATGTCTTTCCCTTTCTTTACATTGTTTTGAATTTTTTTTATCAGTATTTTATAGTTTTCAGAGTACATGTCTTCTATCTCTTTGGTTAAGTTTATTCCTAGATATTTTGTTTTGGTGCAATAGTGAACAGGGTTGTTTTCTTTAATAAACTAATTTATTTTTTTATTTTTTAGAGAGAGTATGTGTGTGTGAGCGGGGTGGGGGGCAGAAGGAGAGAGAGAGAGAGAGAGAGAGAGAGAGAGAGAGAGAGAGAATCGTAAGCAGGCTCCATGCTCAGTGTGGACCCCATTGCGGGGCTCCACCCCACCACCCTGGGATCATGACTTGAGCTGAAGTCAAGAGTTGGACACTCAACCACATGAGCCACCCAGATGCCCCTGGATTGTTTTCTTAATTTCACTTTCTGCTGCTTCATTATTAGTGTATAGAAATGCAACAGATTTCTGTACATTGATTTTGTATCCTGTGATTTTACTGAATTCATTTATCAGTTCTAGTAGTTTTCTAGTGGCGTCTTTAGGGTTTGCTATATATAGTATCATACCATTTGCACATGGAGTTTTATTTTTTCCTTACTGATTTGAATGCCTTTTATTTCCATTTGTTGTCTAATTGCTGTGGCGATGATTTCCAGTACTATGTTGAATGAAAGTATTGAGAATGGACATCCTTGTCTTGTTCCTGACCTTAGAGGAAAAGATCTAGTTTTTCAGCCTTGAGTATGATGTTGGCTGTGGGTTTTTTGCATAAGACCTTTATTATGTTGAGGTATGTTCCGTCTAGACCTACTTTGCAGAGGTATTTTGTTTTGTTTTTTGTTGTTTTAGTTTTTCTCTTTTTAAAGAAGTTTATTTATTTAAGTACTCTCTATGCCCACTGTGGGGCTCAAACTCACGAATCTGAGATCAGGAGTCACATGCTCTTCTCACTGAACCAGTCAGGCACCCCCGCAGAGGGTTTTTATCATGGATGGATGTTATATTTTGTTGAATGCTTTTTCTGCCATCTATTGAAATAATCATATGGTTCTTATCCTGTTATTGGTGTGTTTGCAAATATCGTTCAGTTGATTGTTTTGTCAATATTGAACCCTTGCATCCCAGGAATTAGTCCCACTTGATTGTGGTATATGATTGCTTTTATTTATTTATTTATTTATTTATTTTTTTTAAATTTTATTTTTATTTTATTTTTGGGACAGAGAGAGACAGAGCATGAACGGGGGAGGGGCAGAGAGAGAGGGAGACACAGAATCGGAAACAGGCTCCAGGCTCCGAGCCATCAGCCCAGAGCCTGACGCGGGGCTCGAACTCACGGACCGCGAGATCGTGACCTGGCTGAAGTCGGACGCTTAACCGACTGCGCCACCCAGGCGCCCCAATATGATTGCTTTTAATGTATTGTTGGGTTTGGCTTTTAATCTATTGTTGGGTTTGTCTGATATTGTGTTGAGGATTTTTGCACCTATATTCATGAGAAATATTGACTTGTAGTTCTCTTTTATTGTGGTGTCTTCATCTGGTTGTAGTATCAGGATAATACTGGCCTCATAGAATGAATTTGGAAGTTTTCCTTCCTCTTTTATTTTTTGGAATAGTTTGAGAAGAAAAGGTATTAACTCTTCTTTAAATGTTTGTTTGAATTCACCTGTGAAGCCATATGTTCTTGGACTGTTGTTTTTTGGGAGTTTTTTGATTACTGATTCAATTTCCTTGCTGGTAATCAGTCTATTCAAATTTTCCATTTCTTCCTGCTTTAGATTTGGTAGATTATAGGTTTCTAGGAACTTATCTGCTTCTTCTAAGTTGTTCAATTTGTTGCATATAGATTTCATAATTTTTTGTTATAATTGTTTATATTTCTGTGGTGATGTTATTTCTTTTCTTTCATTGGTGATTTTATTTGGATTCTCTCTCTCTCTCTCTCTTGCTCTCTCTTTTGGATGAGTCTGGCTAGAGATTTATCAATTTTATTATTTTTTTTTTAAAGAACCAGCTCCTGGTTTCATTGATCTGTTCTACTGTTTTTTTTTAAGTTTCTGTATCATTTATTTCTACTCTAATATTTGTTATTTCCTTCCTTTTACTGGGTTTAGGTTCTGTTTTTTTTTTTTTTTTTTTTTTTTTTTTTAGCTCCTTTAGGTTTAAGGTTAGGTTGTTTATTTGAAATTTTTCTTGATTCTTGAGGTAGGCCTATATTGCTATAAACCTCCTTCTTAGAACCACTCTTGCTGCATCCCAAAGGTTTTGGACCATTATGTTTCCAATTTTGCTCCTTTCCATGTACTTTTTAATTTCTTCTTTGATTTCTTGGTTGATTCATTCATTATTTAGTAGCATGTTAATTAACCTCCATGTATTTGTGCTTTTTCTAGATTTTTTTGTGTGGTTGGCTTCTAGTTTCATAGTATTGTGGTCAGAAAAGATGTATGGTATAACTTTGATTTTTTTTGAATTTGTTGAGACTTATTTTGTAGCTTAATATGTGATCTCTTCTAGAGGGTGTTCTGTATGCAATTGAAAAGAATGTGTATTCTGCTGTTTTAGGATGGAATATTCTGACTATATCTGTTAAATCCATTTGGTTCAGTGTATCATTCAAAAAGCCACTGTTTCCTTGTTGATTTTCTGTTTGGATGATCTCTCCATCTATGCAAATGGGGTGTTAAAGTCCCACACTGTTATTGTATTACTATTAATTACTTCCTTTATATTTATTATTAACTGTTAAAGGTACTTGGGTACTTCCACGTTGGGTGTATAAATATTTACAATTGTTATATCCTTTAGTTAGATTGTCCCCTTTATTATTATATAGTGTCGTTCTTTGTCTCTTGTTACAGTCTTTGTTTTAAAGTCTATTTTGTCTGATATAAGTATTGCTACCCTGGTTTTCTTTTGACATCTGTTTGCATGATAAACATTCCTTCATCTCCTCACTTTCAGTCTGCAGGTGCCTTTTGGTCTGAAATGAGTCTTTTGTAGTTTGTTTGTTTGTTTTTCCACTGCATTACCCTGCGTCTTTTGATTGGAGCATTTAGTCCATTAACATGCAAAGTAATTATTGATAGATATGTATTTATTGCCATTTTGTTACTTGTTTTGTGGTTGTTTCTATAGATTTTCTCTATTCCTTTCTTTTCTTGCTCTCGTTCATGGTTTGTTGGCTTTCTTAAGTGTATACGTGGATTCCTTTCTCCTTATTCTTTGCATTCTATTACTGGTTTTTGATTTGTGGTTACCATTACGTTTGTATGTATTATCTTCTGTATAATGTAGTCTATTTGAAGTTGATGGTTGCTTAAGTTTGAACCCATTCTTTACTCCTCCTCAGCCCCCCCCCCCACCATGTTTTAGGTGTATGATGTCATATTTTACATCCATTTATTTTGTGAATCTCTTGACTGATTTTTGTAGGTATACTTACATTTGCTGCTTTTGTGTTTCCTACTTTTCTTACTCTTACTTATGGTCTTCTTTTTCCACTTAAGGAGTCTCCTTTAGCCTTTTTTGTAGGGCTGATTTTGTGGTCATGAACCTCTTTAGCTTTTGTTTGTCTGAGAAACTCTTTATCTCTCCTTGTATTCTGGATGGTAGCCTTGCTGGATAGAGTCTTCTTGGCTGCAGAGTTTTCCCTTTCAGCACTTTGAATATATCATGCCATTCCCTTCTGGCCTGCAAAGTTTCTGCCAACAAATCTTCTGATAGCTTCATGGAGTTTCCCTTGTATGTCTTTTTTTACTTCTTTTACTGCTTTAAAACTTATTTATTGGGGCGCCTGGGTGGCTCAGTTGGTTAAGCGGCCGACTTCGGCTCAGGTCACGATCTCGCAGTCCGTGAGTTCGAGCCCCGCGTCGGGCTCTGTGCTGACGGCTCAGAGCCTGGAGCCTGCTTCTGATTCTGTGTCTCCCTCTCTCTCTGCCCCTCCCCCATTCATGCTCTGTCTCTCTCTGTCTCAAAAATAAATAAACATTAAAAAAAATTAAAAAAAAAACATTTATTTATCACTACTTTTTGCCATTTTAATTACTATGTGTCTTGGTGTGGACTTCTTTGGGTTGAACTTTTGGGCAGATCTCTGTGCCTCCTAGATCTGGATATCTATTTTCTTCCCCAAATTAGAGAAGTTTTCGGCTATTATTTTTTCAAATAAATTTTCTGGCCCCCCCCTTTTCTCTCTTGTTCTGAGATCCCTAGAATGTGAATGTCATTATGCTTTATGGATTACGGTCTTACCCTTAATTTCTTGACAAAGCATTATTTTCACAAGTGTAATGCATTCCTTATGTCAGTTTCAAGCAAGTCTAGGACCAAGTGTGTTTATGATTACCTTGGACTTGAGGAAGGATTCCTATAAGCTCTGTGAGGCTAGGTAAACCATCTAGGGGCAGAGACCAGAAGCAGAGCTGAACTGATGGAAGGGTTTTGAGTTACACAGTCAAAACTTTCTCTATTTTTGTAGGAGTGTGACAATGTTGTGAAATGCAACAGATTGATAGGTTTTCTTTCTCTGGGTATGACAAGTGTCAAGGAAAGGGCCGAAGCAGGATGCAGAATCATTTCTTACTCAAGAATCTTAGACCAACTCTTTACCATCAAATATGCAGAAAGACCGTGGGTAAGTTCTTATCATAGCCAGTTACCACCTGTCTTTATCATTTTGGGGAAAGGACTAGACTCCTCCAGGCATGGGTTTCCTAATCTGTCCTGTAAGGAAATTGGGAAAGATGACCTTGTAAGATTCCATCTTTCAAGTTCTAGGAGTTGGGTCAAACCAGAAGCATTGTTTGGGGCATAGGAGGAGAGGCAAAGTGACCTGCCTCCCAAGACACACCAGGTGTGGGTTGAGAAAAGTAACTGTGTACAGGTGTAAGTTCACTGAGAATATGACCTCCCTGCTCAAAGAATTTACCTGTGCCTTCAGGACCTGGTGGGCAGTCATTATGTAAGCCCAAATTTATGACCCCAAGGATTAGCAAACACTGGACTCATAATGGGACTTTCAGATGCCATGGATACTAGAAGTTTCTATCAGGCTCAGTAGCAAGCCAGGGTTTTTTTTGTTTTGTTTTTTTTTTTTTCTCAAAAGAAGAGTTATTTCCAAAGTGGGCAAGGGGCCTCTGTTATGATTTTCTTCTCTCCGTTCCCCACAGCATCCCATCTTCCCCAGAAACTTCAAGGTAGGTCAGAAGGTCAGAGAGACTTGTACCAGATGGAGCTGTGTCTTGCTCTGGACCACTCAAAGCTGGAAACCTTGTACATTACTGTGTACATGGCAGGGACAGTATACCCAAATTTAGGATATATTACCTCCAAAACCAAAGAAGCTCAACAAGAATTATGCTTCTTTCTAGTTCAAGAAATCCCATTTAGAATAGCAGCTGTAACTGGAATCAATCCCTGATTAAGCTTATTTCATGTCATTTCAGTGCTTCTCTACCAAGAGCAATTTTGTTCCCCAGAATGTCTGGAGACATTGTCACAAGTGGAGAGGCTGTGCTATTGGGATGTCGTGGCTAGAGGCCAAGGATGCTGCTCAACATTGCACAAAGCAAGAATTACCCAGCCCCAAATATTAGCAGAACCAGGACTGGGGAGCCCTGCTCTGAGGTCTTGTGTCTTGAGACAAGTCCTAGCAGAACAAGTGGTTTTAAAGGGTCTGTGGTTGGGATCACCACCTGCCTCTGTCTCATCTTCGATGGTGGCACTGCTTTCTGTATTTAAAGGGAAAAGTTGTTCTAGGAAAGTCCTCACCTGGAAGAATGGAGGATTCTGCCATTTGCCGAGGGCATCTCTTGTTACCACACGTTTAGGCATTGTGGAAGTGACCACAGCATGTGTTCACATGTCCGCTGGGTCGCAGAATGAGTTTATGTGTCCACTGGGTCACTGTGAGATAGATATGGTGCCAAACATCATTTATCACTAACCCCACGCTCCCCCACTTTAACTGATGGCCCACAGTGCGTACTGTGCTAGCTCAGAGCTAGATTCAGTGATTTCCAAAGATCTGGGACTCTCTTTCCCTCAGTGCGGTTTCACTACTCAGTGGCTGCGACCCGCAGTTCCGTATTCTTTATGTTCCCCGTAATTGGCAACTGCAGGAGACCTTGGGGCTTCTAAATCCATGGGGCTTCAATGTCAGCTTCATTCCAGATGACCAAAACTGACAGCTTAAGCAACTGATTTGTCCCCATGGGCCGTGACTTCCAGTGTCCTAGTGTCTGAAGGCAGTTGGATACAAATCAGGTCGCCAAGCTCAGATTCCAGGAGAGCTGTTTCCTGAATTCACTTTTGGTACCATTTACCTGGTGGTTGTTCTCAGTTATAGGTATTAGTATTCACTTTAGCTGTTTAAAGCACAAAGGACTTTATTGAGGGCTACAGCTATCATACTGAATCATTGGAAGGTTTGAATAAAATAAACCTAGGTTGAGCTTCCAAAACCACACTACAGAAGTGGGCCAGTGTGGGAAATGTGACCTCTCCATGACTACTGAGCTGCTGTCCTGCTTCTGGCTCCAAGATCTTTCACGTCTGGCCATAATTTGCCCTGGCGAAGTGGAGATCTTACACCCTATGTTGCCCCAAAGCTCAGTTTGATTTAAGATCTCATGAAAGTTCATCTGAATGGAAGAACCTACATTACATGTAGAACTCTAGCTGCAGAAGAGCTGCAGATGGGTCTGAGAAATGTAGTGTTTAACTTTTAGGTTGCTACCATGCAAAAAGCAAGAAGATGTGATATATGTATACAATGGAATATTATTCAGCTTGAGAAAGAAGGAAATCCTGCTGTTGGCAGCAACACGGATGGACCTTGAGGACATTATACTAAGTGAGATGAGATTATACTATCATTCATATGTGGGATTTGAAAAAAAATCCAAACTCATAGAAACAGAGGGTAAAATGGTTACTAGGGGATGGAGAGTTGGGGGATAGGACAGATGTTGTTTAAGGGGACAAATTTACAATGAGTAGTAAATAAGCCCTAGAGACTTGCTGGGAGACTGGAAATTATTCAAAGCACTAAAAAGAAATGATCATTATGTGATGTGATAGAGGTGCAAAATTTGGAATAATGGCAATCAGTACCACGTGTAGATACCTCAAATTAACACGTTGTATACCTTCAATGTACTCCATATTATATGTCAAATAGAGTTTGATAAAAAGTAAATATAAAAACAAAAACCTGAACAAAAATCTAACAGACAAATACTGGAAGTGGATTGACATGGCTGTTGAAGGAACCAGTCTTCAATATCCACTACGGTTACACAAAACAGAATTTAACGTAAGGCTAAAACGAGCAAGCATGTCCTGGTACGGCCACACTAACTGTTGCAAAGGGTTCAGTCCCTCCTTTCGTGTGTAAGTAGGCCCTGCCTCAGAACCCTCAAGGGCCTCATTGTTGCCCTGGCCATGATGTCTCCTCACTTGGAATCTTTAAACTTTCTCGTTTTCCCACTGATTTAAGGACGAAGGCCCGGCACAGAGCTATGGGCCGACATCTGCTCTTTTTGTGTGTTTGTGTCCAAGACCCTCAGTGCCCCTACGTTTCTGCCTTTTGGATACCTGCTACTTGTGCCCTGCCGTGGACTTCAGAGGGTCGGTCTGCTCCACGGATACTCACCAGCTTCTGGGAAGTCCTAGTGCAGCCTGCCATAGGGACCCCCTGGTCCCTACAAGCCTCCTACCTGCCTAAACCAGCTTCCCATGGCTTCTGGGCCAGCCATGTGTCTCCTCCGGGCCAGAAGGGCTCAGAAGCAGTGGGGAAACAGTGATGGTAGCACTGGTACCCTAATGGGCAAAGGCCTGATGCCCTCTGAGCCCATGAAGTTGTGGTTGTGCCCTCTTGCAGAAATTGTGTTCTCCTTAGGATGTTGGTGATAAGAAGGCTGGGGTACTATATATATAGCATTGGTCTAGGGCAACCATGTTCTAAAAGAAGGTTCATTTGGGTACTGGAATTAGTATTCTCCTCCCCTTGTCATTTTACAAAGGAGGAAACTGAAGCACAGAGAAGATGCTTTATACCAAAGCAGTAGGGGAGGCAGCTCAGCCCCGGAGCTGTCCCTAACCACACCAGTGCACCATTGCTCATGGAACCTGAGTGGTGGGGTTTGATTTTTAAATATGACAGGCCAACAAACATCCTTGAAGACTTAACTTGTTTATTAGTTTCCTATTGCTGCCGTAACAAAGGATCACAAACTTGGTGACTTAAAACAACCCAAATTTATTTTCATGCAGTCTTGTAAATCAGAAGTCCGAAGTCAGTTTCACTGGGCTAACATCAAGGTTTTGGCAGGCATTCCTTCTGGGTCCTCTCAGGGGGGATCCATTTCCTTTCCTTTTCCACCTTCCGTAGGTCGCTGACTTTCTTGGCTCGTGGCACCTCTTTGCATCACACTGACGTTTCTTCTTCTATCACATTTGGCTCTTTCTCACTGCCCCTCCTGTCTCCTGCTTCAAAAGCTGACCGTGTTGGGCCCACCTGAATAATCCAGGATCGTCTCTCCCCTTCCCAAATCCTTAATTTATTCACATGTGCAAAGTTCCTTTTTCCATGTCAGTTAATATGTCTGCAGATTAATGGGATTAAGACATGGATGTTTCCAGGGGCTGAATGATAATGCTGTTACTGGCGATTTTGAATATGTAAAAATCCCAGTATTGTGAGGACCAGGGCAGTTTTGAAAGTATCTGCTCTTAGTTCAGTAGAAACTGAGTGAATATCCAGCACCATAACAAATATAGCTGGTAAATTCTCTAAGACTGTGCTACCCAACGACTGTGAAATTAATGGGGGAATTTGTTGCAAGAGATTGAAGCAGTTGTCCTTGTCAGGCAATACCTTAGACCAGGCATTTATTTTAAGCTGACATGTGTTATAAGATTTTGTTAGTTGTTTCGTAACAAATATAGTTTAGTTTATCTAGAAGATAAAAGAGAATGTAAGAACTGATTTATATGTTGATTCATATATTAGTTTTTGTTAGTGTATAGGTTGTTAAATATTATTAATATCTCCCAACAATGAGTACTTGAAAGGCTCATTCTAGTAGAGGAAATGAATCATGTGAAGACACAGTTACACTGGGTTGTGCTCTAAGCAAGGATGGAAGGAGTTGTGATGGAGAGCAGGGAGTGGCATTTGGGAAAGCTCTCCTATGGAGGCGGGTGAGTCTGAAACAAGCGGGAAGCAAAGAATAGGAACTTACCAAGCAGACACGGTGGGGGCCTTTTTTCACAAAATAGCAATATTGGAATCCCATACATACAGGGTGTTTTGGACCTTGTGGTATCACTGGAGCAGAAGGTGTGAAGGGGCGTAAGGGGAGGAGGTTTGGGGTACGGAGTGAGAAGAAAGCCTGAAGCCCCAAAGCAACAAGACCACGTGGGGTCTGTTCAGTTCATAATGTTCACATCATTGTGTCACTAATCTCAGTCCTCATCCTGCTTGGACTGTGTGTAGCTCTAAACACTGTAAACCAGGGTAAAACTCTTAGCTTTTTATTATGCAAAAATTCAAGAAGACACAAAAGTAGACAGAACTGTCTAATGGAATCTCCGTGTTACTTATCACCCACCTGAACCCACATTCTCTGACAGTTTTGGAGAATTGTTTTTATTCATTCTTCTCCATTGTTGTGGCTTGAGGATTTTAAAGCAAATACCAACCTTCCCATTGTTTCACCTACAAATATATCAGTATATAGCTTATTTATTTATTTATTTATTTATTTATTTATTTATTTATTTATTTATTGTACTTTTAGTTTCATAACTTTTATGTTCATTTCAGTAACAATGTCAGCACAGAGCCTGACGCGGGGCTTGAACTCACCAACTGTGAGACCACGACCTGAGCCAAAGTCAGATGCTTAACCGACTGAGCCACCCAGGCGCCCCCATGCCCTGTTTGTTTAAACATTAAAAACAAAACAAAACAGAACTGTTGGCTTGTTTGAACTGTGTATTACAGTTGCTTGATGTGTCTTGTAAAGACACATTTCTTTTAACCTGTAACACTTGCACCTCCCCTGCTCCTTTTTAAACTGTCATTTTATGGTGTTTGGAGAAACAGTGTCATTTGTCCCGTTAACGTTTCCCTGTGTGAACTGGGCTGACCTTATCCTCATGGTGTCATTTGACAATTTCCTCTTTCCCTACTTTGTCTTTAACTTGTAGTTTGAGGCAAACGCTTGATTAGAACTGATTTTTTTTTTTTTTTACAGGTGTATTTCATAGGTGCTGCTGTTTGGTTTCTATTCCATCACATCAAGGGGCATAATGTCTTGTTATCTTACATTTAGTTACGTTAGGATTGATCAATGAATTTGTCCTCATTTACTCACTACAAAATTTCCCATTAGTCTTTCACCTGATGGTTTTAGCATCCATTGATCATTGCTGCCTCAATGTAGTATTTCATTAAGAGCTCAAAATGGTGACTTACTCTCATTTGTTCTGCATTTAAAAACTAGAATTCCTTGGGGGCGCCTGGGTGACTCAGTTGGTGAAGTGTCTGACTTCAGCTCAGGTCATGATCTCGCGGTTCGTGAGTTCGAGCCCCATGTCGGGCGCTGTGATGACAGCTCAGGGCCTGAAGCCTGCTTCGGATTCTGTGTCTCCCTCTCTCTCTGTCCCTCCCCTGCTCACGCTCTGTCTCTGTCTCTCAAAAAATGAATAAACGTTAAAAAAAAATTAAAAAAAACCCCTAGAATTCCTCTCTAAAAACAACTATCATAAACTGATTGCTATGAAATACAGTTTGTTCTGGAAAAGCAGGAAAAATGATTTTTTTCCCTTTATAAGTTTTCAAAGTGAGTTGGTACCATTGCAACCTTCAGAAGCGACAAAAATGGTGTTTTTTTTGGTTTTTATTTTTTAAGTATCAGCATGGAATCATGGATCTTATATATTTTCTGTTTAAACCTATTGCAGTCATTTCCGTGTGAAACCAAAATGATGACATGTAAGTGAGAAAATATGATTTGGCTTTCTAAAACTCAGTTTGCACACAGTGATTCAGCTGCTTATCTTTTACATAAAGGTATCTGTACACATTACCACCTGTTTTGAATTCAAAGCAAAAACATAAACAGATACTAATAAAATAATATAAACAAACAATGAAAGTTCTAAGGATTGACCTTTATGTAGAAGAGTACTCAGGGTCAGGAGATAGTGTCAATCAGGGCATCCTTCTTGGAGGACGCAAGTTGTGAGTCAGATGGCAAAGGACTTGAGGGTCAAAGATTAGTAGAAAGAATGTGAGAAGCATCTTTAAGAGAGGACTTATAATGCCGTGTTGGGAACACGAAGACGTTTTGTCTCTGGGCTTTGGACAAGTCACTTTACCTACCTGACTGTGTTTCTTCACCTGGGTCCCTGCTTTCCACCGTGATCCTCATATTCAAGTGTAGCATGGCGTGAGTCCAGATTTGGGATGCCTCTCCTGGAGAGGTTAATGAGGAATCTTGATGGAACACAACTAGAATTCTAGAGAGGGGACCTGGGAACCAGGTAAGGACTGAATCCGGAGACTTTAAGTGGTAGTTACCACCTCTAGTTCCCATGCATTTTCTCCGGACCCACCTTTGTGCCCCATTTCTTCTCTCAAGCACTTGGGGTGCCCCAAGGACTTGTCTTGGGTGCTGGGCTGGTCCCGAAAGACTTGCACTCAAAGCATCAAGGGTCAGAGCCTCTCAGGGGTGAATTGACAAACTCAGCCTGACTAGGGGCACCCCTCTCCCAGCCCTCTCTGCCTGCCTTTCCCAGGACCCTGGAAGTGAATTCACATATGTCCCTCTGTCGTTCTCTCTGTTTATTGGTCCTCTTGAGTCTTTAGTGGGATCTATCATATTCTAAATGGCTTGTATTTGCAGTTTGGCGTTCTGTAGGGGTTCGGTAGCAATTTAAAAGACAATTTTCTAAGTTTTTTAAAAGTATTTTTTTATTTTTAAGTAATGTATACACACAACGAGGGGCTCAAATTTACAACCCCGAGATCAAGAGTTATATGCTCTATGGACTGAGCCAGCCAGGTGCCCCCCTATTTTTCTAAGCTTTAAAGCAGTCAAGGGATATGCAGTTCCTTCATGATTAATTCTAATATATAACATTATTTTAACAGATTGCGACTCGTGTGATTTTTGTTCTCTATAATGTATTAAGGTTTCTTTGGCTTACTTAGTTTTGTTAACCATCTATGGCAATATAAAAGAATAATATTATTTGGAGACTATAAGGGTTAATATATTTCTTTTTTTCTTTTTTCTTTTTTCTTTTTTTTTAAGGCAGTAAGACACATTTTATTCAGTACTACTCCAGTAGGGGACAGACCTCAGTTTAAATTGAGCACAACACCACTGAAACAAAAAAACAGAAGGCTTTTTAAATATGGAGGTGTAAAGGAAAATTTTGAAAATTGTTAAAGAGGATAGTCAATGTGATTAAGCTTACTGTTTGCTAACTGAAGTTATAATCTTAGAGACTGGAAGGCAGGGTCACTATCTTTCTTGATGATTACCTTTCTGTCTTTTTAAAAGATATATTTATTTTCAAGTTGGCTAATATACAGTGTATACAGTGTGCTGTTGGCTTCAGAGGGAGATTCCCGTGGTTCATCGCTTACATACACCCAGTGCTCATCCCAACAAGTGCCCTCCTCAATGCCCGTCACCCATTTCCCCCCTTGCTCGCCACGCCATCAACCCTCTCAGTTTGTTCTCTGCATTTAAGAGTCTCTTATGGTTTGCCTCCCTCTCTGTTTGAAACGATTTTTTCCCCTTTCCTTCCCCCATGGTCTTCTGTTACGTTTCTCAAATTCCACATGTGAGTGAAAACATGATTATCTGTCTTTCTCTGACTGACTTATTTCACTTAGCAGAATACCCTCCAGTTCCATCTACGTTGTTGCAAATGGCAGCATTTCATTCTTTCTCATTGCCAAGTAGTATTCCATTGTATAAGAGTTAATATATTTCTATTAACACATTGTTTAGAACATCCTTTTATTATTGTTTTTCCGTTAATTTTGCCTATATTTTTAAGAGGTTGTGCTTTGCTTATTTTATGTTAATACTGTTTTTTTTTTTTTTTTTTTTTTGTTTTTAGAACATAGCTACCATATACTGAAAGTGGATTATACCTTTTATAAAAATGAAGCGTCTATCTTGGTCTAAATCTTTAAGGCTTTTGTCTTTAATGCGACTTTGTATGCTAGTAATGTCGAAGCAGCTATTCATTTTCTGTGTGTGTACTGTATCTTTATCCAGTCTTAAAAAGTGCAATTACAAATCAACAGAAAGAATATCACCAGGAGAACAAATAAGAAGGGACAAGAATTGGCAATTCACACACACCCACACCCCCCCACCTCCCCCTACCAAATATCTAATAAATATTTTAAAAATGTTCAGCCCCTGGGGCGCCTGGGTGGCGCAGTCGGTTAAGCGTCTGACTTCAGCCAGGTCACGATCTCGCGGTCCGTGAGTTCGAGCCCCGCGTCGGGCTCTGGGCCGACGGCTCGGAGCCTGGAGCCTGTTTCCGATTCTGTGTCTCCCTCTCTCTCTGCCCCTCCCCCGCTCATGCTCTGTCTCTCTCTGTCCCAAAAAATAAATAAAAAACATTGAAAAAAAATTTAAAAAAAAAAAATGTTCAGCCCCTTATGGTTAAAGACATGCAAGTTATACTAGCAATGGGGTTACAGCTGGCTACCGTTCCCATCTGTCAGGTAGGCAAAGATGAAAAATGTACATTTCTCATGGGAACCAAAGGCATAATTTTAGGGAATATTTTTTCTAACAATTTGTTGAAATAATAAGCAGAGATCTATACAAGGATTTGTATACAAAGATAATTCTTTTTTTTTCCCGAAGGTATTCTTTATAGTGCTTATATAATGTGCAAAATTGGAACCAATCTAAAAGTTAAGAAAAAACGTACAGACTAAATAAATTAGAGTCTACCTAATCAATATGGTATATAGTCCTTAAATCATATTTGGAACAATATTGAGTAATATGAGAAAGTTTTTTAATATCTTATAAATTAAAAATAGGTATATATACATATGTATGTGTGGATACATATGTATATATACATATATGTTTTTTAATTATTTTTTTTAGGAAAGTGGGAGATGGAAGAGCCAGGGCATTTGTGACAGAAAGCATACCGGCAGAATCTATGTTAATAGTGCTCAGATTTTGGTGATTTTTAGTTTTTACTTATATTTTCCATAATAAACCTTCATTATTTTTATAATAAAACAAACAAAAACTATTTAAAAATGTTCATATTAGAATTGTTCATATTAGAATAGGTTAAGGAGTTTAAGCGAGGGAAAGATACTGCGTTTTACACAACAGGAAATGATAAAAATCGTTCAAAGTGAATTCACTATGTAACTATCAACATTGGGATCACTATATGGATATATTTCACGTTTTTATTCTTTAGAGATTGATGTAACATATGTATATGTATATATATATATATATATGCACACACACATACATACATATGTATTTCTTTGCCTCTCCAATGTATCATCTTTCATGCGGTCAGATCTGTTTTATCATTTATAATTATTTCACTATTGGAGCACCTGGGTGGCACAGTCTCTTAAGTGTCCGACTCTATAAATTTTGGCTCGGGTCATGATCTCCTGGTTCGTGAATTCAAGCCCTGCCTTGGGCTCTGCACTGACAGTGTGGAGCCTGCTTGGGATTCTCTGTCTCTCTCTGTCTCTCTGTCTCTCTCTCTCTCTCTCTCTCTCTCTCTCTGTCCATCCCTCCCCTCCTCTCTCTGCCCCTCCCCTGCTCCTGTGTGCATGTGCACGTGCGCACACACACTCTCTCTCTCTCAAAAATAAATAAATAAAAGTAAGAAAATTAAATTACAAGTATTTCATTAGTTTCACTCATATGATATAGGTAGGCAAAGTTTCTAAACTGGGGATTTTTGGAAGGGAAATGAGTAAATTTTCTTATGGCTTAGAATTACAAAAGAGGCTTCTCTCTCATTAAAGGGTTCGACAATTTTCCCATCATTCCTTTTTTTTTTTTTTTTTTTGTAAATATGAGACAGTAAATGTAAATTCTTGGTAGCCCTTGTACTCATGAGCTGTGGGTCCACTTTGCATTTCCTTAGCTCTTCTGGGAAGTGAGTTATATTTCCAGCCACTGGATGGCAGCTAACCTCCATTATTACTAAGTTGTTTCCAGAATCCCTCTTCCATAGTGTAGACTGGGCATCATTTAACAACATACTGTGCTTGAAAGGAAAAAAGAAAAGAACGCAACATGTAGTATCTCTGGATTAATCTCATTTTATTAACCTCTGCGCATAAGATTTTATAGGGCATAAGATTGAAATGCTCTAAATCTTGTAACTGGAATTCTGAAGATTTCTTTTTAAAAAGAAAAGAAAAAAAGCCAGATAAACCTAAGCCTGTTGATTGCAGACACAGTGCCCCTCCCTGAGTCTGTAGATTCATTATTAATAGTAGAGTTCTACCATTTTGACATTCCACACTGCAAATAATATCGCAACAATGGTCCCCCATAAGGAAATGTTTGGAAACCTTAGCTGATCGCTCAGAGCAATGGTAAGCTGATGTTTGCTATACTGAAATTCACTCAAATGAAGAATTCAGTTCACAGAATTCCGGTTTGCAATTCTATCCCATTTGATAATCACTCAGTAAAATGATAATGAAAAAGAGCTCTGGCTTGTATATTTCAATGCAAGAAAAAATGTGAAAGTTGATCAACGTGTCACTCATGCTTCAGTCTAGGCTAATAGAGGAAAATGGAAATACAGAACAAGCAAGCGTATGTCCTCCATTCAACTAATGGAGCAGACCAAAGTGACACTGATAGGAGGGGTCGGAATTTGGCTTTTACACCCATCAACGATTCCTTGTACTGCACACCCCAGACACCCCTATCACTATCTATATCAACAAATTAAAAAATAAAAACAACAACAACAGCAACAATGGCATGGAAAAGGATACCTCCAAGAAGATTAAAAAATAGAGGTATTACTTAAAAATAAATGTCACTTTGGTTATGAGAGTAGAAGTGATTTAAAAATGATCTCTTGATCTATATTTAATGAGCACCTATTGTGTGTCAGATGCTGTGCTAATCATGTTAGTCAAAGCTGTTGTTTTTTTTTAAAAATTCTAGTACAAATTATATTTCTAAAATGAAATTATTATTCAGGATGAAAATGATTAGATTCAAGGAATGAGCAATAGAATTTCAGAGAAGGGACTCCTGAGACCCCAGAAGAATTCCATTGAGGAAGGGATATAGGAACAGATGCTTGACACATGCGTGGAACTATAGCCTGTACAGAAGGAGGGGAGTGTGTTTCAGACAGACTTTGAAGGTACATTTCGAGACCAACGTGTATCCCCATTGGCATGAGTGGTTGAGGGGTGACGGCCTGGCACTCGGGGGTGTTTGAAGCGGCCTGAGGCTGTTTCTTCGTTGTCGCACACTATTGACAAGGAACCATCTTCCCCTATATATTAGAATATATATGTAGGTCTCGCTTTTCCCTATATATTAGAATAAAATTTTAATACTTAAATAAGAGTTTTGAACTGAGGTTAACAAGATTTAATCTGTACAAGTGTTGGATAGAACTAATTAGGGAAAAATGAACTCTAAATCGAATGCTTACCGTTTGGAAACCTTTCTACAGAACAAACTTTTGTAATTTAAAAATGTTTTCCATTTCATTAATTTTCTATAAAAAGAGAGAGAGAGAGAAAGAAATGTAATTCCCAAATGGGGATAACAGTTTGGAGAAAAATTGCCTTCAACTATCGTTCTCTTAGTGGTAATTGCCTTAAGATTTTCTCTTCGGAGACTGTGGTTTTCAGCTTTGTGCATTTCCTGGGTTAGAAAAGCAATAGATTTTCTCCTACTGCTCTATATCACTCAATGAATTAACACCTTCAACTTTTGTTTCCCCCCATTTTGTTATTATTATGTAATAAGCAATTGGTCACCTCGTGTTTTCTTTCTTCCATCGTTTGGCAGGGAATCTCACCACGCAGTCTGCTCCCTCAGTCTGCCTTAGCCTTAGGGTTGATGGTTCCGTCCTAATTGGTTTCAAAATGATCTTCTGAATGGCAAGGGAACTGGCGATGATGTGAAGGAGAATGTGCGAGATTCGGTTGGGAGATACTTTCCCTTTAGGCTTTTCTATAAGGAAGGAGGGAGACAAGCTCATGGGGAGGTTTCCAGAGAGCAAGGGAGACCTAGGCTTAGAAGGTGGAGTGGCCACCCCCCTCGCTTGCTCCGGAAGTGGCAGCAATACAGTGCTGGGGGAGGGGGTCATGGGGAACAGGGAGACACTGCTCTTCTAGAATTTTCCATTGGAGCAGATTCAAATGTTCACCCTTTGCTTTGGGAAAGGGGAAAGAAGGAAGTGAAAAAGCAGAAAGGAAGTATTTTTTCCTGGCCTGCTCTAACTCACTTTCAGGACACTTACCTCAGGAACATATTTCCCCTTATTTTCTTCAGTTATGAAAGGAAAATAAATAGTACAGACTTTATTTAGCTTTTTGATTTTTCCCTTTAGTTTTTGGTGTACTATTGCTCCTACCTTTCTTTCTTTCTTTCTTTTTTTTTTTTAAGTTTATTTATTTATTTTTGAAAGAGAGAGAGAGCACGAACCAGGGAGGAGCAGAGAGAGAGAGGGGGGGGGGGGAGGGGAGAGAGAAAATCCCAAGCAGGCTTCATGCCGTCAGCAGTCAGCACAGAGCCTGAGGTGGGGCTCGATCTCACAAATTGTGAGATCATGACCTGAACTGAAATCAAGAGCTGGTCACTGACTGAGGCACCCAAGAGGCCCTTCCTATCTTTTATTTGAATAACATTGTGCTGGGCATATCAGAGAAGCTCAATAAATATAGTGGTGGTTGACTTTGGTGGGATTAATGGGCCATACTAAAAACAGTTTCTTAAAATATGTAACACTTCTTCTTGAATCACATCTAAAATACAGAATTAATTTCCTTACCACATGGGAAAGGAGTTATACCACCAGGTTTGGTCCTTAGGGTCTTTCTTTGTTACCTTTGCTTCCTATTGGAACAGGAACCTTCTGCATTTTTGATGATGTAATATTTGAAAGTTAAAACAATTGAAATAAAGTAATCGTTCAGATTAATTTCATGTCAAAGACGAAATCACCATGAGTGGGCTACATTTTCAAAAACCTTGCCTTATCCTGGCCTTTATGTTGTTTGCACCTGGTATATTTATGGCCCCGTGATAATTGAATTCACTTCACTCAATGAAAGTTGATTTATGTAATTAACTGTACCATTTCATTTGGATATTTGAAACTACCTGGGGGGTTACCTTTGAATACAAGGCCCAGTGTTGACTGTTTTCAGTGGAAGAATTAGTAATAGAAAACCAGGAAGCTGGCAGTCCTTTGGGAAGCAGGAAATAGATGTTGCATTATAAAACATTGTTAAATGTACTTATGATAGGAAATGTGTGTATATGTTAATATTAATTGGGTCCTTTTATCTCTGCTGTCAGGAAAGTTGCTGTGCTGGTTTTGGTAAGAAGTAAGCATTGGAACTCATTCTTAAAGAAGCTTCGAAAGCACATTTGGTCTGCATAGTGTTTATATAATTTAGTTTTGTTAACAGCAAAAACAAATTTATTCTTTACGTATGCGATAATAGACCTTGCATTTGCTCTCTGAAATCATATTTTAGCATTTTTGCTGTGGAAAGAAACACCAGTGTTTGAAATTTGCCTTGTGAAATGTATAGGTAGTAATGACATTTATTACAAATTGTATTACGGTCTTTAAGAAAGGTGAAATATAGAAAACAGCAACAGGTAAATACATTGGGTTATTTCTGTTTTCCTTGGTGATATACGTTTTGCTCTGTTGGTAGCAGAGTAACTCATTTGTAACTGTGGGTAGTTTGGGGTCTAAAGACCTAATAAGCTCGTGAATGAGGCTATAAATGGGACTGTCTCCATTCATTGAAGAAATATAGCTGTGACAGGACAGATCCATGCCTGGTGTCTGGGAGTTTGTAATGGCGGTTCAGGGTCACCAAAAGCAAAGTGTCTGAACTTTCCCTTGAACTCTGATCTGCCAGTAACTCTCTTTCCGAGGTGACCAAATCATTCCTGGCTCTGGCTGGAAAATCTTCAGTTGCTGTTTCCTCAAGTTTATCCTTAAGCATTTCAAAGAGGGGCAAGACAGTCTTTCCAGAAATTACTGCTTGGTTTCAGATGCATGGATTTTCTGTATCTGATCATATTCTTGGAGTCAAAAGTTTTTCTGTTTTACAAGTGAGCGCATCTCATTTTACTGACAGACTCCTTGGCATGGTTTTGAGTGTTAACCATTGGTTAGCATATTTATAAATATGTCTCGATTATGTTCATGGGTTTATGTTTATGATAAAAATCATAGCAAGTAGGGGTTTCCAAAGTTGAGCTATCTTAAGTTGGGAAGTTCCTATACCATGGCAGCTAATTAATATGCTTCCAATAGGAGGATGTTCGAGACCCTGGGCTGGAATTATTTTTCATCACCTTTAGAAGATGCCTCTTGAGTGAATCAACTAATAATTTCTAATAACAGGACTCAATTTTACATTGAATGGCATTTGTTTTGCTTTTCTCTTTAAATATTTCTCCACAGGAAGGGAGCAAGATTTTGAGGTTACCACGTTACAATATTTTGGCATGAGAGAAAAGCAAAGAGGAAATAAATGCAATATTAAGTGAGGTTTCTTATGTTTGCTGGTGAACCTAACTCTCTACCTTTTTCCTTCGTTCAACAAAAATAAGCACAACTATGATAATAACAGATGCCTTCAAAATGATCGCCCAGTGAGACCTGGGCACCTGACCCTCATTTCTGCAGCTGGAGTCATGGGTTCCTGCAGAATTGTGCGTGTCTGTTGGTGGGAGTCAGCAGGAACAGGTGGATGTGAGCTGAGGGATGTCTCCGTATTATCTGTTGTTCCTAAACATCTTCAATCCCAGAGACCAGGTCTTGGTATGGGTAGTGACTGATGTAACGAAATAGTTTTCTCCTAAATAAATACCTGGTAAACTAAATCAGAACCAAAACAAAAGAAGGACTATAAGCTGGAGTTTTTGTTGTTTTATATTTGGAAAAATGATCATGCCTGGTGCCTAAGATGCCCATGCAGAACAACAGCAACTCAAAGGTAACATAAAAGTAAATATTTGCATTTACTGCTTTCACGAAGCAGAAATTATCACATTAGTAAGGGTTCTCTTCTGGCCTCTAATTGATACTGGCCTTCTATGTTCTCGGACCTTGCATTTCTGAAAGAACAAGTAATTAAGGCATAGGATCATCCCCAAGCTGTGATTATCACTGTAAACAGGCTCTGATTAAAGAAGCATTATTTTTCTCCGTTGTATGTCGTATGGTGCTGAAATTTTGGTCCTAAACAAGGAGTGACTGGGGTAACTAAGCGAGACAATATGGTCTGGGAAGGCTCAATGTGAAAATATAACCATGCTAATAAGCAGCCGACCCCAAAGCCAAATGCTAGGAGGACATACTAGAAGGAACTCTATGAAATGCATTTAAAACTTGAATTCTACATTTCTTTTTTTTTTTTTAATTTTTTTTTTTTCAACGTTTATTTATTTTTGGGACAGAGAGAGACAGACAGAGCATGAACGGGGGAGGGACAGAGAGACAGGGAGACACAGAATCGGAAACAGGCTCCAGGCTCTGAGCCATCAGCCCAGAGCCTGACGCGGGGCTCGAACTCACGGACCGTGAGATCGCGACCTGGCTGAAGTCGGACGCTCAACCGACTGCGCCACCCAGGCGCCCCGAATTCTACATTTCTATTCAGAGTTCCTGAGCTTTGGGAACTTGGGAGCTTGGGAGAAGAATCTTGTAAAACACTGCAGCATTATACACAAGGAGCAGGTATCATGGTCCACGGAGCATCATTTGTTCAAGCCATCAGCATCTAGAATGGAAAAAAAATGCCTATGGGGAAAACAGTATTATTAAAGGTGTCCTAGCACTGCAATGTTATAGTGATCAGCGTCATTTCAGATGATGCCAATGATATCAAAATTTTTCCAGTGTTTTGTATGCTATGTTATAAGATTGTGTGTCTCGAATTCCTACTAAGATAACATGTCTGTAACTTTAAGCATAATGTATATTTAGGGTCCAAGCAGCAGAGATCACTCACTTAGGCCACGCATTTTGTTTAGAGCCGGGTGATGCCTGCAAGATCATCTGGCCACCTAGCTCGTGTTGTTCACGAGGGAAGAGGTGACCAGCGTGGCTGGTGGTTTATCAGTGTCATCCAGCCAACCAGTACGTGGGCATCAGGATCAGAAGTGTGGCTTCTCTAGTGTTATAGCTCTTTTAGGATTTGTCTAGTAGGCTTTCCGGTCCTTACCCGAAGGACCCCCCCCCCCAAAAAAAAAAAAAAAAAAAGAAGTGTGTCTCCCCAGAGCCAGGGCAACATTACTTCTCTGGACATAAGTGGAAGTGTCATCAAGGAAAAGACGAGAAAAGGTGGAAGAATGTTCCTGAGATTCTCTTTCCTTTGGCATGCCCCTCTCCAGGTGCCAAAAGTTCCCAGGTCTTACACTTGCACTTGAGAGGCACTATAAGGAACAACATCTGGAAGGCGCATTTAGCACAGAGCCTCCCTCCTTCTCTGGCCTCCGCCTGCAGAACGTGGATGTTCTGTTTAGTGTATGCTCTCCTCGAAATGCATCAGCTTTCTGTATCCTCCTCTGGGATTTTTCCTGCCTTTCCCCCTTCCTCTTCTTTGAACTCAGGCAGAGGAGACTTTCAGAAAATGCATGCATCTTTTTTCAGCTTTTGCTGCACAATTTCAACCCGTGGAAATGGGGCAAAAGCAACAACCCATATCACTTCACCTGGAGCTTTTAAGATAACTGCTTTTTGAGGGGAGGCAGCTCAAATGATTGTTGAATGAATATATTTTTAGTTCCTTTTTATTATGAGTTTGTTCTTCTGTTATGATTTTTTAAATGATGATGGAATCAAGAATACAAGTACTGTTTTGGCCTTGCAGGCACAGATGTCATGTTTTCAAGATGAAAAGACCCATAGGAAAAGTAAAGAATGAAAGCTTTGCTTACATTTCTTCAGTCACCTAGTCTCCAAAATATACTCTTTCTCCAGATCCCCCTGTTCCTGTTTGAATTATTATGGTTCTTCACTTTACCCAAGCTTGACAAAATGGAACCTATCTTTGACCCCTGGGTTTTCTTTCCTCCATCACGGATGGTCAAATTCCATCTGTGTTTTTTTTCCCATTCCTTCGTCAACCAGGATTTCTAAAAAAAAAAAAAATAGCTTAGGGGTAGCAAAATGGAGGCTGGGAGAAGAGGATTTGCCTCTTTTTATTTAGCTCGTTTGTTTCCTTTTTAAAAAAATTTTAAAAAAATATCTATTTATTTTTGGGAGAGGGAGACAGAGTGCAAACACGGGAGGGGCATAGAGAGAGGGAGACACAGAATCCGAAGCAGGCTCCAGGCTCTGGGCTGTCAGCACAGAGCCCGACACGGGGCTTGAACCCACGAAGCATGGGATCACGATGCATTGAGGCACCATGATCGGATACATTGCTTTTCCAGAATTTTAATTTAATTGAAAAAAGTTTGTTGAGACTTCCTTGACCATAGATTAAAAAAATCACCTGTCACCCTGGTGTATCCATACAAATGTAAGTGCAATGAATTGGCTAAGAAATTTCTAAAGCTTCTTCGTGTCAGGGTGTGACCCTTCTGGGATTCTTTCCATCCACTGCCATTCATTCTGTAAGTTGTGACGCTGGTGTTTTCCTGATCTTCCCAGAAGGTGTCAGTGGAAGATTTTCAGAAAACAACCAGGACGCATCTTCCTTCTTCAAATGCATCTTCAGTGGTTTGTTAACTAACATCAGGTGCAGCTATGGCCTTGTCATGCCACCTGGAGTGACTACTGAGTCTGCATAAACTCTGATAATGACAACCATGTCACGATGGTTGCCGAGCAACAGCAGTCATAAGGGTGCCTATCAGATACACCTAATTTCAATACAATAAAAAGCTCAAAAAAGATGCAACTCACAGTTGATGAAATATGGTACTTTCTCATCCCACTGAACTTGTTTGCCATTTTTATATGCTGCCCACTGTATCATTGTTTAGGAGGTCATTAAACTGATAAATGCATTTGATCCTGCTGGCTTCAGTAACGTGTTTCTTAGAGACGGAAATCTATGATAAATGTGTAGATGGTAACTGATAAAACTTGGATACAATACTTTTTGAGACATAGAAATCAAGACCAAAATTTCCAAATAGCTCTAGACTGGAGTTTGTGGGGGTAGGCTAAATCCCTTGAGAATTTGCCCCCTACCTTGCTGTTGCCACTAATTGTAGTGATAACATTTTTGCAAAGAAAAAATATAGTCACATTTTTCATTTCTTACGTGCCTATGAGGATCCAGGAGTTTTACATACATTTAAATCATCACCTGTTTCTTAGGCAGGTGGATTTATTTCTAATGTACAATTTAGGAAACAAAAGCTCCCTCTGATGTCCTCTTGCTACAAGAGAACAGAGCTGGGATTTAAGTCCAGGTCTGTCTGACCTCAGTGGTTGTACTTTTCTATACTGCCACATGGCATAGGTTGCACACATAGGGCTGCAAGGCCCAAGGTAGGTGAGTCTCCATAATTCAGGGATGGAGAGTTCAGCAATGTAAGCCTGACATGGTAATTATTCAGAATACAGATCCAGGTGAAGCTTGCACCTTATTTTCTTTCTTAAGGGCACGTTTCACAATTTGTAATGATATCCTATTTATAATTATGTATTTATTACTATGTGGTTTATTTAATATCTTCCCCCAACGAAGGCAGGAATGACGGCTTGTCACCGATCCTGAGATATACAGTTTTCACATTTTAACATCTGTGGATCCAGAATGCATCTTAACATTGAGGTGGTGTTCAGGTTTACTTGGCAGCATTTTATCTTTCTCTTTGAGTGTTCCATAAAATAATTACGCGTATCACAGTTCAGTTTTTACTGTTTGATTAAGTGTGTTTTTTAATTAGCTGCTGTATGCTTCGTATGTAGCACAGTTGCCCGGCCCCATAAAAAGACACTCACAGACATTTGTTGAATGAATGAATGAATGAATGAATGAATGAGTGAATGAGTGAATGAATGGAAGTAGAACTTCAAACCTTGCCTGAAGGTACTTGGATTTCTGGATGAAGTCCTTTCCCTCCATGAGGCCCATTGTCCACCCTTGTTTTCTCATTAAGTCTGATGTAAGATTTGTTTATGGCCAGTACTCGTAGGCTGGAAGAGTGCGCTGTCCACACAGACAGGGCTGGGGTGTCCCTGGCATAACTGTTCCTGTAGGAGGAGTCTTGCCCACTGTCGCCTGGTAAAAACTACACATATGAAGACCCTCCTGAGACTCCCTCCAAGTAATGATTGATAACTCCTCTCCAGCAACCAGAAATCAATTTTATTTCAGGCCGACAGTGAGGGGCAGATGGTCAGATGTAGATTCACGCTTGTGTTTCGCCTTGGTTGTGCTGCTAACGACAATTCTCGGTTAGCTTCCTTCGTTTGAGGGGATCCCTGAAGACACCTGCCTCTGCCTTGCCCAGAGGGGGTTGATTTCAGCGACAGGGGTTGGAAGACTTTGCAGTTTAACCGCAGAGCCTCGAGAGAGCCATGGTTATGCCTGCCAAACACAAAATGAATACCATCAGCCATCTGCAGGAATCTTTCCAGAAAGTAACTCTTCCCAAGAGATAATGTTGTAAATGGGCTGCTGGCACAAAGATAGTGCCTGACACACCATTAGGGAAGCGCCATCGAATGTAACTAATGAAAGATAAGCACACATATAATGAAGCGTAACCTCTGTCCAGAGGTCATGCGTTGACGGAAGGTTCTTGGGACTGACACTAAGAGGCTGAACAAAGAGGATGAGAAAACACTGCTATTTGCTGGTGACCTTTCAACCCCGCACAGAGGAGAATGACTTCTAGTCTAGACACCTTCTTCATTCACAATTAGAACAGGAAACAGCCGCTCACCGATACCCAGAGGTTGATTTAAAAAATGTTCCATAAACAAAGTCTAACTTTCTATGCTCCAGTTCTTTGCTTACCAAATAAGATTCAGGTCTAAGTGTTCTCTCTTGTATTAACCCTACATGTGGAGGCCACACCCTCGTAGCAGGTCAGACTTCCAAGTTCAGATACCAAATTAGCATCCAAATCAGCAGTAGGTGTTTCTTTTTTTTCTTTTTTCTTTTTTCTTTTTCTTTTTTTTTTTTTTTTCATGAGTGGGGGGAAGGAGCAGAGAGAGAGGGAGACACAGAATTGGAAGCAGGCTCCCGGCTCTGAGCTGTCAGCACAGAGCCCGACTCAGGGCTTGAACCCATGAACTGTGAGATCAGGCCCTGAGCCGATGTTGGATGTCGGACACTTAACCGACTGAGCCACCCAGGTGCCCCAGCACCTGGTGTTTCAAACCAAATTAGCATCTTGGTTTTCCAGTCAGTCTTGTAAGGTTAGTTAGTAGAATATTAGTAAGATGAGTCCCCTATTTCCTGATTATCCTTGGGATTTGAGTACCCGAGACTTGAACTCCAAGGACCAAATCCTGGATTTAACAATGACCTACCTTTGTTTTTGTTTTTAATTTATTTATTTTTGAAGGAGAGAGAGAGAGACAGAGCATGAGCAGGGGAGGAGCAGAGAGAGATGGAGACATGGAATCTGAAGCAGGCTCCAGGCTCTGAGCTGTCAGCACAGAGCCCGATGTGGGGCTTGAACTCACAAACTGTGAGATCATGATCTGAGCCAAAGTCGGACGCTTAACTGACTGAGCCACGCAGGCGCCCCAACAATGACCTACCTTAAATGTCCTGCTCTCTATTCGTCTTGACGAGAGAAATTGGATCTCTCAAATCACGTTGGCCATGGTTTCCCATTCATGTCTTCACAGTAAGGATGATCAAGATATTTAGTCACATAGAAAAATTACGTTGGTTTATTTGTATGTACAACTGGGTGAGCAAAAGTAATTTATGGACATCATTTTCCATTTGCATATGAAATAGGCTTCCCTTTATGGGACGAAACGGCTCCTTTGGGGCACAATCAGCCCATCTGACAATTAGTCACAATTAGTCACAATGCTGGCAGTTAATCGTGCACATAAAGTTGTTCAGTCCAAGTAATACTGAATTTCTTGACTTGAGCAATTCATTCAGAGTGGCTTTCTCTGCTTTCTATTTTGATGTGGTTTAAAGTTTCTCACTGTTCAAGGAAATCACTCAAATACTTCTGTTGACTCCAAGCGTACTGTTGGGCAGTGTATGGAATTCAACGAACATCAGAAGTGACGCAACCGAGCAGTTCAAATGCTTTGACTGGTTGATAAACACAAGTGAGGGACACAGTGCACTGTAGGGATGTAAACGGTATTGCCCTAACAACACAGGCTTCGGAGCAGAGGAGAGGCCGAGGGGGGAGACTCTAGAAGGAAAACTTGAATAGTACAGGTGCACTTTAAATTTTTATCCTGTGCATATGGTGAGTAATGCATGCAGAGTGGACATGTGAAGGTGAAGTTCTGGTCCTCCAGAGCAGGGTTCACTTGAAAGCCTGTTGGATGAGGGGCAGGCCTCCAGGAGTTACAGGATCATTTAGGAAGACCTCTTGCCACTTGCTGACCAGACTGCTGTGATGTTTCGGATCGGTAGGAGACAGCTCTGGAAGCAGAGTGTCACCCGCATTCTAACGGTAAGGGGCTATTGTCCGTAAACTTGCACGTGGGTCTTGGATTACCATCATTCACACCATGTGGCCAAATACCTAAAAACATGTCAAAGTTATATCGTGATGAATTTGTGAGCAACGTGTTTGCTTACTAATTTGGGGTCGTTCGTAATGTTACGCGTTGATATTTCACATACAAAAAAAAAGGGGAGGGAAGGGGACCGTATCTTTTGGCTTTTCTGCACGTTGCTGCCTGAACTATAACTACCTGTAGACATACATGCCTGCATTTTTGGGGCGGGGGGACAATGCTTGTCTGAGGGGGAAAAAGCACATTCAGGGTGCTTTGGTGACTTTGCATTCTTTCAGCCCTGGATGCTTGTGTTGGTGATGGGAGAGAGTTAAGGCAGATTCTCTGCTCTTTGGAATCAATCCCCGGTTCTATAGGCCTGGAAATGAGGTCACACAAGGATGTGCCTTTGGAGTCACATTGAAGAATGAGCTTCCCTGGCATAGGGCTCAGCTCAGCAGTTTTTTATTATGCAAATGCAGAGAGGGATTTGGAACCTCTTCCGCTGCCAATTAATGTCAGAAGAAAATGGTGGTTGCTCTAGGACCCCATTCTCCACATTAACCCGTGCTTCCTCAGGGCTGGATCACTATCTGTTATGCATCCCCAGCAGCCCAGATGATTCTGTCTAGCCTTGCAACCTGCTGTTTCACCACAAAACGGCAGGGATGCTGTCTCTGCATTTCTCAGCGCTCTGCCACCAGTCACCTTCCCTTCCCCAGCCCCACAATTCCGATGCATCCGTTCCAAGGTCAGCATGTTCCAGCCAAGCCCTGGGACGTATTTGCCTGTAAACACTCATTTTTTAAGACCAAATGCCAGCAGTGCCTCCTCTGAGAAGCCCTCCCAGCACTTTGCTTCTGCATCTGCTGGCACCCTTGTCACATCACTGCAGTGAAATGACATTTGTCTACCTATCCCCTTCCCTCACTAGACTGTGAGTCCCTGGAGGACAGGGATGATGGGCTCTCCATTTGTAGGTAGCCTTCTCCTAGCACGGAGCCTGGTGCTGATCCACCTTAATTTTGTGCTTGGTTAATAAAGTGAATGAATTAAACTTCTCACTGAATACCTGACTGCTGAGTCTTTAATGTTAAAATCAATGATAAAAATCTTGACTAATTGACTAAAAATCTTGATTAATTAATTATATTCTTCTTTGGCATGAGCTACCGTTTGGGAGTAAGCTTTTTGGGGGGTTCATTTATATATTTCGGGTGCTGGTTCTGTTTGCCCCTCTGAAGAATGAGATTAAGAGAATTACCTCAAGCTCTTTCCGCCATCTTGGAACCTGTGGAGGCCTGCTGGGAACAGGACTCCTAAAACAACAAATATGTCCGGAGGCTGTGGTCCAAAGCCATTTTTGCTGGCTGTTAAGTGGGGTCTCCCCAGAGGGAGCACATAGCCCTTCTTAAAATTGAAGATGTTTATGCTCAAGATGAAGCTGAATTCTATCTAGGTAAGAGATGTGCTTATGTGTACAAAGCAAAGGACAACACAGTGACTCCTGGTGGTGAACCGAATAAAACCAGAGCAACCTGGGGAAAAGTAACTCATGGGAACAGTGTCATGGTTTGAGTCAAATTCCAAAGCAACCTTCCTGCTAAAGACATTGGTTGCAGAATCCGTGTGATGCTGTACCCCCCAAGGATTTAAACTAACTGAAAAGTAAGTAAATAAAGGTGTAGATTAAAAAAAGAGAGAGAATTACCTCAATAATGTTGCAGTGTATTGTGAAAATAATTACACATTTTCTATATAGTGCACTGGTATGATGGTTTATTAAATTATAACTTTGTGACCTGAAATAATCAATGGCAAAGATTCCAAAGCTACGTGACATAAAAACTATAATTCTCTATGTCTATAACGTTGGTCTGGAACTATTACTACAATGATGCTGTATTTGAACTAGGTTATTGTAATATAATAGTTGACTTTATCTGGCTTATACCTAAAATTAAAACCAAAAGTACCATAGCTCCTGGGTTTAGAAAGGTGAAGCCATACCTCCTTTCTGTTGTCTAATGAACGTAAATGCTTTTCAGTGAAAAAACATGAAATAATTCTGTGTCTATTCACTCACTTATTTACAAAAATGTGGCCCAGATGTGCCTGCCTTCTCTCTGCTTTTGTCATGGATGAACACTGCTTAGCACCAATTTACAAGTATACAACAGACATGAGTTCCAGACTTAGGGATTCTGTTTTCCTTTCCGTCCCTCAAATTAAACTGAACTATATTTACTTACTAATTTAAGTAAATTAGGACTTAAATTTACCTAATTGCAAAGCTGATTTTCACACGGAGAACAGTTCTCTTCCTCGCCCCAGGGATATATATTGTTCGTGGTTTTCACTGTATGTACTTAAGCTGGGGAATATCATTGCTCGTTGCATTTCAGATGGCTAGGCTTCTCTAAACAGTGATTCTCGAGGGCATAGAGACTGTGGGGGAAGGGAGGGTGCAGGCTCCTCTGGGGATGCACTATGCCTTCCCCCCTGAGAAACTCTGCTGGGAGGCCGCCGTTGTTCCCTTGGGAGTGCGTGGATAGAAACCGAGACAGAAAAGAACCTTTGCTCTCAGATATCTTTTGAAAGCTTAAAGGGTGTGGGTTTCGTTATCCTCAGGCAAAACAGCCAAACAGGTTTCGGTGTCCTCTGTTCATCAGGCCCAGGCATGTTTGGCCGGTGAACACGTTTCGTATATACAATACAGCGGACAAAATGAAAACAATTCCCTTGCAGATGGGGAGGTGAATGGCTCTAGGATTTAGCTGGCGGGGGAGGAAGGGACCAGTGCTGCTTGTTAATACCCAGGTGAGTGTTGCTGAGCTTGAGCAAGTGAATGCTCCAGATGCCCACATCATAATCACGCCCTAGCTAGACCCTGGGAGAGTGTGGCCAAGTGCAAAACGCATCCAGTCCACAAATAATCTGTTGAATGTCTACTTTGTGCCAGGCGCTGCTGTGCTCCGTGATCAGGCATGCAACAGCACTTCTGGGCCTCATGGAGTTGAGAGCTGAAACCTAGTTACAACTATCGGTTTTTGTACAACGCCAGTAACGAGATGGACAGAAGAGGTCTAGGGTTGGAAGGATCCCACATTTATGCCCTTGGACTTCCTCTGTTAAGTTCCTGCCTCAAGTGAGAACCTGGTCCTACTAATCAGTCATGATCAATCCATAAAATCATTTCCTTTGGGGCAGTGTTCTGAGGCTGGGCTGCATGTTAGAATTACCAAGGGAACTCTTGAGAAATACCAGTGCTCAGGCCTCCTTGGGAGAAGATAAGTTAGAGTGTTGGGGAAGGGGCAGGCATCAGTATTTAAAACTCCCCATGATTTAAAAAAAAATGTTTATTTGTTTTGAGAGAGAGAGAGAGAGACAGGGAGAGAACATGTGTACACACAAGTAGGGGAAGGGCAGAGAGAGGGAGGGAGAGAGTCCCAAGCAGAGTCTATGCTGTCAGCGTAGAGCCCGACAACATGGGACTCAATCTCATGAACCATGAGATCATGACTCGGGCCCAAACCAAGAGGAGGACACCTAACTGATAGAGTCATCCAGGCACCCCGAAAGTCCCCATGATTCTAGTGAGCAGCCAGCTTTAAGTGCTCTAGTTTATTGTGATGAATAAGGGCATTTTTGAATTTCATCCCTGTGCCCTATGTAACGTGAATGGTGACATTATATATATTTTAGCTTGGGAGTGAAATTATATGACTGACACCTGCTGCCAGAGGTAACTCTTGGAATTCTGCAAGAGAGGTATTCCTGATTTGGAGAAAAACCGCTGTGGGGTGGGAAGGAAGATAGAATATGGAGTCATGTGAAGGTCCACTAAGGACCTTCGATCAGATCCCCAAATTTGGTGTGCAGAAAACCGACTGTAAGTCTGGATGGTTGAAATGTTTGGGGCAGAGAAGGCTGTGGCGATGAGGACATCCCTGTAGCAGGTTTTGGATCGATTTGGGTGACAAACCCACATGGAGTAAAAAGTCAAGAGGGTATCTTTTATTGGCTTGGAAAGAATGACAGACAAGAGAGCCAGTAAATGGGGAGATTTGAGGGTCCTAAGAACTCCAGTGAAAAATAGACAAGATTCCAGAGCTTACTGTTAGGACAAGAAGATTGATGGGAACTTCTCAGTTTAAGTGCTGTCTCTTTGCAATGGAGGGGAGTGTAGCTCTCGTTGAATAAAGGAGGACTTCACTGTAGCACCTGCTGTGAGTGGGATTAGCCATCGTGGAGTGTCTTTCCCTTCCAGAAAACCACTTTGCTGAAGTGCTCTTTATGTGGGAAGGAGAGCATCCTCTGCATCTGTGATGCTTCACTGGGAGAGACGAAAGGGAAAGGGGATAAGAAAGGGCAAGACGTGAAAAGTACAGTTAAAAGTGGGGAGTTGCTAGGTTGTGGGTCTCCCAGCCGGTTAAAGAGCAGGGTTGGATGCTCCAGGAAGCACCACAGAGTAGCCTCTCTCAGAGGAATGGGGGTCCTGTGGGGTAAAACGAAAATGCTGGAAGACAAAGGAGGAGGCTCTTCTTTGTTGGAAGACATGGAAAGGAAGTTGACCTTGTAGAGAGGGCTCTACATGGAAGTGAACAGGAGAACCGCTTCCCTCAGTTTTTGTAATTCAACACATTTAAGTAGGATGTAGGCTAAGGGAGCTTAGTCATATTTGCTGTAAAATGAGAGAGGACTGTAGTCCATACTAGTGGTAGAATTTTGTGCCATGGTTTATACTCGAGACACAACAGCATTGAAGACCCAGGAGCTTATTGACTGAATTCTGAGTCTGTGATCATGGACTCAGACTGAGCTAGAATACTTTGTTCCAGCCCTTCGTTATTTGAAAGGGACTTGTAAATGATTAATTTGGTGACTTTATACACTCACTAGGTATCAGCTGAGGCTCTCTATGTCCCAGGTACTGTTCTAGGCCCTGGGGATATTGCAAAAATTAAAATAGAAAACTTCCCTTTCTGTGGAGCTGATCGTCTTGCAGGAATGATGAGACTCCGTTGATTTTTATTTTATTTTAACCTGCAAGAGATAAGAAGGATCAGGTTATACGTATGGCAGGTTACCAATAATGAGGCATTTCAGAAAGCTGGGCATACACTTTGAGTAATTTCTCCTTCTGCTCGTGGATTTGCCTTCATTCATCCATGGTGGAGGAAGATGGTAAAAAGTGAAGCCAACTGGCCTGAGATGATCAAATCCATGTCCTTGGCCTCTTTGGTACTATGTTTCATCAGATGCTTAATTATGTGTGGACTTGAGATTGATATGGAGAGCCAAAGCAGAATCAGTCTTAGACAAATTTACTTTGGCGATTTAAGATAAGGAGTTTCACCCGTAATTCATAGACTCACGATATTTCCAATATCTCCAGTGGGGTGTAAATCTAGATTATACTCTCCTGTAACACACTTGATACATTGCTGTATGCATCTGTATACATAAAAGAACAAAACACCCAAATGAAGAAAATAGAAAGATATTCATCCAAACATACGCAACAGACCCTCATTAAGACAGATCTCTTCCTCTTTCTCACGTTCAGACCTGCAACAAGGCTAATCATGTCAACCTAGGAAAACTTTTTTTTTTTTTTAAACAAAGAAACACATTTTTGGCTGCAGAACCCATTCCTTTCCCCATACACTTGGCCGTGCAAAGGCATCATATGAGGATGACATAGATGAAAGTGAAGTTGTTCAGGCAGAAGCAGCAACAGGTGGGGAAAGCATGGAGCCCAGCCTCCTGGCTGCCCAAGCAGGGAGGCCACCTTCTAGGAACTTTTAGGAGTTGAGGATGACAGGTTACCTTTTGCTGAGACACAGGAGCGTCATGAGAGAGCTGGACACAAGGCATGCCAGCTGGAAGCCAAGTGGGCACCAGTGCATCCTGGCACTAAAATGTCACTGGTGCAACTCAGAAAATGGTGCCAGTCAACCCCAGTTTCTACCCACCGCTCCTTATGTAACTCATGCAATGTATATGGGGACACCCTCCAAGAGGGCCCTGGATAATTCTTGGGTGGGAATGGAAAGAGACCATGTTTATGGAATACCGGTTCGAATAGGTGCAAAACTCTTGGTTGCCTGGGACAACCATGTCGTGGCCTTGCAGCTCAGCTCTTAGCTTACTTACTTAGCTGTGTGCTCTTGGGAAATTGTTAATGGTCCATAGTCTCAACTTCCTGGTGTGGAGGTAATACTGCTGCTTCGTAAGGCTTTTGTGACAATTAAACGTAAGCACGGTAAGGAAATGATGACTCTCAGAGCCACGGCTAGCAATGCCACCAGGGCGAACAGAGCAAAGTGTCCTGTGACACCTTCAGAGAGTTGGGGAAAAGGGTGTCCCTGTGCACAAAGGGGCTCCTGAACCTGACATTCACTTCTGGCCGTCATGGCGTCTGTGGCGTGGACCCGGGTCTGAGACAAACCTGCTAACGGGGCTGGGCTTCCTAAGGGTAGAGGGAATATAAACATTTGTAGAATTAAAAAAATATATTATTGAAAAGTTTGGCTTCTCCTGAGTTTTGATGCCCAGGGTCAGTGCCTTGATCATGCCATTTTAATTCAAGTGCTGCTTGACGGTATTGTCTCAAGACTGCTCCCATTTTAATCTTCACAAATGCCTTTCAGGTTTGGACTCGTATTTTCATTTTTCAGATGAGAGTAAGGTCTGTCACATACTCAGGGATTACCAGTCCGGAGCCAGAAGGAAGTTGCACGGTCTCACGTGAACAAGCACGCAGACTCGCACTTAACCATAGAGTTAAAGGCAGAAGTTGGTATACTGTGTTAAAAAAAGTTGGACGGGTAGGCTCATCATGAGAAAACATCACAGAGCTTATTATGAAAGCTCATGCATTGGGTCTTTGTTGGGATTTGTATTTTAAAATCTCAAGTCTCTCGTCTGTGTTAACTTTTGAACCAGCAAGAAGCTCCGACCGCAGAGAAGGTAACGGTGCTTAGCTGTCATCTAGTCCAATGCTTTTATTTTAAATGTTTAGTCCACGCAGAACTGTCCAGCCTTGAAAGCAGCACTTGTTTCTTGTGAGTTAGCCCATTAGTGACTCTTTTCTCCAAGGATGGCAGCGACATAGCTTGCCACCACATTGCAGAAGTGTTTCACTACTTTCGAGATTTCTGTGGACGTTGAATAGGTTTCCCAGCCCCCTCCTCCCATCCCCCCCCCCCCCCGCCCCCATCCCTCGGGGCTTGTTCATGCAACAGGAAACAATTTTAATGTGACTCCAAAAAAAGCCATTCCGTTGTCCGCCTGTTGCCATCTTAATCCCTCCCCAGTTGCCCTCCGTGTTTCAAAGGCCAACAGGACAGCCACCTCCAGACAGCTTGTCACCTGACTGCTTGTTGCTGCCATTTCCTAGCAGCCAGAAAGCTCCGGGTTTAAGTTTATGGGCTGACAATGCCCTGGTCTGGTCACTAAATGTTTGTTTGATGTTACTGACTTCTTGTGGTAGATAAAAAACAATTCCCTCATTGTTCAGCAAAGATAGAACGAACGATCAGTTTATGCAAGAACACATTCGTTGCTTAACATGCTTTTTCGTGCAACTCGGAAGACATTGACTTTAAAAACACATTGATAATTCGCTGTGTACACATGGCGCTTCTTTGGAATTTTTCTTACTCTGTGATATTTAAGTAAAAATAGAATCATTAGTGTTCTGTTTTAGGGACCAATCACTCCTTTCCTCCACTAGAATATATATATATATTTTTCCCTTTGGAGTCTCATAAAATCAGGTCATAGAGAATGTGTTGCCATGGCAGAGTCTTATTTAAGTTTCTCTATTCTTCGGAAGGCTTCAGTGGCTTTACATCCTGACTTTCCTGGTTTTCTAGTTCTTTTCTTTCTTTGTCACTCCCCAGCATTTGCGGCAAGATGGTTGTTTTGATGCCTGATTTCTGGCTCCCCTGGTTGCCCACCATGTCCTCAAGCTGCTGAAGCCATTTAGTACAAACCCAGAGAGTTCACTTTGAAAAGCACTTGATTCCTCCCTGCCAAGCAGGAAGAAAACAGTCTAAACAACAGGACATCATCGTTGTTGTAGCCACATTTAAAAAGAGATGTAAATTTGCTTCTGTTTGATGTTTATGGAATGTATACTTTGTGTCAGGACCTGTGTTAGTTCCTATAGAGAGAAATGGCAAGAAAATAGGTATATGAAAAATTTTAAAAATCCCTAATCCCTCCTCCTTCCACCTCCAATTCTTTCCAGCAGGCACCTCAGGTTCTGGAAAACAAATGTTAATTGCCTGGGTCCAGAGATGGCCTTTCAAGCCCTCTGAAATCCCCAACCTTTTCCTCTTCACTGGTTTTGAAGGTGTTTGTTTGTTTTGTGTGTGTGTGTGTGTGTGTGTGTGTGTGTCTTAAAAAATTCTTCCTTAACTATAAATCCCCCTCTATCTACTATTACCACACCTCTTTCCTTTATAGTCAAGTTTCTGGAAAGAATAGTTTATATTCAGTATCTTTGTATTTCTCTTTTCTCAGTCCCCTTTTTCTCAAGCCTACATCCATTTGCTTTCTGTCCAACCAGTGAAATTATTCTACAAGGATTACCTTGTTATCTACTGCTGCATAACAGACCACACGAGATCATAATGGCTTATAGCAGAGACAGCAGTCCCTTATCATCTGTCTTGAGTATATCGGCGATTGGGCTCAACTGGGTGGTTCTGCTTCCAGTGGCATTGGGCTGGGTTGCAATCCTCTGTAGGCTTGATTAGGTTGGAATGTCTGAGATAGCGTACTCACCTGGAGGGAAGTTGGTTCTGGGGTGTTGGCTGGGTTGGCTGGGGCTATTGACCAGAATGCCTTGGTTTTTCTTCCATGTGGTCTCCCCACGTGGCTTGGACTTGTCACAGCATGGCAGCTGGGTTCCCAGGGAGCATTTCCAAGGGCAAAGGCAGAAGCTGAAGCTCTCCTAAAGATTAGCTTAGGCAGGTTTACAGTCGTACTTCTCCCCACGATCTTTTGGTGAAAACTGGTCACAGGGCCAACCACCTTCAAGAGGAGGAGAGGTGAAGGGCATGATCCTTTTGCCATGGGGCTGGGGGATGCTATCGCCCCTTGTGTGAACGCAATTAGTTACTAAGGAAACCCTAACTGACCCCACCGCTCCACTATAGCGTTACCACTATTGGCTCTGTGGTGTATTGGTGGTGCGGCCTACTCGTTCCCTTTCTGCCTGTCTGCCCACTATCCTCACTTGTCTCCGTGGGCTGTTCTTTCTCTCCTTGCTCCTGGCATATCGGTGCGTCCCGAGGCTCTTCACCTCTTGCTTTTCATTCTCCATTTCTTTCTTAGAAAATCATGTCTGCACTCATGGTTTAGAGTTCGATTTATTCATTTGACAAGTGTCTACTGAATATCTAGCACGCACATACCCCCTACTGGATGAAAGGACTGATAACATAATCGTGCAGGTTGTGCACTGCGTAACCCCCAAAGATACCGTCTTGACTGTCTCTGTCTCTGTCGTATCAGTGATTCTCAGCAGGACGTGATTTTGTCACACACGGGATGTTTGGCCGTCTGGAGACATTTTTCATTCTTACAGCTCAGTAGTAGGGAGTTCCTGGCATCCAGAAGGAAGAGACCAAGGGTGCTGCTGAACACCCTACAATGTGCAGGACTACCCTTCACAACAAGAAAGATCTGGCCTGTAATATCAACTGCGCTGCACTGAGAACCCGTATCTACATCTGGATCGACAGTGCAACTTCCCCTTGAGTTCCAGAGCCACATTCCCAATGGTCTGTGCATCCTGGGCTCTGGGAATGCCACCATAAGCCACTTGACTGGCTTTCCTGCCTCCAGGCTTGCGTCGCTCCAATCCACATTCCACACTGCTGACAGAATGACTAATTTTTAAAAATATAATTTATTGTCATATTGGTTTCCATACAACACCCAGTGCTCATCCCAACAAGTGCCCTCTTCAATGCCCATCACCCACTTTCCCCTCCCCCCACCCCCCACCCCCATCAACCCTCAGTTTGTTCTCAGTATTTTAAGAGTCTCTTATGGTTTGCCTCCCACCCTCTCTGTAACTTTTTTTTCCCCTTCACCTCCCCCATGGTCTTCTGTTAAGTCTCTCAAGATCCACATATGAGCGAAAACATATGGTATCTGTCTTTCTCTGCCTGACTTATTTCACTTAGCATAATACCCTTCAATTCCATCCACGTTGCTGCAAATGGCATGATTTCATTCTTTCTCAATGCCAAGTACCATTCCATTGTGTATATAAACCACATCTTCTTTATCCATTCGAGAATGACCGATTTTTTTGTTGCAGCATGGACAGCTAACATCTCCCCTGATCTGAAACCCATCAGTGATTCTCCATGGACTTCAGATAACGCTTAAACTCCCTAATGTGGCCCACAAGATATTTTATGATCGGACTGCTTTCTCATTTCCCAGTATGTCTTTCTAGTCCTTTTTAGTTCAGTCAACCTGGCTACCTTGTGGTTTCCAAAGTGTGCTCTGCTTTCCTACGCCACTTGGCCTTTGCACGTGCAGAAATGCCTCCCTTCTGGGACTGTGGCCAACTGCCCTTCCACTCTAGGTTCAACCCACCTCTTCCCAAAATGTTCTCTGTCATCGCTACCTCAGCCCCAGGCTGGAGTGGGGGACCCTCCTTTTTGCAACTTCTCTGAAGACCCATAAAGGTCCCTGCCTTGATCTGATGCCCTGGTGGCAACCATAATATCATCCTGTCATACTTATACTTTCCGCTCAGATCCTGCCAAACAGGCTATGAGATTTTTTGACGTCATTGGGTAGCATTTGCCTCTATAGCACAGGGACATAATTGGGGTTAAATAACTGTATGTTGGACAAAAGAGGGGCCACCTTTTCTCTTCCTAGTGTTGCTCATTGGCATTTCAGGCGATATACTTAATTCAAGAAATGAATTGGAAGCTGAATATCCACCAGTGGCAGAATGGTTGAATCAATTATGGTACATCCACATTGTTGAATAGTTTGCAGCTATCACACAGGTGGGAATAGCCTGTATTAAAGTAGAAAAGGGTCTGTGGTGTATTATTAAGGGAATATGTATGAAAATTTTATAGTATAATATACAGATGTGTGTATACATTTGCATACATTTGTATGAGCATAGTGCATATGGAAGGATATGCTTCAAACTGCCCACACTGGTCACGTGCCTTAGTATTGTAATTAACAATCAGTTTAAAGGTAAGCACTAGTATTCAGAAATCAATTTCAAGACCAGATATGAATCTGTAGACAGACAATAAAGGTAGGAGATAACGTGGAACAATACTACTTTAAAGGCTTGGGGAATGTTTACAAAAATGGGGATCTCTTTTTTTGTGTGTCTTTTGAATGTTTATATATGCATAGAAATAAATCTAAAGGTTTAGAACAAAATAATTGCAGTAATAATTTCTGGATGGCAGATGATTTTTATGTTTTTTCTTTTAGCTTATCTGTATTACACAATTCCAAAACGATGAGCACATCTTATTTTCATAACAGAATAACATTATTTCTAAAAATGGAAGATGAAAACTGGTACCATTAAGGTGTCTGTTATGTGAGTACTCACGACCCGAAAAAAGCAACAGTCTCATGCGGTTATTACAAAATGAATACATCTGAGAACAGTAGTTGTCACATACCATTTTTGTTCCTTTCTTACAGCAAAGACTGAAGGAAGAGAAGGAAGCCAAACGGGCACGCTTGGATGGCAGACACGACTACTTATTGGCAATCGTAGCTTCCTGCGTGGACCTGGACAAAACTGAAGTGGAAGATGCCATTCTTGAGGGGAATCAGGTGAGATGCATTTGAGTGTTCCCAGACTTGATTACGGAGGGCACAGAGAACCTATTGACCTCTGTCCTATGGCAGGATCTGTGCTGGGCTGCAGAGGAGGGTGTCTGTTCTAACATGGACAGGATTCCATTCTGACCATACAGGTGGTGGCAGATTGACGTTAGGGGTCTCCAGCTCTTCAGGTTGAATGGGGGTACTTCTAACTGTCACTTAAGTTCCATGGTTCTGACAGCAATGTCTGCCTGTTTCTGAATCCAGTGAAGCTGGGTTCCGGTGCCATCTTGGAACTTGAGGTCGGAGAATAGAATCTTCTCTCAGCTTCTGATAATATCTTGTCTTGCGTTTATCCTATTCTAACCTGGGAGATTGAATTTTGGCAGCTGAATCTGGTTTCTGTTGTTCCTGAGCTTGACTTCCATTTTCTGCCGTGATTTCTTTCCAAAATCTGGGGTGTGATTAGAGAGGGAAGATCAAAATATGGGAGGATATAATTTCATGAGCATTGAGGAAGGCGTATCAGGAGCCCTATGATGGTTCCTGAAGGTTTTTTTTGTTTTTGTTTGTTTGTTTGTTTTGGTTGATTAGCACAAAAAAAAAAGAGAGAGAGTTGGGGCGCCTGGGTGGCTCGGTCGGTTAAGCGGCCGACTTCAGCTCAGGTCACGATCTCGCGGTCTGTGAGTTCGAGCCCCGCGTTGGGCTCTGTGCTGACAGCTCGGAGCCTGGAGCCTGTTTCCGATTCTGTGTCTCCCTCTCTCTCTGCCCCTCCCCCGTTCATGCTCTGTCTCTCTCTGTCTCAAAAATAAATAAAACGTTAAAAAAAAAATTTTTTTTTAAAAATTTAAAAAAAAAAAAAGAGAGAGAAAGAGAGAGAGAGGGAGAGAGAATTCTTTCTGTTGATGGGGGTGGCACACTCTTGATAATACTTTTTAGTGGTATACCTGTAAATGTTTAACAACCAGCTTTGAGCAAGAGGGTAGAGGGGGGCGCTATTTTGAGTGTTGATTTCTGTGGTGTTAATACTGCCACAATGGCTGATTCCAGACTATGAACATGATGCTACTGAAGGCTTAGTTGGAAAGGGTTGTGATCAGTTGGCTGTCATGAACCAGTATGAGTTGGCTCCAGTTCTCCGGTGGCTTTGTTCCTGCCTGCCATGTCAGTCTGGTGGGATCAGTAGGAGTCAGTGGAACAGTGAGGGGTGGACAACACTAAAATGGCTAAACTGCAGGATGAGTTAATTAGAGATTGAGGAAATGCCCTTCTCCTCCTTCTCCTTTTCCTTCCAGCTAACATTTGTTGAATATTTACCAGGTGTCAGTCTCATCTAAGTGGTTTTCATCTGTTATCTCATTTAATTTTCATGATGCCAGGAGGTAGATAATATTATTCCTCCAAAATGGAGGCACAGAATGAGACAGTCACTTAACTGATTCAGTCTTGGAGAGGTGAAATGCTTAACTCTACCCCTCTTCCTAATTCAGACATCTGGATTTGGGATCATGCGAGGGGAATAAATGAGTACAAGTTCTGAACTATAAGAAGCCCAGGTCAAACTGTTGTGTCGTATTCAGGACCAGGAATGTCAAAACCTGGAGGTTGAAAGAAAACGTCCTGGCTCAGTCTCCCAAGCAAAGTAGAGGGGCAGGAGTTTCAGTACTGGCCTTTTGGAAGTATCTCCTTCAGATTCTTGGCTTGGAAGTTAACCTTAACGAGGGCGTCCCACTCAGCCCGACAGCATTCTCAATCAAAGAAGAGTCATGAAGGAACCAGGGCAACTTGCTCTCCCTTATATATAATAGTTTTATCTATAATATGGTGGAAATTGGAGGGGGCTTATTTTTTTCACACTTAAAATTTCAGGCTAGATTTTGTTGTTTGAAAACATTTTATTAAAAAAATTTTTTTAACATTTATTCATTTTTGAGAGACAGAGAGAGACAGAGCATGAGTGGGGAAGAGGCAGAGAGGGAGACACAGAATCTGAAACAGGCTCCAGGCTCTGAGCTGTCAGCACAGAGCCCGACGTGGGGCTCGAACTCACAAACTGCGAGATCCTGACCTGAGCCGAAGTCGGACGCTCAACTGACTGAGCCACCCAGGCACCCCGCAAATGTTTTATTTTAAATTGTGGTAATAACGTAGAATGTAAAGTTTATCATCTTAATCGTTTTTAAGTAAACAGTTTAGTAGTGTGAAGTTTATTCACACTGTTGTGTAACCCACCTTGAGACCTCTTCATCTTGCAAGACTGAAAATCGATACCATTAAACAACAACTCCCCCCTGCCTCTCCCAGTCCCTGCAACCCACCATCCCACATTCTGTCTCTAAGAATTTGACTACTTTAGATGCCTTATATAAGTGGAATCCTACAGTATTTGTCTTTTTGTGACTGGCTTATTTTATTTAGCAAAATGTCCTTAAGGTTCACCCGTGTTGTAGCCCGTGTCACAATTTCCCTTTTTAAGACTGAATGATATTATATCATATGTCTGTGCCACATTTTGTTTATGCGTTCACCTGTTAATGAACAGTTGCGTGGTGTCCATCTTTTCACTACTGTGGATAATGCTGCTGTGAGGAGAGGTGTGCAAATATCTCTGCACGACCCTCCTTTCCATTCTTTTGGGTATATACCTGGAGTGGAATTTCTGGATCATGGAGGAATATATTAATATTATGAGAAATTCCCATACTGTTTTCATAGGGACTGCACCATTTTACATTCTCACCAAGGGTATACAAGTGTTTCAGTTTCACCACATCCTTGACGTTTATCTTTTTCTTCTTTTTTTTTTTTTCTTTTGACAGTAGCCATGCTAATGGGCATGTAGATTTTATCCTTTTTCCTCCAATTTGAATTTAAAACAGTGCTAGTGACTTTAAGAAAATTGCTTCTGGGGCTCCTGGGTGGCTCAGTTGGTTAAGCATCTGACTCTTGATTTCGGTTCAGGTCATGATCTCGCGGTTCATGAGTTCGAGTCCTATGTTGGGCTCCATGCCCTGCTTGGGATTCTCTCTCTCCCTCTCTATCAGCCCTTACCCAGCTTGCATGCACACACTTTCTCTCAAAATAAGTAAATAAACATTTAAAAAGATTTAAAAAAGTGCTTCCACTGGTAGTAGGCCGGTTGGCAGACCTCTGGTTGTGTAGTGAACCTCATGGATGGGACTGAGTTCTGGACTACCGTTGGATGGAATGTTCCATGATCATATGTGTTCTCATGGCATTTTCCAGTGATTACTCCAATTTAATATTAATTACCTCTAGTGTGTTAGATTAGGTTTTGAAAGGTTTGTTCTCCCTTCTGATCTGCAATTGAGTGAAAACGAAACACTGTATTTATATCTGCTTCCAACAGCTCAACGCTTTAGGAAATTAGCAAAAATGGCAGGACAATCTTTTCAAACATGTATGTAGCAAATATTTTTTTTTTTTTTTCAACTTTTTTTTTTTTATTTTTTTATTTACTTTTGGGACAGAGAGAGACAGAGCATGAACGGGTGAGGGGCAGAGAGAGAGGGAGACACAGAATCGGAAACAGGCTCCAGGCTCCGAGCCATCAGCCCAGAGCCTGACGCGGGGCTCGAACTCACAGACCGCGAGATCGTGACCTGGCTGAAGTCGGACGCTTAACCGACTGCGCCACCCAGGCGCCCCTGTAGCAAATATTTTGATGACTGATTGGATTCCTTCTTTGAACTACATTTTTATCATGGTGAGGCATTTACTCTCTCATGGTTTTATTGGTTGAAAAATACATGACGCCTTCTGTATGCTTTGCATTAGATGCGGTTTTATCGGAAGAAGAAAGAGGATAGTCAATGCTGACTGAAATCTGGTTTCTAATTCAGAACGAAGTTGTGACCTTGCCTTTTCTTTTTTCACAGATCGAAAGAATAGATCAGCTCTTTGTTGCTGGAGGTTTTCGTCACCTTATATTCTACTATCAGGATGTGGAGGTAGCAGATTCAGGTATCCGAATCTGATGTGATGTAAGCCAGAAACGTGTGGCTAGATTCATCTGAGGATGGCCTGAAGCAGAAAGCCACTCTCAGAGCTGACCAGGACCCTTACATCCACGCTGGGAGATGGGACGAAGGGGCAGTGGTGAGGTGTGGTGGGTGAGGCCAAGGTGCCATTTTGTTCTCAAGGAAAAGGGACGGATAATGATGGCTGTCCAGCCTGGCTGTTCTAGCTTCATTTGAGATATTTTGCTTTCCTTTTCAGGCTGTGCTGGTAATTGAGGAATAATAAAGTAGTTTACATTTTGAGACTTCTCTTCCTTACATCCTAGTTCATTCTATGCAGTGATGTTCTAGAACTTTTTATGGGCATCTGTTTCTTTTCTATATAGGCACCATTTATTTTTAACAGAGGAATTGTTGCCAATAAGCATAATGAGTTGTCTAGTTAAATATCACATTATGTTTATTTTCTACCGACTATGATTCAAACGAGTAATGTGGAATGACAAGTTGAGTTATTTTCACTTAAGAAAATTTGCAAATCTTTGTGTGGATTCAACTGGCATCTCCCATTCTACGTTTATGTAGATTCATATAATTTTAAAGCCAAGCTAGGGGCACAAACAAATATATTATGATTATATTAAAGTATTACATTCATCTTTTTATAACCTTTTTGAAGGAAAAATAGTTATTGCTGTTGGCATATAGTATGACTATGCTCTTTTGTTTAAAAACTGGGAAAATTATGCATGCATACTCTAAGTGATTGGGATTTTCCTAGAATTATTCTCTGATATTTTGTGGTCAGAAAGTCCATTATACTTTAAAAAAAATTTTTTTTTAGTGTTTATTTTTGAGAGCGCGCGCGCGAGAGAGAGAGTGTGTGTGAGCGGGGCAGGGGCAGAAAAAGAGGGAGATACAGAATCCAAAGCAAGCTCCAGGCTCTGAGCTGTCAGCACAGAACCCAACACGGGGCTTGAACCCACAAACCGTGAGATAGATCATTAGCTGAGCCAAAGTCAGATGCTTCACCAACTGAGCCACTGAGGCACCCAGAAAGTCCATTCCACTTTGAACGAAAAATCAAAATAATACAGAAATTTCTAATTCTATCCCAGTCTGACAAACATAAAGTCAAATGGGATGTTGAGTTATCTACAAAATGTGCACTGGGTGGAGTTCAGTGTTCGCGTGTAAATGTGACAGTGAACGAGGAAGGCTCACGGGATGTAAACATAATTTTTTTTTTTTAATTTTTTTTTTCAACGTTTTTTATTTATTTTTGGGACAGAGAGAGACAGAGCATGAACGGGGGAGGGGCAGAGAGAGAGGGGGACACACAGAATTGGAAACAGGCTCCAGGCTCCGAGCCATCAGCCCAGAGCCTGACGCGGGGCTCGAACTCACAGACCGTGAGATCGTGACCTGGCTGAAGTCGGACGCTTAACTGACTGCGCCACCCAGGCGCCCCGGATGTAAACATAATTTAATTTCGTTCCCCGCTCTCCCTTTAGACCTTTACCGTGGGACTGGCTTTAACCTTTTGACCTTGGATCAACATTGAGACCATTCCATGACTTTCCTGGATATTCTTAGATAGGAAATGTTCCTATGGTTGCTTCACATTACAAATACTGTCTCAGTGCAGAAACTAAAACTATCCAGTTGATCAAAATGAATTGATCTAAAGTTAAATCTTCTTCACTGCTGGCTCGCCCACTTCCTTCCCCCATCCCCCAAGGTTCTAAGCAGGGACCTCTGAAGGTCAGTATTCACAGGAGGAGAGAAGCATATGGTCGGTCCTCCTCTGCTCCTTCAAGTCAACCTTCTGCTCCTGTCCACGTTGTGCAAACCACGGCTCTGGCTTGAGGTAGGGCAGGCACAAGAGGGACGAGGTGGCAGGAAAGCTTTTACTCGAGCAGCACTGGCACTGTCACAAGTTGGCGGACCTTGATTCCCCAGGCCCTTGCTCTTGTGGGCACTGGGTGGGCACTGGGAGCGTTCGCTGCACATCCCGCAGTGTTGTCCTCCCGGTGAGGCGTATCTGCTGGTTATCTTTATTGGGCGGGTTCGCTGCCAAAGCCCCAGCACGTCTGTAGCCTGGCACCGTGGGAGCAGAACTTGGTTGGGTGGGGGGAGGTTCCTCCAAGAGGTTCTAATTGCAGGGTTTCAGGATTCAGCTTGCAGTCCACGTTCTTTCCCAGGTCCCTCCCTTGGCACTGTGCTCCCGCCCCTGATAACCTTGCTTGGGCTACCGATCTGCTTGGAGAGCTCCAACTTCCGTGGGCGGACAAGGGCACTGGCTCCCTCTGTGTGCGTAAATGGTCCACTCAATGAGCTACATGCTTCGACGACCGAAAATACAATTTTCAAATAATAATAATGGTAATGCTTAGTGGCCTAGTGTTTTTATGTGCTTTTCTAAGGGCTTCACATGTATTAACTCATTTAATCCTCACAACAATTGCCGATGCTAGCTTCTAGGGATATGATTCGAATTTTTCAGATGAGAAGACTGAGGCACAGGAAGACTAGGTATCTTTCCCAAGGTCACGTGGCCATGAAGTGCAGCGGAGGAGACTCACGCCTTGGGGGTCTGACTCTAGAGCCCACACCCTTCATCCCGTTGCTCTCCTGGCTCTACAGTGTCCTGACTCTAGCACGATACTGAGGGGGCTGCAGGGGTCTGGAGTTCTATAGTCAAAGCTAGTTTTTTGATCTCAACTCTTACCACCTGTTGGCTGTGACATGGGACAGGCCACCGCTGCCTTTAAGGTTGTAGTGACTTTAATAATGTAGACAAGGTACCAAGCAGAGGAGCTGACACCCAGCACATACAACAGGTACTGTCTCCCTCTTTGCCCCTCCCCCTTGCCTCTGTTGTGGCCTGTTGTGGATGAAAATGACTGTTGTAGCTTCAGCAAGAATCTGCTTTGGACCAAACTCTCTCATTCCTGTGCCTCTCATTCCTGTGTGTGTGTGTGTGTGTGTGTGTGTGTGTGTTTGTGTGTGTGTGTGCGTTTAATGTTTATTTATTTTTGAGAGAGAGAGAGAGAGAGAGAGAGAGAGAGAGACAGAGTGTGAGCAGGGAAGGGGCAGAGAGAGAGAGACACAGAATCCGAAGCAGGCTCCAGGCTCCGAGCTATAAGCACAGAGCCCGACACGGGGCTCAAACTCACAAACTGGGAGACCTTGACCTGAGTTGAAGTCTGACACTTAACTGACTGAGCTCCCCAGCCGCCCCTCATTCCTGTTTTTTGCTGGAGCAACACTTTTTTGAAATGAACCTATGATCTGGAAACAGTCACCTCCTTTTAGATCCCTTCAGGGCTCAGGCTAGAGATTGTCCAGGCAGCAGACCTTCCAGGGCACATGGATGAGTCAACGCGACACTATTTTAACAAGGAAACTCATTCCAAGAGACAACCATATGGACCGTAAGTAGCATTTGTGAAACTAAAATTCTTTTGCATTTGTAGGACAACTTGGCTCTCCAGGGGGAGTGACTTCTCTTTCTGAAAAGATTAAAAAACCTAAGGTGTTTGTGACCGAGGGAAAAGATGTGGCTCTTACTGGAGTATGTGTGTTCTTCATCAGGACTGACCCTTCCAGAGCCGTCACCCCTGAGAACATCCATAGGGTAAGGGGCTGGAGTAATCCTTTACCCCAGATGACCCAAAATCATGTAAATTCTACAAAAAAAAAAAATCCTTCCCTATAGAGGTAACCACTGTTTTCATTAACTATCTAAAACTACTTTCAAAGAAGTATTTCTAAAAGCATTCATAGCAAACAAGACATTTCCTTTAAATCTGTTGAGTTATAGGACTTAATATTCAGTTTGTTAACAAAAATTGATATAACATTATGTATATGTATTTGCATGCATGTGTGTGTGTGTGTGTGTGTGTGTGATACAGTGAAGTCTTTCCTTTAAAAAATAATGGCCCGTACATTATTTACTTAATGGCAAATTTCATACTTTTAAAGTAAGGTTTGTAATAATGGATATATAATTTTTTTGTGTATGTGCAAAATAAAGTGCATGTCTCCTCTGCCCTCGATGGGGGCATTATCTGCTTGGAGCAAATAAACTGGCAGACGTGTCGTGTTCTGCTTATTTCAGGTCTTTATTTTGATGATTGCGATTTAGAATAGTATAAAGCTTAGGTCTTAACCAGGGCATCAAAAAATAATTTACTGGATTGAGAGACTGAACATACAAACAAAGGCCAGACCGCACGTAAAGCAGAATTTTGACCTGTAACGGGCAGCAACCTGTCCAGGGAGCCAACCCCCTTATCTAGGAAACAATCCAGGGAGCCAGCCTGCACTGTCAGACTCGCAGGAAGCCTGCGGGGAAGCCACACAAGAGTTGCTGTGACAAATTGGCCAGTAGTGCCAGCATTTGGTTCGTGACTGTCGGCCTCCCTAATTTTTGTCCGTACCCCCAGCCTATTTCCCTGGGGCCGGAGAAAGCCAAATATGCACCCCTCGCGGATCACACAGGATGCCCCACTTCTAGGGGCCGCCTCCAGGTCCCCCACACCAGCAGCCTCCAATCAGGACATGCCTGAAAGCTTCTCTTTCCTCCACTAGAAGGCTTTCCCGCTCCCCTGCCTGCTCTTAAGTGTCTTCCGAAATGCGGGTGATGGTGGCCGACTCTTGCTATAGCAAGTTCCGAGTAAGCAGTTTTGCTTTTCTCATTTGGTAGGTCTTCATTGACCGACGCGGGATATTTGGTTAATGAGCAGCATTCAGAAATGACTTAGTAGCTATGTTGCAATTGCAGATAATTTTTACAGCAGGGGATCTCCTGTGTTCCAGGAGGTGAGCTTTAATATGTTAGATACCGCGGATGGGGGCCTGCTCAACAGCGTGAGGCATTTGCTGTCGGACATCTTCATTCCTGCTCTCAGGGCCACGAGCCATGGCTGGGGTGAGCTCGAGGGTCTTCAGGAAGCATCCAGCATTCGGCAGGAGTTCTTGAGCTCTCTGGAAGGCTTTGTGGGCGTCCTGTCGGGCGCACAGGAGAGTTTGAAGGAGAAGGTAAGAATGAATAAGTTCTTCCTTCAAAAGTTATCAGATGGTGAACAAATCAACATGTAAGTGTGTAATGCTTCTGTTGGATGGTCTTAATTCCTCTGCCTGGCAAATCTTGAAAAAATTTTATGGGCATTTTTATTGCCCCTCCCAGAGGTGGTGGTGGTAGCTAGATGTAGATTCTTACGGTTTGGAGTGATTAATGCATCGGAAGTGTCGGCCACGATGGAGGGTTTCATTCAGTCACATCGCATGCTTGACTGCAAAGAGAAGTGAATGAAATGCTTGTGGCATCACTGTTTGTCCTAGAAGGAAAGGAATCTGGACCCAGAGAGCGTGGAGAGTGTGTGCCCATGCGTGTGTGTGTGTGTGTATGGGGGGGGGGGTTGGGTGTTGGGTGTTGGGTGATGGGTAGGGATGGAGGAAATCCTGAAGATGAGAGAGAAGGAGAGAGCAGTTGACGTATCTGGAGGGAGTGGGTTGGGTTCTGCAGTTAAGCCTGTGACCAAAAGGGCCTTTAAGAATAAGTTTGGCAAATGTGAGATTTAGCTTCCTTAAAATTTGTGCAATCTACTGGAAGCCCGTGTTACACATTACTTGGGACAGACGGTGGTGGATGCAAGACCGTGATGGCGATAGCCCCAATCAGGCACGAATGGGAGACAGAAATGTAGCCCGTGATACCAATGACAGTGTGTTACTCACTCCTCTCCAGAGGAGACTGAGAAGCATTGGGACCTATTGGCCTATTGGGAGAGAGACATCAGGCTTTCTAGAGGACATGGAATAGGGGAGTGGAGTAAATTTCATCCAGATGGGAGCGGGTTGATTCCGCCTAATATCTGAGTTCTATGTGTAGTGAACTCTGATGCAGGCCTATATACTAAACCGCAAGCTGAAGCAAGTTAGATTGTTGTTCTACTTGAAAAAGCAGTGCTTTCATATGGTCCCACGTCATATTGTGGTCTAGGTATTAAAAAAAGTGGATGGATCTCCACATAGAAGGGAGGTAGTGCCGCTTCATGGAGAGCAGAGCCCTCCCCTGTAAAACCAAAGATGGCTCCAGAAGTGGCAGGTGGAAGATGCAGTGTGGTGGGGGGAGGGGTGGCGGCATGCTGGAAGGTTCCTCCAGGCTGGGGGCAGTGTGAGCAAGGGCACAGGGGAGCAGAGGCACGTGCCCGCCCTCGTGGGTTTTCAGAGCCCCGTCGGAGGGTAGCAAAGTGAAAAACAGAGTGGGGAGGCTAGGTTCTGGGAGGACGGAGTGGTGTCTCTGAGCTCCATGTAGATGGGACATAGCCCCATAGAGCAGCGGTGGGCATGGGAGCCATCAGGTAAGGTTAGAGGCCATCAGGGCCAGAGGCCATCAGGTAAGGTTAGAGCTGGCCGGGCTTTATTAGGAAGCCAAGTGAAGGAAACGAGAAACCTTGAGGGGGCCATCCAGGGGTTACAGGGTCCCCTTGCAGCAGGCCCTCGTAGCAGGTGCTCTGACTCGCCCTATAGGCTTCTCTCTGCTGGTCTGAACTCAGCATCTGGTGCCCTTCACTCCCAGCCTGCACCATTCACCTGCCACATCTCCTAGTGAACTCTTCGGTTTTACCTCAGTTACCAAGAAGCCCTTAGGGCCTGGGCCTTGTGTTGTGGCTCCTTGACCATATGGGCATTTGAGGATGTCAAATAACCACGCCACCTCCTGCTGGTTCTGAACCAGTTGAGAGAAACGTACTAGCTCTGTTGTTGCTAAAGTGGGATTTGCCTGAAACCTGAATTTAGGCATTCACAATGCCAGGTGCACTTTCCCAGGAGAAAATGTCCTGAGCAAATATTGAGGTCCATTTATCTGTGTGCAAAAATGTGCTGAGTTTCTTTGTCAAGTCAAAATCCAACACGTCTCCTTCTCTATCCTCTTCCTCCTTCCTCCCCTAAAATGAATCCATGTGTTTGCCATTAAACTTGCAAACTATATGGATGTTATTGGTTAAGGACAGGAGAATCTTTTCATCTGGTTAGTTTCAAAAAAAGAATGTAATGCATTAGAAATTACCCTTCCCCCAGTCAATTACCTTGAAGCTCCCCCATGTTCTTTGGTTTCGTGAGTTGACTCTTTAATTTCTAAATTCCCTATTAATTCCCAAAATTTGTGATATTATGACTCTCTTTAGTTCACTCTTTCTGTTTTATGACCCCAAATCTGCCCTCAGTCATCTCTAGTTCACAGGGAGGACTAAGCATTATGTATCACACTATGCTTTCAGAGATCTTTCTTCAGGGAACAGGGTAGTTTAGAGAAAATTTTAAGATCCTTCTGACCCCGGGGATGAACCAGAAGTGTGTGTTTACGTGTGTGTGTGTGTGTGTGTGTGTGTTTTAAAATTAGCATCATCATGGGGTGCCTGGGTGGCTCAGTTGATTAAGCATCCAACTCTTGATTTCAGCTCAGGTCATGATCTCACAGTTCATGGGTTGGAGCCCTGTGTCGGCTCTATGCTGGCAGTGCGGAACCTGCTTGGGATTCTCTCTCCCTCTCTCTCTGTCCCTTCCTCTCTCTCTCTTTCAAAATAAATAAATCAACATTAAAAAATAAAATTAGCATCATCTTAATTGTTTAACTTTCATTTTAATTAGGTGAGCCTTCAAAAGTGTGACATATTTGAACTGAAAACCCTGAAGGAGCCGATAGACTACTTGAGTCTAGCTCATAACCCTGAGACTCTGGAGAAAATAGAAGCTTGTATGAGAGTATGGATCAAACAGACAGAACAGGTAATTTTCAGAAAGCAAACATCAGCTTCAGATGCTACGTTACTGAACTAGTCAATGGAAGACGGTATATCTTTTGCCATTCCCATTTGCCTAAGTATTTGACGAGTCCCTAAAAAGGTGAGGAGTTCAGTGTGGTTTTCATTTATCGTCATTAGTTAAGAAGAGATAGTAAAAAATTTGAAGAGAGGAAAGCAAGTAACTTTAAATACTTAATGTAACAAGAAGACTGCACTTTGTCAATTTCTTTTTTCTCAAGGTGTATTTTACAGAGAATCTCTGTAGAAGTACAAGGAGTTTTCCAGTCAGTGTGCCTTCTAAAAGGGAGCTCGAGACTTAAAAAAAAAAAAAAAAAAAAAAGCTTAAAAAAACATTTTCAGAAAAATCCGAGGTGTCGGCAGACATTTAATCAAAAAGTAATGAAAATTAACCAACAGTTAACAATGAAAGTTAACCAACTTAAGGCATGCAGACTTTCCAAGGTTATATTGCTCTAAGGGTGTACGGTAATTGAAGAGTCAAAGAAATGTTCTGAGGTCAGGTCCTCCAAAAGTTCATTAGAACTTTTTATTTTTTTTATTTTTATTTTTTTTATTTAAAAAAATGTTTTTTAATGTTTATTTATTTTTGAGACAGAGAGAGACAGAGCATGAGCGGGGGAGGGGCAGAGAGAGAGGGAGACACAGAATTGGAAGCAGGCTCCAGGCTCTGAGCCGTCAGCCCAGAGCCCGACGCGGGGCTCGAACTCACGGACCGCGAGATCGTGACCTGAGCTGAAGTCGGACGCTTAGCCGACTGAGCCACCCAGGCGCCCCTCATTAGAACTTTTTAAATAAGTAGTTTTCAATTTGAGCATGTTCACTAAATTTTTGTTGAAGTTTTAAAAATGGATACAGGTAAAAGGCTGTCACTTGAAGCATGCAAATGAATACAAATATATCATGATCCAGAAAGCATAACTGATTTATTTCCCAGTGTATAACTTTCATACCGCCAGCCCCGTTCAGTGGTTCACAGTTCTGCCGTGCGTTATCAGGTCCTTGCTGAAAACAACCAGCTGCGTAAGGAAGCGGATGACCTCGGGCCCCGAGCAGAGTTGGAGCACTGGAAGAAAAGACTGTCCAAATTTAACTACCTTTTGGATCAATTAAAAGGCCCGGATGTGAAGGCTGTCTTGGCAATGCTTGCTGCTGCTAGGTCTAAACTTCTAAAGGTTGTCAGCCATTTCTTTCTGCTTTATGAAACGGGAATGGAAATTCTCTGTGTGTATTTTCATGTCATAGAGTAACTAGGAACAGAGAAATGTTGTTATACCTTTATGAAAAAACTTGAAGACTGGATAATCTTGCCCTTTTATAATTCTGGGTACTGTGGACATTGCCTTTGAATTAAGAGTAATTGTTGGCTGGTGTACATGTATGTATATGTATTATTAGAGAGCATTGCATGTAATTAAGACGCATGTAGCTTAACATCACGATTATGTATATATTTTGAATTCAGACTAACCACGAGTTGTAATAACAAAAACTTACATATATATGTGTGTGTGTGTGTGTGTGTGTGTATATATATATATATATATATATATATATATATATATATATTAGCCCTAGTATATTCGTTTTATATCCCCCTGTAACAAATTACCCTAACACTTAGCAACATAGCACAGCAAACATATATTACATACCAGTCTGTGTGCTGTGTGTCAGGAATTTAGGGGCAACTCAGCTAGGTGCCTCTGACTCAGGATCTCTCCTGAGGTCACAGTCAGGGTGTTGGTTCATCTGAGGCTCACCTGGGGGGAGGATCTGCCTCCAAGTTGCTCATGAGGTCATTGCAGGATTCAGTTTCTTGCTCGCTGTGTGCTGGAGGCTTCCTTTGGTTCTTACCATACAAAGTATGGGAGTGAGGTGCACAATGGATCCAGGAGCCAGTGGAGGAGAGAAAGTGTGGGTTCAAATGGAGGTGCTGCCCTCTTGATGCTCTGTCCTAGTTAGCGAGTAGATTTTATAAGGGAAGGCCTTAAAGAGATACCTTTAAACATTCGGCCAAAAAATTTAAATTGCTCTCCAACGTGGCCATACCCCTCACTCCTGTGGATTCAGTTTTATGTGAGATGCACAGGATAAACTGGAAGTCTGACAAAACGGACCTGTGGTGGCTGTTAGCAGCTGTTATATTGGAAGTTCCTTTATAATAATTGCATAAAAATTGCTTTCCTGTCTTGTGCTTAGACTTGGCGGGAGCTGGATATTCGAATCACTGATGCAGCTAATGAAGCGAAGGACAATGTCAAATATTTGTACACACTTGAAAAATGCTGTGACCCCTTGTACAGTAGTGACCCTGTGAGTTGAAGAAATCTACTTGCTTACTCTGCTGATAAACCTTTTGCACTGGTGGAATCGAGCATGGAGTTTGGTTCATTAATATTAAAGTTTGTTGGAAAAGTCTTAGAAACCTCCTTTTAGCCTCAAGAAAATTTTATATGTATACAGTTGACTCTTGAACAACATGGGTTTGGACGGCGTACGTCCACTTACACATGAGATTTTTTTCCAAAAAATACCGTATATTGCTGAAAGTATATTTTATCTTTCTTACCATTTTCTTTTCTCTAGCTTACTTTATTGTAAAAATATAGTATATAATACATAAAACATACAAAATATGTATTAATCAACTGTTTATATTATCGGTAAGACTTCCAGTCAACAGTAGGCTATTAGTAGTTAAGTTTTGGGGGGGGCAGTCAAAAGTTATGAATGAATTTTCAACTACATGGGGATTGGTGTGCCTGGCCCCTCATTGTTCAAGGGTCAGCTGTACATATGTATATATCTATCTGTATCTATCTGTCTGTCTATCTGTCTATCTCTCTGAGATGGATAGGCAGTATTATATTTTAGAATCTTTTTTGCGTATTCCGGTTTCCATTGAGTATTGTAATTGACATTCTGGATGATATTCAAAGAGGTGTTGGAAAAGTTATCGGTTGGTGTTTTATCTTTTAACTTTAGGGAGTGCCTGCTTTTATTGATTACAAAATTAATGTTAACCTTGTCATTAACAGACAGTTAATGTTTCTTGCATTGAAACAAATTTGATTAACTGCATATGACTAATAAAAATGAAATTACCTTTAAATACATCTGTGTGGAGTGTTAGATAATATTTTAAAAATTTAACTAAAAATCTCTTAGCTAATTTTATTCTAATGAAGATTGAATGGTTATACTATCAGAATTTTGCTGAATTTGGTATTTGTTTCTCTGAAAACTTTTGTGATGTCTTCTAGATATCCATGGTTGATGCTATCCCTACACTTATAAATGCAATTAAAATGATCTATAGTATTTCCCATTACTATAACACCTCTGAGAAGATCACGTCTCTGTTTGTAAAGGTAAGTTCGTAGCATAGATCCCATGGTCACTTGTATTTTTTTGCAGTGTTGATTTTTTGATAATTAGAAATTACCATATGGGCACAATTCAATATCTATGTATCCTACAATTAAAAAAAACTTTAATCTGTAAATAGATATAGAATTAAGTGTATTCGTGAGGCTGATTCTTGCAAATCGTAAAGCATTGTTTCCCAAAATAATTATTATAATAAATAATTGGGCTATTTAAAAAAAATTTTTTTTAAATGTTTATTCATTTTTGAGAGATGGGAGAGACAGAGCATGAGTGGGGGAAGGGCAGAGAGAGAGGGTCACACAGAATCCGAAGCAGGCTCCAGGCTCTGAGCTATCGGCACAGAGCCCAGTGCAGGGCTCGAACTCATGTACTGCGAAATCATGACCTGAGCCGAAGTTGGACACTTACCCGATTGAGCCACCCAGGCACCCCAATAATTGTGTTATTTATATAATAAAATTTTAACAAAGAGTCTTTTTGGAATTTTTTCCCCTATGTTATTTAGCACATTATTTATTCCTTTTGGGTAAATTTTAATTAAGAAAAACTATATTTAACTGGCTTTCTCCTGTTTTATATTTTATGTGCCACTTTTCCAAATTTATTTGGTGCCACAGTTGTTTACTTGGTGTTATTAGAACAGTTATCATGGTCATAAAAGCCACTTGCAACATTTCAGTAACCCTAAAGCAATTATAATGATTCTGCCAAAACACATAACGATGTTTCAACCGTATGTCCTAACTCATAGCGTTTATGGTGAGCACTGTTGCTTTCCCCATTTTGAGCAGCCTCTAAGAAGGAAATGACTTTCATCACCAAGGTGAAAATTTTACATGTTGGGCTACAGTAGAGGCATTTCTGCCTCATCAGGACTTGTGCGGTGAATGCTCGCATAGTAGGAGGCATGGTTCTTCTTGGGAAGGGGTACGTCCAGCCTGAGAACTGGACAGGAGGCTCCCTTTTCTCTGCTCTCGGTCGGGCAGTTCAGGTCGAGAAAGGAGGGGAATCCATGAGATTGTTGCTCCACTTCTTCCCATGTTAAAAGGACATGTGAGGGTCTTGAGGGATATTCCCTGAGAAGGAGCCTCCAAAGCCAATTTGTTTCATCGCTCCAGACTTCATGCACATTATCCGCAGGGCTTGTTTTTGAACCAAATTGTGAAACCATCATTTATCTAATTTTGGACTAGCTTTCATTATGGAAATTTTGAGACGGGTACAAAGGACAGAGAATTATACACCAGACCCCCAAGTCCCTGTCGCCCAGGTTCTGTCTGCATGACACCCATCTTGTTCCACACTCTCCTCCAGCCTTTGCACTGCCTGTCCCAGACATCATGCCATTCCGTGCATACATAGTCATCTGGTTTTCCTTTTACATTATAAAAAAGTCATAAGAAAATTCTGAAGCTTCTTTTTTGCAGTTTGGAGGAATGGATAAAATATTAGTGGTTACGGATGTCAGCTTGACTCTTTTCTTCTCCTTTTTAACATTTCTGCTACAGCTCCTGGTGTCATGAAATGATCAGGTGGACAGTCCTTTCCATGGCACTTGGAGACTGTGAGTTACATGTTAGAGCAGCCCACCTAAGGAGACTGGGGGAACTCTCAACAGCTTTCAGACGGGGCAGTGAATTCTCTCCTGGTTGGTCGAGATGTTCATCCTGCATAAACCAGGGGGCCTGAATTGTTGATTGGCCACAGCGCTTCCAACTCTGTGATTTCACAAATGATTTTGACAGTACATGTTAGAATCGAAAAACGATGAACAAATGGAAGTAGAGAGTAGAAGGGTGGTTGCCAGAGGCTGGGGAGTGCGGGCAACAGGGAGATGCTACAACTCTCAGTTAGAAGATGAATAAATTCTGGGGAATCTAACGCACAGCATAGCTACCATAGTTAGTAATACTTGTGTACTCAAAAGTTGGTAAGGGAGCAGATCTGACGTCTTTTCAACACACACACACACACACACACAACACACACACACACACACACGGGTAAACTGTGAGGTGGTACATGTGTTTATCATGGTAATCATTTCACTCTGCATATGAATATAAAGGATCATGTTGTACACCTGAAATATAAATAATTTTTGTTTGTCATTTGTATAAAGGAGCTGGGGCAAAAAAAGAGCTGGGGCAAAAAAAGTGTTAGTGCTAGATCATGGCTGTGATGGGAAAAAAGAAACCTAGTGTCAAGGTCACAGATTGTACACCCTGAGAGGTAGAGGAGTCAGGGGCCCTCCAGTTCAGTTTATGAGTGATGGCTGTTTTATGTACTTAGCACCATTTTATTGGGAAATTCCAGGTGACGAATCAGATGATATCTGCGTGTAAAGCCTACATTACCAACAATGGAACTGCGTCCATCTGGAGCCAGCCGCAAGATGTTGTTGTGGAAAAGATACTGTCTGCAATTAAACTCAAGCAGGTAACGGTCAGCTTAATTACAAGTTTAGATAATATTTTATTATTTTTACGTGGTTTTTGCTGCTGCATCTTTAATCACGTAGCAGTTATCATTGTTGATTGCTGAGAAGTAATTCTTTTTGTAAAAGAGTAATTCTTTATTGTGAAGAAAATTGAATGTTGATAAATCTGCTCTCAAAATTTATGCACTTGTTCTGCTGTTTTGGGGCCCTGTGATGTCCTGATGCTACACTCAGTCCCAGAAATGCAAAGATGAGGTAGCTTCTTTAGCTTCTTGAGGATGAATTGGAAGTTAGACCCCGAGTTAGGCTAATGCTGACACAGTGGGATCAAGTGGAAAGGCTGTGCCTTTGAGTTGCCTCATGAATAATTAGTAATTTGCTAGATTGGGAGTTAGGAAATGATGACATTGCCAGCTGAAGAATGGGCACACGCAAAGGCATGACACTGACAGGGTTTGAAGTTCCACTCTGAATTTACAGCTTCTTCCTCGTGAGAGAATAAGGTTGATAACCTGGGGTATGTTCCCTTTCTAATATTTTGGGTTTTAATTTTAAGGAATACCAGCGCTGCTTTCACAAGACAAAACAAAAGCTTAAACAAGATCCAAATGAGAAACAATTTGAATTTAGTGAGATGTATATTTTTGGAAAATTTGAAACTTTCCACCGACGTCTTGCCAAGATAATAGATATCTTTACAACCTTCAGGACATACTCAGTCCTGCAAGATTCTAAAATTGAGGGGCTGGAAGACATGGTCACTAAATACCAGGTCTGTACTTCATTTTTGTTTAAAGATTTTATTTTTTTTTAAGTAACGTCTATACCCAGCGTGGGACTTGAACTCACAACCCCAAGATCAAGAGTTGCACGCTCCACTGACGGAGCCAGCTAGGCGCCCCCGACGTTCTGTCCTTTAAAACTAAATTTCCTACCTTTTCTGTAACTAAAACTTTAATATCTCGTACAAGTATTTATATTTAGAATGATTCAAATAATCTGTAATGTTAGATGTAAGCTCATGACCCTTGAACAATAAAGAAATTAAATCTATTTGAGAATTGTGTAATGGTGCTAATATGTTCTTCTCAGGTATGTGATTATGAGAATGACTTACCGATAGTCTAAAATTAATCATCATTAGTAAGAGCATTTTCATTAGCACAAGAAAAATGTTTAAATATAACATATTATTTCATTTATTCGTGCAAGAAATATTTAATGAAACATATACTATGCTTCAGGCACTAACTGACACTGAGTTCTGGGTGCATCTGATTATGGCTGCATTTAATCTTTTTATTTGGACCTATGTTAGCAAAATAAAAGGGACGTATTTTAGTGAAATAAAAGATTTTAATTTAGCCCAACAGTTTCTTTTTTTTTTTTTTAATTTTTTTTTAATGTTTATTTATTTTTGAGACAGAGAGAGACAGAGCATGAATGGGGGAGGGTCAGAGAGAGGGAGACACAGAATCGGAAACAGGCTCCAGGCTGGCAGCACAGAGCCCGACGCGGGGCTCGAACTCACGGACCGCGAGATCATGACCTGAGCCGAAGTCGGACGCTTAACCGACTGAGCCACCCAGGCGCCCCTAGCCCAACAGTTTCTAGTTATTTTGATTTTTAACTGCTTTATCTTGTAAGGGTAGGTGTGTAACTAATCTTAGTTTTTAAAGCAGGCACAGCGATCTAATAATGTTTTGAAGAGTTTTGAAAAACAATTTCTGAACAAAATGGGTTTTGAATTCTTAGTCTTGATATAGTTAAGTTTTTCTTGTTTGGGGACAGTGATATTAAAAGCTAATTTTTTTTTTTTTTTTGGACTTGAATTTGAAAAGAATCGTAAAATCTACTGCCACACATTAGTTTTTGTACTCTAACAGTTTAGTCTAATATAAGGAATCTTTTTCATTTCCTGAGTAGACCAGATTTTAGGAGAGTAAGAGAAAAGACCTTTTTTATATAGCAGGAAACATTTTAGGTGGGTTGGGTGTTATCTGCAGGGTAGATAATCTATACCTGAAACCGACAGTTTTGCAAGACAAAGACCGAATATATTCATTTAGTTTTCAGCTTGGAGTTTATTTATTTTCTATTCTTAATGAGAAAATAACTTTGGAGCATATGTCAAAGTTTATTTTTGAAGGAGAAGTTGAGCTATACATCTAAATGCAGATAAAGACTGTTCTAACCTGATAAAAACACTGGGAAGAGAAATCGACAAATCTAATGTGAAATACTGATTAAAATGGATGTACCAGAGGATAGTGGGCTAAAATGTAGATGGTGCCTGAAAGCATCTGGTGAGGTTTTTGTGTGTTAGTACCAGTTTAGAAGCTCAAAATGGTGACCATGGAAGTGAAACCGCGGTTCCTTGTGTGGCTGTCAAGGTCCTGTCCACCCCTCCTGTCTCCTCATCTGCTTCTCTTCTCCTTTGATGTTCTCTGGACACAGGTCATTTCAGTTCAGTCCACCTTGGGGCTTATAGAGCTTTTTTTCCTGGAAAGTTCTGCCTCTGGACCATCACACGGCTACTCTTTCTTGGCCTGTAGATCTTCATTTAAATGACCCTTTTGGTTAGGTTTTCCTTGATCTCTGTTCTTCTCAAGCACTCAATGTCACATTACTCATTTTCTCACTGTGTGAAATTATCCTGTCCATTCACTTGTGCTTTACATAGATTCTGACCCCATCCCGCACCGAGGCTGGACGTTCTTTGAGGGCAGGGACATTTGTTTTTTTCAGCTCCTTCCTGTGTTTTCAGAGTTCACTAGCCTGTAATAGGTGCACAATAAATACCCGTCAAGTAAATGGTTTACTAGGTTGAGTTGGATTAGTTGGTTGAAGGTCATGATTCATGTTTGTCAGCTTAATACTCTTAAGTGACCATTAAATCCAAACATAGAATTTTCTAAGGACCCCAAATCTTTGTTTCTTTGTTTGTTTGTTTGTTTCTTTCTTGCCACATTAAAATGTAGTAATGCAGCTTTTCAATGCTCATAACATGATGGATGGCACCATATGTATATAGTGTCTACATAGAGCTAATTTTGTAGTTATACGGCATGAAAGAGTAGGTTGTTTTAGTTAGTAAACTTGATTCAAGGAGTTCTGCATTTTATACACTTGTCTCTTGAGAGATGTGAATTGATGTTTAAATGGAAATGACTTTGAAGACGAGGTGATGGAAGGAGGCCCAACTTCCTTCATAAAAATTATATGCCTGTGTCAACAATGTGGGCACCTGAGCTTGAGAATGGCTTAGTACCTGGTTAAGAACGATCATAGAGCATTATAGCTCATTATTCCGAGCAAACAAACCTTAGGATAATAGTATCCTCAAGGAGACGAGTTGCCTGATTTGTACTTTCATAGTCACAGACTGTAGCTTTGCAGGGTAGGAGGAAGCAGTTAATTCTGGAGATTCTTGAAATGGCAGATTGCGGTTTGATGTTTTATTTAAGACATGTGAGGCTTAGAAGGTAGTTTTTCATCTGTAGATGCTACAACTATTTTCTTCCTAGGTTGGTTGTGTTCTGTTACGGCTATTTATTTTCTGAGAAGACTTAAACTTTTCAGTGAAAAACGTTTTAGTAATTCTACTCTGGACTTTTTAAAAAAAATTCAGATATCATTAGTAAGAAATTAAAAAGGAATTTTCTTTAATGTTTTTACTGATTTTTGAGAGAGAGAGAGAGACAGAGAGAGAGAGACAGAGAGAGAGACAGAGAGAGAGGGACAGAATTCAAAGCAGGCTCCAGGCTCTGAGCTCTCAGCACAGAGCCAGACGTGGGGCTCGAACTTACAAGCCATGAGATCATGACCTGAACTGAAGTCAGACGCTCAACTGACTGAGCCACCCAGGCACCCCAGAGAAATTTTTAGAGAAAACACCTCTCCTGCTTTTCAGCTATGGTTTTATTTTATATTTTTCTTCAGGAATATGTAAAACCTCATGAAAATGCTTTCTAAATGATTTCTCTGAATGCACTTGGCAAGATTCTATTGCCCCTGATAAGCATTAAGCCATGTGAATAATTAAAGAAATAAGGCTCCTTTTAAGTTGATTTTTGAAAGATGATTATACAGGTTCTACATTTAAAGGTCCTATTTAGTTGAGTATTGCAAGAATGTTGAGACAATGTCTTATTTCTTTCATAACGTTTCAGAGTATTGTTGCCACCATAAAGAAAAAGGAATATAATTTCTTAGACCAGAGGAAAATGGATTTTGACCAGGATTATGAAGAGTTTTGCAAGCAGACTAATGACCTTCATGTAAGTTGTATAATAAAATTCCTGTTGACAGCCGTGTGTTTATTTTTTCCCTTCTGTATGATGCTGTTGCTAATCATTAACCATTCAGAAGGGAGAGGCGGCTTCATCATAGAGGTGACCGATCGCAACCTCAGCCTGCATTTTGTGATTTCACATTAATAATTGAAGGCTCTTTTTCATGGATTAAAGGGTCATAAATATAGCTTTGGATAATGATCTGTAATCATACTTTTTCATGCCTTCCATCTTAGTTCTTAGAAAATTAACTTTCATCTCCTGTTGAAACGTGGAGTTATTAGAATATAGAAATTTGTTTCTATTTGTTTGTTATTTTATAGCAATGATTATGACCAACTGTCTGCCAGATTGCAAAGCCAGGGTTGCAGCTGGCTTTAGAAACAGTGGTGCCAGGACCCACTCAGCACCTGGACCCCTCTTGGTCTGCAGCCCACTTCTCTCTTCCTTTCCCCTCCCCTCCCCCCCCCCCCCCCCCCCGCACTGATCAGCCATCTTGACTTCCAGCCCATATGGGGGGGTCTGGGTCTCTTGGAGGGGGGGGAGCGGGCTGTGAGTGTTATCAGAGAAGAATCAAGGAGGGTGAGGGGGAGATGACCCCATCGGTGTCTACCGAAGTTTCATATTCAGACTTCTTTTCATCCTAGTGAAGTCCGAAGTGTATGCCTTTCTGATTTGAAAAGGAAAATGAGCATTCTGTTACTTCTTTCCCAAAAGTTCTGTTTCGAAGTCAGTTTGTACATTTCAAGGAAAAAGAGCTCTGAAGGGTGGGTCCAATGGTAAAAAGGAATCATAACAAAATGAGCTAATTCTATATGTTAGGTACTGTCCTGAGCACTTTATGGGTGTTAATCATCTGATCATCACAGAGATAACAACTGGGAGAGTCGGGATTAAATCCAGGCATTCTGGCTCTAGCATTCAAGTTTTTAACTATTATGCTAGAATAAATGTTTCGGTTGATGGGAAGATATAGTGCCTATGGTAATTTATGCAATGACCTTGTTTGGGGGCCAATTAGACATGAGGACGATGGGAAGCGATGGGCAGTGGTGGTGCTGATTCTCTGCTCCAGCTTCCCTTCCCAGCAGTTTCAGATCACACGGCACTATAGTAGCTTGTGTGGGGGTGGATAGAAGTGGACGGTGAACACCCTGAGGGCAGGGCTTGTGTTCATTCCTCTTTGTGTCTCCAGGGCGCCTTACCTAACTGGAGAGAGCGGAAGGAATGTTTGCCAAATTAGTGTGTGAGTAAGGAATTCGTAAGAACTCGATTTACTGCAATTAAACAAGCATCTACTGTGTATCAATTACCAACTATGCTTCTTTGCTGTGGGTTATAAAGACAGAAGGAAATCAAGTAGATTTGCCCTCAGAGCTCACAGCCAGCGGCAGACATGTGATATGGTTAAAATATAAGCACATATATGTTAGAATAATGAGTACCTTATTTAAGGAAGGGCAAATAGTGGCTAAAATGACCAACTCTAAAAGTGTAATATTCTGATACCGTGCCCGGAAGTGAGGATTCAAAGATAAAAAGACATATTCTAAAGAAGTCCCAGGGCAACTTACAGGACAGGCCTGGAACACAGGTAGGATTTGATAATTGCGGCGACCCGTGAGGGTAGGATGTGAGCCTAGGAGAATAACCCTGTCTTCTGCTTGGCTGGGACTGGTGGAGCTTCAGAGAGGAGGCTTTGGAGACGAGGCTGATGCTAGAACAGACATGGGTGGGGGACACCAGAGGAGTGGGGAAACCTTTTCAAGACTGTGCTTACTTTATATAATACCAAGAATATAATTTTATAAATGCCCTACAGCCTGGCTTTAAAGCATTAGTTGTAGATTACTAGTGCCTATTCTCATAATTTTTTTTTAATTCAACACTATTGTTTATCTCATCTTACACCTCAGACGTGGTCTACTTGTTTCTTTGGTTGAATGACCAATTTTTCCTTTGACTTCTTTGTCTCTTTCTATTGTTTTAAAGGATTGATTTATTTATTATTTATTTTTATAATTGCTCGTGTATTTGCCTTTATTGAGATCTTTATTTCTCCATATGGTTTCAAGGTACATATATTTTTTTAACATGCCAAGATTAAGATTTTTAAAAAAAATATAATTTATTGTCAAGTTAGCTAACATACAGTATATACAGTGTGTTCTTGGCTTCGGGAATAGATTCCTATGATTCATCACTTACGACACCCAGTGCTCATCCCAACAAGTTCCCTCCTCGGTGCCCATCACCCATTTCCACTCCCCGCCCCCACCATCAACCCTCAGTTTGTTCTCTTATGGTTTGCCAAGATTTTTATTTTTAACTAATCTCTACACCCAATGTGGGGCTCGAGCTCACAGCTCTGAGATCAAGAGTCACATGCTCTACTGAGTAAGCCAGCCAGGTGCCCCTCCATTCTCTTTTTCTTAACCAGCCCCTTTCTTCTTAATTTATTATTATTATTTTTTAATTTTAATTTTTTTATTTGAGAGAGAGAGAGAGAGAATGTGAGCAGGGGAGAGGGGCAGAGGGGGAGAGAGAGAATCCCAAGCAGACTCCATGCTCAGTGTGGAGCCTGATGAGGGGCTTGATCCCATGATCCTGGGATCATGACTGGAGCCAAAATCAAGAGTCAGACACTCAACTGACTGAAGCACTCAGGAGACCCCTGCCTTTCTCCTTTAAATTACTCACCCACTCTCACTGAATTCAGCCCTTGTTTCTATAAAATCAGGATGAAAATACTGACTTTCCTACAGCTCTGGTTAGAGTTGGGGACAGAGGTGATGAGCCTTGGAGATAAGAGATAGAGGGGACCAGTAACTGGTGTCTCCAAGATAAAGACTGGAGGGCATGGGTGGTGGTGGTGGGGGGGGGGGGGTGGCAGTACATGAGTGATTTTGATCAGGGTTGTGTCCAGGGGATCAGAGCCTGGAATCCTGGTTCATGCTGGTGCTAACAGGTCAGAGAGCGAATGCCTTGGAACCAGGTGAGCCATTAGAAGTCTGGCAGGCAGAGCCTAGAAGGCAGAGGAAGGCAGTATTTAACAAAGGACCAGCTGTTGAGATGTCAAGCTGAGGCAAGAGAAGACTGAGAAGGACCTGAGAGCCCAGAACTTGTAAGAGGACTAGTATGAAGATTCCATGGCCAGATTCCATAAGACTCTCAGAATGGACCTAAGGAAGAGGGAAAAGAAGACTAATTCAAGGTCTTAAATATTCATACAGAGCTTAGCATAGGCCTTTGTGAAGCCACAGGGTAGGAAAGCAAGGAAAACCAGGTGCAAATGTTAGGGCTCAGTAAAGCTGCTGTCTGTAGTTCTAGGGAGGTAATGGAGGCATTGCAAATATTCTGGTTGTGCATGGTTTATACACAGTTGTTTTTTTTTTTTTTTTAATGTAGTGACAACATTTGAATGTTTATTTAGTTAGGCTAACTGTACTATTTAGTGCAGGACAATTTCTCAATCCTAAGATGTGGTTTTTGCAGAAGAAATAGCGCCATTTAATATACGTGTAATATATAACATATGTAAAATGGTATATGTGTGTGTGTATATATATATATATATATATATATATATATATATATATATATATATAGTTTTAGTAGGAGTAGTGAGAAGTATTGAGAGGAAGAATGTATTGTGATAGGTGTAGTGATCCTTCAGCTTTGGGACTTTGCTGAATGGGGTAGGGAGCCCCCCCAGGTAGCAATGTTTCTTCAAGTGTTCAGTGTTTCCAGTGGTGTCCTGGATATTTCCATCTGGTCTTGCCAAATGATTTGTGTACAGTCAAGCTCATCTTGGTACTAATTCTCACTGCATATGCAACTGGCTTCCCAGTTGTGTGTAAGTTAATGATCCCTTTAGAATTGTAGAGGCTCAAAATTTTCGTCTGGTAAAATTGAGAAGAATTGGTTGTACCTTTACCTTGAAGCATGAGATAGAAAATAATGAAATATTTTTTTTGTCTTTACTGAACTCAATTTAGATTGTAATGACAACTGTACTAAATCTTAGAATGACCAAGAATAAATCACGTGCTTCATTTTTTGGTGCGATTTTTTTTTTTTTTTTTTTTTTTACATAAAATTGTACGATAGTGTAAGATATGTGAGGTTCTCAGGACAACTCATCATGAAAATCATTTTGGAAAATCGATCTGAGGGCTTAATGAAAGAGGTATTTCTTCAAAGTTTGGTATTTAGGTCATTCCTTTTGAAATTCTTAGGAATTACTTACTAATCTCTTTTTCCGTAGTGGTTTTATGTTCCTGGGCTCTGGAAGTGTTTCTACAGAGTAGTTTGACATTTCTTCTGCTGGGGCCCCAGTGGGTTCGCTATTCCAGACTAGCTGTTATATTAATTTCTTGGGTTAGGCACTGCCCCTCCCCCACCCCCCATCTCATGTGTAGTTTAAACTCAGACGCCTCTTTTAGGTGTGGTGCAGACATAGGATTTCATTTGCTCTAGGGCAGGGATCAGCAAACTATGCCCAAGGGCCAAACCCTCCCTGCATCTTTGCTTATGGATTGTTTGTGGCTGCCTCTGCATATGGTGATAGGTGAGTGGTTGTGAAAGAGACCTATGCCCCACAAAGCTGAAAAAAGTTACTGTCTGGCCCTTTACAGAGGAGGTGCGGGATCCTGATTCAGGGGGCCTGGTTCATCCATTCATGACTCTGGGCAGATGGCAAGCCCCTATGCTGCTTTCCCTACCTTGTGGACAGAATTATTGCTGCATTTCAAGGGCTGTGGCTTTCCACAGCGATCTGTGGAGAGTGTTAGGACCCCACAGCTTCTCTACCCACATTGAGATAAAACCCCACTTCCTGCCCCTCAGGCCCTGTATCTGACCCAAGCCGATGGAGCCTGACTTCGTGCCAGCTCCTGTGATTGCCCTGGCTTTCAAGACCCTCTTTGTTATGGCTTCTGGGCATTTATCTTTCAAGCTCAGGGGAGGACTAAATTTTCTGTTATGCTTTTTCCTATATTATATGTGCTCGTAGAGAATGGGGAACTCTTCTGTCTTGTTGCTAAATAGGACTTTTTAAAATCAATAATATTATAATAACTTATGGTGGCAGCCGGTGGGCCACACCTATGTGGTGAGTGCTGGTTCAATCAACATGTTGTACATCTGAAACTAAAGAATGTGTACTCTAAAAAAATTAAAGGAAAGAGGACTTTTCCAATGAGAATTCACTGTTTACAATCAGACTTTACTCTATTTCAGAACGACTTGCAGAAGTTCATGGATGTTACATTTGAAAAGATTCAGAACACAAATCAAGCTCTAAGTATGTTAAAGAAATTTGAAAGGTAAAAATTTGAAACAGATTCTATTCTGTCTTCTAAAACTGGGGCCATATGAACACAGTTTAGCTTATTTTGTTATTATTAATTAAAATCCTTTCTCGACAGTCTGCATAACAAGGTCAGAGTTTTTAAGTTCTTCAGATGTTAAGAGTTTGTTTTATTTCCTGTTAGCTTTGAACTACCATGAGATTGTCTATCATAATATTACTTAATGTTTAAGTAATTAAAAAAAATTCTTACCAGGTTAATGGTTTTGCTTAGATTTTAAGGATTTATACTATTTTTTTTTTTTTTAAGTAAACTCTATGCCCAATGTGGGGCTTGAACTCGTGACCCTGAGATCAAGAGTCACATACTCTACTGAGCCAGCCAGGCATCCCAATACTATTATTTAAAGCCACTTTATTGAGATAATGGATGGATTGATACTATTCTGATTTTTTAAATATGCCAACCAAATATCTCATTTTTTTCCATTACTGTATGTTTTTAAAAAAATGTTTATTTATTTATTTTGAGAGAGAGAGGGAGAGAGAGAGAGAGAGAGAGAGAGAGAGAGAAAAGAGTGAGCGGGGGAGGGGCAGAGAGAGAGGGAGATAGAGAATCCCAAGCAGGCTCTGCAGTATCATTACAGAGCCTGATGTGGGGCTCAATCCCATGACCCTGGGATCATGGCCTGAGCTAAAATCAAGAGTCAGATGCTCAACTGACTGAGTCAGCTAGGGACCCCTCCTTTGCCATAGGTTTTAAAATGAACCTTTTTTTTTTTTTTTTAAAGTTTATTTATTTATTTTGAGGGAGAGAGACAGAGAGAGTGTGCAAGTGGGGGAGGGGCCGAGAGAGCAAGAATCCCAAGCAGGCTCTGCAGTGTCAATGCAGAGCCTGATGTGGGGGGTCAAACTCATGAACCATGAGATCATGACCTGAGCTGAGATCCAGAGACGCTCAGCTGACTGAGCCACCCAGGTGCCCCTAAAATAAATCTTAATAAAGGAGATTGCTAGGTATCTTCCCATTCATTCAAACCATTCACTTTTTGGTTTTTTTCAGGTTGAATATACCTAATCTTGGTATTGATGACAAATATCGGCATATTCTTGAAAACTATGGGGTTGACGTCAATATGATCTCCAAGCTGTATACGAAGCAGAAATGCGATCCTCCTTTGGGTCGAGATCAGCCTCCCATTGCTGGGAAGATTTTGTGGGCCCGACAGCTCTTCCAGAGGATTCAGCAACCAATGCAGCTTTTCCAGGAGCACCCGGCTGTGCTACAGACAGCTGAAGCCAAGCCTGTGATTCGCAGTTACAACAGGGTCGCCAAAGTCCTCCTGGAGTTTGAAGTTCTCTACCACAGGGCATGGCTTCAGCAAGTGAGTCTCTACATGTGTGCCCTTCAAAGACGTCTTCATTGCCAGGTCAAGAGGAAACCCTCTGCTAGCATTTTATTCCTGTAGAAAGTTGGATTTGTGGGTATTTCATAAGACAGGTTTGGTTGAATGTAGGTAATCAGTCAAAGAGTATAATATGTCCATGAAGAAAAATAATGATTGATTTTGAAAAAAATTATAAGGCAGGTAACAGAAACTCATTTTTATTTAATTTACAAACTCCTAAGAGAGAAAGAAGATCCTGTTTGTTGGTTCTTTTACCTAGTCGATTAGGATTTCGGACTTTTTTCGAATCCATTAACTTCCTTGATGTGTCGCTAAACATTAGTATGTCTCTGTAAAGCGAAATCTTAAATTTTCTTTGGTTATCCTGGGTTCATCAAATTGTATGTCATACCCTACCCACTCTTGTATGTCTTTGCAGACTGACGGGAAGTATCTCAGAGGATGAAATTCAGCCTTACAGTCCCCCTAAAATGCTAGCCCATTTTCCTGGTTTAGCTCTTGGTGCCTGAGCCAATAACAGAGAGGTCTCCATGGTGGTATTCATAGTTTCTTTAGATAACTAAAACCGAATTTAGTGGGTTGAATAAAACTTTTACTAGGAAGAATAATGAGTTGGGCACGACGGTATCAGGGAGCTAAACGGGTTTTGAGAAGCCTCTGCAGTGTCCACTTACCTGTTGGGTGTGAGAGGGTCATGACCCAGGCATTTTGTCAGATTGACTGCATAGCATCACTACCAAGAGCTCGAAGGCACTTTTCTGAAAGTGACCTTGGAAGAAGAGTGTCGTCTTTGGTTTGAGCAGCTCAAATCCAAGGAAGAACACTTACTGGTCATCATTCCCAGAAATGACTGAGCTAGACCCCCTGTCGAGGCGCTGAACTTTCTAATAGTAAAAATGTTGATCTCTTGACACAGATTGAAGAAATTCACATAGGACTTGAGGCATCTTTATTGGTGAAGGCTCCAGGCACGGGGGAATTGTTTGTAAACTTTGACCCACAGATATTAACCTTATTTAGAGAGACAGAGTGCATGTCACAGATGGGTCTGGAAGTGTCACCATTGGCAGCTGCCCTGTTCCAGAAACGGGATGTATACAAAAAGAACTTCAGTAACATGAAGGTATGGTACTTTAATTTTTTCCTGTTTCTGGCTAGGCCCAGTTTGCATTAAAAAAAAAAAAAAAATCTGGTGGTATGTCACTATTGAGGGATAGCAAGTGCTCAGGATGACTGAGGTGGAGATTGAGAAGGAATGTGACCGTAGGGAAGGTGGAGGCCAGCTCATCACCGATCATGTAAACCCAGGCTATAAGTCTGAATGCACCAGGAAGACATTGCAAGAATTCAAGTGGGAGCAAAAGGCATGATAGTTTTTACGATAAAACTATCGTAAAAACTAACTACAGGAGGAAATCAATAATGTCCATCTGAAGTAGAAGATGATTTTGAGAGATCTAAGTGGAAGTATTATCCATGCAGATAGATATGTAAGTCTGGAGTAGAGTGGAGGAGTCAAAGTGGAAGGCATAGTTTTGAGAGTTTTATTTTTATTAAATTTATTTTTAAATTTATTTTTTTATTTTTGAGAATTTTAAGAATATAGTTGGCATTTAGGGGCACCTGGCTGGCTCAGTGGGAAGAGCACGCAACTCTTGATCTTGGGGTCATGAGTTCAAGCCCCACATTTGGTGTAGAGATTAATAAAAAAAAATAGATAAACTTAAAATATAGTTGGTATTTAATGTTATTGTCTTGGATGAGATCTCCAAGGAAGAGAATGTAGATAAAGTGGAGTAGAAGGCTACGGGTTGCCCCAATGTTAATGGGTCTGACAGAAGAGGACAAGTGTGCAACATGAGTAACTGGTAAGAACAGATATTTCGGTAGGTTGGAGGACCACCTCAGATGTTGCAGAGTTATTGTGCTGAATATTTAACAGAGCTCGCAGGTTCCCACAGTTATGCTGAGAGCTTGTTTTCTTCTTCTGTTCCTTGGAGTGTAGTTCAAACAGGAAAGAAATGAGCCCACATAGACTAATAGTTATGAGAATGGATTCTAAAACCAGTTTGATCTGGATACAAATCATTATCTTTGGGCAAATTGTTTTTACCCTTTGAAGCCTCAGTTTGTTATCTATAAAATGAATAATATCTCATGGGGTTAAAGGATTAAGGTGAGAGGTAGAAGGTCTGCTGATTTGCTTTCCAGGTAGAATAAGTGATGGGCATTGAAAATAGATAAGCTGTGAATAATTGATTGAGGAAATGTATAAGTAGCTGCTAATAGAACCATCCAACATAGGCTTTTTCAAAGTGGTTTTCATGGAAATTGAAAGGATATAGAGAAATTGCAGAAAAGTATTGTATGAAGAAAGGATTATGTGGTCCATTTGAGAAATGTTGGGTTTAACAAAATTCACAAAGTCCGTTGGGTTTCTTACTTCTTTCTTGTGGTTTTTGCAGAATTATTAATTTTAATTGTGACTTTCCAAGAAGGGGGATCATGTATACAGTGGTTTCCAAGCTTATTCATCCAGGGACCACTTTTCCTTATAGAATCTCTTAGGGCTAGTAGTTCAGGGAAAACATTTGGGTAAACTTTGATCTAATGACAAACTAGTATCAACATGCACATTACAAATATGATCTTAAAAACAATTGTATTTAAGAAGTACATTAAATTTACTTTCTTATAATTATTATTAATACTAACATTATGAAAAAAGGTAGGCTGCAAGTACTTTTAGTCTTATTTAAAATGGTAATGTATGGGGCACCTGGGTGGCTTACTCAGTTAAGTGTCCGACTTTGGCTCAGGTCATGATCTTACGGACTGGTCCGTGAGTTCAAGCTACACATTGGGGTCTGTGCTGACAGCTCAGAGCCTGGAGCCTGCCTCAAGTTCTGTGTCTCCCTCTCTCTCTGTCCCTCCCCTGCACTCTGTCTCTCTCTCTCTCTCTCTCTCTCTCTCTCTCTCTCTCTCAAAAATAAAAGATAAGCATTAAACAAATTTTATCAAATGGTAATATATGAACAGAATACTGACACAGTTCAATATTATACAACAGGTAAATTTCATTGTAGGACAGAATCCATGAGTTTGTAATCACAAGCACTCCTTCTGATAACAACTAATTAATAAATTAGGGAAATATTGATGGATCACCTCCTATATGCCAGGTACTCTTTCAGGTGCATTGGACAAAGCAGACAAAATTCTTGAAGAGAATTTTCTATAGAAACTCTTGTCCTTATATTCTAGTTGGGTAAGACTGAAAATAATCAATGAACATTCTAAATAGATAAATTACATAGTTTATTAGAACGTGATAGGCACTATGGGAAAAAATGGAGCAGGACACAGGATAAAATGTTTGGGTGGTTTTTGGTGATGGTTTACAATATTAAGTAGGTATTCAGGACGGGCCGCATTGAGAAGATGGCATTCGAGTAATTATTTTGAAGGGGATACAAAGGACCTGAGGCTAGGGACCAGCAAGGATGACAGTAGGGCAAGAGTAGGTAAGGGATGAGAAGAATGATTAGAGATGAGATCAAAGAAGTAATGGGGACCAGATTGGGTAGATCTTTGTAGACCAACATAAGAACTTGTATCCCTGAATGAGATGGGAAGGCATGTGGCTCTGTAAGCAGAGGTATTACCCAGGCTGATTTACATTTTGAAAGGGTCATTCTTGTTGCTAAATTGAGCACAGACTGTACGGGGCATTAGTGCAAGCAGGGAGACAACGGTAGACCGTTACAGTAATTTAGAGGAAAGTCAGCGATAGTGGTAGCACTGCATATGGTAAACAGGTCAGATATAGGATCTCTTGAATGTGGAACAAACAAGACATCCTGATGGATTGCCTGTGGGTGGGAGAGACAGACAGAAGCCACCATCAGCTGAGATGGAGAATGCTGTGGGCAGAGAAGGTTTTGGGGAAGAACAAACTTTCAGTTTTGGACATGTTAAATCGAAATGTCTTTTATATATTCAATTGGAGATATTGAATAGGCTTAGGCTTTGTTTGATTCTGGATTTGAGGAGCGAGATCTGGGCTGAGATGCGAATTTAGTTGTCTTTGGCATACAGATGATACCTAAAGCCATGACATCTGGTGGGATCAACGCTGGTTCCTGACTCCTTATATGCTTTGGGTCTTACATCAAGACTTGGCGTGGGGCTCCTGGGTGGCTTAGTTGGTTACGTGTCTGACTCTTGGTTTCAGCCCAGGTCACAGTCTCATGGTTTTGTGAGTTCGAGCCCTGCATCAGGCTCTGCGCTGAGCGTGGAGCCTGCTTGGGATTCTGTCTCCTCCCTCTTTCTCTGCCCTCCCCCTCTTACACTGTCTCTGTCTCTCTCAAAAATATATAGATACCTTAAAAAAAAACAAAAAACAAAAAAAAAGATTTGGCTTATGATTCCAGCAATGGGCTGAGGCAGATTTCTTTTCTTTTTTCTTTTTTTCTTTTTTAGAATTTACATCCAAGTTAGCATATGGCGCAATAATGATTTCAGAAGTAGAAGCCAGTGACTCATCCCCTACATATAACTTCAAGTGCTCATTCCAACAAGTGTCTTCTTAATGCCCCTTAACTTACCCATTTAGCCCATCCCCCCCACCCACAACCCCTCCAGCAACCCTCAGTTTGTTCTCTATATTTAGGAGTCTCTTATGGTTTGTCCCCTTCCCTGTTTTTATATTATTTTTGCCTCCCTTCCCTTATGTTGATCTGTTTTGTATCTTAAATTTCACACGAGGGAAGTCGTATGGTATTTGTCCTTCTCTGATGACTAATTTCGCTTAGCATAATTCACTCTAGTTCCATCCATGGCAAGATCTCACTCTTTTTGGTTGCCAAGTAATATTCCATTGTATATATATACCACATCTTCTTTATCCATTCATCTGTCAATAGACATTTGGGCTCTTTCTGTACTTCCACTATTGTCGATAATGCTGCTATAAACATTGGGGTGCCTCTGCCCCTTCGAAACAGCACACCTGTATCCTTTGGATAAATACCTAGTAGTGCAATTGCTGGGTCGTAGGGTAGTTCTATTTTTAACTTTTTGAGGAACCTTCATACTGTTTTCCAGAGTGGCTGTACCAGTTTGCCTTCCCCCCAGTAGTGCAAAAGAGATCCTCTTTCCACATCCTCATTGACATCTGTTGTTACCTGAGTTGTTAATTAAGCCATTCTGATTGGTGTGAGGTGGTATCTCATTGTGGTTTTGATTTGTATTTCCCTGATGATGAGTGATGTGGAGCATTTTTTCATGTGTCTGTTAGCCATCTGGATGCCTTCTTTGAAAAAGTGTCTCTTCATGTCTTTTGCCCGTTTCTTCACTGGATTATTTGTTTTTTGGGTGTTCAGTTTGATAAGTTCTTTATAGCTTTTGGATACTAACTCTTTATCTGATATGTCATTTGCAAATATCTTTTCCCATCCTGTTGTTTGCCTTTTAGTTTTGCTGATTGTTTCCTTCACTGTGCAGAAACTTTTTACTTTGATGAGGTCCCAATAGTTCATTTTTGCTTTTGTTTCCTTTGGGCTGAGGCAGATTTCTGGTGACCCCAGCATTTTGGGTGATGAGTATGGTCCACAGGAATTGCCCAGAGGAGCAGGAAGTGGGTGGTGCCAGCATACAAAGTTGAATGAATGAGCTTAGTGATGCACAGACTAAGTCACTGGTAACCTGGTCTAGAAAGTCACTTGACCTTAGAACTTTTCTCCCCTTTTTGGGCAGGGGAAGGGGTGAGAAACTCCTACTCTTAATTTCTCTCAGCTGTATTTCATTGGATTAGGAATTTGTATTTAGGGAGAGATTTTGCCTCTCCCATTCTTGTGTTGTTTTGGCCACTCTACCTGCCAGGCTACTGTTGGAGCCCTACAGCTGGACTTTAACTAAAAGCCATCCTTTTGGATAAGAAAAAAATGAGATAGTAGAAGTGTGATATTCATTGATCATTTAACCTCCATTTCATTGCAGATGATGCTGGCCGAATACCAGAGAGTGAAGTCAAAAATGCCTCCCATCATAGAGCAACTGATGGTCCCTCATTTGGCTAAAGTGGACGAAGCTCTCCAGCCTGGCTTGGCTGCACTGACCTGGACGTCACTGAACATTGAGACGTACTTAAAAAACACTTTTGCGAAGATCAGTAAGTCTGTCTGAATAGTTATTATTTCTCATTTTTGAAAGGCTGCGTTCTTAACGTCTATTGTATAATTTCTTCTAGATACTGGGATATAAATAATGAAATGAGACCGTTATTCTTAAGCTGTTCCTTAGGGAATTTTACCAAAATACATGAACTCATTAATTTCCTGGAAATTCACTATTTAATTTTATCTCCCAGAGATTAACTGCATTTAAAAATCATACTTACTATTGGACATTCGACTTTCAATAAGATGGTCAATTTAAAGTTGGAAAACTGTGATCCAGAGATGCTGGGTGACTGCTAATGTGATATAGATGTAAGCAGTAAGGGTGAGTTTAGAACCCAGTTTCCTTGCCTCCAAAACAATATTCTTTCCAAAATACATCTCCCTGGGAACTAAAACAGGAGGAAATAGGCTAACATTCTAGAAGGAGATATTTAATAAAAGGTATAAAAACTTCATAATAAGAGTTATCACAACCAAATTAGAACAGGCTCTACCAAGCTATACTTGAGTACTATTCTCCCTAGAGGATATTCGGATTAGAATGTTTGCATTTGGATGTCTTATTATTATGTTACCTGGGACAGGAGCTAGCTTCTAAAGAAGCTCTCCTTAGTTCTCGTATTCTGTTTTCTTTTTGCGATTTACATGAAGGATCTGAGATGGATGTCAGAAGTCCAAGATGACTCTTAGGGAGTTAAAAATCAAGGTATCAGCACAGATAGTTCCTTCTGGAGGCTTTGGGGGAGAGAATCCTTTCCAGTTTCCAGAGGTCACCTACATCCTTTGGCTCATGGTCACTCCCATCTTCAAAGCCAGTAACATAGTATTCTTTTTTTTTTTTTTTAAATTTTTTTTTTTTTTCAACGTTTTTTATTTATTTTTGGGACAGAGAGAGACAGAGCATGAACGGGGGAGGGGCAGAGAGAGAGGGAGACACAGAATCGGAAACAGGCTCCAGGCTCCGAGCCATCAGCCCAGAGCCTGACGCGGGGCTCGAACTCACGGACTGCGAGATCGTGACCTGGCTGAAGTCAGACGCTTAACCGACTGCGCCACCCAGGCGCCCCAACATAGTATTCTTAAATCTCCTTCTCTCTGTTTCTCTGTTTCCATGGACTTTGACTCTCCTTCTTTCCTCTTATAAGGACTCTTATGGCTACACTGCTCCCACCTAGTGTAGATAATTCCCACCTAGATAATTTAGGACAGTTTCTACATCTCAAGATACTTAACTTGATCACATCTGCAAAGTCCCCTTTGCCATATCAGGTAGCATTTGAAGGGGATTAGGATGTGGATATCTTGGGGGATGGGGTGGCTCACAGATGTCCTCGAAGAAGCTTTATAGAATCAGAAACAGTAAAGAATTTTATTGAGCATTCATGCTTACCTAAAAGTGTTGGCTGTCTTCTAGTTGGAAATAAGCTTACCAGGCAAAACTTTTTGGTATCTTGATATTAACTTAGAAATGGTTGAAAACTTTTAAGGCCTTATTCTATAGGAAGTAAAGGTATTTATTTAAGGGAACATTTTACATCTTTGATACATCATGAGTATATAACATGGACTTTCCTGTATTCAATTTTAACTTCATTTCCTAGATGAAAACCGTATCAGAAGAAAAGAGAATTTACTCTGTGGTATCCGTTGAAAACCATATTATCCCTTAGATAGAGCTTTATTAACCATCATTCCTACTTTTGATGTAAAAGTGTTAATTTCCTCTGGAATTGACCTTTCTGTCTATGGAACTTAGTGTTCAATATTACTTCAGCACAACTTAAAAAAAATGTACCTTATGATACTAACAGTAAAAGAAAAACCGAGGGAATTGTTTCACTTCAGTAATATCTGTTGGGGCGCCTGGCTGGCTCAGTTGGTGGAGCATGTGACTCTTGATCCCGGGGTTGTGAGTTCAAGCTCCATGTTGGGTGTAGAGATTACTTAAAAACAAAATCTTAACAGAGAATTATCTGTTGAATACCTCCTGAGGAATAGGTGCAGAGCTGTGTAGAACAAGCAAGGATGACAAGGAGGAATTCTAGAAGAAGAAGAGACACATGAGTAGATGAGTAGGCAATATGGAGCACATACAGCTAGAAGGATGCTCAGGGGTCAGTGCCAGTGCAGGAGGAGGGGGCAATTCGAATATGTGCAGAGTCACAGGAAGCCTCCTGAGGGAGATGCATTCGAGCCAGTCCTTGAAGTCTTGAGTCAGAGAGAGGCAGGTCGAGAGAGCCAGAGCCGGGAAACCAGTTAGAGGAAGGACAGTGTGAGAAAACCAAGAGAGACACAGCGGTCCCCAGTGACCATAATCCTGATTTCACCACTGCAGTTTGGCCGTGTACATTTTTTTTTTTTTTTTGAAAAAAGAAAAGTGCTTCATCCTTTGTATTCACTTTTATTTTTTTCCAAAGAGGACCTGGAATTGCTGCTTGACAGAGTCAACGATCTGATGGAGTTTCGCATTGATGCCGTTCTGGAAGAAATGAGCAGCACGCCGCTTTGCCGGCTTCCCCAGGAGGAGCCACTTACCTGCGCCGAGTTCCTCCAGATGACAAAGGTTATTAGGAGATTGATGTTTTTATTAAAATTTTTAAAATAAAGGGCATGTTTCGAAGCATAAATTACATATTTTTCTTCTGTCTGTAATTGGTCTGTGATAGGTGTGATCAAACGCAGAGCTTTCTGGCAGTAATTTGAAAATGAAGAGGAACGTATCTAAGGAGTCACTTAGACACGAAGAGCAGATCATTTCTTTTCAGACCAGTAGGAGGGGAAATTGCCATGGGACGCATTTCTCATTTTTTTCCATATTTTTTGAAAAATAGAGCTATTTTGTTGAAGAGCTTCCAGTATGCTAGTGCTAATTAATAAGGCGATTGTTTTAAATAGCTTCAGGACAGAATTTCTTCCTTAAACATTTCTGTGGAGCACTGCTCCCCAAACAGGTGTCCAATGGTACACAGTTCCAGAGTCACTGCCAGGAAACCGGGAAAGCTGGGTCTGGGTGGAGATTGCTCAGGGTAAGGACCGTTCCCCCAGTTACCCTGGCAGCTTCTTCACTCATTAACATATTCAAATAACAGCTTTCAGAAGATCTACTGGGGGAGCCTTTGTAACTTGCTTTGACCCATTATTTCTTACACTTTTTTTTTTTTTTTTTTCCAAATGGAACACTTTCTTCCTTATACCAGGATTAAGATCCTGCAAACAGTGTTCCATGAATTGGCCCTTTGGAAATGTCACTTTGGCATCACTGCAGTGTTCTCGATGGGCATCCTGATTATAAGAATTCATCAGTGATGATTTTGATATGGTGTGTCAGGAGTCCTCAAGACCATCTCCACTAGAAGGATGATTTATAAGAATGGCCGATTAAGGGATGTCTGAACGGCTCAGTTGGTTGAGTGTCAGACTTCGGCTCGGGTCATGATCTCACAGTTCATGGGTTTGAGCCCTCCATCGGGCTTGCTGCTGTCAGCACGGAGCGCACGGAGCACACTTCAGATCCTCTGTCCCCTGCTCTCTCTCTCTGCCCCTCCCCACTCTCTCTCTGTCTCTCTCAAAATAAATAAACTTAAAAAAACAAAAAAAGAATGGAAGATTGGTAAGAACGACTCCTGGAAGTCAGCACCTACTTGCACTAAAGACTGAGACTTACTAGAGTGATGTAGTAAAGACACCCAGGCCATAGGGAAACGAGGTGGTGGGGGGTTGGAGGAATGCATGTGTGCATTCCTTATGCTCTCTCACTCTCATGAGGGGCCACACAGAGCTTGCTCTCTCTCTAGCAACAAAAATGCAGCAACATGTTTGCAACATTTCTGCTCAGGGAAGTCCATGAGAAACTCAGTGCCCAAGCTTTTTATTGGGTGGGGTCACATAGGCACCATCTGCCTAGCATGGACCAAAATCCCAGGTATCCAGAAGGAAAACAGGTATGCAGCATAAACCACGCTGTTTGCACAGGCTGTGTAGGCACAGTGAGCCAGTCTTACCAGCTGGGGAGCCGTGGGAACCTTCCCCAAATCCAGGCCCCCAGACACCAGCCAAAGACCAACGTCCCAAGCAGAATAGTAGTCTCAGTCCCGTCCTGGTAACACATGTTACCTTTTCTGCATATGTGGTAATCTTCAGTTTACATTAAATTACTACTAGATAACCAAAATTAAATGTCAGCATTTTAGAAATTCCTATTTCTTCCTTCTCTCAGACTCACCAGCTTTTCTACACCCCAAACTCCCCCTGCCCGCGCGCCCCTGCTCATTTGTCATGCTCTTGCCCTCTGAGAAATCACTTAGCTTCATGGTTTTAATGTCACCGCTATTCTTAGGATTATTCTATAAAAATACATCTCTTTTAAATTTAAGCACAAGCTTTTAAAAATGGGAAAAATACTATTTTTTTTTTTTTTTTAATTGATCATTTAGACCATGCTTGTTACAGTTTGGGTATACGGACTATTTTTTTTTTTTTTTTTTTCAACGTTTTTTTTTTTATTTATTTTTGGGACAGAGAGAGACAGAGCATGAACGGGGGAGGGGCAGAGAGAGAGGGAGGCACAGAATCGGAAACAGGCTCCAGGCTCCGAGCCATCAGCCCAGAGCCTGACGCGGGGCTCGAACTCACGGACCGCGAGATCGTGACCTGGCTGAAGTCGGACGCTTAACCGACTGCGCCACCCAGGCGCCCCTATACGGACTATTTTATATGACTCTCAGTAAAGTTGTGATCCCCTGCTACACGTGCAGCAGATTTTGATTTGTTTTTTTATTATCTATTTATTTATTTTTTAAAAATTTATTTAGACAGAGAGAGCACACAAGCAGGGGAGGGGCAGAAAGAGAATCCCAAGCAGACTCCACATTGTTAGTGCAGAGCCTGACACAGGGCTCGAACTCGCAAAGTGTGATTCATTGTCTGAGCTGAAATCAAGGGTCAGACACTTCACCAACTGAGCCACCCAGGTGCCTCATATTTTGATTAAAAAAATAGTTTTTTAAAGTAATCTTTATACCCAACATGGGGCTCGAACTCACAACCCTGAGATCAAGAGTCGCATGTTCCAATGACTGAGCCAGCCAGGTGCCCCTCCAGCAGATTTTGAATAGTGTTTTTCTCTCCCACTTAACGTTTTTTCAAGAACTATTTCTCATGTTGCTATGTGGCTTTTATAGCCACCTTTTTAATGATGCCTTCAGAATATTCTATTGAGTTCATGTACCTTAATTTACTTACTCATTCCCTGTTGCTGGACGTTTGGGCGGTTTCCAAAGTTTTGCTATTTTGCCAAGAGCTGCAATGAATATATTTATATGTATCATGTTTTCCCCTTTAGGACTATTTCTTTCTTCAAAGCAAAATTATTGCATCAAAGAATGTGGCTTCATTTAATAGCTCTTAATATTTGTAGCCAACTTGCTTTTCAAAGGGATGGCATCAGCTTCCAATGCCATCGGCGACGTAATGGTACCAATTTCACTATCTTTCAACAGATACTGTTTTATAATAATAGTGATAAATTATAACAGAGATTTTATTATAAGTTATATAATGAAACAACACATTTATTATAAATAAAATATAATCAATTTATTGAAATAAATAATTTGAAATTATTATAACTTATTCATTTCAGTTTAAGTAGCAGAATCATAGAACCTAATCTTAATTTGCATTTTGATTACCAAAATGAGTGATTACCAATTAAGTGAATGCTTTCTCTTGAATTTGTTTGCTTTTTTAAAAAAGTTTATTTATTTTGAGAGAGAGTGAGAGAGAGAGAACGCGTGCATGCTCACGAGTGAGGGAGGGACAGAGAGACGGGGAGAGAGAGAATCCCAAGCAGGCTCCATGCTGTCAGCGCAGAGCCCAACACACGGCTCGATTCCAAAAACTGTAAGATCATGACCTGAGCCAAAACCAAGAGTCGGAGGCTTAACCAACTGAGCCACCCAGACGCCCCAGAATTTATTTACTTGGGGATACAGCAATGAGCAAGACAGATGAAATCCCTGCCTTCATGGAGCCCGTTTTCAAGTTCAGGATTCAGAAGAGCAAATAAACAAAAAAGCCCGTAACCCAACAAGTTAGGAGGTGATAAGCTCAGTAGAAAAAAATTAAGAGGGTAATGAAGAAAAGGAGTATCTGATAGACAGTTGTGATTTATGTTGATGGACAGGGATGACTTCTGCTATTACATTTGAGCAGAGGAAATGAGGGAGAAAGCCTTGGGAATAACTTTGGGGAAGAGAATTCCAGGCAGAGGGAACAATAAGTGCCCTGAGGCAGAAACTTGTTATGGTAGCTGGAGGAAGATGTTGCGTTAAAGTTCATGGTGTATGTTCTTATGCTGAGGGGGAAGGAGAAAGGGAATGGCTAGTAAGTATGGTGTCTGGGAAGCAGGGGAGTCTGTGATTTAGAACTCACGTTGTGTGGTTATTCTTAAACAGAAGGGGACATACCGCATTCACTGAAAAAAGATAAGGGGTTAATGATAGAGGCCAGTTTATCTTCTGAATGAGGGCGTGGGATCAGGGATTTGGGTGAGTCCCCACGTCTTGGCCTTTATTTGCTTTGTGCTGTAAAAATCAAGGTCACTAGCTGAGTATATGGAAGAGGACAGTGTAAAGATTTGAGGATACAGCTATTATGGGGCCTGGTAGAAGAATGTGACTGTAGTCCTGTAGAATGATTCTGGGTAGCATTAGGGGCCTGACTGAATTTGGGGACCACATTCCCAGTGCCAAATATGTGCGTTGCCTTGACTTGTGTATGCAAGTGGAAAGGGTTGGTTACCTGGTTCATGTGGGTTGGGCTTCTCCCGGCTGGGGCAGTGGAAGGCTGAGGGAGTGATGGAGGTAAGGATATTGATGAGAGAATGGTTGAAGTGAGAAAGCAAGTCATTAGGAAAGGGTGTGTACAGTGAAAGGATTTAGGATACAGACTCTAAAAAATATTAGTGCTCTCTCAGAAAATAAGGAGCTCATTTATATGGAATGAGATTAGCAAGTTTGGCAAATGTAGGTCCTGTGGTTATGTGTGCTTTGCTGACCAGTAATAAAAACAAACACTTCCTGAGTACTTACTTTGTGCCAGGCACTATTCTAGTATTTTACATACATTAGCTTATGGAATATTCCCAATAACATAAGGTAGGTTCTACGATAATCACCACTTAATTTTCAGATTGGGAGTCAAAGATTTCCCAGAACTAGGATCTGAACCCAGGAATTTTGGTGCTGGAGTCTCTACTTGTTACTAGATGGTACTAACTCTATCTCATCCCTTACCCAATCTCCGACCTGCCTCTTTTTCATAATTGTCTCAAGGCTAGGGATAGAGATTGGTAGTTGGGTGAAGTTGTGAGTTGGGAGTGAAGTTCTTATTTTATGCTTTATTTGATGATAAAGAAGTTTAATAGTTTATTTCAGGACACATCAGAATGTTCCTATGTAAATGGTATCAAAATGCCATGTGCCCTGCAGCAGCAGAGTGGAGGTGAAGGTCATTGGTGATGAGGTAAATGAGCCGTGAAGCTGACGTTTGGAGTAGATGGTCCATGAGCACATTAGAAGAGTTTCAAGATGAGTAATGGTGGGCCTTGGGAAGGGACCAGAGACTGTGACCAACTAACAGGGTGTATTATTGCATGGACTTATTGTCCAACTAGGTGGTAAATTGCTGACTGTCTACATCATCTGTCTCTATCTATCTATCTATCTGTATCTATCACCCTACAGAACTGATCATAGTGCCCCAATCATTATTAGTTTATGTTTGTTAAATCTCATTCTTGAGAAACATGGAATCTCACGAGAGGGGAGTGGAATATCTGAAATTAATTAGGGGCTGACTATGGCTTGTTGTCAAAGGTGAGGAGAGAAAGAAGGCCGACTAGAGCAGATTGATGTGAAATAAAGGAAGCTTCATGGACAGAGAGGCTGATGATAAGCATTTGGAGGTATTTTCTTTACTGTTGGAGAAGTAAGTATAATTTTGGTCTACCTGAGCTGATCAAGTTGGCGTCTTATCTTTAATGCATTCTTTTACATGCCTGCCAGGATTAATGTGAGGGGTGTGGCCCTGCATTATTGGAGGCCAAAATCCAATCTAGAGGCTAAATCTATGGCATTACTACTGGTACTGATATGGTCTTAAGAGTTAGATAAACAGGGGTGCCTGGGTGGCTCCGTTGGTTTAGTGTCCAGCTTCAGCTTAGATCATGATCTCATGGGGGCGCCTGGGTGGCGCAGTCGGTTAAGCGTCCGACTTCAGCCAGGTCACGATCTCGCGGTCCGTGAGTTCGAGCCCCGCGTCAGGCTCTGGGCTGATGGCTCGGAGCCTGGAGCCTGTTTCCGATTCTGTGTCTCCCTCTCTCTCTGCCCCTCCCCCGTTCATGCTCTGTCTCTCTCTCTGTCCCAAAAATAAATTAAAAAAAAAAAACAAAAAAAAAAAAACGTTGAAAAAAAAAAAAAGATCATGATCTCATGGTTCGTGAGTTTGAGCCCCGTGTTGGGCTCTGTGCTGACAGCTCAGAGCCTGGAGCCTACTTTGGAGTCTGTCTCCCTCTCTCTCTGCTCCTCTCCTGCTCACACTCTGTCTCTCTTTCTCAAAAAACAAAAAATAGGGGCGCCTGGGTGGCGCAGTCGGTTAAGCGTCCGACTTCAGCCAGGTCACGATCTCACGGTCCGTGAGTTCGAGCCCCGCGTCAGGCTCTGGGTTGATGGCTCAGAGCCTGGAGCCTGTTTCCGATTCTGTGTCTCCCTCTCTCTCTGCCCCTCCCCCATTCATGCTCTGTCTCTCTCTGTCCCAAAAATAAATAAACGTTGAAAAAAAAAAATTAAAAAAAAAACAAAAACAAAAAATAAATAAACATTAGAAAGAAAAGAACTAGATAAACAAATATGACACTGTTTTTCTTCTTCTTTTTTTTTTTTTTTTTTTTGGTAGGACCTTTGTGTAAATGGTGCTCAGATACTAAATTTTAAAAGCTCATTAGTGGAGGAAGCAGTGAATGAACTAATAAATATGTTGCTGGATGTGGAAGTTCTGTCCAAAGAAGAAAGTGACAAAGTATCTAATGTAAATAGTGCTGATTCAAAAAACGAAAGTTCAGGTAAGAGATGGGGTGATGGAAGGGTCTTACTTGTCCAAGGGCATTACTGAAAACCAAAATTTCATTTGCTATATATCAGTTACTTTCACACTTCTGTAAACACTCTCCCAATTTTATAAGGACATTTATAAATCTGAAGTTATGATTCTGAGCCTATTGTCATTATTCCCATTATTTTTTTTGTGAAATTCTACAAGCACGTACCTTGTCAGTAGAGTAGGATGGATGATGGATTGGAATTCCCATTAGAGGATCTCTGTCTATCCTAAAGCAAACCTTTCGTGGGGATGAGGACACTGACAGGCAGATAAGGAAAGTGATTCCTCCGAGGCTTTATGGCTGTTGATAGAAGAGAGAGCATCAGAACCCAAGTCCCTGAGGCCCCATCTTGCTTTTTCAGCCATAGCTCAGGCCTCTCCTCCTGTTTCCTCACACTGTGGAGCAGAGAGGCCTCCAATAACCCACGTGGTGCCCCAATTTCCTCTTCCTCGCTTTCTAGGAAATCTGACGTCTAAGTATGATTAAACTTGCACGTAATTTATCGTATCTCTTCAATTGCGATAGATGGTTCTCTTTCTTTCCATCTCCCTCCATCTTCTCATCTTGTAACAGCAAAGAGAGAAGGAAATTCCGACACCTTGACGTCATCCCTTAAGGCCCCGGCAGGCCTCTTGCCTTTGGCGACAATCCTGAGAAAGAAGAAGGAGACTGAGATATTAGAAGAGGAAGCCTGCGGGTTACTCTCCCATTTTAACCATCTAAACACGGATGCGCTTCTGAAAGTTACAAGAAACGCGCTGGAGGCCATCCGCAAGCGCATTCATTCCTGCAACATGGTGAACTTCCGGGGTAATAATTCTGCACAGCTTGCCTACTGGCGGGTCCGGCATGGTTGCTGCTTGTGTGTGTGTATATTCCTGCTATTTGTAAATAATTAAAAAAAATCCACCATTTACTAACAGCCTCCATGTAAGTTTATACTTTATGAACTTTGATTATGCCAATAATTCTGTGAAGTAGGTCTTACTAATCCATACTTTCCAAAACAGAAAATGTTTTTACTATTTTTGGGTCAATTTGCTACTTTCCAGCTAGTTTGCTCATTCTTAATACAATCATCCTGTCCTCAGCACAGTTCAGAAACACATGTTGTATTCCCAGATGAGCCACAAAAATCCATCAAATCTAGAGACATTCTGCAATTACATTTTACATTAAAAATTAAAATAAAATATTAATTAGAATAGAAAAATAATAGGGCAGTAAACCCTTTTTATTTATTTTGAATATTGGCATTTAAGGGGAAGCATCTTTAATAATTAAAAGTAGATGAGTAAAAGTGGATACATTGAAGGGATTTTCTGATTGGTAGCATGGTTTATTATGGTTTATTTCACTTTGGAAGGGAAGATAATCCTTTTATTTAACACCAGGGTATTATTAGAACTTATCAAGCGTTGGTTGATATGCTGAATATTAAATCACATGTGTTTCCAACTGTATATATTGCAGGTATTTCCAACTATATAAAGTTACAGACACACATGCGCACACACACCCCCACTTTTATATATCTATGCTATACTGACACTTATACCTACGTGCAACTTTAAAAGCCCCTTAGTTATAAATGGTGAGTTACACCTTATTTCTTCTCCACTCTTTCACTGCTCCCAGTTTGGATTATACACACTGTGGTAGAAAGGTGTTTTATTTGAAATTTTCCCAACTGGTTATGTGCTCTGACTTTGCCTTATTCTGATAGTTATTCTTGTTCTTCATGCCTTGCTTCCTTATACTACATTTAACATTTAATTTGGTGGCATGGTGGTATGTGAACAGCATCCCTCTCAGTATTTTGGATAACAGTTTACATATTTAAGCCTGATCCCACATAGTGGGTGTCCGTTATAGAGGGGGCACCAGTGGCTTGCATCAGAAAATGCATCGGTCCCACTGAACTGTTGTTATGTTGGATAAAACGAGTTAGTTTTCATTCATCTACCAAATATTTGATTGTATATATCTATTATGTATTGTTCTAGGTGCTTTAATTTTTCCAGCTTAAAATGAAATAAGACCCATTTTAAATAAAAAATAGTAAGGCTTCCCTCTTTTGTGTTAACTCAGACAGTAACAGTACCTCGAAGAGGAAGCAGAACCGTCTGCCCATTTTCCGGGCGGGCATCACTCTGGCCATTCCCAACATTGCCATGGCCCCTGCCCTGGAAGACATACAGCAGACGCTGAACAAAGCTGTGGAGTGCATCGTCAATGTCACCAAGGGCATTAGACAGTGGAGCAGCGAGCTGTTGTCTAAGGTGGGTGTGGATGAAGGAATCATTTCATATGGAAGATTCTTCTGTTGTGGATGGGGCTGAGCTGAAGAATATCCTTTCACTTTGTAGAAAAAGATGCAGGAAAGAACAATGGCTGCTTTGCAGAATAATGAAGACAGTGATTCTGATGCTGAAATTGGAGAAAATGAACCTCAAGGTAAATGTTCCTTTAGTCCTTTTTAACCAGTCATTGAAAACCAACATTGATGGAGCTAAAATGTATTTTCCCTCCGTGCAATTCTTAAATCAGTGTTGATTGGAATATAAATCTATGAGCCAGTTTTAAGTTAATATAATATGAAGATCCATGTATTTTAATATAGCCATTATAAATGGTGTATATTTAGTGTATGCATCACAGGTATGGCTGCCTCACTGATTTCTGGTCCCTGGTAATGAAAAGAACAGGGGGACAAGGAAGACTTTAGTCTCACAGTTTAAAGAGAAACTTGTCATCATTGCAATGAATATTTTCTGACATTTAAGAGATAGTTTGTATTTTAACCCAGTATGTGTCCTGTTGTGCTAATGTGTTGTGATTTTTGCCGTACGTCTCATGGTTTTCATTTATAGTCTATAAAATTAGAGAACATATGATATCCAGTTGCTAACGATATTAAATGTTGTCTTTAGTCCTGCAAACTCTTTCTACAGCAACCCTGCAAAAGGGAGATGCCATGTAATTTTCAATTATTATTTATATTCCTGCATGGTAAATCAGCTAACCATCACAAGAAACCGAAACAGGTACCTCTTTGAGATAGTCTGTCACTGAGGAAGAGAAAGATGGCTCAGAACAATGTTGTCCACAACTTGCAATAGTATTTATTGAAGCTAAAAAAAAAAGCGTATGTTATTGTGTTAATTTCAGTTTTTATATTATTTGGAAACATTGCTTTACTTCCTAAAATAGTCTAAAATAGAGAATTTTCTAAACGCAGAATATGCTCAGTCATGAATTATGTCTAAAATGGAGAAGAAAAAATGTTTAATGAAAAGTTGCCTGTATGTGTTTGTCATGACAAACGAATTAAAAAAATAAGCTACATTAGAAAAAAATAACAGCTTTGAGATATAACTTACATAAAACGTGTCCTTTATTTAAGAATTTATTCTTTTAACGTGTACAATTTGGTGGTTTTAGTATATTCACAGAGTTGTATGCCCATCACCCACTATTTAATTTTAGATCATTTTTATCACTCCCCATCCCCCTCCCCCCAGCCCCTGGGAACCACTGACCTACTTTGTCTTTATGGATTTGCTTGCTCTGGACATTTGATATAAATGGAATCATACTGTACATGGTCTTTTGTGACTTCCTTTATTTAGCATAACACTTTCTTTTTCTTAAAAAATTTTTTTTAATGTTTATTTATTATTTTGAGAGAGAGAAAGACAGAGCAAAAGCAGGGGGGATGAACTGTGAGAGAGGGAGACACAGAATCCGGAGCAGGCTCCAGGCTCTGAGCTGTCAGCACAGAGCCCGACGCGGGGCTCGAACCCACAAACCATGAGATCATGACCTGAGCCGAAGTCAGACACTTAACTGACTGAGCCACCCCGGCGCCCCTCGCATAGTATTTTCAAGGTTCATGTGGTAGCAAAATGTCAGTACTTCATTTCTTTTTATTGCTGAGTCATATTCCATTGTATGGACATGCCACATTTTCCTGATGCATCCGTTAGTTGAGCATTTGGGTTATTTCTGCTTTTGGACACTTATGCCTAATACTGCTATGAACATCTGCGTAAAGTTTTTGTACAGACATGTTTCATTTTCATTTCCGTTGGGTCTGTACCGAGGAGTGGCATGGCTGAGTCCGCAGGGTAACTTTATGCGTAACATTCTGAGGACGTGCCAAACTGTCTTCCGGAGCAGTCGTGCCATTTTCCACCCCCACCAGCAGTGTGTCAGGCTTCCGCAAATGCCCCCTGCACCCTCCTTTGTCTGCTTTGGTTGTAGCCATTCTCGCAGGAGTAAAGTGGCACCTCAGTGGGGGTTAGATTTGCCCTCCCCTAATGACTAATGATGTTGAGCATCTTATGTGTTTTTTTACCATTTGTATATCTTGTTTGGAGAAATGTCTATTCAGATTTTTTGCCCATGTTTTAAAATATTGGATTATTGATCTTTTTATTGGTGAGCTGTAACAGTTATTTACCTCAATACGATATCAGATAATTTGCAAATATTTTCTCCATTCTATGGGTTGTCTTTCACTTTCTTAATGGTATCTTTGAAAGCATAGATGTTTTAATTTTGATTAAGTCCAATTTAGCTGCTTTTTTTTTTTTTTTTTTTGGTGCTTTTGATTTTATACTTAAAAAAGGGTTGTGGGGGGTGTGGTGCCTGGGTGGCTCAGTCTGTTAAGCATCCAATGCCCTGTTTTGGGCTCCCCGCTGACAGAGGTTGGGATTCTCTCTCTCCCTCTCTCTCTCTCTCTGCCCCTCCCTCACTCGTACTCTCTCTCTCTCTCTCTCTCTCAAAATAAATAAACTTAAGAGAAAAAAAGAAACAGGGGCTCCTAGTTGGCTCAGTCAGTGCAGCCTCCTACTTTAACTCAGGTCATGATCTTGCAGTCTGTGGACTCGAGCCCCACGTTGGGCTCTGTGCTGACAGCTCAAAGCCTGGAGCCTGCTTCAGATTCTGTCTCCCTCTCTCTCTGCACCTCCTCTGCTTACACTCTCACTCTCTCTCAAAAATAAATAAAAACATTAAAAAAAAAAAAAAAAGAAGAAGCAGTTGTGGGGCACCTGCCTGGTTCAGTTGGTGGAGCATGTGATTCTTGATCTCCGGGGTAATGAGTTTGAGCCCCATGTTGGGTACAGAGATTGGTTAAAAATAAAATCTTAAAAAAAAAGAAAAAAAGAAACTGTTGCTTCACCTAAGGTCATGAAGGTTTACTGCTATTTTTTAAATTTTTTTAACATATTTTATAGTTTTAACTGTTATATTTCAGCCTGTGATCCATTTTGAGTGAAATAGGATTTCAAATTCATTTTTTGCCTGTGGATATTCACTTGTGACAGTACCATTTATTGAAAAGACTGTTTTTTCCCAGCTGCATTTTCTTGGGACCTTTGTTAAGAATCGATTAACCATAAATGTAAAAGTAAGCATTTATTTTTGCACCCTTGGTTTTATTTCATTGATCTTCTGCACCACCCTGTCTTGATTACTGTAGCTTTGAAGTAAGTTTTGAAGTTGGAAAATGAATCTTCCAACATTTTCCTTTTTCAAGGTTGTTGATGACTCTTCTGGGTCCCTAGTATTTCCATATGAAGTTTAGAATCAGCTTGTGAATTTCTACAGAAAAAGGCAGCTGTGATTTTTATAGGCATTGTGCTGAATTACAGAGTATTGAAATGAAATTTGAAAGGATTCAAATAATGCAAAGTACATTCTCCCACCGTATTGTAAAAATCAGTTACAGGAGATTTGGGAAATTCCCAAATACATAAAAATTAAATAACACACTCTGAAATAACCAATGAGCCAAAGAAGAAATCACAAAGGAAACTGGGAAGTACTTTTAGGATGAAAGCAAAGGAAAACACAAAATACCAGAACTTATGAAATGTAGTTATAATAGCATTTGGAAGGAAATTTATAATCTTAAACATGGATATTAAAAAAGAAGAAATACCTTAAATCCATAACCTAGTCTTCTGTCTTAACAAAACTCTTTTCAAGGTCACTATTTTTTTCTTCTAGAGACTGTCATCTGTTGAGCCCCTCTTGTGAATTCTCATTTCATTTATGTTCTCCTCAATCTCAGAATTTGCATTCAACTCTTTTGTATTTCTATTTCATTATTGCTATTCTTTATTTTGTGAGACATGATTCTCACACTTTCTTTTTTTTTAAAGTTTATTTATTTATTTTGAGAGAGAGAGAGACAGAGAGAGAAGCAGAGAGAGAGAGAGAGAGAGAGAGAGAGAGAGAGAGAGAGAGACAGAGAATTCCAAGCAGGCTCCACCCTGTCAATGCAGAGCCCAATGTGGGACTCAAGCTCAGGAACCGTTCGTAAGATCATGACCTGAGTCGAAGTCAAGAATTGAAGGCTTAACTGACTGAGCCACCCAGGTGCCCCTTCTTTAATTCTTTAGTTAGGGTTTTCTATCATTCCCTGAACACATTTATAACAGCTGATATATACATTTTTGTCTAGTAATTCCAATAGTTGGGTTTTCTCATATAGAGTTTCTATTCACTGCTGTTGCTCCTGTGTGTGGGGACTGCTATTTTGTATCTTTGCATGGCTGACCATTCTTACTTTTGTTAAAAACTTGATATTTTAAAGAATAGAATGTGGCACCTTTGAAAATCTGGCTGTCTTGTCCCCAGTCTGTTGTTGTTGTCACTGTTTGTTTCTTTATTGACTTTATGGACTCTCCTGGACTAATTCTGTAGAATTTGCCTTTCCTGTGGTGTGCACAGCTGGAGTTTCTGGTTAGTTTCATGGTCAGCTAACGATTGCCTAGAGATTTCCTTAATCCTCTGAACCAGTAAGTCCTACACCTTTCGCCTAGGGGATGGTATGTTGGCTGGAGCACCTGATGGCTCAGGAAGTTTTCAGGACTGCCTTAGCCTTTATTTACTGATTGTGTGAGGCCCTGAGTTCAGACAAAGTAAAAGATCAGGGCATTTTAGGTCTTTCCTGGGCATGTGCACAGCTCTGTACATATGCATGACTTTTAGAGCCCCAGGGGATCACGACTTTACAACACCCTCTGTGGATATCTATCTCATTCCTCAGATCTTTGATTTTTTTGGCCAACCTCTTGTTTATCTCAACGAGTACCATTGTCTCAGGCGTCTGTGAAGTTAATTGTTACTGCTTGTTTTTTTTCTAATAAATGCTTTGGTGATAGGGTTTTTGTTTGTTTGTTTTTGTTTTTTGTTTTTTTACTCAGTGAATTCTGAGTCAAGTCAAATAAAGATAAACTCTGGATGGGGCTTTTCTAGAGAACATCACGATGAGTCAAATAGTCACAATTCTCTGGGGCTTCTTGAGGGGCTCCAAAGCCAGTCTGGCTCCTGGGTGATGCTAAGCTGTGGCTGTGTTTCTCAAGGCAAACACATTGCCAAGGAGGGGGAAGTGGACCTAGGGAAGTTAAAACACCTCGAAATTCACTATGGTTGCCAAGATTTTAGCATTTTTTCTTTTTTTATAATTAAAAATTTTTTAAATATTTATATTTGAGAGAGAGGCAGAGCATAGTGGGGGAGGGGCAGAGAGAGAGGGAGACACAGTATCTGAAGTAGGCTCCAGGCTCTGAGCTGTCAGCACAGAGCCCGACCCGGGGCTTGAACTCACAGACTGCGAGATCATGACCTGAGCTGAAGTTGGATGCTCAACTGACTGAGCCACTCAGGTGCCCCTTAGCATTTCTTCTTAAATAAAGAAACACTACTTGGATTCTTGCAAGCTTTGGGTAATGTCCAGAGTCCTGAAAAATTGATATTGACAAGTTTTCAATTGCTTTTTACAAAGAAGCAGATTGTCAGAGGTCCTTACTTTATAGAAATTTCTTCCTTATAGGGGCGCCTGGGTGGCGCAGTCGGTTAAGCGTCCGACTTCAGCCAGGTCACGATCTCGCGGTCCGTGAGTTCGAGCCCCGCGTCAGGCTCTGGGCTGATGGCTCGGAGCCTGGAGCCTGTTTCCGATTCTGTGTCTCCCTCTCTCTCTGTCCCTCCCCCGTTCATGCTCTGTCTCTCTCTGTCCAAAAATAAATAAAAAACGTTGAAAAAAAAATTTTTTTTAAAAAAAAAAAAAATTTCTTCCTTATAGAAATCCCTTCATCTTTTTATTTTATTTATTTTCAAAAAAAATTTAGAAAAAAAAATTTTTTTTTAACGTTTATTTATTTTTGAGACGGAGAGGACAGAGCATGAACGGGGGAGGGTCAGAGAGAGGGAGACACAGAATCTGAAACAGGCTCCAGGCTCTGAGCTGTCAGCACAGAGCCCGACGCGGGGCTCGAACTCACGGACCGTGAAATCATGACCTGAGCCGAAGTCGGCCGCTTAACCGACTGAGCCACCCAGGCGCCCCTCAAAAATTTTTTAATTAAAAAATTTTTTTTATTTAATTTTTTTAGTTTAATTTTTTATTTTTTAAAATTTACATCCAAATTAGTTAGCATATAGTGCAACAGTGATTTCAGGAGTAGATTCCTTAGTGCCCCTTACCCATTTAGCCCATCCCCCCTCCCCCAAACTCTCCAGCAACCCTCAGTTTGTTCTCCATATTTATGAGTCTCTTCTGTTTTGTCCCCCTCCCTGTTTTCATATTCTTTTTTATTCCCTTCCCTTATTTTCATCTGTTTTGTCTCTTTAGTCCTCATAGGAGTGAAGTCATATGATTTTTGTCTTTCTCTGACTAATTTCACTTAGCATAATACCCTCCAGTTCCATCCACATAGTTGCAAATGGCAAGATTTCATTCTTTTTGATTGCCAAGTAATACTCCATTGAATATATATACCACATCTTCTTTATCCATTCATCCATCGATGGACATTTGGGCTCTTTTCATACTTTGGCTATTGTTGATAGTGCTGCTATAAACATGGGGGTGCGTGTGTCCTTCGAAACAGCACACCTGTATCCCGTGGATAAATGCCAAGTAGTGCAATTGCTGGGTCGTCGGGTAGTTCTATTTTTAGTTTTGTGAGGAACCTCCATACTGTCTTCCAGAGTGGCTGCACCAGCTTGCATTTCTATCCCTTCATCTTTTTAAAGCATGTTCCCTATGCTGTTGATATAAATTTCTCTCTCTCTCTCTTTTTTTGGTTTTAGATACCTTTGAAATAGCATCTGTAAACTTACCCATTCCTGTGCAAACCAGGAACTATTATAAGAATGTGTCTGATAACAAAGAGATTGTGAAATTAGTGTCTGTGCTTAGCACAATCATCAACTCCACTAAAAAGGTATGTCAAAAGGATTTGTCACCAGAACCCTTTGCTTTACAATATGTACTTGTGTGAATGTCACAAGCTTGTGTCCTACACGTAGCCTGGGTCTCACCCACGGTGCCTTTGGTGAGGAGCTGTGGGATCTTGGATGTGCTCAGCAAATGTTCGTTTACCTAAAACTTTTTCTTTCTAGGTTGCGAGGTGAAAAAGGACCATTATTCCTATGTTTTATGTTGTGTTCTGTTTAATGCTTTAAGTCTATGTATTTACTGATTTAGTACAAATAAACCTAACTGTTAAAAAATTTTAAGGGGTGCCGGGTGGCTCAGTCAGTTAAGTGTCTGATTCTTGGTTTCGGCTCAGGTCGTGATCTCACAGTTCGTGGCTTCGAGCCCCACATCGGGCTCTGCAGCTGACAGCGTGGAGGCTGCTTGGCGTTCTCTTTTTTTCTCTCTCTCTCTGGCCCTCCCGCACGTTCACTGTCTCTCTCAAAATAAGTATACAAACTTAAAAAATTCAAACCACAAGCGAGTGCCAGTCAGTACTGACTAGTACTGCTTCATCTGAAGCAGAATAAGGCTTATACTTAATTTTTCATTTTTGTGTAGTCAGGTAAATCTCATAAACTATCAGATGGAAACGTATGTGTATTACCACACGGAGACGAGGTCATAGGGAAAATAAAGCAAATAGGTGTTATCAAGTCAAACTTGTACTCGAAAGGGGTGTACGTTAGGATTAGGTTTTCTTCCAACCTGTTCCTCTCTCAGCTCCCCCCTTTCTGTTCAGGCAAGCCTGTTTTTGTCAAAAGGATTCAGAACCCTGAAGTCAGCTTCTACTGACGCACAATTTATATTCACACTGCCGCCAATACCTGTCGACTCTTTAAAGATGTCTCTCCGTGTTGAGGGAATAGTTGCCACTCAGCAAATACATCTTTTCTATTACTCGGTTCTGATAGAATGAGCTTCATTTGTTTGAAAACATTTTGAGAGCTGCCATTGCTGTAACCATGTGAAGAAATATTATTAAGTTTAATTTTAATGTGTTCCTGAGGGAACTGGAAGCTTTTGCACTTATGCATTTTCAATATTCCTTTCTTAAGATATTGAAGGTCCTATATTTAATTTTGCCTTAGGGACAGTGTTCACGTAATTCAATTTAACAAATATTTATCTAGTGCTTAGTTTATCAAGCTCTGTATGCATGATAAAGGTAAGTATTTTATGGTGATGATAAACATTCAGATATATTTCCAAATGTTGCAGTAATCATGGAACATACAATGAAATAAATCAATAATGAAGCTCATTACTTTCTCTGAATATAAGCAGCCGCTATTATGAAAATCTAAGGGTAAGCATAGTCGTTGAAATTAGCATACTGCTGGCAACAAAATGCTTATCTCCGTGTTATTTCTGTCGCATTTGCTTTTATATTACACGAAGGAAGTGTGCAAATCTTAGGCACTTAGAATAACTTGGACTTTTTCCAGACGGACGAGATGGACATAGTGTTTCTGGAAGAATAAATACACACTTCGTCATCATACTAGACATGATCAGCTCTCTATAGCCAAAGACCCTTCTGGGTGATTCTGGCTCAACTATGGAAAATCCTATGATCCCAGCCCCTTTCTTCTTGCCATCGCTGACTGGATCAGATTGTAAACCTGACCTACATTCAGCAGATCCGTAGGCTAGCCACCAACTTACAACGTTGCCTGGCTTGGAAAGATGAGCTGGACCAAACAATTTAAATAACCTTGGCAATAAAAATAACTTCAGCTCTACACCCGCAGTTCGTGGAATTTTTCCTTTAAGCCCTAGGTTACCTCCACTTTAAAAACTTCCAACTTAATAAAGAGTGACACCGTCAGAAAAGATAAATGAGAGTCTCAACGTATTTAGGGTATGTTCTTAATATTATAAAGTCTAGGATGTTCAAAGAGCTCAGGATTCTGGAATTTCTACCCATATTTTGCTATCTTTGGTAATCTGTAATTCATTCTCCACATCATCCTACACTTGTGAATGTCTGCATACTGTTGCAATTCATCCTGGGTGTGCATGTCAACATCTCAGTCCATGCAAGGGGGTCACTTTGGCTGGATAAGTAGTGGCGGGCTTAGCTTTCCAATTTTAATTGAAGTCTGGGACGTCTCAACGGCTGTCACACCCGAGGCGTGTGGGACACTTTCGCTGCATTTGGGGATTGGAGTGAAGCCATTTGGTTTAGTGCAGGTTGGTAAGCTCTACTTAAGTGACTGGGCCATTTAGAATGCTGTTGGCATGCTATATTTTTTCAAATAATGGCATTTTAAATTCTATCCCAGTTAAAACATTTTTTTCTCACGCAGATGTATCTCTGAAATTATAATATAAGCCAATAGAAAAAGTTGATTCCCAAGAGGTAGACGCATAAGAAATGAGGAGCCAAATCTTTAATTATTTATAGGTGATATGATTATCTATTATATAAATCCAAGAGGCTGATCTAAAAAAAAAATATGGCCCAATGAGAGTCAGGTTAGAGTTCGTTGAAAGGTAATTATAGGCATTTCTGCTGTAATACAATAAACATTCCTGAAAACACTGTTTTGCAAAGTTGCACATCAAATATAATACGGATTATGAGAAAAACAGAATTGAGGCAGACACACAAAACCTAGGAAAGTTTGTAGCCGAGTAGTTACAAAAACAGGGGCAATCATAGTAAAATTTTAACCCATTTAAAAATGGTATCGTAAATAAAGAGCTTTACTATTAAAAGGTGACAGAACTTGGTAAAAGGTGGGTGTGAGAAACAGTTGAAACAAGGATAAGATGTCCAAAGATCATGCTGAACTGTGCAGAGAACAGCCTCAACACAAAGCGGGACCAAACTGGCCCCAAAGGAAAAAGTGCTGGAAGGGGCGTGCACACAGAATTGCGCCCCTCCGCGGCCGGCTGCTTTAGCTGGTACAGAACAGCATGCTGGGAAAAATAGCATTTGATAATGTCACCTCCCCATTTTGTTGACATCATTCTCTAGTTACCAAACATGAATGAGCCAGTTCATCTTACAGAAGCACACTTTGTAGCGAACAGGACTGTTGATTAAAAAATCAATTTTTTAAGCTTCTATGCCATCCATAGCCAGTTGTAAAAATAGTGGAAAAGAGATCCTGTTTACAATAATCACATCGCTGAAAAATACCTAGGAATATGCGCAATAAAGAGTGTGTGGAGTCTCTATGAAGATTCCCATAACACTTAACATGTAATTAAAAAAAAAATTGGAAGATTTGGAAACACATACTGTGTTCCTGGATGGGAAGATTTAATATTGTACAGACGTCACTTCTAATCCAATGAGTTTATACATTTTACGTGATTTCATGCAATCTGCCAGGTGGGGTTTGATACAGGATGTATTCTGTTTGCCCCTCCAGATCTTATCTCCACTCTCTGACCTTATGGAACAAATTAATAGTTTTCCATTGAGGCTTCCAATAGATTTTACCAACGACAGAGTCGTGGCAGAGGTCTGGGGCTGGGGGCGGGGGGTGTGGGGCAGGGGAAAGAGAGTGACCTTAGCATAATTTTTTCCATAGCACCCCTGTTGTGGCATGATTTTGAACTGTGGGTTTTTAAAAAAATTTTTTAATTTAGTTTTGAGAGAGAGAGAGAGAGAGAGAGAGCATGAGCAGGGGTAGGCAGAGAGAGAAGGAGACACAGAATCTGAAGCAGGCTCCAGGCTCTGAGCTGTCAGCACAGAGCCCCACACAAGGCTCTCTAACTTACGAACCGTGAGATCATGACCTGAGCCAAAGTCGGACACTTAACCGACTGAGCCACCCAGGCGCCCCTGAACTGTGGTTTTTGAATGAAGACCCAACTCCAGTCAAGAGGGTCTTGTCCACAAAAGTCTTCATGGACTCTTTTTCTAGTTTCTAGAAATTGTCCCCTTCTCCTTTTGGCTAGGAAGGCTAACAATTTCATTGTTACTACTCCTGAGTTACTATGCCCATATTGTATCTAGTACCAATCCTATGGCATTTTTAAATAAACAGCTCACTAATTAAACATTTTATTTTGTTATTTTATTTTATTTTATTTTATTTTATTTTATTTTATTTTATTTTATTTTATATTTACTTTGAGAGAGAGAGGGGAAGAGCGAGCAGGGAGGTGCAGAGAGAGAGGTAGAGAGAATCTCAAGCAGGCTCTGCACTGCCATCACAGAGCCCAATGCGGGACTTGAACTCATGAACCGTGAGATCATGACCTGAGCTGAAATCAAGAGGCGGACGCTTAACTGACTGAGCCACCCAGGTGCCTCACTAATTAAACATTTAATAAATCCATGGGAACCACCAGCAGTTGAGCAACATTCACATATACCATGATGCCATTTCCACATCTTCCCTCTGAACACGAATCTGTTATTTGTATTCTAGGAAGTTATTACATCTATGGATTGCTTCAAGCGCTACAATCATATTTGGCAAAAAGAGAAAGAAGAAACAATTATGATGGTTATTACAAAAAACCCCTTGCTTTCTGAATTTGAATCTCAGATTGTCTATTTTCAAAAGCTGGAGCAGGAAATTAATGCCGAGCCAGAGTACATCTGTGTGGGCGCCATTGCTCTATACACAGGTTGGTTCGTTTTCTTTCATACAGTCATCAAAATTCAACTGTATTGTTCTGTCTCTTTACCTAGATTAGTATGCCAGAGAGTTCTAGCTGTCTTAAAGTTTTTATGGGCTTCAAGTTTTCAGACCAATTTGTAGATTTGTTTTTAATTCCCTTCTGCATAATTATATATCCTGGACTATTCTGAACACTTTGCTGCTAAACCTTGAAAATAAATGCTATTTCAGAGAAAGAGAATGAGTGTGTTGTATTTGCAATTAAAATGTACCCTTCCTTTAATAAATAATTGTAAACATTTGAGGCTAATCTTCAATGGTTTTGATATGTACTTTTTAAAGCATTTTTGAAATATGTTTCACATTGTTGTAAGACCAGCTTTATAAAATAAATGAATAAATGATGAGTAGGAAATCTAACTTTTTCCAGTTTAATTTTTTTTATGCACCACAAAGCTGTAAGTTGCAAAGTGTTTATTATTGGTGAACAGCAGTGCTCTGTTTTTTCATACTGGTTCAAGTTTTTCAAACTGAACTGTGGACATTTGGGTTTTACAGATGACTTGAAGTTCACTCTGACTGCTGAGACAAAGGCCTGGATGGTTGTCATCGGTCGTCACTGTAACAAAAAGTACAGGCGTGAGATGGAAAACATTTTTACACTTGTTGAAGAATTCAATAAAAAACTGAATCGTCAGATTAAAGACCTAGATGATATTCGGATTGCTATGGCAGCACTGAAAGAAATCCGGGAGCAGCAAATCTCCATTGACTTTCAAGTAGGACCTATTGAGGTAACTGATAATCATTTGTTCATTATGGGAATAGCTCATCATGTTGAGTGATACTAGCTGAAGTATTTTTAAATTTTTTTTTTTAATATTTATTTATTTTTGAGACAGAGAGAGACAGACCATGAACGGGGGAGGGGCAGAGAGAGAGGGAGACACAGAACTGGAAGCAGGCTCTAGGCTCTGAGCCATCAGCCCAGAGCCCGACGCGGGGCTCGAACTCACAGACCTCGAGATCGTGGCCTGAGCTGAAGTCGGATGCTCAAACGACTGAGCCACCCAGGCGCCCCATCTGAAGTATTGACTAGCTGTGGACTGTAGGGATGGTGGTTACAGATGGATGCTTAACCTAAGAATAATTTCAGTAATGATGATACCTTAATGATGGTACCTTCTATGGGCCAGTTCTAGACCTTTGCATGGCATCTAAAGTCCCTAACTGCAGAGCCTGAGATGAGGATTTCGGTACAAGTGATCTACTGATAAGTGCTCATAGGAGAAGGGAGTGTGAGGGAAATAGGAATGATGAGGTCAGGTCAGAGGTGGGGGAGCTAAGGGAGGGTGTGAGCTTAGCTGTAGACAGATTTCCCACAGGGTGCTCTGGAGCACGAATTCCACACAGTTGCTCCCACTTTGAGGTAAGGGAGACTGCCCTTTGTACCCCTGAGGCAGTTGGTTATTGACCATCATCTCCCCAAGAGGAGACTCCCATTTAGCTGAGGACAGTTTTCCAGGGAAAGAGGCAGCTGCCATTACCCCAGACAGTACTCCTAGCAGTCAGGATGGGAATACCAGCTGGAAAACAGAACCTGGATGCAACTGTAGGGGAGGAAAAATTCTTCCTCTACCCTTCAAGATTCTCCAGCTGGTTTAAAACTTAAATTGACATGAGACCTACTAATAGGAGTAAAACCAAAGTTTTACTATGTGCACACAGAGGCCCAATAATGAAATTGAGACCTAAAGAAATGACCAAGGCAGGCCATTTTTATGCTTTTCAGGCAAAGAGACAATAAATCCGTGAGGAATTGAAAGGATAAAGAAAACTGAATTTTGGGAGCTTCAATTAGTAAGGAATTCTGAATAAGTTTTGGGCTGTGGTAGTAAATTAGTAAAAAGAAACAAGGGTTGTTATATAGCCTTCTCAGCTCTAAATGTCCTATCCCTGGTGATAAGGATGTTTCTTTACCTCCTGGTTCTGAGAGGCTGCCTTTCACACAGGAGATTTATTTCCTGGTTTCTGGAGAAAAAGTCGGGCAGAGTGTCAGAGAGTTCTTTTTGAATTGGCTATTTCTTAAGTGACTTTTATTCAAAATAATGTGGCAAAGTGGCACATTTTGGTCCCTATAGGTACTAACAGTGTCCATTCATGTATTAATTCTGTATTAGCACATTTAATCCTTACTCAACACCTCGTTTAACATAAGGAAACCAAAGGTCAAAGAAATTATTCAGCTTGATTAGTGTTACACATTTCTTTTATAATTATGCTGTATCATATTTTCTCTCCTGTATGAAATTGTTTGCTCAGGAATGGGTCACTGTATTATTCTTTTGAATGAAACCAGTATGATTATAGCATTAAAATGATTCCAGAAAAAAAAATACCATTTTAGCACTTCATAACTTAAATGTCTGGACTTAAATTCTTAAAAAAATTTTTTTTATTAAGTTTATTTATTTATTTTGAGAGAAAGACAGAGAGAGTGAGCAGGAGAAGGGCAAAGAGAGGGAGAGAGAGAGAATTCCAAGCAGGCTCCATGCTGTCAGCGTGGAGCCCCATGCAGGGGTCAAACTCACGAACCGTGAGATCATGACCTGAGCCGAAACCAAGAGTTGGACGCTTAACTGACTGAACCACCCAGGCACCCCTGGACTTAAATTCTGATGGTGAGGATTGTACACCAGTCTCACATTTTCTGTGCCCCTCTTTGAATTTTGGAAAGTTCCAAATAACCATGAAAATGGTTCAGATAATTAAATGCTTGCACCTTTGCCGTATTAGGTCAGGAAAATCATGTGGCCCACCGTGTCCTTCTTGGGAATTGAAACATAAGATAAAGAGTCCCTGCTTTGTGTAGAACCAGGAGCGTCCCTGGGCATTTGAAGGGAAGGCCCAGTAACTGACACCCCTGTTTCCCCCTGTCTGAGCATTCAGACAAAACTGTAGTCAAATAGTCAAGGTAAAAATACAACCTTTTGTTCCCGATAGAACTTATTTGGAAGACTTGGCTTAGTGTACAACTCCCATATTCCCATTACCACCCAAATCCATGCACACACACTACTTGTGATGACTACATCCCAGAATTGTTGAACTTATTCGTGCATCAGAGGCAGAATCGAAAAGCTGCAGGCCCCTCTATTACCCTGCTTCACTCTATTTAAAAAAAAATTTGATGCTTTATTTTTGAGAGAGAGAGACAGAGAGAGAGCGAGCGTGCATGAGTGGTAGAGGGGCAGAGAGAGAGGGAGACACAGAATCGGAAGCAGGCTCCGGGCTCCGAGCTGTCACCACAGAGCCCGACATGGGGCTTGAACTCACGAACCGCGAGATCGTGATATGAGCCGAAGTCGGACGCTTCACTGAGCCATTCAGGCACCCCACCCTGCTTCACTCTATTGACACTGGAGGGCAGACCAGTGGGTTGCCTTCAAGGAGGAAGAAGAAAGAGGGAGAAAGGCACTGGGCTAGGCTTGCCCACATCAAGTCTTTTACCCAAATTAATGATCAGGTATTCGTTCCACCTGTATGGAGAGAACTAATGCCGGGAGAGGAGGGCAGAGATATTTAGGGAAAACCCTTTCTCATGAAAACCAAACTCTTTTAGCCAAGAGAGTAGTCGAGGATTTTGCAACTTGAGGTCAATGACTGGGCTCAGGCTTTGATGCAGCAGTACCCTTGTGTGTCTTACTATTGGAACCTCTTACCAACAAAATGAAATGGGATAGAGTTAAAACCCTGATTTATTTTATTATGCTAATATTAGCAGTTAGATTATCTTACGTTTTTCATCTCGAAGTCTTGAAATACAACTTAGGGGCCTAAATAAAAATACCTTTTATTTGCATAATGGTTTATAGTTTTTGAAATTCATTTAAAATGATATTTGTGGATATTCACAAAAATCCTGTGAAGCAGCCAGGAATTTTCTCATTTTACCGAAGAGGAAACTGAAGCTTAGGGGCCCGGTTGCCCATTTAAGCTTTTATGGTTTGCAAGAAGGAAAGAACTCTTGGGGTAGTTTCCCTATCATACTGATCTTTTCCATTCTATCGTTTTAATAAGTGAGTGAGTAGATTTATGCATCTGACCGGCAGAAATTAAATTTTCCTTCTTTTGTGTAGGAATCCTATGCCCTGCTTAACAAATACGGTCTTCTCATAACGAAGGAAGAGATGGACAAGGTTGATACTCTGCGCTATTCTTGGGAGAAGCTTCTGACACGTGCCAGTGAAGTTCAGAACGAATTAGTCTCACTGCAGCCCCGTTTCAGGAAGGAGCTAATTAGTACCGTGGAGGTCTTCCTCCGAGACTGTCACCACTTCTATTTGGACTATGATTTGGTACAACTCTGGTTTTTCCTGTTTGTATTTTTGGGAAGAGTCAATAGAGCCGGCAAAGTGCATAAAGATTCTATGCCAAGTTTCATGACTCTCCCTAGGAATGGGAGTTTCATTTTCATGAGAGCAATCCAGGAAATGAGGAGTCTAAAAGTGCAATCCATATTGTATCATTGGTCTGTTCCTGAAGTTGTTTGGTAGCTTTCTAACTTTGTGTGGCCAAATCCTGTTCACATGTGGTTAAATGTCATCCTTCTGCAGCTTTCCTTAGTTCCACAAACACTGTAGAGCACCCAGGGTGTGGCAGGCACTGCCCTTGGTGCTGAAGACACCAACGTGGACAAGACAGAGGCAGTTCCTGTTTTAGTCCTTCACTTATGAGTTTTAGTGCAGACTCTTCTGCACTAGGAGTATGTGGTACACTAAGACCCACTTCTAACCGATCATAATACACTAGAGAAAGGAAATATGCGAAGGGTACAGTTTGTACCTGTTAAGTAGGAACACACAAAAGCACAAAGTTAACGAAGTTATGAGGTTGGATCCATGCACTAACTTGGATGGAGCAGCACAGAAATCCACGTATTGAAGGCGTTCTAATGTAGGAAAGCCCGACTGGAATGTTAAGATTCTATGTCACTCTGCAAATAAATATTAGAATGCTAAAATCTGTGAGTTCCGTGGCATTGGTGTTTTAGTTCAAAACCAGGCATGATACATGCTTCCTATAGACTGCTTACTGACCCTTTCTCGCCTGGTCGCCTAAGAAATGAGAAGTACTCATTTTTAATTTTAGGAATTTCCTGAAATTAGAAGGTGTGGTATTAACTTGGCTTTTTTTACTTGAAAATATTTCCACATGAGTCACTTTCCTGAGTCCTTTTCTACAATTAAAGAACGAAGTTTCCTAACATTGATGTGACGTGAATGAAAACTAGCTTTGATGTGCATATACTTTGAGCTCATGAAATTTGAATACAACACTTCCTTTTATTTTGTGTTTAACTTTTTGTTTCAGAATGGTCCAATGGCTAGTGGCTTAAAACCCCAGGAAGCCAGTGATAGGCTTATCATATTTCAGGTAATCTTTTTGGTTTCTATGACCTTCTACACAACCAAAACCTTAACATGTTTTAGACACATACATTTTTTTCCCCTTAATATAGAAAAGCCTATTGTGGAATATTTTTAAAAATTGTGATTTGGGATAATTATATTTGGAGATGGTGTCTATTTAATTAACTATAGTTATTTACTATTCTTATTTACATGTGCTCTGAAATCATACATGTTTGCTTATTTGCCAGTTTTTAAGTTTACCTGTTTATTCATGTGTAAATCATCTTGCTGAGTTTTCACTGGTGTTTTCTTTAGAATCAATTTGATAATATCTATCGGAAATACATCACCTATACTGGAGGAGAGGAGCTCTTTGGACTGCCAGTTACTCCGTATCCTCAGCTTCTTGAAATAAAGAAGCAATTAAATCTTCTACAGAAAATATACTCTCTATACAACAGCGTCATAGAAACTGTAAATAGCTATCATGAGATGCTTTGGTCGGAAGTGAATATTGAAAAAATCAACAGTGAACTTTCAGAGTTCCAGAACAGGTGAGAAATTAAATGTTTAGCATGCCCCGAGCTATTGAATCTTAAATGCTTTCTTCTTTGATAGACTGTCAAGTTCTCTTTTCACTCCCAGATGTTTTGAAAGCACATCAGGCTGCATTGCTGTTGTCCGTTGACGTCACCCTTGTCAGACGCTATTTATTAATTACCCCTGTGTGTACGTCGTAAGACAAATGCGTCCTTTAAACCTGGATGAATTTTGTCAGGGGCTCTTCTGCATCCTGGAGGGAGCTGATCTCTCTTTATATTACACTTATCAAACATTTGAAGTTTATGTGAGATGACTTCCTGTAATAAAAGCAAGAGCCGTATGACTTAAGTGTTGAACCCAAAGAAAATACAGGGTCATTCGTTGTGTTTTTTGGTTGACAGCCTGATACACTCCGCTGTGCTTTGTACTTAGGAGGATCTCAATACATGTTTGTAGAATTGAATTGAATTGGGAGGCACCTCTGTCATTTAAAATAATGCCTTTTACCTAGCTAAGTGTTACGAGGGAATTGAAAAAAAAAGCACCAAACTTTCCCAATTGGGAGGGGCAGTTTTCTCTAATGTAAAAGTATGTTAGATTAACAGATATCCTTTGAATCATGAGATTTGAAAGTGTGGTAGGTATTTGAAATGACTGTTTGTTGATAGAATGCTAGTAGACAAGCCTGGAGTGGAGACACTCAGGCTCATCTTTGAATGACCATTCACGGTGACTCCCTTTGCAGGTGTCGGAAGCTGCCCCGGGCCTTGAAGGACTGGCAGGCTTTCTTGGATCTGAAGAAGACCATTGATGATTTCAGTGAGTGTTGCCCACTCCTGGAGCACATGGCCAGTAAGGCCATGATGGACAGGCATTGGGAAAGGATAGCTGCTCTCACTGGCCATAATCTGGATGTGGGGAATGAAACTTTTAAGTTAAGAAATATCATGGAGGCACCTCTTCTGAAATACAAAGAAGAAATAGAGGTACAGTTCGTAGGATTACCTGATGTGGTGGGAGATTGGAAGGTCTCATGGGATTTATTTTGACAGTATTCCTACATTATGGAATGTTGGACCAGTAAACCATACCAGGACAATTAAAACTCTTCTGGGCATCCAGCAATTCATTCCTTCCACACATGTTTACGTGACAGGTTCTGTGTTAAGTGCTGGGGACATACAGATGCTTTCCTTCATTCATAGATCACTAGATAACTTGCATAGTTAAATAATTACACAAATAAGGGTATAGTTACACAATGGGGTAAATACCATTGAAGTAAAAAGCATCTGTTCTATGACAGCCCATAGTAATGGGCTTGACCTGTTTGGGGTAATGGGGTGGTAAAGGTAGGGAAGTTGGGACACATGCCCATGACTGCTGGGGAGGGAATGTGCTCGTGTGGTGAGGCTGAGGGACTTGGAAAGGGCAAAGAAGACAATGTCAGGCGTGTGGAACAGCATGTGTGAAGGGTCTGAAGTGTGTTTGGGAACCAGAGGAACACCAGGGTGGAGAGACCAATGGGGAGCCGTCTGGGAGATATATTTTGAGCAGAGATGACATGGTTAGATTTGCATTTTGTAAAGATCACTGTGGTAACTGTGTGGAGAAAGAATTGGGGGAGGGCAAGTGAGAATGATGGGAAAACCAACTAGGGGATTATAAGAATATCCCAGACAAGAGACAATGGTGTGTTGGATGAGGGGGCAGGTAGTGAAGCTGGAGAAGGGAGAAAAGAGCAATGAGATCATTAGAAGGTAGAGCCGGGTAGAATCTGGCAAGAGAGGGAACATGGTAGGAGAAACAATCTAGGGTAAACCTTAAATTTCCTGCTGAGCGATCAAGGTGGATGATGGTGCTCATCACGGAGATTGGGAATTATTGGAAGGGAATCAGTTGAGCGACAAAGTGCAAAGAGCTTAATTTGGGGCATGAGTTTGATATTTCACAGAATGTTTTTGGGATTCCCTTGGTTAGATCCAAACACAGAGGCCCAATAGGCAAATGGATGGGGGTTTTACCGGGAGATACAACAGGTTACAGACTGTGTGGGCATAGATGAGCTCATGCAGAGAGGGAGTGCAGCATGAGACGAGAAGAGGCAAGGATGGGGCTTGACTAATGGTCCAGGAAAAAGCATGGCTGCAGAGGAGACTGGGAAAGTGGAGGGAGACCTGGAAGAAGTCAGGTTTCTCTTCGTTTTCTCCTCTCATACCGCTTTGATTTGGCTCTAGAGTTAAATCAGAGACACATTAAATTCTGGGTCTTTGATTAGAGTTTCAAAATTTACAAGGTTATCACACATGTGTGTGTGTTTTTTTTTTTAATCCAAATGGAGATATAATTGACATATAACATTGTGTAAGTTGAAGGTATATAACATATTGGTTTGATATGTTTATATTGTGGCATGATTGCCATTGGAGTGTTAGCTAACACCTGGGTTATGCCACATAATAATCATTTCTTCTAGTGGTGGTAGCAATTAAGCTCTAGTCTATTAGGAAGTTTAATATTTATGATACAGTTTTGTTGTCTATTATCACTGTACTGTGTGTTAGATTTCCAACATCTCTTCTGTTCCCCCATCCCTGGCCTCTGGTAACTACCACTCTACCCTCTGTTTTTTTGAGGGTTCCACATATAAGGGATAGCATGTGGTATTTTTACTTGTCTGACTTACCTCAGCCTAATGCCCTCAAGGTCTACCCACGTTGTCACAAATGTCAGGATGTCCTTTCTCACGGTGTTCCGTTGTTGCGTACCTTTTCTGTCATCTTTCTCTCTGGAAGAGTTTGGTGGGAAATTTTACAAACTAAGGTTCTGTTACTTAGTAATACATCTTCATCTCTCTCCCTAAATCTCGATCTATATACATATACGCCATTTGTTATATTGCATTTTAGAGCTGGGCGGGAAAAGTATTTTTAGATATGTATGAGGCAAACAGTGAGGCTAGGACCTCTGCTGAATCTGGACTGTTCACGAAGGACGTGTGACTTTCCTGTGGTAAAGCTAGAGCTTGCAATTTTAATAGGACATCTGTATCAGTGCGGTGAAAGAGAGAGACATTGAGCACAAGCTGAAGCAAGTGACGAACGAGTGGGACAGCAAAACATTCGCATTTGGCAGCTTTAAAGCCCGTGGAGAGCTCCTCTTGCGGGGAGACAGCACCTCAGAAATCATCACCAGCATGGAGGACAGCTTGATGTTGCTAGGCTCTCTACTGAGCAACAGGTAGGAAGTCCGTCCATCTTTCCCCTGAGATGTGGGGACCACCGCAGCAAACGTTTTAAGGGAAATTAATATTAAACAATGCAGCAATGGCCCCCATACAATTTATTTAACATTAAAAATCCGTGTTTTAATTTTAGCCCTTGGCACAGCATGTGTAATGCTGTTTTTATTTCCTTATCCTGTACTGTGGGATGTGTCTGAGACCGTCAACTGGACAAAATAATGCAACATGTAATTAGCCACTTGGATCTTGTGGAACATTTCAACTTTGCAGCTGACAAGCCTCACCGCACAGCTGACAGCTTGACAGGCTCCGGAGTCCAGGGGAAATTAGGCTGAGCTTCAGAATAATCGTTCTACTTGGGAAATCGTTGTGCCAACATCTGTGGACTAGAAACTCTTAGTTGTGTACATACTTTAATGAGATGACAGATTAAGATAGAGAGTGAATTTAATTCATAAAGAGAAATGAAACAGCACAGACCGATACGAGTCTAACACTTCTGTTTGACAGTTAACTGCAAAACCATCATGCTTTGGATGCACATGCCTTAGACTCATGAGCTTAACATTTCCTTGGTACCTTGCTTCCTTTGCTCCTCCTGAAATAATTTTTTGTTCACCAGGATCTTCTCAGATATATAATAATTGTGTAGCATGTGGGTATCATTGAGATACGAGTTTACTGCATTCTGTCTTTCGAACGTCAGTCTCTTCTGTGTGTATATGTATATGAATAAGTTTAATGTAGGGATTGATAACCACTTAATACTGTTTGATAAAAATTGCTCTTCTTCACTTTTGCTTGGTACACCCAAGTGTTTGAAGTGAGTAATATGGGATATAAAATTCGGTCTTAGAGATTTAGACCATTGGTAACCTTGACTCTGAAGTACTTAGGATTTGGTGAGTTTGAATGAATTTGGTTGCTATTCATACCCAAATAAATGAAGGACAGATGGAAAATAACACATCCTAGGGAGGTAGAAAATGAACACATACAAATTAAGTAAAAATTACTATGTTAGGGATGGGGAAACTGTCCTTACCGATGGCAGTGAATCCACAGATGAGAGTTGTGTGAGGAACACATATTCAGTACAAATTTATTGAACACCTACCATGTGCCATACACTTTTCTAGGTGCTATGGACAGAAGAGCAAATCAAACAATGTTCTCTGTTGCTGTGGAACCGCATTCTAGTGAAAAGCGTAAATTAAAAAAAAAAAACCCAGAAAGATGTGGAATATTAAAACAGTCTGTTTCACAATTAGGACTGTGGGAATGAAAATTTTATTAATGAATATGACTAATATTTGAGAAAGATTTAAGTCCATAGTCTGTTGGAATGGAGGGATCCCTAAGGGCGAAGAAAAAGGAAAAACAGTGACAGGGAGTACAATTATTAGAATTTTGTCTGCAAATAATAGAAACACCTCGTGAAACATTGCCTGCACAAAACTGAAGTTTATGCGGCTCTCACGTAAAAGAAGCTCCAAGGCTGATGGTTCAGGGTAGAGAGCAGGCTCCACCTCATCATCAGGGACCTAAGCTTTATCAGGCTCACCCTTCTGTCTTTTCCAGGGGTGGCCCTTCCCCTTACTCCCCCTTCCATACAATGCTGCCACCCACTTCTTACCCAAGAGAGTGGTCCTCACTTGGCTGTTTACTGGATGCCTGGGGAACTTAAATCCCAGTGCCGGGGCCACATCTCACACTGATAGAATTGGAGTCTCTTGGGGGTGGGACCCAGGCAGGCCTGAGTAGGGTTTATTTTTTTTTTAATGTTTATTTATTTTTGACAGAGAGAGTGACAGAGCATGAGTGGGGAGGGTCAGAGAGAGAGGGAGACACAGAATCGGAAGCAGGCTCCAGGCTCCGAGCTGTCAGCACAGAGCCCCGTGTGGGGCTCGATCTCACAAACCGCGAGATCATGACCTGAGCCGAAGTCAGATGCTCAACCGACTGAGCCACCCTGGTGCCCAGGCCCAAGTAATTTTTAATGTCTGCTGGATGTCCCCAAAATACAGCCAAGGTTGGGAGCTACTGATGTGGAACTTAGTCCCGGCCCTGCCCGTTGCTGCAGAGAAGGCTGGGAAATTCAGTATTTTAACTGGGCACTTACGTTTCCAGGTAGAAATGGGGCCCTATATCTGAAGAGAAAAGAAAAAAACACTGGAAGGCCATGATCTGTTTTTCTCTCAAGAATGAAAAAAGGAAGATAGATTAACTATAGGAGAGACTAAAGAGTGACTATCAGAGTATTACACATAGACATGCATGAGCCCTAACACACACACACACACAAGCACACACACACACACACACACACACACACACACACACATACACACAGACACACGCGAGTGGGTGGTTTTGAGTGGCTGGGAAGTTGGAAAGAGACCCAGAAAGGGGGAGGCTAGAGAGAGATTGCAGGTATTAACATGTTTGAAAATTGAATTGGTTGTTTGATCCCCACCAGTGTCTCTGTAATTGCCCCATAGTATGTGAGAAACCAGAGAGAGTCCCTGGAGAAGACACAAAGGTCAGCAGAGAGACTATCTCTCACTTGGCTGTAGCAACAATGACCCCAATTTTATTACTCTAGCAGTTGTGTGGAATCAAGTCTAATGCCTGATCTGCTCCTCAGATGACACATCTCCTGCCTGTTCATGCTCTGGATCAAAACAGGAAAAGTCGAACAATGTCCAGTAAATGATGATGATTTAGTCACTTGGTAGCATCATTAAAAAAAAATAAGTTTATTTATTTGAGAGAGAGAGAGAGAGAGAAGGTGTGAGAAAGAATCGTGGAGGGGCAGAGGGAATCCCAAGCAGGCTCTGCACTGTTAGCCCAGAGCCCGACGCGGGGCTCAATCCCATGAACCGCGAGGTCATGACCTGAGCTGAAATTAAGGGCTAGATGCTGACCTGACTGAGCCTCCCGGGTGCCCCAAGTAGCATCATTTTCAAAACCAGCACAACATAATCCCAGTTGTAAAGAAACAGGTAAAAATTAGGATTAAGTAAAATCTTTTAGTTTGAAAACAACAACAATAAAAACGAAAACACCAAAAAAACCTCCCAAATGCTGACTGTATTTTTCATTTTAGGTACAATATGCCGTTCAAGGCCCAGATCCAAAAATGGGTGCAGTACCTTTCCAACTCAACAGACATCATTGAGAGCTGGATGATGGTGCAGAATTTGTGGATTTACTTAGAAGCTGTCTTTGTGGGAGGAGATATTGCCAAGCAGCTTCCTAAGGTTTCAGAATTTTCCTTATGGTTTCATCAGGGTTTTAACTCAGAGAATTCTCTAATAACTAATAATTCCTTCAAAAATGCAATAATATTTCAATTTCTCTGGAGCCACACCCTCCCCAATGTTTTTGTTGTTGTTGTTGAACTGTTTTATAAGGAGAGAGCGATTGTGGAAAAGTAAGGGTGTGAAGGCTACAAAGCCGTGTGGTTTTGTGGGAAACAGAGGGTTAAAAAACAAAAGGAATGTCTGCATAATTGATACACTTTAGGTAATTTGAAGGTAGAATTTGGGAACAGTGCGGAATTATGGCGTAGTTATCTCGACAATGGCAGGATAATTTGTTCTGTTACTACTGACAGTTTAAAACAACTCACGCTATATAATTCACCCAATTATATCTGTACTGGAAAACTGGGGGGGTGGAAACAGGCAGAAAAAAGAAACTCCAGAACAAAAAGGCCCTCTTCTCAAGATTGTGGAACATGTTTTTTTCTCATCAAATTTAATCATCTTATGGGGAATATGGAGTGTAGTATTTTGAAATTTTTATCAAAAACATTTTTCTTACCAAATCTCAAGGATTCTTATTCAACTACCTTAAATCGTTTGCAAAATTATAATGTTTTAATGATATATTTGAGTTTTAGAAACACGGTTGTGTTGAGTGTTTTTTTTTGCTCAGTCTTCCTAGCTGTCCCTGTGGTGAGTTTTCAGTTTCATTACAGAGGATGGATCTGTTAGCCGATGTATTTTTCACCTACCAGTGGAATGTATCCACACACTGAAACTTTAAGTATTTATTTACTTATTTCTTTATTTCTGCTTTTATATTTGGGCATGTTTTTCTTCTTGCTGGGTGGTGGGGAATCTCAAATTGGATGTAATACTGGCAACTTTCACATTCAATATTCAAGGAGCTCGGTGGGGTCTCTTGCTCTCGTATTTGATAGTACGTGCTTATTGGTAAACTACAGAAAGTTTTAGGGAAGAAGGAAAACCTTATTTCTATTCTCTCAAAGTCCTCTGCGCATTTTCAATTTTTTTTGTGAAAAGAAAAAAATCTATGTTTAAAAATTTCACAGTATTAGGGTTATACTGTAATTAGTTTTGTATCTTATTTTTAAATGTTTTCATTTCTAAATATACAAACAATTCAGTGCTCAGTGTAGCAAACATGAAAAACATAAAATTCACTTCATTTAGGGATAACTGGCAAAAACGCTTGGGAGTGCTTTTCTCTTCCAAGCTGTCTCATATTGTATTTTCATTTCTGTGTCTGTCTTCTGCTTTCAGTTAACATAATGGGGGGACCTTATTTAAGAAAGGGGGTGGGATGGTGCAAAAGGAGAATCGAAATAGAACATGTGTGACATTTTAGGCATGTAAAGTTGGGATATCCAGACTGGGGAGAAATCTGGCCTCAGCAGAAGGTATGTGAGATGTGCTTTCCTTGAGATCACAGATGTGTCCAAGTGGGCTTTGTTACCTCGTTCTTGTAGGAAGCCAAGCGCTTTTCCAATATCGATAAATCTTGGGTGAAGATTATGACTCGGGCTCATGAAATGCCAAATGTGGTTCAGTGTTGTGTTGGAGATGAGACCATGGGGCAGCTGTTACCGCACTTGCTGGACCAGTTGGAAATGTGCCAGAAATCCCTCACTGGGTAAGTTTACTGGCTCTGTGAAGGCCCCCTTAGCGTCCTAGAGATGAAAGGGATCAGAGGGACGAGACAGCATTAGCCATATTGATTTTCTTTTGCTAAAACGTAATTCGTGTCCGATGTTGTTGCATAGATGAAACTCGTAGCTTGGAGTCTCATATTATCTCCAAGCCCTTGCTGGATTTGTTCTGATGTTGGAATAATAGGACTCAGGGCTTCTTCCATCCACTGGGACAAAGTCTTGCAAATTCTCATATAGTCCTTGCCTTTTAAAACGGATACGGCTACTTTTCTGATTTTCTTCTTGGATAAGCATCTGAAGAGTCAAAATATTTCATTAGGTGCAACCAAGAACAATATGAACAGTATAATGTACACAAGTAGTCAAGATTGTACAGAAACAACAGCCTCATGTATCTATCAGTGTATACACACACACACACACACACACGTGCACACACACACGTGTATAGGAGGCGGGGTGAATTCCAAGAGTAACATATATTTTTCTTTTCTTTCCCTTTGGCTAATCAAGATAAATCATGTAAGCAGAAATATGTTGAATAGTAGTGAATATTCCAAAAACAGTTAACTACACATGGTTTTCTGTGTTTTTTATTTTTATTGAGATATAATTGACATACAGCATTACATTAGTTTCAGGTATGCAACATAGTGGTTTGAGATTTGTATATATTGCAAAATGATGACCACCATAAGTCTAGTTAACGTCCATCATAACGTGCATAGTTACAAACTATTTTTCTTGTAATGAGAACTTTCAAGATCTACTTTCTTAGCAGCTTTCAAATATGAAATAGAGTATTTTCAACTATAGTCACCATGCTGTAAAATATATCCCCATGACTTATTTATATTATAGCTGGAATATACATGCTTTTAAATATCTCCTCTTTCTCTTTCACTCTTATGTGGATCCTGAGAAACTTAACAGAAGACCGTGGGGAACAGGAAGGGGGAAAAAGTTACAGAGAGGGAAGGAGGCAAACCATAAGAGACTCTTAAAAACTGAGAATAAACTGAGGGTTAATGGGGGGGTGGAAGGGAGGGGAAAGTGGGTGATGGGCATTGAGGAGGGCACCTGTTGGGATGAGCACTGGGTGTTGTATGGAAACCAATGTGACAATAAATTTCATATTAAAAAAATAAATATCTCCCCTTTAACCATTTTTTAAAATTATTTTTTACTTTAGGGAGAGAGAGAGAGAGAGAGAGAGAGAGCGAGCACGAGCAGGGGAGAGGGGCGGGGTGGGGGGGTGGGAATTCCAGCAAGCTCCACATTCACCACAGATCCTGGCACGGGGCTCGATACCCTGACCTTGGGATCATGACCTGTGCTACAATCAAGAGTGGGACACTTAATTGGCTGAGCTACCCAGGTGTCCCTAAATATCCCCCCTTCAATCTTAGAATAGTCAGTATGTATGGAGAAATTTAGGATAAACTATTGGTTATGTACTGGTCAGAGTTCTCTAGAGAAATAGAATCAGTAGGGTGTGTATACACATGGTTGGGGGTAGAGAGAGAGAGAGAGAGAGAGAGAAGAAGAGAGAGAGGGACTGAGGGAGAGAGATGTGATGGAGGAGACTGGCAAGTTCAAATCTACAGGGAAGGCTGGCAGCCTGGAGACACAGGGATGATCTGCTTCAGTTAAAGCCCAAAGGCAGTCTGCTGGCAGAATTCCTTCTTCTAGGGGCTGTCAGTCTTTTTTTCTTTAGGCTTTTGCCTGATTGGTTGAGGCCCAACCACATTATGAAGGATAATCTGCTTTATTCAAAGTCTTCTGATTAAATGTTAATCTTAGCTAAAAATACCTTTACACTGGGGTGCCTGGTGGCTCAGTTGGTTAAGCATCTGACTCTTGGTTTCGGCTCAGGTCATGATCTCATGGTTTGTGGGTTCGAGCCCTGTGTCAGGCTCTGCAGCTGGCAGCATGGAGCCTGCTTGGACTTGTCTCTCTTCCTCTCTCTTTCTGCCCCTCCCCTGCTCACACTCTCTCTGTCTCTCTCAAAATAAGTAAATAAACTTTAAAATGAAAACCTTCACAGAAACATCTAGAACAAAGTTTGACCAGATACGTGGGTACCGTGGCCCAGCCAAGCTGACACATAAAATTCCCTGTCACGATCATCTGTAGTCACGAGTGGGAGCAGCATCAGGGTTGCTAATTGTGCTGAGACATACATGACACTGACATGCCCCATATTCTGAGCTTTTAACCCCAACTAAGTGATGATGTCTCCTTGGCTAACTCTGGGAGATGGATGCCCCCTCCCCATACCAACGCCCCCATGTTCTCACGACCTACAACAGTACCTATAACACCGCTGTGACTAGGCAGCTGTCTTGTGCACTGAGCAACCCAGGGCACCTAAGCCAGGCTGTGCTCAGAGTCATGGGTGGCGGTTAAAATTCTGAGCCTCAAATGGCACTTTGGAAGGATCTCTGCGAAGTAAGTAGAGGTGTTGCTTAACCTTGAACCAAAAACGTGACTGAGCTGAAAATAGAAGAAACACTTGTAGGGTAACATGTAAGGGAGGGGGCTTACTTACCTGTGCTTGGCTGGTTAAGTGGCTTTGGAGGTGGCTGCTGGAAAATAATAAAGTAATGAGAAAATTAAGGTGAAAGGAAAGGATAAAAACCACAGATGGTAAACTTGTCTCAAAAAGAAGCTATAAATGGACCTCAGATTCAGAGACCAAAGGCTTTTTTCCCAGGGACAAAGGAACGAGTGATGTACGATTAGGTATGGCATTCATACGATGCGTAAAACGAAAGGTTCCAGCTGCTCAGGAAAACGACATTTTTCTTTGTTTGTTTTAAATTGACACCTTGGGGGCGCCTGGGTGGCGCAGTCGGTTGAGCGTCCGACTTCAGCCAGGTCACAATCTCGCGGTCCGTGAGTTCGAGCCCCGCGTCGGGCTCTGGGCCGATGGCTCGGAGCCTGGAGCCTGTTTCCGATTCTGTGTCTCCCTCTCTCTCTGCCCCTCCCCCGTTCATGCTCTGTCTCTCTCTGTCCCAAAAATAAATAAAAAACGTTGAAAAAAAAATTAAAAAAAAAAAATAAATAAATTGACACCTTGGACGATACTCTATTGTGCATTCTCTATAATGGGAACACTCAGCAGAATCCTCACCTACTTGCTTTACCCCAGTGTGAGTCAAGTGGGAGACATTATGATAGAATGGCTTGATCCAGGGAAGTCGCGATGGGATGCCTTCACACTCTTCAGGAACTCCTTCTTGAATATCACTGGTATATCCAAGTTAACAGAGGATATGGGGCAGAGGGTGAAATGTGAGGGATTTTGAGCCCTGACAAGAATCCAGGCGACAGACCATTGGCACTGCTGGGTAAAGACAAATCCATAGACTTCGGTGTCAGCTGGGAGGGTGATGAAGTTGGCCTGCTTTTAGGAAAGTTGAAGAGTCTAAACAAGACCATGCCTGGATGGATGTCTACCCCACTACATGTGGAGGCAGGTTCAGTAGGAGGTGGAACTAGGGCCGAGATTTTCCTTGGCAAATATTTGCAAGTTTACTCTGATCTAGGTGATGGGCATCCCAACAGCTTATGCCATGGGCCTATGCTAATACTTTTCCTTTAGAAAATTGTCCTGCGAAGACATTATTAATCACGAAGATCATAGGCAATTAAAGCATCGGGAACACACCCTTTAAATGTTAACTTTAAAGCAAAACCATTTGCAAGCAAATCCTTCAAAACAACTTTTTAGAAAAATAGGTTTTCAGGTATGCGTGATTTGATATGATTCATAAAATTATTGAATCAAGTCAAGTAACTGTTGAAGGACATTTGACAAAAGAAGAATTTTTGTAAAAAAGGAAGAAGAGAGAGGGAAATAAACCGTAAGAGATTCTTAAAGATAGAGAACAAACTGAGGGTTGATGGAGGGAGGTGGATGGGGGATGGGCTAGATGGGTGATGGGTCCTGAGGAGGGCACTTGTTATAATGAGCCCTGGGTGTTGTATGTAAGTGATGAATCACTGAATTCTACTCCTGAAACCAATATTGCACTGAATGTTAGCTAACTAGAATTTAAAGAAAAATGTGAGGGGCGCCTGGGTGGCTCAGTCGGTTAGGTGTCCAAATCTTGATTTCAAGTCAGGTCGTGATCTCACGGTTTGTGAGATCGAACCCTGTGTCCGGCTCTGTGCTGACACTTTGGAGCCTGCTTGGTGTTTTCTCTCTCCCTCTCTCTCTGCCCCTCCCCCACTTATGTTATCTCTTCTCAAAATAAATACATAAGCATTTAAAAAATTTGATCAGTCGATTAAGCGTTTGACTTCAGCTCAGGTTATGACCTTACAAGGTTGGTGAGTTCAAGCCCCGTGTTGGGCTCTGTGCTGACAGCTCAGAGCCTGGAGCCTGCTTCGGATTCTGTGTCTCCTCCTCTCTCTGCCCCTCCCCGGCTCGTGCTCTATCTGTCTCTCGAAAATAAACATTAAACAAAATAACAGAAAAATATATCTGTAACACAAAGAAACACCGTAAAGTTAAGCAAATATAGAAACAAAGTCTAGAAACAAAAGCACAGTTGAAAATTCTCTGGGTTTCAGTAATTCCTGGAGGCAGAGAATAGTGCCAGGGCCCCTTCACACAGTTTATTCAGAGCTAGATTTTGCCTTCTGCTTCGGTAATGGATTCATTGCATTCTTTAAGATACAATTCCAAGAGTGAGATGCACCCTTCAGCTGACACAGCACTGTGCTTGCAGCAAGACCACCCCCCCACCCCCTCCAAAACGCCCTGAGTGTGATTGCTCCCGTCCTCCACCAAGAAAGTACAAGCTTTTCCAGATCACCTCAAGGGTATGCATTACACTCGTGAAAGATGAAGAAACTCTCCTATTGGTTCTGGAAAAAATATTTGTTTTTCACCCAAATACGGAATGCTACTAGGCAAGATTAGTGAGAACCACAGGACAAAAACATCGAACAGTGTGTGGGAAAATTTGATTGTCTCACAATCCTTCCCCCTTCTCGCCATCCCGATGAGTTTATTTCTAGAAAGGCCTGCTTTGTGTGTTTATAAAGCTTCTCTTTTCCTCTCCACTTAGGTACTTGGAGAAAAAACGTCTTTGCTTTCCTCGCTTCTTCTTTGTCTCGGACCCTGCCCTTCTGGAGATCCTGGGGCAGGCATCAGACACACACACGATACAAGCCCATTTGCTGAATGTGTTTGACAACATCAAAACTGTCAAGTTCCATGAAAAGGTTTGCCTAATTCTAACTGCTGGCCGGCAATTGCCATATCTTAAACTTCCCTTGTCTTTGTACAATCGCTCTCTGATGGGTGTTTGCATAGGGTTACTCCAGCTAGTGATTAAAAACAAACTTTTGGGCCCAATGTGCCTTCAGAATTGTGTGATTTCTTACTATCCAAAGTGTAAATCTGAGTAACAGTATAAATATGATTAGGGATGCATCGTATGTAGCATTGTGCCAAGTTAGCTGTTGCGAAATTCAATGAAACAAAGAAACCAGTCGCTCAGAAAATAGTCCCTTGACGAAGCAGAATTGCTGCAGTGATTTGATTGTTTTAATCAGGTTTCAGAAGTATTTGGCATGATCGTCTTCCCTGGTGCTCATCATGCTTGATTGAAGCCTTTTTTTTTTTCTTTGAAACACTCCTTACAAGTTTCTAGGGTCATGGAGTTGTGGGGGACCCAAGAGAAGCCGTTCAACGTAAGGGAGGTTGCATTTGCACGGCTGCCAGAAGACACTGCCTGATCCATCGCTTCACCCCAAATTCCCTGGGAAAGAGGCCCTTCCAGTTTGACAGTGTGTTCAGTCGTCCTCCGGGGCTTCCCGGAAACCCTCAATGCCATTCCCTTATTCATCCTGGCATGCTCTTGGGGAGCAACTTCCATGTGCCAGATGTTGTGCTGAACTCGAGAATCAGAGACCTCCGGGATCCGCACTCGGGTGGGGTGTTTCTAGAGTGCAGCTGGTGCCATGGTGGAGTGATTACATTGGACGCGATCAAAAGCCATTCGTTTAAGTTCATGCCCGTGGCTGTGTGTCAGGCGTGGTGCTCGTCCTGGGGCTCTTCCTGGGGAAGAATTTATCATTACACCGAAGTTGTTTTTATGCCGTGCAACATTCATGAGAAATCTGGCCATTTAACGGTTGGTAATTCTTGACTTGCTGTGCTAGTGTTATGCACAAATAACATGGGGATGCTGTCAGGGAGCCTTAGCCTGGTATAAGGGGTGTCAGGGAAGGCTCCCTGCGGGACAGTATGGTACTTGAACTGATAATTTGAAGGCAAGTGCAATCTACCCAGGCAGGTGGAGAAAGGGGTGCATGATCCAGTCAGAAGCAAGGGCAGGTGCAAGGGTCTGAAAAGTGCGGGCAGCCTGGGGTGTCGGGAGTGTGGCTATGTGAGGGGTTGTGTCGGTTTCCTACGGCTGCTCTGGATTGACAGCAGAAATTTCTTCTCTCACCTTTCTGGAGGCTAGAAGTCTGAACTAAGATGCCAGCAGACTTGGTTCCTGCTGGAGGCTCTGAAGGAGAGTTCATCTACGCCTTTCTCCTAGTTTCTGGTGGCAGTTGGCAACCCTGGATGTTCCTTGGCTTATACCCATGTCACGTTGATATCTGCTTTTATCTTTGCATGATATCTTCCCTGTGTGTCTGTGTCTCTCTGTCTAGATTTGCTTCTTATGAAAACACCAGTTATTGGATTAGGGTCCACCTTCATCGTAACTTGATGACGTCTACAAAGACCCTATTTCCAAATAAGGTTCCATTCACAGGTTCTGGGCTTAGGACTTCAACATGTATTTTAAATTAAAAAAAATAACATTTATTTATTTTGAGACAGTGAGACAGAGCATGAATGGGCAAGGAGCAGAGACAGAGAGGGACACAGAATCTGAAGCAGGCTCCAAGCTCTGAGCTGTCAGCACAGAGCCTGAAGCAGGGCTTGAACTCATGAGCCTCGAGATCATGACCTGAGCTGAAGTCACACGCTTAACTGACTGAGCCACCCAGGCACCCTGGGGGTGCACATTTTAACCCTGATGGGCAGCGATGAGCAAAGGGAGAAGGGGAAGGAGACATGGGACCAGATTCCAAACGGCCAAGCGTATCACACTACAGAATTCTACTTCATCCTGAACATGACAGAAGGTGCAGGAGGGCTTTACGCAGGGCGGTGACCCAGTTGTGTTTCAGAAGGATTCTCTGGCTCAGTGTAGGAGTAAAACAGAAGGAGGCATGGAACCCAGTCGGGATGGAAAAGGCTGAGGTGCTACAACAGAGCCTTGATGAAGGAGAATGGGGAGAGAGGAAGGGAAGGCAGTATGGATTTAGCAGGTCAAAACCATTGTTTCTTGTAGACCTACTGGATGTGTGGGTTGAAAGAGGCACTGAATTGCAAAGGAAGTTCTTCCCGATGCTTTTCTTACATCCTTCTGTACTAGGACTGAACGGTTCTAGAGTGCAGCTTCTCACGGTCTCATTGCACAGTGGGAATCAATGAAACGTCCTCATTTTTAGCCACTATTCATAGCAATTACTTCTTAAAATGAATAGCATCGCTTTTTTGCTGTTTTCTCTTGCTATAACATTTCTACAACCAGGGGCAGATCTGGTTTTTGTAGGTCCTCACTCCTGTGAAATTATAAATCTACAACTCTAGTCAGGACTTGGAAAGGGCCCGTGGAAGTGACAGGCTGTGGAACTTCTGTCTCATTAGCTTCTTGGTAGACCACTTCTGTCTACGACACAGGAGGATTCATTGATACGGGACTACGTTGGAGCCCAAGGAAACAGTATCCCACTTACTAAAGAACAAGAACGCAACAAATTTGTACTTACTTGATCATTTGCCTTATTTTATTGTATGCTATGAGCAGCCTGTGAAGTGAGTAGGGAAGCAGCACAGGCATAGGTTTTTTTTTTTTAATTTTTATTTTTTTCAGGCATAGGTTTTTTTTTTTTTTTTTTTTTTTCCAACGTTTTTTATTTTTATTTTTGGGACAGAGAGAGACAGAGCATGAATGGGGGAGGGGCAGAGAGAGAGGGAGACACAGAATTGGAAACAGGCTCCAGGCTCCGAGCCATCAGCCCAGACAGGCATAGGTTTTAATGACTAGTTATGAGCAAGAAATTTAGTCTCAGAGATGTGTCCTCCACCATCGCATGGTCAATGATTGGCAGAGCACCATTTGAACCTGTATTTTAGCAAATAGCATGCTATCCTCATGATGCCATGCTACATGGAAACTGAGGTGAGAAGACCAGACCAGGAGCTGGATTTGAATTAGAAAACATCGGGGCACCTGGGTGGCTCAGTTGGTGAAGCGTCCAACTTCAGCTGAGGTCATGATCTCATGGTTCGTGAGTTCAAACCCTTGCACTGAGTTCCATGCTGTCAGCGCACAGCCCACCCTCAGATCCTCTGTTTCCCCCTCTCTCTGCCTCTCTCTTCCTCTCTCTCTCTCTCTAAAAACAAAAACAAAAAAAACAACATTAAAAAAAAAAAAAGAAAAAGAAAACGTTATGTGTCACCAGGAGCTCCTGTAAAGACGACAATTAGTACAGACTTGGAATTACCTGGAAAGGCGTTTGCATTGATCATATTGGCCTGGTCGTTGCTAATGTTGACTCGATAAACTTGTGGTGTGGATGACAGGCTCTTACAGTGTCCCATTTCATTGGCGGAAACTAGACTTTTCTCGATCATCACATTTACGTTGAGTATTTCTGTTAGGAAGTAAGTTTTTGCCTTTCAGGTGTAGATGATTTGGAATTGATTTATCTCAGTTCGAAAAGTATTCCCTTTTCGATTTCATGGGTGACTTTTTTTTTTGGCTTGAAATTGATTTTGAATCATATTTTGCCTCTTATTTTATAATCTATAGCTTACCTTCCTTCAGGAAGGATAACACTGACAAGAGGGCAGTGGAGGAATTCATTCTTTATGTGAATATGTGAATATAGCTTTTTTTTTGTCTTTTCTGTTTTGGCTTCTATTGTAGATCTATGATCGAATTCTGTCAATCTCCTCTCGAGAGGGTGAGACGGTTGACTTGGATAAACCTGTGATGGCAGAGGGCAATGTGGAAGTTTGGCTTAATTCTCTCTTGGAGGAGTCTCAGTCCTCATTACATCTTGTGATTCGCCAGGCAGCTGCAAATATTCAAGAAACAGGTTTCCAGCTGATTGAATTTCTTTCTTCCTTCCCTGCTCAGGTCAGTGTATTAAATTGGAAAATATTTTTTACAGAATAGTCATACCAGATCTCGTACGTTGCCTATTGTAAACTACACAACTGACTATAATTTAACTCTGGACCAGTATTAAGATTTTCTTAAGGATTTCTTAATATAGATAAGCTTGAAGGTTTCAGCTACAGGTTATTTGGTTATGTACATACGTATAAGTATAAATAACATCTTACACATGTTGTATAGATACATTTTCTTTATATTTTCTTTAACCTAAAAGGTTTTTCTTTTTCCTGCTGAATCTTTTTAGTAAACAAATCATAACAAAGTACTGAGCGTATGCTTAGCCAGAAAGATGAGAAATGTATTTTAGTGTTAAAATGTAAAAACCGATGTTCTCTTAACCATTATGATCAATAAAGATTTTGTGGGTATCTACCACATGTAAACCCTGCTAGCTTGAGAAAAACAGGTTTAAGCCATGTTCTTTCCCTTCCAGTAATTTAAAATCTATCTAGGGAGAAATATGACTTAAACAATAAATGATTTAAAATTACAAGGAAAAAATTGTGGACACATCATGAGGCTGTATATGTGTAACTGCCAGGGAACATTATGAATAGAGTTTCCATCGGTTTCCAAACAATGAATCAAGTTGAAATAATCAAGGATGTCCTTACATTTGCATAATAATCACCATCATTCACTATATTGTAATTTCTATTTAAATATATTAATATGTCACACACACTCATAAAGCCTTTTTTTGTTTCCATAAGGTTGGATTGTTAGGAATTCAAATGATATGGACACGGGATTCAGAAGAAGCCCTCAGAAATGCCAAGTGTGATAAAAAAATCATGCAGAAAACCAATCAGTCTTTTCTGGAGCTGTTGAATACATTGATAGGCATCACGACGAAGGATCTGAGTTCCATGGAACGAGTTAAATATGAGACTTTGATTACTATCCATGTGCACCAAAGGGATATCTTTGATGACCTGGTAAATGCTTTATAAATACTATGGCATCTATAGAAAAGCAAACACTGGGCACTATCCGTGTTTACCCACTGGGATTAGTTTGAATGAATTCAAAGGAAAGGTTAGATTCAGGCAAAGGGTCATCTTCCTGATGAGAACTTGTTTGTCAGATTTTTTTTTCAGTCTTTAAACCAAAATTTCAGTCATATTTTGATGATCTCTTGTTAAGATGTTATTGATCAATTAGACTTTATTTTAGATTCTTTACGTGACCAGTTTGGAAGCTAAAATGCCAAGGAACATCCTGAAAAAAGCTTTCATTGGTCTTGTGTTCCTGTTAGTTATTAAAGATTACCAGTCTCTTGCTATGGAAATGACAAGTAACACTGCTAGAAGAATTGGTTCATGCTTCCTTGGAGGCTTTTGGATAAGTCACATCTTTAACAAGTTTCGCTACATTTTATGTCATTGATTGCAAATGGCCTTTCCTAATATGGCTGGTGACAGTCAGAGGTCATGCAGATTCTTGCCTTTCAAGAGAAAACAGAGTAGCAAAGGCAGTTTAGTAGTTATAGAAAATAGGAAATGTGAAAAGAAATGAAATTTGTCCTCTGCTACAAAATAGAACATTAGATAAGAGGCAAAAAGCCCTTATTTTCATAATAACTTTCTGGGTCGTGTCTCACCTCGTTATGTGAAAAAGATTATAAAAGATCGGTTGTGATGTAACGGAGAGAAGGACAGCTTATTGAAGCTCTTGTGGTCTAATCTCTCTTAATAGTGGAGCACACTGTTTGCCTCTCTGAGAAATAAAGGGCCCAGGATAACTTTAGATTTATTATTTATCCAAGAAAAATGATGAAAACGGCTTAACATTTTGGTTACAAAATTCAGACAAAAGCGTTACTGGTCAATAACCTGCCATTTGGATGTTAGAAATTTTGGCCCGCCGCAAATCCTAGGAAGGATAACGAATGGATTAAAAAACCCCAACATTGTACTTTGTCATAATCACAAGAGATGCCTTTTTCCTAATGAGATTGTTTGATTCTGTCTTTGCATGCCAAAACATTTTTCATGCGTTGTACTTTATGGTTAGGGCTGTGGTTTGGGACATTTCAGGGTGCAATTTGAGAAGTGAATATCTATTAAAATATGTCATGCTGTTTACATTGGTCAGCACAGCTAGGGGTTCCTGTTGAATTTTCCTATTCCTGTATCTTCTCAAGTGTCCTTTTTGCCGACCGGTCAATGAATGGGTTGGATGGTGATGTAGTTGATATCGCCAAACCAGCTGGGTTGTCTTACATCCCGTTATGATCTACGTGAATGCTAATGTGCATATTGAATAAGTGCTTCTCATCTTAGCTTTAACATCTCCCTTTTGCATTTCAGTGCCACATGCATATCCAGAGCCCTGCAGACTTCGAGTGGCTGAAACAGTGCAGATTTTATTTTAACGAAGATTCCGACAAGATGATGATCCACATCACGGATGTGGCTTTCATATACCAGAATGAATTTTTAGGCTGCACTGACAGGCTTGTTATAACTCCGCTCACAGACAGGTGATGGAAGATTCTGTGATCCCACAACCTCTTTCCCTCCACCCGCTCCCCTACATTTTTATCCTCCTGAGTCACTCAGGAGATTTCTGCCTCATGTCTCTTTAGGGTTTATAGGCTCTTTTATACCAAAGTCTTGGAAATACGGTATCTTTAGCTTTACACATGGGTCTTTGCATGGGATCTGGGTTTTTGTGACCGAAACGCTTTGCTTCCTTTGCCTTCAGTCTTAGGGAGGCTAAGTTTAAACGACCTCAGTGGACATCAGCGGGGCACAAGAAAAGGAATTAACTGCCGTGTCAATAGGTGCAAATCACAGTTGGCCCTGAGGGTTGCACTGGGGACAGTGGCACCTGCTGTTAGTAGAGATGATTAAGATGGTTTCCTAGCAGGAAAGAAATTGAGTATCAATGCAGGTGAAAAGTGATGGGGAGGACATTGGCCAGGACGTCTGGAGTTCTCTGTTGTCCTCTGCCTGTTACGTAGCAACTCTGTTAGCCAGAGGCACCTTGCAGTTTCCCTAGACTCAGTTTCCTCATCTGTAAGATGAGCCAGTCTGTCTCCAAGAGTCGTTCCGCAACTCATATTCTGTAATTCACTTAGTCCACTTTGAACTTTGTGACATCAACTAATTGCATATGTGCTCTGTTCAGGGATGTGCTGCCTACTTATTTTGGACAAAATGGCTGAGTGTTAAAAGCAGTATTTGGCCTCAGTAGAAGCTGATGGTGAATGTCATTTATTTTCATGGAATGAACTTCTGGGCTATTAGATGACAAATACTGTCACACCAGGGGCCCCTGGGTGGCCCAGTCAGTTAAGCGTCCAACTTTGGCCCAGGTCACGATCTCACGGTTTGTAAATTCGAGACTGGTGTCGGGCTCTGTGCTGACAGCTCGGAGCCGGGAGCCCGATTCAGATTCTGTCTCCGATTCTCTGTGCCCTTCCCCCCACTTGCACTCTGTCTCTCTCTGTCTCTCTCTCTCTCTCTCTCTCTCTCTCTCTCTCTCTCAAAAATAAATAAATATTGGAAAAAAAGAAGGGGCGCCTGGGTGGCTCAGTCGGTTGGGCGGCCGACTCCGGCTCAGGTCATGATCTCGCGGTCCGTGAGTTCGAGCCCCGCGTCGGGCTCTGTGCTGACAGCTCGGAGCCTGGAGCCTGTTTCCGATTCTGTGTCTCTCTCTCTCTCTCTCTCTCTCTCTCTCTGACCCTCCCCCATTCATGCTCTGTCTCCCTCTGTCTCAAAAATAAATAAACGTTTAAAAAATATTTTTTAAAATTAAAAAAAAATATTGTCACACGAAACATAGAAGTTTGACACAAGCATGTTACTCACATGCTGCTTGATTGTTCTCTCTGCTCATTCCGGATGCTAAATGAAATGCTGACCTTCAACAGAGAGACCTTATTGTCACTCTCCTCCTCTTCATTGTCTTTCGATTCCTTCTTATGCCTGGATTGGAGGTGAATTATACTGGATGCTTTTGGATGTCCTTTTGGAGTGTTTCTCTTTGTTTTGAAGCACAGAGGCAGATAATCACAAAACGTGACCAGTTCCTTGAGATGCTTGTGGCTCAGGCAGTGATTTCACACCTACTGTCTTCTTAGGCTCCCAGCACCCCCCTCCCTCTCTAGCGAAGACCGCCTCTCCTGTCCTGTGGGGAAGACGCTGTCACAGGAGGGGCCGCGCCCTCGGTCCCCACTCACGCCTCGGCTATCCAGGGCACCTGCTCTTGTGCAGTCGGTTCTCTGGATGGATGGTCTGTGCGGCCATCCAAAGCCAACATCCCCACCGCCAGTGATTTCCTCTCTGGGACAGCATCAGTTTTCACTTCCGGCTGGATCCTTCTCATCAACTTGCAAATATGCTGTAATTGCTACCGGAAAGAAAATCCTCCTGTGACGCCTCGGCGTTTCTTCCCATTCCTGTGCTCTCATCACAACTCCTTGGAAGCACCCATTTGTCTTTCACCTCTTTTATGTGGAATTCACTCCAGTTGGGCTCTCTGTGTTAGTTTCTTATTGATCCCGTGACAGGTCACCACAGACTTAGAAGGTTAAACAACCCAAATTAATGATTTTACAGTGTGTGTCAGAGGTCTGACACTCGTCAGCGTGGCTGACTCCCTCCTGGAGCCTGTAAGGGCGAACCCCCTTCCCGTGCTTGCAGGCTGTTGGCAGAATTCGTTTCTTGGCCGTGGAGGACGCGAGGCCGGGTTTTCTTGCTGACTGTCGGCTGAAGGCCGTTCCCAGCTTTGGGAGGATGTACTTTTTCTTGGTTCATCTTCACAGCCGGCAGCGGTGGGCTGAGACCCTTTCAGGCATCGACTCTCTTCTGTCTTCAGTCCCACGTCTGACCCGGTCTTCTGCCTCCCTTCTCTCCTCTGAAGGACTCGTGAGATTAGATTGGTCCCAACAGGTGATCCCGGATCATCGCAAGACCTTTGACATCATAGCTGCAAGGTCCCGGTAGTCACTCGAGGCAACCTGTTCACAGGTTCCGGGGATTCGAATGTGGATCTCTTTGGGGTGTAGCTGCCCCTCATACTCTCCGCCTTCTCTGGAAGCTACCATGCAGACGTTTTCTGTTGCTCCATGCGCTAGTCATTTCTTGTTCTTGTCTTTCCTGACCCGTGAGGGACCGACCACCAGTGTGCACAGCTGAGCACTCTGTCCTTTGTGATCCACTGTCGTCACACGGCTTCCAAGACACCCCTGGCTCTGTACTGTTCCAGTTGGCCCTTCGTACCCTTGTTCTGCTTCCCCTTTACCTTCCCAGTTTAAGCCCAGAATGTGCCGGGAGTCTTGTCCGTCTACGCCCGCTGCCCAGGTGATCTCCTGTGGCTGCGAGTGTCGTCCAGATGTGGACTCCCCAGTCTGCACCTGGCCCGGGCTTCTCCCCTGAGCTCCAGACACATCTATCCACGTACCTGCCCAACATGGCCACTCGGATGCTTGCCCGGAATTCACAGTTAACAGCTTTGATCGTCCCCCACAGACGCACCCTCCTTAGTCTTCCTCATCTTAGCAAATGGCGGTTCCGTCCTTGGGTCGCTCAAGCCAAAATCCATGGAGCATCTCTGATACCTTCCTTTTTCTCTGGCTTTATTATCTCCCCCTCTGTCATCACATTTGCTCAGCACCATTCCCAGAATTCACCTGGGATGTGACCGCTTTTCACCCATTTGCTGTTATCATGCTGCTCCAAACCACCATAATCTCTAGCGTGGATTCTCGCAACGGTATTTTGACTGGTCTCCCTGCTCCTGCCATTGCCCTGCCCCTGCTGCCCCCCGCTGTGGTCTATTCTCCATTCAGACACTGGAAGTCCTATTCTGTCATCTCTTTGCCTCAGTCCCTGCACTGTCTTTCTATCTCACCCAAAATAAAGTGACCTTATGTGGCATGGCATGATGTGGCCCCAGCTATTCTTCTGTTTCTTCTTCCTCATTCAGCTCCGGCCACTTGCTCCTTAGCTGTTCTAGAACAGCACACTCGTGCTGCGGGGCCCTTGCCCTTACTGTCCCCTTGACCTGGAACTCTTTTTCCCTTCAGTACTGGCATGGCTTGCTCCCTCACCTTCAGGGCTCTGTTCGAATGTCACCTCAGAGGGCACTTCAGACCCGCCACAAGAAGCAGAGACCCCCACACTCCCCCTAGCCCTCCTGACCAACTTTATTGTTTCTGTTTCCTATTTTGGAATAACTCGTTACCTTCCTTTAAGATGTCAGCTAAAGAGCTGGCATCGACTTCCTGTGACTTGTTTACTGCCCCTACAAGAGTGCTGTCACATTATAGGTGCTAAATAAGCATTTCCAGAATGAATGAACGAAATGTTTATTTTCAGAGGCACATCTTTGTGATGAAAAATTTAAATAGTACAGAAGGACATAAAGTTGAAAGTGTGAGAGTAAATTTTTTTTTTTTTTAACACTTAACAGTTTATTTCCTCTTCTAGAAATTTCAAATGCTAGTATGCCAAAATTCTTTTTAATTTTTACATATAGGTATTGGATTCTACAAACTTCTCTGCATCTTAATTCTTTCACTATATTCATTGTCTTGTACATCTTTCTGTATCAAAAAAACTTGAGAACTTTAAAATTTTTTTAATGTTTATTTTTGAGAGAGAGAGAGGACCCATGTGAGCAGGGGAGGGGCAGACACACACACACACACACACACACACACACACACACACACACAGAATCCAAAGCAGGCTCCAGGCTCTGAGCTGTTAGCACAGAGCCTGACATGGGGCTCGAACTCACAAATGGTGAGATCATGACATGAGCCAAAGTTGGATGTTTAGCTGACTAAGCCACCCACGCACCCCAGAGAACTTGAGAACTTTAGAAACACAGCAGGTGTCTGTTAAATATAGAAGTGGAAGTGATTCCAGGGTTTGTTTCAGCCTGTGTCCCCCTCAATGTTCATTTGCTTATTTTTCTTTAACTCTCTTGATTATGGGAGAAGTGAGTTACCTATTTTTTTTTTTTTTTTTTTTTTTTTTTTTTTTTGCTGGTCACTGGGATTCCACTGTAAGCATTCCTGCCCTTTTCCCGAAGAATTCCTCACTAAAGTTAATCCTTACAAAAATCAAAGGGCAGAGGCATTGATATCTCATCAGTCTTTTGCTGACTGCCCTGTGGAAAGTCAACAATGTTGGTGGCTGTAGTCTCTGGGAAGCTCAACATCACATGGATGGACTTGCCATTGTTCCAGATGATAAAATAGTTATTCTAATTCACTAAAAACATATAGTGCCTTTCTCTGAAAGCTCGTGGTGTTTTTTCATGGCCGTTCCCTCCTTCCACTCTGGGCACAAGCAGAGAAGACAGGAATCATTCTTACTACACTGTCAACTCAGGCAGAGGGCAGCAGGAATCAAAGGCTTATAGAAGTTTCTCATCTGCTTGATAAGAAATGTACATGGGTCTAAACAGAAAAACATGTGCCTTTCTCTGAAGTATTCTCACAGCTTCTGTGAATCATACTTGTGTGTTGACCACTGGACTCTGCCCTTAATAGCTGCATCGTCTTGGCCCAGACACCTAAACTCTCTGATTCCCTCCTTTTGGAATCACTGTGTGGACTAGAGGTGACAGATGTAGGTAGTGAGGGCCTGGCACTCAGTAAATGTTACTCATTATTGTTGCTATGACTATGGTTATTCGCAATCATCAATAACACATTCTTTATCAATGTTTCCTTTTTTTTTTTTGAGAGAGAGAGAAAGAGCATGAGAGTGAGAGAGTACCAGTGGGGTGGGCAGAGGGGGGAGAAAAGAGAGAATCTTAAGTAGGCTCCGTGCCCAGTGCAGAGCCCTATGCAAGGCTCGAGCTCATGACCATGAGATCATGATCTGAGCTGAAATCAAGAGTCAGATGCTTAACTGACTGAGCCACCCAGGTGCCTCTCAATGTTTCCTTCTGTTTCTCCTGAAGTATGTCCTATAATCAGAGTCTATAACTAAACCCCCCAAGAAAAGAAACAAAGAAAAATATGTTCTTGACGTGTGTACCATAATTGCATTGGGAAATTTCCCAGCATTTTGCAATCAATACTGTTTAAGAATAGGAACCAAAAGCACTACTGGTTTATATGTGATGAAATGCATGTAGGGTGCTATGAATGTTGGTGACAGATTTGCTTAAATTGCATACCATAATGAGACCCAGGTCATGAGGTTGGTCATTGCTGGTTTAGCATGGTGGTCACATTCTGCATCTCTCTCTCTCTCTCTCTCTCTCTCTCTCTCTCTCTTAAACTCTTGGTGTGATAGGAATCATATTTTATTTTTATTTTATTATTTCTTAAGTAGGCTACATGCCCAACTTGGGGCTTGAACTCACGACTCGGAGATTAAGAGTCTCATGCTCTGCCTACTGAGCCAGCCAGACACCCCACATTCTGCATCTTTAACTCCAGTAGCTGTTGGGATAGGAGGAACTAGATAGGAGCGTATGGCTGGACGGGCACAAACCATTTGTTTAGCAAATGTTCATAGAGTACTAGGTGCCAGGGTTTAGGCAAGTATTTGGAAGTACAGATGTGAACTAGACCCAGCTCCTGAGAACAGAGATTTTACGGCAGCCTAGTGGAGAGAGAGAAAACTGCGGAGCAGGCCCCTAGATCACATCAGAGTCCAAATTGTGTTCCTGAATGATGACATTTTTGAAATCAGCAAAGAGACTGGAAAGGAAAGCAGGAAAGGGAGGGAGAGAGGTACCCATGCATGTAGAATACTCGGGATGGTCAAGTAAACATGGACATGAAGATTTTCTGGCAGATGCACGCTTGACTCTGAAAGGCAGGTCCTCAAAGAGCCCGGGTGCCAGCCTAGCAGATGGACAGAAGCCCCACCCCCCAGAGGAAGTAAGGGATAAAGCGCCTGGCTTGCCTGCTCATTTTCTGCACAAATAGGATGACTTCTTTTAGGCAACCTAACAACTTACTACTGCTTCAGTTCAAATATAAACTCAAATGGTCCCAGTTATAAAGAGGGTTTGCAAGACAGAGTAGCTGGGGGTCAGAGCTCTCGGAGATTTATTTCTTACCCTGGCGGGGTGGACGTGTTCTCGAGCCGGACAGCTGAGGGCTTGCCGCCAGACAGGTAGGCTCGGATCTCGGCTCTGCTACCACGATCTCGAGAGAAATAATTCCATCTCTGTGAGCCTTTCTCCTGATCTGTAAGGTGGGAAAAACAACAGTAGCTTCCCTGCAGGATTCTCTGGGCTTAAGCAAGATAATGTAGGTGGAGCACAACGTGTTAACTATTTTTAGAGACTGCTCCGCAAGGGATAACGAAAGTGCAAGGTGGGAAATAAAACTTTGAATTAAAAGGCAAAATCAAAGTGAGCTTGGGCGTCCTCCTGTATTGTCTTCTCCATTTCCGGGCTCCATATACATTGAGGGCTAAGTCATTTACTTGCCTTTTTAGGAACCCACTTCCAATGAAATACAGACTCTGGAGGACCTCTGGTTGGTGTGCTTGCTGTTTATTCCCACCTTTCACATTGGACTATCACTTTATTTCCTTTGAAATTTTTTTCAAGTCCAGATGAATGCTTTATAGAGTTCGCTGTAGGAAAGCCCTCAACTTCATCACTTTGTAGATTCATCACTTTGACAGCACTGGGTGATGCTGGAGAATTGAGTGATTCATCAGTGAGTTATCAGGGTAGTTTTTTCCTTCCCAGGCACTCTTGTATTTCCTCATCAGAATCTTTTATTTGTTAATATCATGTGATAAGAGATAATAGAAGGTATGTGTAAGGTACAGTAGGCACTCCCAGAAATAGATTGAAGATATGATTATTTAGCAATGTGTGATTTGTCTCATGTGATCATTTGTACCCAAGTACATCAAATTATTGACTCTTAGATTCCCAGAAGGGAATTGATCTAATGGTTCCCAATCTGTTTCATAGAACACTATTCTCTAGATGTTGGTAGATTTCTGTGAAAAACGTTGCCAAGTACGTTTTTGGAAATGCTGTGTACTATTTTTTCATACTTGGAGAATCTCACGCTGTATGTTATCATGAGAAAGCCTGTTGAAACTTTTTAAGAGTTTTCAAACTGAGTTAACCATAGGCCAGCCCCTCCTTTTTCCTTAACAAATATCCATAAGGAAAGTGTATATTAGGGTGCAGTTTTGGAAATGTTATGTAGGGACAGTAGCTTAAATTTTCCATTTTTAAGTCTTGTGCGCAGTTCATTTTACTGTGATGTCCCAGACGTGTCATCTAGGTGCCGGAGGGCATGGTTCTAGTGATGTTCTATTCCTCCAGGTGTTATATCACGTTGGCTCAAGCTCTGGGAATGAGCATGGGAGGAGCTCCCACTGGACCCGCAGGAACAGGAAAAACAGAAACTACGAAAGATATGGGTCGATGTCTTGGGAAGTACGTCGTGGTTTTCAATTGTTCCGACCAGATGGATTTCCGAGGACTTGGACGGATTTTTAAAGGTGAGGGTTATGTTTTTTATTTGATGAGAAATATAAAGCTAAGGTAGACTATCTGGTTAAGATTTATTTTGGGGGGCATCTGCGTGGCTCAGTCAGTAAAGCATCCAACTTCGGCTCAGGTCATGATCTCGCGGTATGTGAGTTCGAGCCCCGCATTGGGCTCTGTGCTGACAGCTCAGAGCCTGGAACCCACTTCAGATGCTGTGTCCCCCCCTCTCTCTGCCCCTCCCCTGCTCATGCTTTGTGTCTCTCTGTCTTTCAATAATAAATAAATGTTTAAAAAAAAGATTTATTTTTCAACAACTGGCTGTATTTCAGTGTCGTTTTTAAACTTTGTACAACTTTTTGGAAAATCCAAATCTTAACCACTCTTGTGTGGATCAAATGTCAACATCACTTGTCATTGTAATGTTCCTTTATCCCTGCAGGTTGGCTGTTTACAGATAGAGCTCCATACTGTGAGTTATTTCGGGGGCACTTTATGCATAATCTATTTGTTCAAGTTTATTTTTGAACAGACTTATCTCTGGCTTGTCTTGGCAGCTGCAAAATGCTCTTTTCCTTGGCTTTCCGAAATTATATACTAATTGGATTTTCTATTTAATTTCCCTTCGAAGGATTGGCACAGTCTGGATCCTGGGGTTGTTTTGATGAATTTAACCGTATCGATTTACCAGTTCTGTCAGTGGCAGCCCAGCAAATTTCCATTATTCTGACATGTAAAAAGGAGCGCAAAAAGTCTTTTATTTTCACCGATGGAGATAATGTGACTATGAACCCTGAATTTGGACTTTTCCTGACCATGGTAAGGAACCACAAGAAGAGCTGCTGAATTTCAGCCTTCATCTCACAGCTTTCATGCATTTCCCTCGTCTTAGGTCACTTATTTTTCATGAATGGAAATTGCGACAGTGATTTTAACTCCTCTGTGAAGGCCTTTGGTGTTAAACGAAGCTCATGTTAATAACTTGTGATGTAGTCTCTCCAGTTAAAAGGAGAGTGAGATATGTAAATGAGTTCTTCGGTTGTCAGTCCAGATTTGTTGTGTGGACATAATGAATCTTTTAGTGCCGTGCTAATGTGTGTGTGTTGCCCCATGACTGTGTCATTCATCTGTGGGTCTTATTTTCTGTACAGAATCCTGGCTATGCTGGACGGCAGGAGCTTCCTGAAAACTTGAAGATTAACTTCCGCTCCGTGGCCATGATGGTGCCCGACCGACAGATTATCATCAGGGTGAAGTTGGCTAGTTGCGGCTTCATTGACAACGTCGTTTTGGCCAGGAAGTTTTATACTCTCTACAAGCTGTGTGAGGAGCAGCTTTCTAAGCAGGTGTGATGTTCTGAAAGTCTCTCTGGACTTATGCATACTTAGTTTTTCTGTTCAGTGAGATTTGCTCATTTCGAAAAATTGTAGACTTGGGGTTGTTGACAGATTACCTTACGGATACAAAGTACAAGGTTGTATCGTTATGAAATCAATTTTATATGCGTAGTTTCCTGAAGTACGTTTAAGTAAATTAATATTTACAGCATAAAAATGAGATGAGTACTATCTGAACTGATTTAAGAGCCAAAGAATTATAAATATTAATACTTGCTCTTTATCCCACCTGTACATTAATCATAATATGTGTTGTGCGTCCTCATGGTTTTCAGGAACCTCTCAATCATTTACTCCTCTTACTTCCAATATCTTCCACATATTGGGCCAAGCTTTGCCAATTGTCTATTTTATCAATGGTAACTTCTTTGCTAAGTTTTCTGTACTGTTTAGCGTAGCAGGTTCTGACATCATGAACCTTTGCAGTTAAGAGGCATGAGATTAATCATGTATTACTTTTGTGTTAGTTATCTGTTGCTGTGTGACAACGGCTCCACAAATTTACTGGTTTAAAACAATACACAATTTATTATTTCATGGTTTCTGTAGGTCAGGAGTCCTGGTACGTCTTGGCTGGATCCTCTACTTAGAGGGTAACAAGGTGTCAGTCAAGTCTTGGCTCCCTGTTTGGAGAAGGATTTACTTCTAAGCTCACTCAGGTTGTTGGCAGAATTCTGTTACTTGAGGTTGAAAGACTGAGGGATTCTGTTTCTTGCTGGCTGTCAGCTGGAGAAGGCCACCTCAGTTCCTGCAGGCTGAATGCCATTCTTTGCCACATGGGATCCCCCAACACGGCCACTTGCCTTCTCAAAGTCAGCAAGGGAAAAAGGTTCTGGCACGATGAGTGCTATGGTCTTGTATTAGGATTCTCTAGAGAAACAGAACCAATAGGATATATGTGTATATACCTGTAAGGAAATTTATTATAAGGTATTGGCTCACAGTTATGGAGGTAGAGAAGTTCCATGATCTGTTGTCTGTAAGCTGGAGACCAGCTGATGGTGTAGTTTGAAGGGTTGATGGTATAGATTCTAGTCCAAGTCTGAAGGCCAGACAACTAGGAGCATTGAGGACAGCAGTGGTTGATATCCCAGCCTAGCAGTAGGGCAGAGCGAGCAAATCCATCCTTTCTCCACCTTTTTGTTCTACTGGGGTCCTCAGCACTTGAATGGTGCACTCTTACATGGGGGAGGGCCATCTTCTTTACTCAGTCCACCAGTTCAAATGCTAATCTCTTCCAGAAACTTCTTTGGAGACACACCCACAAATAACGTTAATCAGCTCTCTGGGCATCTTGTGACCCAGTCAAACTGACACATAAAATTAACCATCACACATCTTATGTAATGTGACCACATGAACACATACACAGAAATCACATATGGCCAGTCATCGTTGCTGTATTATATTGGTTAAAACAAGCCTAGCTCCTACCGTACTCAAAGGGAAAAGATCATACAAGGACACAGACACCAGGAGGTGGGGATCATGCCACAAATTTCTGGGACATATAAATAAAAATTACTGAAAGAATACACTAAATAATAATACACTGCAATAAACATAAAACTGTAACACAAATAAAATCTCTTAACGTATACAATACTTTGGTTCCTCTCTACTCTAGTCTCCATTCCAAACTTCTTTGACTCTAGATTATTTTTTTATACCCCCAAGCTCAATTAAATTACTTTCCCACTGAAAATGCTCTTTGTTTCCTCTGCTTATTGAAACCTTTACTCACCCATTCTCCTTTTTTCTTCTGTCAAAGAAATATTTTTCCATGCTGTTTCTTGCATGTAGAAAACTCCCACATCACTGACTCCTGTCTCCTCCTTCTCTACTATTTCGTTTCTACTTTTCTTCATGCCCACAGTCCTGCTCACAGGTCCTTGTCATGAAATGAGCCAACGTGCCCAAAACAGTTGGCCCCGTGCTGATCTCTGGGTGAACATTCTATGAATCTCACTTCATGCCCACAGATTTAACTGAGTCCAGCTCTGAGAAATTTTCCTTAATTAGTTCCACACATCAGTACTTTCAAGTCATGGTTACTTTTTAGCGAGTTTGCTCATATTTTTACCTTTTTACCTCTATTAGAATTTAAACTCCTTGAAGGCAGGAACTCAGTCCAAATATTTTTATGTGCTCCATCCTCCAAATGATTTGTCTGAAGTGAGGCATACTGCTCCCAGTTACCTTAGCCCCTAATTGTTTTTTTTTCTATGTGGTAAAGCATACATAACATTAAGTTTGCCATCATCACCGTTCGTAACTGTACAGTTCAGTATTATTCAGGATACTTACAATGCTATGAAACTGATCTCCATAACGTTTTCATCTTGCAAAACTCTGTACCCATTAAATAGAAATTCTTCTCTTGCTGCTCTCTCAGCCCCTGGTGACCAACAGCCTACTTGTTGTTTCCATGCATCTTCCTACTTTAGATACCTCATGTAAATGGGATTGTAAGCATTTGTCTTTTTTGACTGGCTTATTTTGCTTAGCATAATGTCCTCTCGGTTTACCTGTGGTGTAGGATATGGCAGGATTTGCTTCCTTTTTATGACTGAAGAAAGGATGCCACATTTTCATTTTCCTGTTCATCTGAAGGTGGGCATTTGGGTTGCTTCTGTCTCTTGGCTGTTGTGAATACTGTTGCTGTCATTATGGGTGTGCAACTGCCTCTTTGACATCCTGCTTTCAATTATTTGGATATATACTCAGAAGAGGGATTTCTGGATCCTATGGTGGTTCTATTTTCAATTTTTTGAGCGACTGGCATACTGTTTTCCATAGTGGTTAGATAATCAGTTTTTAATTATTCACTTTATAGGTGATAACATTTGTTATGATTTGAGCTTTTACAGGTATATATCAAGGGAATAACAAAGCTGGGGCTTGGCTTTCTGGTTTGTCCTTATTTCCACCCCCCGCTCTAGGTAATCCTAGAATAGGACTACTTTTCTTCCTTCTTAAAACCTCGGTCTTTTTGCCTATCAGTGTGTGTGTGTATGTATATATACACACATTCCTGGTTCAGAGTTTTAGCTTTAGAGATATGAGGACATTTTCCTATGGATGACTGATTAAGAAGAGGCTCAGGGAGACGTGTATACTCTAAGAGGGAAATTTATTCCTTTCTCCCTGTCAAGATATATTTATTAGCTCTGATCTAAGGGCTTAAATTAGTGATTGTCCATGAGAGAACTCTTTTGGATAGTCTCAGTTTGCTCTAAAAATATATACTGATAAAAATTTATTACTTCACTAACTACAATTTTTTTCTAAAGGAAAATTAGCATTTGTTCGTTATTGTGAAGAGGTCTTTTGTCAAGTTTGTATCGTTTTCATGCGCAAGTTAATATTGAAAATAAGCCCGCTGTACCTCACATTCTTCAGGTACATTATGATTTTGGTCTGCGGAACATTCTGTCAGTTCTGCGAACGCTGGGAGCCGCAAAAAGAGCCAACCCCACAGATACGGAATCAACAATCGTCATGCGTGTTCTGCGAGACATGAATCTTTCTAAACTAGTAAGATTCACAGATGGAAATGTTCCACCAACTTAAATACCAGTTCAGCTAACTAAGCACAAATGAGATTTAGAAATATTTATTTAAAATACTCATTTAAAATGCTTAATAATCAGCCAAAGTGCTGGAGAGCCTAACTTTAGACTTTTTCAGACGTTGCTTTTGTGGTAACTCATATCTAGTCTAACATATGCCTATTTCGATAGAATTCAAATGGATTTTTAAAAATCCACATGTTAAGTTTCCAAATACCTTGAAATACTTTTGGGTTTTAGAGCTAAAATCTCACCTTCTTTAAAGTCTGTAGAACCCAGCAGGAAGTTATATGTAAATTTAACAAGTGTGTAATAATTTCACACTCTCTCATTTCATAGGTGAGACTGAAAATCAATTGTTCAGTGTTAGTGAATCTATGTACAGGGTGACAGATGGTATATATTTTTTTCAAGATAAAAGGGTGGAGCAAATTCCAATTCATGAATTTGGTACTATCTCTTATTTAAATTATTTTTTTTTAAATTTCAATTAGAAATTGTAGGTTATGTGGTAATTCCCTGAACTGATTATTATTTTATGGAGAGGTTGTCATATGGGCAATATTTTCTTTTCTTTCATCTCCTTCCTTCATTTTCTTCTCTTCTTCCTCCCTTTTCCTCCCCCTTTCTTTTCTAAAATAATTTTTAATTTATGGGAAACATGAGGAAAATATTCTTCAACTTCAATGAAGGTGATATTTTACTTATTATCATAAAATAATTTGGTATGTTCAGCATTTTCAGTTTATCTGTGCATTGTTATGATTGTGCCAAAATAGTTGGTCCAGTTTCTCTTTCTTTTCTCTCTTAGATTGATGAAGATGAACCCTTATTTTTGAGTTTGATTGAAGATCTCTTCCCAAATATTCTTCTGGACAAAGCAGGTTACCCTGAACTGGAAATGGCGATTAGTAGGCAGGTAATGTATTTCTAAGGACATCCAGCTCTGTCCGTGTCTCTTTCATCTGAATTTCATGGGTGTCAGGTGGAGCTGATGTATTGCAGATCCGTGGGTTTCAAGAACAACACCCAAGATGATGGCTACTGTTTTAGGAGAGGCTGTTACACGCCATTGACAGAGCTTCTCCAGCCAGACAGTCTCCTGCTGTCCCACAAGCACATCTAGTTGGCCACATGTTAGTGGGCCCACTATGGATGGAAACCATTCCACACCAGATTCTGAAATGAAGTATGATGAGTGAGCGGGACGAGTGGGGCTCAGCTGGCTGGCGAGCCTTCCTCGACTTGGCTTTGTCTGTGGCCCTGGTGCTTCCACATGGCTTTGATCTCGGGACTCCCGCCCTGAAGTGTCACTCACAGTGATCTGACGTGGCTCCTCAACTGTCATTCTTTTCCCCCAGGCCTAGGATCACTTGTGATTTCTTCCCCAGGCTCTGGGGATCTGCCATGTTATGTGAGTAATTAGGTGTCTGGATTTCCTATGAGACTTGGTGCAGCTGTACGTTTTTCTAGTTTTCCTAGGAATGAAGACGAGTCATGTAAACCTTGTGCCACAGTTTACTTTCCTGCAAAGAAGAGTTTGGGGGAAGAAAAGTTTTATAGAAATGGTGATTGGCTCACATTTATAAAGTACATTTCAATTTGTTTAAGATATTTGCTAACAAAAATCAAATACGGTAGTACTTAATGGATATTTTCCTTTTAAAAATCAAGATACAAAAATCTTAATCTGATCAGGTAAGAGTGATAATTCATTTTGCAAATGAATTATCATCCTATGGCTGAATTGTCTAAAAAGCTTAGTATAAAGTAATTTATAAGGTGACTAACGTTAGCATAGTTTGTAGCATATGAAAAATCTGAAGAGCATACACATAGCATGAAATGACATGTGATTATTATCCAACAATTCTTTAAATAAAAATAAAAACATCATTTATAGTGGGGTTAAGCGTAGCATGATGGTTAAGAGCATGGACCATGGAGCTTAGTTTCTTGGGTTCGGATTCCCACTCTGTAACTTTACAAGTAATAGTCTTGGGTAAATTGCTTGGCTTCTCTGTGCCTCAGTTTCCTTCTCTGTAAAAGAACGATAGTGACAGTACTAATCTTGTAGTGTTATTATGAATATTGAACTTAGACTAGTGTTTGGCAGAATAACTTTCATGTGTGTGTTTGACAGATAAAAACTCAGTAGATTTATAGACAATTTGAGTTTTAGATGGAATTTCAGTCAACTTGGTGTGCTACCAAGTTTTCCAGTTATTAAATATCACCTTTTAAATTAAACATTTAAAATACATTTTGAGGGGCGCCTGGGTGGCGCAGTCGGTTAAGCGTCCGACTTCAGCCAGGTCACGATCTCGCGATCCGTGAGTTCGAGCCCCGCGTCAGGCTCTGGGCTGATGGCTCGGAGCCTGGGGCCTGTTTCCGATTCTGTGTCTCCCTCTCTCTCTGCCCCTCCCCCGTTCATGCTCTGTCTCTCTCTGTCCCAAAAATAAATAAAAAACGTTGAAAAAAAAAAAAAAATAAATAAAATACATTTTGATACATGAGTCTTTATTCTTAAGTTGCTCTTAAGACATATATTCAAGGATGTATTAATATAAATGTATTCAATTCCCAAAGGCAAATGCAGAGGTTTCTTATTGCCTTGGGATAACATTTTGAATATTCAACCTATGGTCTTCACGTATATGTGTGTGTATATATATATATATATAGTGTATATATACTATATATATATTGCATATATATATATATGGCATACATATATATATATATACATATATATATATATTTTATGCCATATATATAAAAATTTTTTATTTTAAATAAACTCCACGCCACACATGGGGCTCAAACTCATAACCCTGAGATAAAAAGTCACATGCTCCACTGACTGGGCCTGCCAGGCACCCCAGCAATATATTTTTCATTGTGGTAAAATATATAATTTAAAATTTAGCATTGTAATCATTTTTAAGTATACTGTTAAGTGGCATTAAGTACATTTCACATTATTGTGTAAAACATTGTCACCACCCATGTTCAGCCCTTTTTTCACCTCCCCGAACTGAAACTCCATACCCGTTAAATAGTAACTATCTTTCCTCTATCCCCCTCCTCAATGTCTGTGCTTAGTTTGAGCGCAGTGGAAGGTCCAGATTGCTGTCGATGTGGCCCAATGTGGGGCTTTGTTTATGTTTTCAGGTTGAAGAAGCTGGTTTAATTAACCATCCTCCTTGGAAACTGAAAGTTATCCAGCTGTTTGAGACACAGAGAGTGCGACACGGCATGATGACCCTGGGGCCCAGTGGAGCGGGGAAGACCACTTGTATCCACACCTTGATGAAAGCCATGACAGGTAAGGGGGTGGTCAAGCTATGTTGCTCTGGGCAACACATTTAAATCACTGTGACACATTTGGATGCTCCAAGAGGGACATGCTCTACTGATTATTGGGTGCATTTTAGAGATAGTGTATTATAATAATGAACTGGAGGGGAAAACTTCTTTGCAGCTTTATTGAGATATAACTGACATATAATATTGTATAAGTTTCATGTGTACAGTGCATTGATTTGAAGCAATTGTATGTTGCAGAATGATTACCACCATTAGCTTTGACCCCCATCTCATCACACAGTTACTTTCCATTTCTTTCTTGTGGTGAGAACGTTTAAGACCTACTCATCTAGCAACTTGTTCAATTATATGATACAGTGTAATTAGCTATGATCATGATGCTATATGCACGTTATGCTATAATGTACGTGAGATCCTCATCCTTGTGAATCTTTTAACTGGAAGTTTGTACTCTTTGTCCAATATCTCTCCATTTCCCTACACCTTAACCCCTGGTAACCACCATTCTACAATCTGTTTTCCAGGGTTTGCTTTTTTTTTTAGATTCCATACATAAATGATACCATACAGGATTTATCTTTCCCTGTGTGACTGACTTCATTTAGCGTGACATTCTCGAGGTTCATCTGTGTCGTCATGTCATTGCAAATGGCAGGATGTCCTTCTTGCGTGTGGTTGGATTATATATATATATATGTCACATTTCCTGAATTCTTTCTCTTATTAATGGGCATTTACATCATTTCCGTATCTTAGCTTCTATGAATAATGCTGCATGAAAACAAATTTTAAACAGTGACTTTATGTACTGTGTTATGTGTTTTACTTATGTTATGTCATTTAATTTTCACCATGATCTTGAGATGTGGCTCTGACCATCCCCATTTTGTACAAAAATGTCGAGCTTCAAGTTCAGAAATGCTACAGGTTGTGAAGACAGTAAAGTCAGGGCCCACTAATGAAAAACCCGGATGTTTCCCATTATAACATGGTACTCCCCAATGCGTTAATACGATGTGCTACCTCTCAGTAAATTAAAAAAAATAATTTCAATTTCAACTCCCCAAATCATCCTAATCGTAAACTAATTTCCCACCAAGAATCAGATATTTTTCTGGTGAAGTTCAAGAGATGTCTTTAATTCCCAGATCTCCCTTAGCCTTATATCTAATTCCCTACCTAGCCCAAGGTCATCCAAAGATTATGGGCATTGCCACTATATGACTATGTGACTATCCCTGTATTTTCTGATTGGACATTGATGTTTCCCATACTAAAAGTACTGTATAGGCAGCTCTGAGCCATGGCAGATTTGAGTCCCAAAATTTCACAGAACTTCAGCCGTTGGATTGCATCACACATGGTCCCACGGGGAAAAGGTGCCTGGCTGGGTTTCCAGTCCGCTCATGAAACTCCAGTGCACTGATGCTGAGTTGTGGTGGTGGAGACTGCTCTGTGTTTGCTCTCGGGTCCTGCACGTGTTGGGTTTAGTCTCAGTGCCCTCAGCTGGGGGGCAAAATGAGTTCTGTACGTTAAGACTCCAGCACGGAGTGTTCACACTGAGACAGAACTGTGCTCTCAGCTCTCACTTACCTTTGCCAAAACTGAGAGCACACACCTGCAAGACTTACCGTGCGGTTTTCATGTGCTGTTGAGACTCTGTTTGGGGATTTTTATATAGCTTTAAAATGATGTGCTCTCTCAAATTATGCTTAATAATACTTTTGTTGTTGTTGTGTAGCTGCCTTCTGTTAACAGTAAACTACAAATGCACCTGGTAAAGTGAGTTGAACAAAATGAGTACTAAATATTAAACAATAGTGATACATTATGTATAATATGTCTAAATTATGTAATCCATACGGCATCGCTGGTTTTGGAGAAGTTCTTTGCAAAGATGAATTAATCATTAGACTACTTGCTGTCGATTAACCTGTTCTTGGTTTTCTCACGTAGGGCAAACATTCGTTATCTTAAGCAAAACATTGTCTAATGCCCAAAACACTAATTATCCCAAAGATTGAGAAGGTAATTGCCTTGAACTTATACTAGACCCATGTATATCTGTTTCCTTATTCATCATGTATTTATTTATCAAATATCTTTAGTGTTCTGTACGTGAGGTTCTGCTAGGTTCTGTAGCAGAAGTGGGGAAGCAGGCGTGAGAACCAAAGGCCATGCCTTCAAGGAGCAGGATAACCCAGACAGTTATTAGTCAACATGGAATCGCTATGAGAAGATTTGGACAGTTATGCTGTGAGCAGGCAAAGGAGATCAGAAACCTTTCTAAGGAATTCTAGGAAGGCTTACAGAGCAGGTGCCACTTCAGCTGAAGATTGACGGTTGAGTAGCAGATGGATGCAAGGCATTCTTAGCAGAACAAAGAGCCTGTGCAGATAGGAGAGACTCCAGAGAGCATGGCATGCCCAGAAAGTGCACTGGTGTGGATAAAAGGTAGTCTGTGTGTGGGGTGGGAGTGGGGAAGGTGAGAAGGTATAGTACGTGCTCCTGGTACCCACTACCACACCCCTTTGACCCTGTCCTGGTACAGGTGCAGCTATTGGTCAGTTTCTCCCACAAATGCCAGGGGTGTCTCCCAGTTTTTCAGCATTATGACTTTCCTAGAATCTAGGGAACTGGTTCAGCCTGGAAGAGAGTGGGCATTAATGCCCCTGAGGCAGCCATACCCTCAAACAGTGGCAGAAGTTGGGTTGAAGGCAAGTGTCCTACCTCCTCATGTCCATCAGAGGGACACTACATCTGTGGCCACCTCCCAAATGAGCCCATTCTTGGATTTCTCTCATTTTCTGTTTCATTCTCTCTTTCCCCTGACTTCAAACTCCCCATACCCGTATCCTTGTTTGAGGCTTTCCTTTTCGGGGGCATTCAAATTAGTGCAACAGGTGTCACATGAGGAGCTTTGTAAGTTATGCTAAGTACTTAGATTTTATTTTGCAGGTGATGGGAAGCATTGGGCTGGGGAGTGATATGATCAACCCTGTGTGTAGAAGACCATCCTGTGGCCATGTAGAGAATAGGCCACGGGACAGGAGGGATGGTCTGGAGTCCATAAAGAGGCAGCAGCAAGAAAGTGTACCTACTCTAGGGCAGAATCCATGAAGGTGGAGTGATGGGGACAGTCAAGAAATGCCTAGGAAGAGAATTAAGAGGATTCGGTTTAAGTCAGCAAAACTAAAAGGCAACCGATGGAATGGGAGAAGATATTTGCAAATGACATATCAGATACAGGGTTATAAAGAACTTATCAAACTCAACACATAAAAAGTAAGTAATCCAGTGAAAAATGGACAAAAGACACGAATAGACACTTTTCCAAAGAAGAGATCCAGATGGTGAACAGACACATGAAAAGATGCTCAACATCACTCATCAGGGAAATACAAATCAAAACCACAACAAGATATACCCTCACACCAGTCAGAACGGCTAAAATGAACAACTCAGGCAACAATAGATGTTGGCGAGGATGTAGGGAAGAGGAACCCTTTTGCATTGCTGGTGGGAATGGAAAACAGTATGGAGGTTCCTCAAAAAATTAAAAACAGAGCTACCCTATGACCCAGCAATTGCACTACTAGGTCTTTATCCAAAGGATGCAGGTGTGCTGTTTTGAAGGGGCACATTCACCCCAATGTTTATAGCAGCACTATTGACAATAGCAAAAGTATGGAAAGATCCAAAATGTCCATTGACTGACAAATGGATAAAGAGGACGTGGTATATATACACAATAGAATATTTACTTGGTGATGAAAAAGAATGAAATCTTGCCACTTGTGATAATGTGAATGGAACTCGAGTGTGTTATGCTAGGCAAAATAAGTCAGAGAAAGACATATATGATTTCACTCATATGTGGCAATAAGAAACAAAACAGATTAACATAAGGGAAGGGAAGCAAAAATAAGATAAAAACAGAGAGGGAGACAAACCATAAGAGACTCTTAAATATAGAGTACAAACTGAGGGTTGCTGGCGGGGTGTTGGGTGGGGGGATGGGTTAGATGGGTGATGGGCATTAAGGAGGGCACTTGTTGGGATGAGCACTGGGTGTTATATGTAAGTGATGAATCCCTAAATTCTATTCCTGAAATCATTATTATACGATATGTTAACTAACATGGATTTAATTAAAAAATAATAATAAAAGGAGGAATCAGTTTAACCAACCTTTTGAAAGTAAAGCATTTTTTTCTTGTAGTGATCTTATAAACATGTTTTGGTATTTCATTTTTTTGGTCTTAAATTAAAAAAATATTATGCAAGCGTAGTTGACATACAATGTTATATTCGTTTCAGGCATATAACATAGTGACTCAATAATTCTGTACCAAAATGTTATGGTATTTAAAATTGAAATGATACAGTTCTACGTACTACCATAATGAAATAATTAAAAAAATTTTTTTTTAATGTTTATTTTATTTTTTTTTTTTTTTAAATTTTTTTTTTTTTTCAACGTTTTTTTTTATTTATTTTTTTTGGGACAGAGAGAGACAGAGCATGAACGGGGGAGGGGCAGAGAGAGGGAGACACAGAATCGGAAACAGGCTTCAGGCTCCGAGCCATCAGCCCAGAGCCTGACGCGGGGCTCGAACTCACGGACCGCGAGATCGTGACCTGGCTGAAGTCGGACGCTTAACCGACTGCGCCACCCAGGCGCCCCTTAATGTTTATTTTTGAGAGAGAGTGAGAGAGCACACACATGAGCCAGGGAGGGACAGAGATAGAGGGAGACACAGAATCCGAAGCAGACTCCAGGCTCTGAGCTGTCAGCACAGAGCCCGACATGAGGCTTGAACCATGAGATCATGACCTGAGCCGAAGTCTGACGTTTAACCCACTCAGCCACCTAGGCGCCCCCATAATGAAATCATTTTTGATAGTTTTTCTTATATGGGCAGCAGATCAAGTCATTTTTACTTATGATACTATCATAGTCTTTTAAAAAATGTTTATTTATTTATTTTGAGAAAGAGAGAGAGAGTGAGCAGGGAAGGGGGCAGAGAGAAAGGGAGACAGAGAATCCCAATCAGTCTGCAGCACAGAGCCCGTCGCAGGGCTCGAAACCACAAACCGCGAGATCACGACCTGAGTTGAAACCAAGAGTTGGACACTTAACTGACTGAGCCACCTAGACACCCTAATAGTGTCATACTCCTTAAGAGTTTGCTGGCCTTTAGGTAAAAGATATAGTTTTGCTAGTCTTATGGATATCATTTATTGAAGAAGCTGAGTTGTGATGCAGTTTCCCTTCAGCGTTGTAAAATACTGCAAATAATTACCCCGAGTCTTTTTGTGATTTAAAAAAAGAGAACTATGGTCTAATTTTCTAAATGGGTTTTAGTGGGTTTTAACACCTTTTTCAATGTGCATAGTTATTATGCATGTTTGCCTGTGTTTGTCAACCTTTCGCACAGTATGTAATGTTTCAGTGTCAATTTTTATCATTTTATACTTTAAACCTTATTCTTCCCTTTTCTGCTTATTAACCACAGTCCCTTATGTACAGAATCTAGCTTATGTAGGAGTAGTTTTAGGGTGTGAAAGAGTCAAAGACCTGTTTTGAAGTTGGCTGTAAAAGAAAAGTCCTTGATTCCTGCAACATTAGTTTCGCTTAGTTTTTTGTTTTTTTGTGTTTTTTTTTCCCGAACGAGTAAGAACACATCTCAGCAAACTGAAGTCGGGAATGCAGAGAATGCAGGATCTTCTGGGTGGTATTTCAGAGACCAGGCTTAATCCAATATATCATAAATCAAAAGATTTTTGAGCTGTGAAATTGGAAGAACTTCCAGATTACATTAATTCCTTCATCCATGCCAACATGGTATCCTTCCCCCACCCCCATTATGTTTCCTGCAGCTTGCTTTTACAGAAGATAGAAACAAAAGTATGTTAGTCCATAAGATGTAACGATGTTAATTACGATACCGAAACAAAAGTATGTTAGTCCATAAGATGTAACGATGTTAATTACGATACCTTGGAATGCAGTAAGACATAATGTTTTCGTGTAATTTTGTATTTTTCCTATTTTGAACACCTGCTGACAGTACATTGCACTTAGTACAGTGTTACCTAATGATGGCTTGCTCTACATCTGCGTTGTTTAAAATTTGGATTTACTTGGTACAGATTGTGGAAAACCACACCGGGAAATGAGGATGAATCCCAAAGCGATTACAGCCCCACAGATGTTTGGTCGACTTGATGTGGCCACAAATGATTGGACTGATGGGATATTTTCAACTCTTTGGAGGAAAACGTTGAGAGCTAAGAAAGGTAGAAAATGAAGTGTTATTTTCGACCTGTACTTCTAGATAAAATCTTAGGGTACCTATTTAGAATTAGTAGAACAACTGTATTCTCCATACGAGGAGACCAGCAAGTCCTAAATCAGTATATTTGTCAATGTTGAAATACTGAAACTATTGATTAGTATATTTAAAACCCCCCTCTCCCACCTTTTTTTCTTTGTTGTTATTACAAAGGGAATGATTTTCCTTTTCAGTAAGTGTTTTTGTATCCCTGTGACATCTTAGAATAAAATAGAAAGAAAAAGCTGTTAAGGAAAATTGATAGTGTTGAATAAAGTGACTTTACCATAACCATTTCCCTGTATCTTTTAAAAATGTTATTTTTATTTAAGCATAGCCTATTTTTAGAATACTGATCCCCCGATAAAATCACAGGGGGAAATGGGCTTCTTTGGGAAGAAAATTGCATATATCAAAAACAAAGTCTCTATTGAACTAACAAATATTGCTGTTTAGACGCACACTGGTATTTGGTTATCCTGTGAACAAACTCGTTAAGGGCTAGTGGTTCACTCTGAATGCTCTCTTACTTTTGGAGTCTCTAAACTGAACCCAATGTTCCTGGGATACAGGCTCAGATGGAAGAGGTGATATCAACTCTCCTCTCCTCGTGTTTTCTCACTCTCGAGTAAGTGGGAGAAAGGCATAGTGAATGCACTTGCGGGGAGAAGGAAGGATGCAGGAGAAGGAAAAGATACTGGGGACATTTCTTCATGAGTCTTGTCTTTGGAACCCTGTCTACTGAGAAATGTTTAAGGTGGTGCCACTCATTTAGGGAACGGAGCTCAGCAACCTAACATCAGTTGTCAAAAGAGGCATGGACATGTATAATTTCTTAAGTGTGCTCACATTAGACATTGTTGTTTTACTGGAAATAAATGAAAGTTTGTCTCTGTCTTGTTCCAGTAATCCTATGTAAACACATATGCAATGCCCAGTGCTACCTCAAAGAATGGGAGCTCAAAGCAGTGGTTTTTTTTTTTTTTTTCCCTCTTTAAAGAAGGCAACATACTTTTTCTAAGTGACTCGGGTGTTTAGATCATCATTTTACTTAAATTCAGTCGACTGAGCATAATTAAGATTTTTAAAAGCATTTTATTTGACACATAATATTTTACAGCTGTGGCACAGTAAATAAAGGTTAGAGTTCCAAACTTGGTCATGGTGTCAGTAAGAGAGACTAGAGATTAAGAAATTAGGAGGAATTATTAAACCAGATACCGAAATTTGCGATGGCATTCCGTTGACCATTCTGCTGATGCTTGTCACTTTTTTTTTTTACTTCCAAATATCTCCTTAAGTGATTCCCATCAGTTTTGTCCCCAGGAGCCCCTCCAAGGGGCTCATGGCCTCCAGCTTGTCAGATACAAATTGTCGGTTCTCAGGCTAGTCCGGCTTGCACAGAACCTGGCACGGTTGATCACTCTTCTTGGACCCCTTCTGTCACTTGACATCAGGGAAACTTAACCTGCTTGCTGTCCTTCTACTTCTGCCTCATGAGGGGTCTGTCAGAGGGAGGAGTCTGCAAAGGAGACTGTACCAGAAGTCTGACCTTTGAAGTGGCTCTGTGCTCAGACCTCCTGCCTCTGTCTACTTGTCCTCCCTAGAAGAAACATACCCAGTCCATGGTTTTAAGTGCCATCTCTAAGCCAATGGCTTCTACATTCTAATCTTCAGCCCTGACCTCTCCCTTGAATCCCAGCTCAACAATGTTGTGGGATGTGTGTGGGACATCTCAAATGTGACATGTACCAGCCAGAATCAGTTCCGTGGTTCTGCCTGTCCTTCTGATGGCACTCACATTCCCTTTTCTCTTCTCCAACTCTTGCCTTCTAGAACAGCCTCAATTTGTACTCACTTTGAGACCTTTGCACTTGGTATTCTTACTGCCTGGAAAACTCTGCCTCTAGATCCCTACATCACTTCACTCTCCTGAAATATTTTGTTGACTACCTTATCAAAAGCAATGCCCCATCCTCTTTTCTTCCTGATTGTTCTTATCTTACATATTATTTGCTTATTGGTTTCATTATCATCTCTACCCCTTAGAATGTAAGCTCTGTGAAGACAGGACAGTGTCTTATTTTTACCGTAATGTCCCCAGACCCTAGAATAGTGCTGATACATAGAAGGTGCTCAATGAATATTTGTTCAATGAACAAATGACTTTTTTCCTTTGGTTATGTGCTTTAAACAATGGCTATAGATAGAACTGGAAAAGTCCTATGTGACAAAATAAGATAATCATTTCTATCAAAGTTTTATTTAAATATTAATGAAAATTATATCAAATTATAGTACTTCTTCAAGTACACTAGTTATGTGTATATGTATATATGTGTGTGTGTATTTTCCCCCCCTGCCTTTCGTGGGCTATTCTAGGGGAGCATATCTGGATAGTTCTTGATGGTCCAGTAGATGCCATCTGGATTGAAAATCTGAATTCTGTTTTGGATGATAACAAAACTCTAACCCTTGCCAATGGTGATCGGATTCCCATGGCTCCAAACTGCAAGATCATTTTTGAACCTCATAACATTGACAACGCTTCACCTGCTACTGTCTCAAGAAATGGAATGGTTTTCATGAGTTCTTCTATCCTCGATTGGAGTCCTATTCTTGAGGTATACTGGAGTCTTCATTTTTTTAATTTAATTTAATTTAATTTAATTTAATTTAATTTAATTTAATTTAATTTAATTTGTTTTCATGCCCAGCTTTTTTTTTTTCTTTTAAATATCACTTATTGTCAAATTAGCTAGCCTACAGTGTGTAAAGTGTGCTCTTGGTTTTTGGGGTAGATTCCCATGGTTCATTGCTTACATACAACACCCAGTGCTCATCCAACAAGTGCCCTCCTCAATGCCCATCACCCATTTTCCCCTCTCCCCCACCACTCCCCATCCACCCTCAGTTTGTTCTGTTTATTTCAGAGTGTCTTATGGTTTGCCTCCCTCCCTCTCTGTTTGTAACTATTTTTCTCCCCCATCTCTTCCCCCATGGTCTTCTGTTAACTTTCTCAAGATCATCCACATGTGAGTGAAAACATATGGTATCTGTCTCTCTCCGACTGACTTATTTCACTTGGCATAATAATACATTCTAGCTCCGTCTACGTTGTTATGAATGGTAAGGTTTCATTCTTTTTGACTGCCAGGTAGTACTCCATTGTATATATATATATATATAAACCACATCTTCTGTATCCATTCATCAGTTGATGGACATTTAGCCTCTTTCCATCATTTGGCTGTTGTTGAAAGTGCTGCTATAAACACTGGGGTGCACGTGCTCCTTTGAATCAGCACGGAGTCTTTCTTTTGTGGACCCAAAGAGGAAAATGGATCTTTTCGTGTTCTGGTACAGTGCATGCTGATTTTTCTGCAGACCTGTGGTGTGATTGCATTTCGTTGCTACTGTTTCTGGCAGATCTTGTATCCTTCGGGACATCGAAACCCTGATTGTCCCTTCCAGGTGCCATCGGTGTTCTGATTGATTTCTTCTGGGCTCTTTGCATCTCCTTAGACCTGTGATGTCCACTGTGGGTTGTGGAGTAATCGCAAGGCCTAGCTGAATCACTAATCCCGCCAAACTGTGAATAAGTGAGATTTAATTTTATCACTTTGGGAATTCATGACATTTTTAAAAGGTACTCATGCCTGTAAAGTTTGGGAGCGCCCATCTTAGAAACATTAGCTTGAAGAAAACAATTTATTAAAATTGTATATAAGGAATTTTGATGAGATTCAATAGCCATAATATTCGTTTTAAGTTTGTTCTTGGAAATAATATTTCAGACAATGTCTCTTCAATTCATGAAAAGCTATATTATTTTCTTATCACCGGTACATTCTAGAGTGTATTGATTATAATTAGATTATAATTAAATGCCTTGTATACTTAGATATTTTACTAAATAAATACTATAATGTAGGGCAGAATGCTTATTAATTTTTTTAATGTTTATTTTTGAGAGAGAGAGAGAGAGAGGGAGAGAGAGACAGATAGAGCATGAGTAGGGGAGGGGCAGAGAGAGAAGCAGGCTTCAGGCTCTGAGCTGTCAGCACAGAGCCTGACGTGGGGCTTGAACTCATGAACTGTGAGACCATGACCTAAGCCAAAGTTGGACACTTAACTGACAGAGCCACCCAGGCGCCCTGGGCAGAATGCTTATTAGAGTAGCCACGTGTGAAACCTCTTTTTGCCATTGTTAGTTAAATTTATTATTTTATTTACCTAATTTTTTAGAAATGATTTTGATTGAAAACTTATAAAATCATAATTTAAATTAAGTAGGTGTTTATTTTACATCATCATTAAATTTTTGTACTTGTCTTTCTGTATCAATATGCCTTAGCTTTTAATAATATCATCTCAGGATTTACAGAACTCTGGCTTGCACAAGGGTTTAGGTTTGGTGAAGTGTCAAGATGTGAAAAAGGGGGAGATTATATAGCAAAATGTTGCTTACGTGTAATTGGATGTGTCACTAAACATGCTTCTAAAGATTTCAGATTTCGCAATCAAATTATCCATCCATTAAGGAGAATACAGAGCAAGGGTTCTGAACCCTGGCTTTGCAAAAATAGTCATCAATGACAGTTCTTTAAAATACAGGTGATTGGGTCATACCCCAATCCTACCAGATTAGAATCTCTGGGGACAGAGGTCCAGGAGTTGGTTTTTGTTTTTGTTTTTGTTTTTAAAAGCACTGAAGTAGCTTCAGATTTGGCAACCACAGATACAGCAGCAAGCTACAAGTGAAAAAAAGTATTTGTGTGATTTTCCCCTAATACTTCGCATCCACGAAGGCTTTTAAAAAATACTTTTACACCACTAGCTAATGAATATTTAGACTTTGCTTTTTATGAAATAAGCTTCTATTATGTTCTATGTTGAGGCTGAATAAGGTCTTAATGCTGCACTTACCTAATTTTTTATAATGCTTTTCAATAATGCAGTTTCTTCTCACAAATGATTAGCAAGAAGCAAGACTCACAAAGAATCAGACTGAAAGTGTTTAGAGCAGTATCAGGCAGCTCTAGGGAGTTATTAGAGGCAGGCAGGTGGAGAAGTTTTGTTCATAGGAATCTGTCAGCTCCTGGGAGCCAAGCTGATTTCTTGGCCTTGTGTATGACCTTTCTGCTTCCATCAACTTGAAAGTGCTATGTTCTGTTTTTGTTGCCGTGGAACCTTGGTAAATTCATGAATTGATGAATAATTTGGAATCAACATTTTATTGCTACTGTTCAGTGTCTAAGAATGAGCCGATCTTTTGAGGCCAAGGGAACTTGTCTCAGCTTCAGAGAATATTGTGTGTTACATGGTATTTTGTTAGGGATCACATGCACTTTTCTACAGTGGGCTCTCCAAGTGACTCAATTCTCCATTTTCCTGAGTATTCTTTGATATTTTCCCACACTGGTTATTAGTTACATCAGAAGAAATAAAAGGAAACAGCTAATTTGATACATCTTTGTTTCCCACTTAAGAAAACGTGGGTATGGATTTGCTGTGTTCATCTTTTAGTCCTTTTTCTTTTCCTGAATTATTTCTCTTATGTATGCCTCCTCATTGTCTTCTCGTGTATTTTAATCAAGAGCTGAAGACTTTTTGTCCATCTTGGTTTCAAGACCTGAGCACATGTGTAGGGTCGTAACGGAACATGTGGGTTTGAATTCTGGACTTGGCACTCACCTGGCTACCCACTGGCCGTGGGATCCTGGGCACATCACTTAAACTCTTTGGGCTTCAGTTTTCTTTCTTTTTTTTTTTTTTTTTTTTTTTAATATTTTTTAAATGTTTATTCATTTTTGAGAGACAGAGAGAGACAGAGCACAAGTGGGGGAGGGGCAGAGAGAGAGGGAGACACAGAACCCGAAGCAGGCTCAACTCAGGGTTCGAACTCACGAGCCGTGAGATCGTGACCTGCGCTGAAGTTGGACGCTCAACTGACTGAGCCACCCAGAGGCCCCTGGACTTTGGTTTTCTCATCTGTAAAAGGAGGATAATAATAGCTCCTACCTCATAGCATTATTTTGAGCATTAAATAAGTTAACGCATGAAAGAATGTATAGCAAGGCCTGGCACATCCCATCTGCAGTATTATCATTAGATGTTGTTGTTATAGTCCATTGATATTTAAAAAATTTTTGTCCCAAAACGGCCATTCTCCTGGCATGCTAATACATTTATTAGTGCATTAATATGTAAATTAACAGGGTTTCCTTAAGAAGCGCTCACCCCAAGAAGCTGAAATTCTTCGTCAGCTGTACATCAAGTCTTTTCCCGACCTGTATCGCTTCAGTATTCAGAACTTAGAACACAAGATGGAGATACCTGAGGCCTTTGTGATCATGCAGAGCATTGACATGCTTCAAGGGCTGATCCCTCCAAAGGTAAATTGCTCAACTTTCTAGAAATTCCCCTCTTATTAACTGAGCCGTGTTGTGCAGAGAGTGTAGTATTTGAAACTGGCTCTCTTAGAGCTATGGATGGGGGAATGTTTCAAACGTCCCCCTGCACCGTTTTTATTTTTCTCATTACTTTTCTCCCCAAGTAAGTCACGGGTTTGTAATTTAGTGGCAAGTTCACAGTCATCTGATAAACATCCAGATTTATTTTGGGCGCTGACTTGGTATTGAGATAAATTCTGTATGTTTCCAGTTTTACTCATCTTTTCCTTGTTCTTGTCTTGGGAAAAGGTATTGTCCCTTTGACATTTTTTATTATTTTTATTGAAACCTCAAAGCACAATTTAGGCTTGAGAATTGAGTGACTAAAACAAAAAGTTTCTTCCGTGCCCAGGAGCAAGGTGTGGAGGTCACCCCAGAGCACCTGGGGAGACTGTATGTCTTCTCCCTCATGTGGAGCATCGGGGCCGTGCTGGAATTGGAGGGCCGACGCCGGGTGGAGCACTGGCTGCGTTCTCAGGAAGCGCTGACCTTGGATTTGCCGCCTCTAGCGGGGACCGATGACACCATGTTTGACTATCATGTCTCGTCCAGTGGTGAGGACACTTGCTTCCGTTCCTACCTAACACACGGGAGCAGGTTTTTCCACTGGCTAATGTTTACATAGCTTTATTTTTCTAAATGGTAATTAAAACATACGCTGTGAAATTAAAAGGGAAATCTTTATGTGTGATGAAACCTGATTGTTTCTTTTTCAAAACTTTATTTCATTTGTGTCCCAGATGCGTATCTTCCCCTTGTGAGGTATATTATTTACTAAACTTTTAATGAATTAAAAACAAATTAGAGGGGCTCCTGGATGGTTCAGTCGGTTGAGCGTCCGACTTCGGCTCAGGTCATGATCTCGCAGTCTGTGAGTTCGAGCCCTGCGTTGGGCTCCGTGCTGACAGCTCAGAGCCTGGAGCCTGTTTCAGATTCTGTGTCTCCTCTCTCTGATCCTCCCCCATTCATGCTCTGTCTCTCTCTGTCTCAAAAATAAATGTTAAGAAAAAATTTTAAAAAAATTAGAAAAGAAAAATCTCCGAATCAGATCTATTTCAGTCATTTGTATAATATAATCAGAAATTTACATAAAGATTACAAAGTGTGAAGTATATTTTTACTAAATGTGTTTATCTATGTCTATAGATCTATCCAGATATACCTTAAGTTTATTTATATGTGCATATATAAAGTACATCTATATAAAACATGTATATATATATACACAATATTTCTGTATCTTTTATTTTTGGTTCTATAATTAAAGGAAGTATGTAATGAAAAACTTATGAGATTAGATATTTTAAGTGGTTTTAGGTACATACTACTATCACTATATTCTTTTTTATTTTTTATTTTTATTAAAAAATTTTTTTTTTTTTAAATTTTTTTTTTTCCAACGTTTTTTATTTATTTTTGGGACAGAGAGAGACAGAGCATGAACAGGGGAGGGGCAGAGAGAGAGGGAGACACAGAATCGGAAACAGGCTCCAGGCTCCGAGCCATCAGCCCAGAGCCTGACGCGGGGCTCGAACTCACGGACCGCGAGATCGTGACCTGGCTGAAGTCGGACGCTTAACCGACTGCGCCACCCAGGCGCCCCCAATTTAAAAATTTTTTTAATGTTTGTTTATTTTTGAGAGAGAGAAAGAGACTGAACGTGAGTGGGGGAGGGGCAGAGAGAGGGGAGACAGAATCTGAAGCGGGCTCCAGGCTCTGAGCTGTCAGCACAGAGCTCAACGCGGGGCTGGAACTCACAGACCGTGAGATCAGGACCTGAGCCGAAGTCGGACGCTTAACCAACCGAGCCACCTAGGCATCCCAACTGTGTTCTTTTTGAATGTTTATTTATTTTTGAGAGAGAGAATGAGAGTGAGCGTGGGAGGGACAGAGAGAGAGGAGAGAGCGAGAATCCCGAGCAGGCTCTGTGCCGTCAGCACCAAACCCCATGTAGGGCTCGAACCCGTGAACTGTGAGATCATGACCTGAGCTGAAACCTAGAGTCTGACACTTAACCGACTGAGCCACCCAGTCCCTTATCACTGTATTCTTAATTTTTATTCAGACATTATTGAAAACTGACATATCTAGAAAGAAAATTCCAAGACACTTCTTAATATTTCCTAATATTACCACTTTGGAATTGTTCCTTGGGAAATTCTGACTCGGCTAACACATACTTAAATACTACGTAGAGATACCATTCTAATCATTTTATTTTACGGGGAGATTTTGAAAGATGCTTTATGAGATGTCCAGGACATCTGCTCGTGACAGTTAGGAATTAAGTCATTAATAGGCGTATGAATATGTGAATGTTCTGTGTGCACCTCAGGTCAGTGGCTTCACTGGAACACGTGTACCGAGGAGTATGTGTATCCACCTGACGTCACTCCAGAATACGGCTCCATCCTGGTACCAAATGTCGACAACGTGAGGACCGACTTCCTAATCAAAACCATCGCTAAACAGGGCAAGGTACGGCTCTTTAACTTAATTGTTAACAATAGCACATTTTCAAACGTCCCTTGAAAACACAAGGCATCTTGCATTTATCTTAGAATGCTTTAGGTTGCTGTCCAGAGGAAATGAAAATAGGACCCAAATGGATATACTACTTTTATTATTCTCCACTGACAGCCGTAGAGTTGCCTGGTTCCAATTCATGAGCAAGTAATTTGTTCTCACATGTTAGTTGAGAGACAGTGAATTTTGACTCGTTTGTCCAAAGAGACATTCTTCTCTTCTGATAATTGTGTTAGTTTGCCAGGGCTGCCCAAATAAATCACCACAGGCTGGGTGGCTTAAACGACAGACCTTTCTTTCCTCGTAGTTCTGGAGGCTTGGAGTCCAAGGTTAAGGTGCTGGCGGGTTTAGTTTCCCCGGGGGCCTCTCTCCTTGGCTCGCAGCTGGCTGCCTTCTCTGTGGTCTTTATCTGTGCTCATCCCTCCTGTTACCTGTGTATCCAGACTTCCTCCTCTTCTACAGAGGCTGGTTAGATTGAACTAGGGCCCACCTTAATGGCCTCATTTTAACCTCATCATCTCTTTAAAGGCCCTCTCTGCAAATACAGTCACATTCTGAGGCCCTGGGTATTAGGGCTTCGACGTGTGAATTTGGAGAGGGGGAGCACGATGTAGCCCATAATCATTTTACTGCATTCCTTGGGTTTCTTTCTCAACTTCTCTTTTAGGCCGTGCTGTTAATTGGGGAGCAAGGAACAGCCAAAACAGTCATTCTCAAAGGATTTATGTCAAAATACGATTCTGAAGGTCACATAACCAAGAGTCTGAATTTTTCTTCTGCAACCACCCCACTGATGTTTCAGGTACTGGCTCTTTGGTATTGCTCGTTAAGACCAAGTTTGTGATAAAGTTTGGAGGCTCCACTCTCTTCCCTGGGAAGCCTGTGCCCATTGACTTCATCTGCACTTTTTCCCAGCCGTGATAAGTCCCCTACATATGCCTTCCATTATCTGTATTATTTACCTGCGATAGAATCTCCCCCTAGTTGAGTTATACTGTATAATCTTAAATTGTGGAGAAATAAAAAGCTTATACAGGGAGTTAAACGCCTCAGTACTGTTTAAAATATGTAAAGAAAGCCTGTGAACATGTAAAACCCAAAACTGAAAGGAATATCATTCATTCCTCCATCCAAACCTGCTTCCTCTCCCTAGTGTCTGCTCTTCTGTCGTTGTTACTATTATTCTAGCCTCTAGGCTAGATACACCGGTCGTCTTTGATGGGTCTCTCTTGAATCAAGGTCTGAAAATGTAGCTATGGAAATACTTTTCACATCTCCTTCTTTCTCTTCATTCTCCCTGCCCACCTCTCCATAATTCACATTCTCAGGGTCCACACCGGGGTATTAGTGTGGAAAGATCTCCGACTGGTGCAAGTCTAATTCTCTTCCAGTCTTGCTTTCGTTCCTCGTCTGATCTCCAGTCCCGACATTGCTGATTTATTTTGTTGTATCCTGACTTAACATTACACCACGGCTCCCATTATCAATTGCAGGAATAAATCGTAGAGTTAGCACATTCAAGATTTTACCCTACTGTATTATTGAGGAGTAATAGAAAAAAAAATCCCTCAAATTTGCTTTGCTTCTGTGAACAACACTGCCAAGAACGACTGGGATCCCAGTGGTGGCCTGGTGGTTTTGCTCTGGTCCTAAGTTGTTTAAGACCCTGTGGAAACTGGGGAGAGAATCCTATGTGTCAACTCATGCGTGGGTTGTTTTCAAATCATCCCTCATATCTGTTAGAACATTAATACATAAATAAAAAGGATGCATTTCATAACTTGAAGATGGAAGGGGAATTTTTAGGAGAATTCCCACCCGAAGAACTTTGGTCTTGATTAACTTTGTCGTGCTGTGGTTGTTGGAATTAAAATATCAAAGAGCAATGAAAATTGTTGACAGCCTGCCTGGCTACATCCTGACCTTTTATCCCTTCATGTAATTGGTGACTGGAGAGCGCCAATAAACTAAGACCATTGATTAAGTTTCTAAATAAGACTGTCAACTGTTTTCTGCTCCTGTTAGAGATGGAATTTCCAATACCTGCTAGCCCTCTGTCAGATGAATACCATTTACCGTGTCGTGATGGGAAGGAATGTCTGCATGGAAGGTCAGCCTGAAACTGCAAAGACTGAGCTGTGATATTTTCGTGTTTGGGGAATAGCACGTTAAATTACCCTAGGCTGGCAAGATGCTAATGTTATACATATTCCTTTGTTACTGACATTATGCACATTCCCTTGGTATTGTCTCACATTTGAAGAACTTTTGTTAGTTTTACTTTAGGAGAGCATCCCCTTAAAGGCTTTAATTATAACTTCTTTGCGGATGCAGGTTTTCAAACATTAAATGAAAGTGTGATTCTTTCCGCCTATTATGTTGGGTAATTATCAATTCACATTTCTTGAGACTGGAGTAAATCTTTAGGGCTGTAATGTAATTCTGACAGTAACTACCTGGAGTTACTGAGGCTTTACAGGCAAAGGGCTCAGTCCCCCCCAGACCTTCCCTCACTTCGGGTATCAGCCACCTGCCTCAGTTTCCAGGCCACCAGCCTTTCCGAACACCTGGCTCAAAGTTCAGCGGTTCCTATGACTCTCTCTCCGTAATTCACCAGAATGACTCTCAGAATTTAGGAAAGTGCTGTGCTAATGATTACAGTTTTATTATAAAAGATATGAATCAGGATCAGCCACAAGAAGAGATGCATTGAGGCAATGGTTGGGAGGGTCCCGGCCAAAACCTTCTTGTGTCCTCAGCATGTGTTGTCTTTCAGGCACATCCAAGTGCGTCCCCAACTGGTAAGCTCACCTGAACGACACTGTCCAGAGCTCTGTCGGGCTTCATGACGTAGGCGTGACTGATGGAATCATTGGCCATGTGATTGAACTCAGTCTCCAAGCCCCCTCCCCTCCCAAAATATCCACTGATGTCATGTGGTCCAAATCACCAACCCTCAAATCACACAGTTGGCCTTTTGGGCAAGAGTAGACTGAGGGGACCCGCCATGAACAACAGATTCTTATTACTCGGGGAATTGCAGGTGTTTAAAGGCTCCCTCCTAGGAACCAGGGACAAAGGCCAGCCAAATCATTTAGTATGTAACAAGACCCTGTCACTGTATTTTTACTAGTAACTCTTGGTGTTATTTACTCCTTCAGGGTGATAAAGATCTGTAGGCTTTATCACGAGACATTTATTAATTCCCTGGAAAAAAGGCATATGTTATCTAGAAAGCAACCTGTTTGTTGATATCAAAATTCATAAACGATGTAATAGATTTCTAGAAGTTGCACCACATTGGAATGTAATAATTAGGACAATAATAGGCAGGCTTTTAGAACACAAATATGTGTGTTCTTTCAGGTCCCTTAGCTGATTCCCAGCTACGTTAGCCCAATTCCCTCCGACCCCGATGTCAAGCTGTCATCGATAGTTCACTGTTTCTTTTCCTGCTCAGAAGCATCATAGGATCATGTAGTCTGCTCAGTGCCTGTTGACTGCTGAGTATCCAAGCTTTCTACTAAGCTAGACTCATTAATTTTAGAAAGTTTCAATTACCTAACCTGCTATAATTAACTTTCTCACTGTAATTTTCCACCGTTCATGCTAAAGCGAGTTTTGAGGGAGATGAGCATCTTTCTGGGTATCTTCTGCTTACCTGGATCCAAACGCAACTGAAATTGTAGACGAGAAAATAGATACTGTGCGTCCCTCCTGTGTTACCATGATAGCACACGGTCCAGTCGAGGCCACACGTCTGTTGCTTGACAGGTTATCTTCATTTATGGTTTCTTTTATTTTCCCCAAGGTGTCACATGCACAGCTTTTGTCAGTGTTTGACTATATGTCCGTCTTCATCTAGAACAGTCTAGTTTACTTCCATTGGCTTGGATTAATAAGTAATGGCATCCCTGTAACTATCGAAAGTGTATAGTTTGGGCAAAAGTTGTACGATGCCCTGATCTTTTTGGCGAAGGCAATTCAGTGAGTCTTTTAAGAGAGAGATCTCAATTTTTTCCCCAACAAATATTATTTTAAGTGTTTTCTTTCTGTTTTAGAGGTAATCTACACATACCTTTAAAAAGTTAAACAACACAGGAAGTTAAGAAGAAAGTTTCTTTAGAGAATTTCTGAAAAAGTTGATCTTTTCTAAAAATAATCTTAAAATGTTTTGAATATAATTGTCTTTTAAATAGTTGTATGGCACTAGGTTTTCTTTTTAAAAAATGAGACTCATAGAGCCGAGAAAGAAATTCCACATTTTTTTTAAAGACTCAGAACCGCTTTTCCAAATGAAATCCTATGCAGAAGACTAAGCTATGAAACAGGTGACCATAGATTTGCTCTGGTGGAGTTGGAGCTGGACTCCTGAAACCCTTCCCGACTTCATCCTTGCTTCCTGCAGAGGCCCCTATGGTTGTGGAAAATCCTTCTGATTCTTCAGAGCACAGTTTTAAGATGAGTTTCTGGAGTAGAATCATAAGAGATAATATGTGAAAGTATTTTTCCACGGTGAAGGTCTCTAAAAACGTCAGGTTTTACTGTTACTATGAATGTACTCAGTTCGAGGGAGACTGATATACTTGTCTGTGTTCACACAGTTAGCCGATTGCAGAAACTGGTGAGAAACCAGGTCCCCATATGTTCTGTGCTTTTCCAGTTCACCCGTATGCCTCCTTCCAATTGGCTTTTCTTTATCCACATTAATATTCAAATGACTGATTTATCACTTAGTGATCTTGTTTTATTTTTAGCTTCTACTTACCTTTTTATTGTCTTTTCACATTGTTTTAGATATTTTACTTTTCTTTATAATATGCTATTGAGCATTTTACACTTTACTAATGTAAGATTTTTCATTTGCTTTTGGTGATTTATAGTAAAAGGGGAAGATCTTATTCAAGCATTAGATGTCTTTAAAAAAATTTTTTTTTAATGTTTATTTATTTTTGAGAGAGAGAGCACAAGCAGGGGAGAGGCAGAGAGAGAAGGAGACAAAGAATCTGAAGCAGGATCCAGGCTCTGAGCTATGAGCACGGAACGCAATATGGGGCTCGAACTCACAAACCGTGAGATCATGACCTGAGCCGAAGTCGGATGCTTAACCAACCGACACACCCAGACACCCCTCAATAGAAGTCTTAATAAGAACATAAGCTGTCCATTTTAATCTTTTAGCTATAAACAGCAGATATGTAGGCCTAAAATTAAGCATATTTAAAATTTTTTAAATGTTTATTTATTTTTGAGAGAGAGAGAAAGAGCATGAGTGGGGGAGGGGCAGAAAGAAAGAGGGAGACAGAGAATCTGAAGCAGGCTCCAGGCTCTGAGATGTCAGCACAGAGCCCAATGCAGGGCTTGAACTCACAAGCCGTGAGATCATGACTTGAGTTGAAGTCAGATGCTCAACCGACTGAGCCATGCAGGCACCCCAAGCATATTTTATATTTCAATTCAATTGGATGTAATATATATGAAAATGACTTAAATGCTGATATATAGAGTTGCCTGTAAGTGATAATAAAATATCTTTCATCTGTATAATGCATTAAGCTCATGCTGTACTTTGACATATATTATTTATGGATAATACTGTGTTGTGTATATACACACATACACATGTATCTGTAATTTAAATATCTTTATATACACTTCCACTTGTGACTATGCAGGTTATGCAGATTTGTGCTATGTCCTATTACAGAGACAATTGTGTGAATGATAAACCCAAGAATTGGGCAGTGCACAACCTTCTCAACTGTACATTACCCTGCCAATATCTCTTCCAAGGCAGTGTTCCGCCCTCTATCTGGTTGGGGAAATAGACATGTATACAATCAAGTATAACTGATGTGATAAGTGCTACTTATGGTGTAATCTAAAAGTGTTGTGGAGACCAGAGGAGGAAGGAAGTAATTTCTTCAGAAGATTACAGAAATCAATGTAATGAAAAAGCTGACTTTACTTAAGGAAATTCCATACTTATGTCATATTAATATTATATATTTTAGGAATTATAGAGGCTGAACTATTAAGAATTAATTCAAAAAATTGAATTACCCCTAGTTGTAGGGCTCCTAGCTTAGCATGGACACGGGCAGCTTTCTTCACCTGCATTCCCAAGTCTGTCTGGATTTCTAGCCTTCTGGTTTTTATTTCTTAAAATGCTGTTGTCACAACTTGGGCTAGCCCTCGCATGCCATGTGTGAGATAGGCAGACAACAAGAACAGAATCTTTCTAAGATTCCATAGAGTGCTTAAGATGATACCATGCTCACTAGCTCCTCTGATTTCAGAGTAAAGTTTTTGTTTGTTCTCAGACAACAGCATAAACCGCCCTTAGTCCAAGTTCTTGCTAGAGATCTCAATTTTTTTTTTTTTATCAATAGCTGTGTCGAGAGAAGTGACATTTATGGAAGATCATTCATCTAAATCAATTTTTGACAAATTGTGTTTAGCTGATGCTGATGCTGAGAGATTTTTTGGCTCAGAAATGGCTACTCTAGGAATATGTAAATAAGGACCCCTTAACGAACACTAGCCTGTGAGCTGAGCATCACTGTGTGGTATGTGTTTTATTGTTAACTGAATACGAATGAATTACGATGGTGAGGGCCCAGAACAAAGAGACTAAGGGGTCTTTAGAGGTGAGACTGGAGATGTACGTGGGAACATCATGGCACTCCTTGTAAATCACTCCTGGAGAACCGGTGGAGTATTTTACAGGCTGACACTGCCCCTTTAGAAGGCTCATGCTGTCTGCAGAGGGGAGGACAAGATGAAGAGATATGGGTGTTCTCAGAGAGAACTGGGAGATGAGGGCTGGACCAAGTAGAAAAGTTAGAATGGAAGCACACCTGTTGTTGTCTGAGTAGGTGTTGTTAGAAGAGAGGGGTAGGGGCACCTGGGTGGCTTAGTCGGTTGGGCGTCCGACTTTGGCCCAGGTCATGATCTCACGGTCCGTGAGTTCGAGCCCTGCCTCGGGCTCTGTGCTGACAGCTCAGAGCCTGGAGACTGCTTTGGATTGATTCTGTGTCTCCCTCTCTCTCTGCCCCTCCCCCACTCACTCTCTGTCTCTCTCTATCAAAAAATGAATAAACATTAAAAAAAAATTTAGAAAAAAAGAAGAGAGGGGTAGAAGAGAAAGAAGAAAGTTACGGATGACTCCCAGGTTTCTTTTCCTCATTTATCTGTATATCAAATACTTACAAATAAGGATACTGCGCCATATACCTTTCTGGACGCTGAGGTTGTAGTGATGAACAAGACAAACAAAATGTCTTTCCTCTTTACATTCCAGTGGGAGACACAGTACTCAGATAAACAAATATGCCAATTTTTGTTAACTACACCAGGGTCCATCTCACCAAAACAGTGGTTGAAGTGGGAACCCAGGTGAAGGAAATCAGGGAGTGTGTGGGTGGCGAAACACAACAAAGATTATCTGTAGTTCTTTAGACTGATTTTTTGGGGGAGACAGAAAATTCTAGATAAAATTGTAAACCACACAACATAGTATATATGACTTATTAAGAAGTTATCAGGACTGTCTGGAGGAGGCAGAATGGGGGCAGTTTAAGAGTTTGTGACATGAATCCCCCTGAGAAAGACAAATAACTGACCTTGGGAATATCATTGTTCAGGGAGGAGGAGATACATCAAATAGGAGTATGGAAATTAGAAGAGAGAGAATGTATTGATGTTGGATGGGGAAATGTTTGGACGGGACAGTCGGGTCATTGGTGTAGATCCCTGAAATGGGTGCCCATCAGGGGGTGCAGACTTTGGGGTAAGGGGCATTTATGTTGGATATATTGACTTCGTGATGCCAAGTATGGATCCTCCAAGTGCGGAAGTCCAGCTGGAGATACTAGTCCACATATATGGTTTTCCCAAACATTTCCAAATAGTTACGTGATGGAGTAGAACCTACAGTTCTTGTGCTTCCGAACTCTAGGAGGTCTCCTCAAACTCCAGATGCATTAGGTAATGATTTAATGGGTAGCAGTTCTAAAAACAGAAAGGTCTCAACTCCAGGGTCAGAAGCTGCTTCATTTTACTCCCTCTTGTTTTTTTTTTTTGTCAGCTTAGCCTTTTTATGACATATATAGTTTACTAACGATTTCCTGTTATTTTGAAAAAGAAAATAGGGTCACCGTGAAGGGGAAGAAAGTGCAGGTGTGGGATTATTACTCCATATCACTTCACCTATTCCACCTGTGGCTTTTTACCTCTTAGGTGGCACCCAAGACATAAAATCTTTTTTTTTTTTAATGTTTATTTTTGAGAAAGAGAGAGAGAGAGAGAGAGAGCGAACGAGCTTGAGTGGGGGAGGGGCAGAGAGAGAGGGAGACACAGAATCCGAAGCAGGCTCCAGGCTCCGAGCTGTCAGCACAGAGCCCGATGTGGGGCTCGAACTCAAACCGCGAGATCATGACCTGAGTCTGACACTTAACTGAGAGCCACTCAGGCGCCCCAAGACATAAAATCTTCATGTGTTTATGAGGTCTCATTAATAGACAAGGGAATATCTGGAAGGCTCTAGCTTGCCATAGGAAGGTGTCAGGAGATTATGAATCACCTTATACATTTAAATTCATTGAAAAGCAGAGCTAAATTTAGCCAGTTCATTACTTTAAACAGCTTGCTTTTATTTCAGGGAAATAGGAAATTCTTTTTGCCATTGTACTGTTGTTGTGAGAGATTTACTTTGTAATTGAATGAGTTGGGATATATTTATATATCTTTATATTTGGAAATGGTGAAAAAGTGTCATATCTCTTGCCCTTATTCATTAAAATGGTGATGGGAAATTATAATTTGAAATGACCAAACTGCAAAGATTTCCGAGGACAAATATATGACTTTTTGCTTCTATGTTGGCCTTATTTTGTGGTTGTGTCTTGGATTATTGAAGTCGTTTTTAACTAGTTTGCTCTTCATCATGAAATAAGTAAGCTTTTTTGGATAGGAGGAGGATGCATTTTGGGTCAATGTATCTCCACTTTCTCCTACATTTACACACTATCTTTTTTAAATGTTTATTCATTTATTTTGAGAGACAGAAAGAGAGTGAGAGAGCATGCACACCATCTGGGGTGGGGCAGAGAGAGAGGGAGAGAGAATTCCAAGCAGGCTCCACATTGTCAGCCCAGAGCCCATCGCAGGGCTTGATCTCATGAGCCAGGCGATCGTGACCTGAGCTGAAATCAAGAGTCAGATGCTTAACCGACTGAGCCACCCAGGTGCCCCTACATTATCTTTAACGCAACTTAAAATCTTGGATCAGTAAATTGCTACAGTGGTAGGTATGGCACGAGGTCTTCAAGACTGAGCTTCTAGAGCATGAGGACCGTGAAGCCTTTTCTGTTTTATTTGTGTGGTAGTTCTGGTTACTCAGGGCATACATTTTGAATGACTGGTTGATTTCCAAACCACACGGTACTACCCTTGAAATGATCGATAGTCTGGGTCCCTCCCCAGGTTTCCCTTACTTCTCCCAATACTCCTTTTTTCATATTGCTAGGAAAAAGTGTGGTTTTTAAAATTTTTGTTCGTTTGTTTGGTTGGTTTTTAAATAGAGCCCAGTATAGTCTTCTTTAGAAGAAGCTCAGAATGCAGAAATGAGAGAGAGACCCAGCGGGGCGTGGTTTGCTATTTTGTATCAGGGGGTGGGAGGTGATTCACTGTGCTTGCAGCTGTCCCAAAGCGTTGGATCTGGATTGTGTCCACTACAGAAGCCCGTGGGTGGCCTTCTCAATGGAGACAGAGCAGTCTTCACATTGGGACGGGCTGTGTGGCTCAGAGCACCGACCTAGGAAGCTTCTTGGACCGTTGCCCTGTTTAATTTTGTCCCTGATTTACAGGGAAACTTTTAGAAGGGCTAAATTCTTCGAATAATGGGGCTGGGGAATGCAGTGTCATCCATATAAGAACAATGAGACAAAATCTTTAGGAATAGACTAAGGAGTCTCATCCCACTCCAAATTTACAGTAATTAGAATTTCATGTACTCCAAAATTAAAGCAGATTTTCGAAGGTGAACATTATGCAAGACACTTGAGGCACTTCATGCCCTGGTTTCCAGAATTAAGGAGAGTTTTGGGGGGTGTTTGTGAGTAATTCCTGTCAATTCAAATGTTCCTAGATTTTAAAAATCATTCACCGTGTCTTAGGGTATATTTTCACAAATCTTTCTGTTGGCTTTCTTGTTTTGCAGAGGACAATAGAGAGCTATGTGGATAAACGCATGGGTACAACGTATGGCCCTCCTGCGGGAAAGAAGATGACTGTTTTTATTGATGATGTGAATATGCCAGTAATCAATGAGTGGGGCGATCAGGTATATTGATTCCATTGCATACTTTATGTCAACTCAACATTGATGAGTAAATATTTTTCTACTTTTTCAATATGCTGTTACTGAATTCCAAGAAATTCCATCATTTGGCAACATCAAGGCATTAGCTTCTGGGATGTAAAGGAGTGACCTTTAAATTCTGAACGTTGTCTTTCTTAGGTTACTAATGAGATAGTACGACAGCTGATGGAACAGAATGGGTTTTATAACCTGGAGAAGCCTGGGGAGTTTACCAGCATTGTGGACATCCAATTTTTGGCAGCCATGATCCATCCTGGGGGTGGACGCAATGATATTCCCCAAAGACTCAAAAGACAGTTCTCTATATTCAACTGCACGTTGCCTTCTGATGCTTCCATGGACAAGATCTTTGGTAAAATGGTGTCAGTGGGGCAAGGGGAGGGAGTAATACCTACTTGCATTCCACTGAGAAGATATCTACCCAGAGGTCAACACAGAAGGGGCATTGGGTGGCTCTTCAGTCCTTTTTACCATGTACTCTCAAGTAGTGTTTATATCAGGATTTTGTTTATATAAGGAATTTTTATATATATGTAGTGAATTGGGTGCCTAGGTAGATCCTTTCTACCTTTGTTTTTCTTAAAGTGACTGTTGCCAGCTTCTTAACCAAGGAGGCTAAACATTAAATGAACGTGAAGATGATGAGATTTTTTCCTCATGGATATACCTATTTCAGGTCTGATTGATAGACTACTATGCCAAAAGTTTATGTGGCTGAGACTTTAACCAAGCCACGTAATGATTTTGGCCAAAGCAATAATTTTGCCCATAGCAGAGATTAGCCAGAGTCTGATCATCAGAGTAATTTGCAGGATTGTAATAAGTTACTGATTGATTAAATATGTAGTATTTCGGAAATAATATCTAGCCCAGGAGATAAACACTATATATCTATATAGATAAACACTATATATCTACATATCTACATATCTATATCTATATCTATATCTATATCTATATCTATATCGACACTAACCCAGGAGATAACTATGATTGTCAAACTGAATAATGAAAAGAGTTTATAGTTGATTTTGTAGTTTCTCTTTGCAGAAAAAGAGTGTAAAGTTATGTACGCATTGTGTTAGGTGTTAACTTACCATTTCTGAAACTACTACTGAGAGAAAATGCATTAGGATACCCTAATTAATTTCTGGCAGACTAGAATGTCATCTCAGCACCCTGCGCTAGTGGGGTTTGGCTATATTTGCCTTCAGTCATGATAGTGGGCAAAAGTTTGGAAACCAAGTGATATGTGAATTGTCTAAACCTGGGAAAATTACAATGGACCAGAAAAAAGAAGACCCTAATCAATTTTAATTATTCTTGTTTTGCCTAGAAAGTTTTACACACAAAGTAAATTAAAATATTTTGTAATGCTTGGAAAGGCAACAGTAGAATGGAGAAATCTTAAGGGTTCCCGGCACCTCCCTTTTCCTTATGTCTTTCGAAAGCACCTTTATATATGTAACGTCACCCACTTAATAATATTGAATTCATTTACCTAGAGTTTTCAGTAGTGTTTCTTAACCAACTTTTCAGTATTTGGATGCTAACTTCCTTGAGCCTATTTAATCTATTTTTTAGATTAAAAAAATAAGAGAACACGAATGTAAATTTCTTTGATATGTGGTCATCGATTATACTGTGTATAATAATTGTGCAAACTCTATAGTATAATGTTTTCCATTTTAATTTCACTGACTTGAACCATCACTCAGAATGTTACGACTTTTTTCCCCTTTCAGGTGTGATTGGGGTAGGCCACTATTGCAGTCAGAGGGGCTTCTCAGATGGCGTGAGAGATTCAGTAAAGAAATTGGTCCCCCTGACACGTCGACTGTGGCAGATGACCAAGATGAAAATGCTCCCTACCCCTGCAAAATTCCATTATGTGTTTAACCTTCGAGATCTTTCTAGGATCTGGCAGGGAATGCTGAACACCACCTCAGAGGTTATCAAGGAACCAGATGTAAGTGAAATGTAAGAGGAGAAAATAAATGCATCGTTATTTATTCTATTCCCTAAACTGTTATTCGTAATGTAATGTTTAGTGGGATGATGAAATATTTTGGGATGTTTTAGCATGCATTTTTTTCTGCCTTTCAACTAACATAAATAAGGGAAAAGTACATCAGGAAGTTTCTTTTAAAAAACCAATTAAATTTATACTTAAGGAAATAGTATACATAGTTATTTTCTAATGAATGGAATAAAGTAAACAATTGATCTTATTTTCCCATTATATTTTTCTTATACTAAATAATGGAAAGAATCATTATTGATTTTATTATGTAATAGTCTCCATATTTTAAACTTGACATCTTAGCTTTAAAAAAGTAATTATCTTTATAAACACTCAAAATTGAAGAGACCATTTTGTTGTTAATCATCCACGATCTTTCTTTTCCGTGTAACTAGATGAACTAAAACAATTATGTATATTGGCATAATTAAGAAGAGGCAGAAAAGTAGAAAGTCCATTTGGCTGAGAAATGAGCATTTGTACACACACTTGAATATAACAGTTCCTAGCATTAAAAGAATTCTCTTCAAACTAGAAACATTATGGAAAAATTCCAAAGCATGGCCTGTGTGCTCAGGCTAAGGTAATATTGGCTTCCCTTTTAGCTTTTTATGGAATGGAGAAGGTAATTAAGCAAATGGGCTTTAGGGATTTGTCCACATCAATACACAGGAACAATTGAGATATCAAACAAACCATCACTAGGCATATTGAGTAGTGACTATAAAAAAACAACAACCCAGCTTTGCCCCAGATGCTCACAAAGTAGGTAACCACATGGCTGACTCCAAAGAAAGACGTTTTGGGGAAAACTCACTTTCCTTGTTACAGAGAACGGAATATAATTTTAGCAGCAGGGAACATTTTATCTTGTTTTTTTTTTCCCCTCAAAGTCATTGACACATTAGTGGCCATGCAGAATGCAGTTCCCCAATATTATTTTTTGAGTAGCCAGATTTTGATGCTTACTTGAAATCATCATAAATATTTCCAGCAATTGATGTTGTCATGAACTTCTGTCTTAATTAACTGAATCATTGAATATATTTTACTAAATTCCTTTTAAATTTTGGTAACCAAATATAACCAATAGCATTTTATCATTAGTAATATAATAGCTTAAAAACCCCCTAACCTGCAAAATGTTAGCAAGCTCAGAAATTTCCACCAGTCTTTCATATCAGATGAACTTGCTATAGAAACAAGTGTATCGAGCAATTAATATCCTCAACTTCCAATGAACTTTGCACCTTGAATTACATAGACTAGGTGATTGTTTTGTTCAGATAATCCAGACTTTTGCTGCAAATTTCCTTCACATCGTGTTAAGTAAACATACCCTTCTAATAGTTATGTATGTGAACATTGTTTATACACTACATTTTATTTTCTGATCTGGCCACATGAATGTAGGTGTCTTATCCAAACAGACTAATTTATCACAGGTTTAAGACTTTTATGTAGCATATTACCTTGTTGGTTAATCAGAGTCATTTTAGTGATTTGTCTAGGTTTGTTTTCATTTTAATGTAAGGACTGAACATGAATAGACACTACTCTATTTGATATACTTGATTAGACCAACTTGAAATAAAATACTTTTTTTTAAGTGTATTTTTTGAGAGAAAGAGAAAGAGAGTGAGAGTGTGTGTGCAGGTTGGGGAGGTGCAGAAAGAGAGGGGGACAGAGGATCCAAAGAGGGCTGTACTCTGACAGCAAAGAGCCTGATGTGGGGCTCAAACTCACCAGCCACAAGATCAAGATCACGACCTGAGTCGAAGTTGGATGTTTAACTGACCGTGCCAACCAGGCACCCTGAAATGAAGTATGTTTTAACCTTAAGTTTTAATTTTTTTAAAAATGTTTTTAATGTTTATTTATTTCTGAGAGAGAGAGTGAGAGCGAGAGTGAGAGCGAGAGAGAGAGAGAGCCTGAGCAGGGGAGGGGCAGAGAGAGAGGGAGACACAGAATCCAAAACAGGCTCCAGGCTCTGAGCTATCAAGTCCCACGTGGGGCTCGAACTCATGGACCTCGAGATCATGACTTGAGCCGAAGTTGGAGGCTTAACCAACTGAGCCACCCAGGTGCCCCTAACCTTTAGTTTTTAAAATGTAGCATCTTAGATCAGGAAGGATGGTGCTCTATAATTTTGTCAATTTGATTCCCAACTATGGCAAATAGGAACGAATAACACATTTTAATTCTGTTTTCAACAGGATCTGTTAAGGCTGTGGAAGCATGAGTGTAAACGTGTTGTAGCTGATCGTTTCACGGTTTCCAGTGATGTGACCTGGTTTGATAAGGCATTAGTACGTTTGGTGGAGGAGGAGTTTGGTGAAGAGAAAAAACCCTTGGTGGACTGTGGATCTGATGCTTATTTTGTGGATTTCCTGAGGGATGCACCTGAAGTGACAGGTAAAGAAGTGAAGCAGAATTGGAAATTCCCCAAAGGGATACTTGAAGACAGAAGGTTCAGGTTAGGGATGTTGAGTTTCTGGCTAGGAAAGTTTACTGAAACAAGCCTGGGACATAGTAGTTGCTCAATAAATACAGAATGCGTGGATACTGATGGAGCTCAAAGATTAACTATTTTTTATACCTCTCAATCCTCCATATAAAGTAGATTTAGGAGGCAGGATAGGGTAGAAGAAAGTGCCCAGGATTTGTAGCTGTCACACAGTGGTAGGTTTGTGGAAGGGATCTACCACACGTTAGCTGGATGACTCTCTGGACTTGAACCTCATTCTCCTCCCTTAGGAAAATGGAAATAGTAATATATGTGTCATGGGGCACTGCGGGAAATAAATGAAATATTATCTGCAAAGTGGCTTGGCAGTCTGCCGAATGGAAGGGAGCAAAAACCTTGGTTTACGAACATAATTCGTTCCGGAAACGTGCTTGTAATCCAAAGCACTCGTATATCAAAGAGAATTTCAAGAACCATTGGCTCAGTTGAGATCATGTGATATTCGGCGACGCGTACTGCTCATATTGCAAGACATCGCTTGTTTGTCAAGATAAAATTCATTAGAAATGTTTGCTCATCTTGTGGAACACTCACAGAACAGGGTACTCGCAGTCCGTGGTTTTCCTGTAGTTGTTATTTGGGTCGTCCCGAGTGTTGAAATTAGAAAAGCCTCAAATACCTGAGAAAGCCATTGAATCTAATGGGAAAGAGGTGGGTGATGTGGCCATAAGCTTTCGTGATTATGGTTCTATGCAAAATTGAGAGATATATTGCTTCTCTTCTTATGCAAAGAGGTAGTGCTCCAATTTCTTTTTTCCTTCAGAAATAACAGTGTAAGTAGACTATTTCTCTTTCATTTAATTACCTTTTTAAAAAAATACTGGAAGTGAATTTTAAGTTAATTTCCATATTTAAACACATGCTATTTGTATCTTCTAAACGGTTGAAAGTGACCAGGCAGCCCCTTTCCAGATTTGATAAGGATGTGTGTGATCTATCAAAAGTTCCCGAGTGACAATTGCAAAAGGCAGTTTACTGCTGGCTATGCAGTTGGAAGGATCCTTCCACAGAAAGAAGCGGACACATTTTACTTGAAATCAGGTCACACACGTACAAAAATCCTGTAGGTGTAAGAGCATTTAAAATTAGAATTTATGTATCTCATTTGCTCTAATTCAGAAGGGTAAATAATAAAAATTTATGTCTTTTATTTCCTCTAATTCAGAAGGCTAAATAATTAGATTATGGTTTCCAAGCAGCAAAGCACAACTGGGGCACTTTTGCTGGGCGGGTGTGTGGGAGGCAAACACATGACCTTTGTTGATTCAAAGCGCTTTGTTTCTCAAAGCTTGAGTTGAACATTTATAAAAAAAAAAAGGTGAAGTGACTATTGAAATTTAATTAGCGAGGGCTTTGCAAATAAGCCAATCTTCATGGCTATGTTAAATCAATTTTCTCGCTTTGTTATAAAAAGGTTAATATACTATTATATTAGGACAAGGTCAATTGACAATAATTATGTACTATTAGATTTGGAAGATCCACTCACTCTTCTAGTTCCCAGTGAATTTCTAAGTTGTTACTGGCATATTCAACTCAGGTGTCACTCTTTTTCCTGTTACTAATGTGAACCAATGGTAAACTTCCAGAGGCCTCATTTAGCTTTCCTTTGGCATTATGCCTTATAGTCAAAGATGGAAAAGTGTTAACCTGGTATATTATGTATTTCTAATTTTTAAAAAAGCATATTGATTTCAATAATCTTTTCCCAGTGACACAATTCAATATGTTTATTTAGGAAATCATTATTCTGTTTTCTCTCAACCCTCTACCTCCGTTCCCTAAAATTCACTCTATCTTTGCCGCTAACCTGAAACTCCTGAATCATAAGAATTTCCTGAGCAAATGCAATGACCTTTTTCTTTTCATCTTATTAAAAAATTCTTTTAAGTCTTCATCTCTCTTGCTGATTTTTTACACTAAATCCCTGTTTTTCTGACCTTCATTTTTTCCATGAAGCGAATATTCCCGGAAGGTTCATTGAAATGCCAATATTCAATTATGGATTCAAATTAAATGCAATATATATTACATTATTTGAAATTGGCCTTTTCTAGGCAGAAAGGAACTAAGATTGCATATGACCACAAAAATTCCAATGTTTTTACTATTGTTTGCTTTTTTTCTCTTCTAAAAATATATATACTATGGCATTTGGGTGAAAGTCAGTATTGTTCAGTGTTAAATTGTAGAGTTATGAGTGTATTAATTTAGGTTGAAGGAAGTAGTAAAGTCTGGCAGTTTGAGGAAACAATTGAATTGTTCCCCCAACTCCCTAGGTGAAACATCTGACGAGGCTGATGCTGAAATGCCCAAAATTTATGAGCCAATTGAATCTTTTGATCACCTAAAGAAGCGTTTGACTATGTTCCTGCAGCTGTATAACGAGAGCATCCGTGGCACTGGTATGGATTTGGTGTTCTTCGACGATGCCATGGTTCACTTAGTCAAGGTCAGTGGCCACACCCAGTAACACCTCCCCAAAGTGACGGACGTGGGGCTTCAAACCAGAATTTTTTCCCCTCTTTTGTTTTCATCTCCTAAGAGAATATTCAATGTAAGAAATAAACTCAATGTTGGAGTCCAGTTTAATTTCGAAACCGCAGCATGTGACCCCTATAGGTGGAAAATCAGCCTGAAAATCAGAGCATGTAGACTTCCAACGTGTGATATAATCTTATTCAGTGTTGCTACACAGCTTCCAGCTCAATGTTTTCACTCCGTAGAATGAATGTTGTTGACATCTGAGTTCAAAGCACAGGCAGAAAGTCTGCTTATTTGTTGCATTATGCAAAGGAGAGCTGTAAAAAGCTCTGAAGACATTATGCTTGGTGACATAAGCTAGTCACAGAAGGGCAAACACTGGATGATTCCAGTTGTCTGAGGTACCTAGGATAGTCGAATCCATAGAGACAAGAAAGTAGAATGGTAATTGCCAGGGGTGTAGGGATAGGGAGAGTGGGGAGTGTTTAGTGGTACAGAGTTTCACTTTTGCAGGATGGAGAGTTTTTGTGGTGGTTGCCTAATGACCGATTATGCAACCGATATGCCTAATGGTCAAGGTGGGAAGTTTTAGGTCACATGTATTTCACCACAGTTAGAAATGATAATAAGAAAATGCTGCATGAACAATTGACTTTGAGCTGGGTGAAAATTTTGCTAGAATGAAATTTACCAGGAAAGTACATCTTCCTTTCTGCTTTGTCATAGGGGTCATTCAGTATCTCTTCCTAAGATAGTTGATTTTCAAAGACTGGCAACAAAATATATTATTTACTTGATGACTTATGTGATCTAATTTATTTGTGGTGGTAGATAATCCCATTTTGTTTATTTATTTATTTATTTATTTATTTATTTATTTATTTAGAGTGCGGGCAAGTGTGTGAGTGGGGGAAGGGCAGAGGGAGAGGGCTTGAGAATCTTAAGCAGGCTTCATGCTCAGCAAGGAGCCCCATGGAGGGCTTGATCTCACGACCCTGAGATTATGACCTGAGCCCAAATCAAGAGCTGGATGCTTAACCGACTGAGCCACCCAGGTGCCCCAAGATAATGCCATTTTAAATCTGTTGCTGATATTCTCACTTTGTTGATGTCAACTTCTTTCTCAGACTACATCCTTTCAGTTAGAAAAAGGACAGCTTGAGGCTGAATCCCATTGCTTAGGTTTAATCATGAGGAGCAACCTTATAATTGCAAATTGTCTCCTCTCATAATTACTGAATCTAGAGTTCATCTAGACGACCCTGCCTCTGAAAGCAGAAGAGGGTGGGGAAGGCTCCAGGACATCAGAAGAGGGAGGAAGACGGAGAGGCTGGTCTGGGTTGGGTACCCCCCCAACTGCTGCTCCCGCCACCCCTTGCATGAAGGCATTTAGCTTGGACACTTAGAATACTCAGAATCTGAGACGTCTGTGCTGAATTATGAGCACAGATATCCTTCCAAATATAAATAATGATAGTCTGTCATATTTAATGATTAAAAGGAAGAAGAAAAAAAAGAAAATGATACCAAAAGCAACTTCATAACTAACGTCTCTGGGGGACAAAATCTGACTGGCCTAGGATTTCATAATGGCTCAGATTGAAATGAGGCTATTGTTGGGGCACCTGGGTGGCTCAGTCGGTTGAGCGTCCAGCTTCGGCTCAGTCATGATCTCGCAGTCTGTGAGTTCGAGCCCCGTGTCGGGCTCTGTGCTGACAGCTCAGGGCCTGAAGCCTGCTTCGGATTCTGTGTCCCCCCCTCTCTCTGCTCCTCCGCCACTCATGCTCTGTCTCTCTCTGTCTCAGAAATAAAAAAACATTAAAAAATATTAAAAAAAAAGAAATGAGGCTATTGTTAGTCTCGTGCTTGAATAAATTCTCTAGAACTGCCTCATTTCTGTGTTTCAAACACAGAGTATGAGCGATGAGTTTGAGCGATGAGCATTTCTTCACTTCAAAATTGTGGGCACATGACATTTGAGGCACAGGTGACTCAGCACAGGGTCTTTGACTGTTTGCCTCAGTTTCTCTCTCAGGCTCTTGTGTCTGCTCTTGAATTGGCTGAAGAATTCCTGACTGGAGTTTTTGAGCTAAGATGCTCCATTCCTCACAGTCTCCTAGGCTGACCCTCTCTTCTACCTGCTTGTTTCCTGTGGACAGTACATCCAAAGTGTCACATGGATGTGAGCCTTGAAATATGTGACCTAGTTATAAGATGTGATAGAAGCTACAGGATAGAATTAGATGAAAATTATAGCAAAACAGGATGTGATATGAGACCAGGCATATTTCTTAGTCCCTTTCTTCAGTAAACTAATGATTTCTTCTGGGCTCCTGGGTAGCTCAGTTGGTTAAGCATCCGACTCTTGATTTTGGCTCAGGTCATGATCTCAGGGCTGGGAGACTGAGCCCTGCATCAGGCTCCGTGCTTAAGATTCTCTCTCTCCCTTCCCCCATTCTCTCTCTCTCTCAAAATAAAATAAAATAAAATAAAATAAAATAAAATAATGATTTTCTTTCAAAACAGAGAATATCTCTGTGACAGCTCTTTTTTTTGCCTCTTTGGTTAAGATTTGAACCATGACGTGTGTGGTTTTTTGTGGTCTCGCCCTGCCTAGCACTCTAGCTTGTGGCTTATGCTCAGCTTAGCATGTAATCAAGAAAAATCAGCTACCCATGATGAAACGCACCCTTCTTCCAGACAACTTCACCCACATGCATTCCCAACAAGTGCCCCGTCGTGTGGAATTTATCTGTGTTGTGTGTTTTGTGTTTGTCTTCCCTGCTGGGCAGCAAGCTTGTGAGTGTGGGGCACCCAGTTTATTCACTTCAGTATTCACAGGACGGAGAATAGGCACGCTTGAGATTCTTGATAAATGGGATTGGAACTTAACCAAGTCCCCACTGAGGCCCTAGCCAACCCTTTGCTGCCTCATCTCCTGATGTTTCTGGACCTAGTACTGAAGTTCCCACCTCCTAGGGATACCCCAGGCCTTTTGTCGACTCTGAGGCTTTGTGCACCCCAGCCCCTCTTCTTAAAACGTAGCCCAACTCCTGCCTGGCCTGCCCACTTCTTTGTAGGAGACTCGTAGTTATCTTTCAAGATCCAGATCACGCTCCAGCTCCACACCTGAGAGTTGCCTTTGCCCAGCAGCACTGTTGCATTTGCCGCCATTTTTACCTGTTTCCACATGCAGCGTGGTACATCCCCACGTTTCTGTTAGCAGGTCTCTCTCCTCTGCTAGCACATGAGCACCTGCGGGGCAGGCTGGGCATTGCTAATTTTTAAAATATTTGCTAAAGGAATTGAAAAATGAATAGTTTTATCTCACAATCTATAGAGTAGGAGAAAGATAGTACCATGTGAAGGTCCTATTTGACTGTGTTTTCTCCTTTATTTCTTTTTTTTTTTTTTTTTTTTCAACGTTTATTTTATTTTTTGGGACAGAGAGAGACAGAGCATGAACGGGGGAGGGACAGAGAGAGAGGGAGACACAGAATCGGAAACAGGCTCCAGGCTCTGAGCCATCAGCCCAGAGCCTGACGCGGGGCTCGAACTCACGGACCGTGAGATCGTGACCTGGCTGAAGTCGGACGCTTAACCGACTGCGCCACCCAGGCGCCCCATATTTCTTTTTGTATTCTAGGGTATGAGTTTTTGAATCTCTTTTAAACCCTTCTACTTATTTATTCATGTATATGTTCGTTAGTCGTATGTGGTTTGAGGGTTTAACGTGTGCTAGAAACTGGGAATGGAATGTTGTAATGTAAGATCTAGGCTGGTTTCAGGAAAAGATATTGGGTGGAGGTTCCCAGTACCTAATTATCAACAATTATTTCAACCCTTAATGTATTCACCAACACCAACGGAAGGAAATGGTTAGGACAAAAGACATATATTTGAAAAATATTAACCAAGGAAAGACACAGAAGATTCCAGTGTGGCTTTCAGTAGCCCCTTACCTGCCTTATCTGTGCCTCTTGAAGTAGTACCACGGAAAGAACATGAATAGACAGCAGCAAAATCATTCTTGCCAGTACTGTTCCTTACCTGCCTACAACTCCCCTGCCTACAACTGAGTAGGAGCCTGGAAGGACCAGTGTGCCACCCACCCATGCCACAGGCTCTCAGGTCCACAACAGAGACATGAACATGATCTTCCTTTCCAGGGGCTCACACTACATTGGGAGAAATAATCCAACAGCCAGGAGTAGTCCCAGAGTTTTATTATATCTGAATAAAAAGAAAAAAAGAGTAGTCCCAACAGGAATAAAGTGTAGCCCCTGCCACAGGAGGTAATCCTGAGAAAGGATGTTTACCAATATGTTCGTCAACATATTGCTAATTCCAGGTTACCCCAGCCACATAGAGGTGATCCGTCTCAGCTCCATTCTCACTATCATTAGTCTACAGAAAAGTGGGTATCACACCAATACCCCAGGCTCAGACTGCAGTTAGGTCGGAAAGAGAAGTAGTTATCATGTAGAGAGAAAAAAGCATCCAGGAGAATCCTACACTGAATCCCCTCTGTGGGGGTGTTGGAAGCCTGATGGTGTAAGCAATTCATCAGTAACAATAAAGCTAAAGAAACATGGGCTTCTGAACACCTGGGTGGCTCAGTTGGTTAAGCGTCTGACTTTGGCACAGGTCACGATGTCTCACGGTTCGTGAGTTCCAGCCCCGTGTGAGGCTCCATGCTGACAGCTCAGAGCCTGGAGCCTGCTTTGGATTCTGTGTTGCCCTCTCTCTCTGTCCCTACCCCACTCGCTCTCTCTCTCTCTCTCTCTCGCTCTCTCTCCTCCTTTTCTCCCCTCCTTCCTCCTCTTTCTCCTCCTCCTCTTCTTCTTCTTCCTCTTCCTCCTCCTCATCATCTTCCTCTTCAAAATTCCATCACCAGTGCCACATTTTGGAAATTTTCTTCCGTTCGATTTAAATGCTCTGCCATTGTTCAAATGTGGAAGATATTCTAATCAACTCTTCTGTATTCCAAGGATATACAGAATTTCAGTCTCTTTCCTGTCCCACTGCGTTAGGTTGGGAGACTGAAAGGAAACATCCAAGCCTCCTCGACTTCTTTAAAACCCAGAGCAGACCAAAGACGGACTTCAGCTGACTTCTCTGTACTCGTCTCCTCTTGTTTCCCAAAGGCGCCCCCAACATATGCCCTGTCTGGTACTCTTCAAACACCATTCTATTTCAGAAATGCTGTCCTTCATCCAGCCAGCGTCTTTCTCCATTCCGATCCTGAGACACATATGGCTTCCCAAATGCTTCTTTTGCGTAAAGAGGAAAAAATGGAATATTTACATGTTGAACAATGATCTGTGTCTTTTCTATTCCGCATTCTAGATCTCACGTGTCATTGGCACGCCCCGGGGAAATGCCCTCCTGGTGGGGGTGGGCGGATCAGGAAAGCAGAGCCTGACGAGGTTGGCTTCGTTCATTGCTGGCTATACTTCCTTCCAGATCACTCTGACAAGGTAACAAGCTTTCACTGTAATTAACCTGAAATGGATTTTGATAGCAGGTTCTCAGAGGCCACTTGAATTTAGAATGCATTTTTCTTAAACATAAGGAATCATAATCATTTTCCTTCTTAAATGTTGAGTTATCATTGTCCCCTTTCAACCTTTGTTGTAGATGTGAAATTTTCACATTAATAATTGGCTTTTGAGATATTTCAGCCTCTCGTTGTAAATAGCTGCCCCCCTGCACTTATGCATGCCATGAGTGTTACCTGTATTCCTTTTGGTGTATTTCAGAAGAAACTTCTCCCTACTAGGTGTTAATTCAGGTTTCAAGAATGTTAACAAACTAGAAAAATAACTGAAAAATTTGTGTTTATTCATTTATTCGTACACTTAAAAATATTTGTTGAACACCAGCTATGCACCAGGCACTGGCTAGGTGCTAGGGAGCACATGGCAAGTCAGCCTCGTGTCATCACAGAGCCTACAGTAGTCAAGGGGTCAGGCACCTGAGCAGTTCATTCAGTAAGGTGTCGTATGTAGGGGGCGCCTGGGTAGCTCAGTCGGTGAAGCGTCCGACTTCGGCTCAGGTCATGATCTCATAGCTCGTCAGCTCGAGCCCCGTGTCGGGCTCTGTGCTGACAGCTTGGAGCCTGGAGCCTGCTTCGGATTCTGTGTCTCCTTCACTCTCTTCCCCTTTCCCATTTGCTTGCACGCTGTCTCTCTCTCTCAAGAATAAATAAACTTTTAAAAAAATTAAAAAAAATAAGGTGTCGTATGTAGGTGCTATCTATGAGAAAGAAATAAATGCAGACCAGCTCCTATTGAAACATGAGGGAGGGACTCCTAACCTAGTGTAGGGGATGGTCAGAAAAGGCTTTCTGGAGGAAAAGATGGAAACCTGAATAAGAATAGGAGTTATCTCAGAGAAGAGGAACGATAAAGAATGTTCCAGGCAAAAAAGATCAGCACATGTGAAGTCACATGGAGGCCCTGGAAGAAGTAAAACATGGGTGGGTGTGCAGCATAAGATGCTAAGTGGGGAAGGAATAGAAAAGGAGGCCTTTGAAGATATGATAAGGAATTTAGACTTTATCCTAGAGCAACAGAAAACCATTAATGAGTTACCCCTAGGAAGGGCCTATGGGTTTGTATGTACAGAAAATGGATGGAAGGGGCTAAACAGGAATAGTTATAAGGCGTCCCAGGGATCTAGGCAAGAGATAATGGGACTTGAGTGGTAGCAGTAAGAATGGAGAAAAAAGGACAGACTTGAGATTGTTGGGAAGTTGAACTATTGGACTTGGTCCATCCTAGTTCTGGCTTGGAAAGATGATGCATACACTGATGCAAACACTCCTCAAGATAGGGAACCCCAGGACGGTTGTTCTCGGACATACGTGTGTGGGGCGGGCGGAACCAGGAAGTGAAGAGTCAGCATGAAGAGAAAAGCAGGGGTGATTCAAAGGGGCTGAATTTCAGGATTAACCAAGATGAGAAACAGGAGGCCAGTTTGCGAAGTTTAGTTGGGCTGAAAATTATAAGAGGTTAACCTGTAGGTGTGGGACTGGGAAGTCTTGCCTTTTGGGCGTTGCTCTAGAGTTTTGGTTTGGCCCAGTAGGGCAAAGTGTACCCATCTGTCTTACTGATGGAGGCCTATAGATATCTACTAGGGCAAAGATCGAAAATGATTAAACACTGGGTTTAAGGCCCAGATATTCATGTGTTGTTGTTACACTTTCCATTTGGTTCAGATTATAGGCTTCTGCTTGGAGAATAAATCTAAAAGATTGCTGGTTTTTGTTTTGTTTTGTTTTTTGTTTTTTGTTTTTGTTTTGTTTTCAAGTACTAGGACAGAGAGAAATAATTCTAATTGCCTTGTGTATAATTGTTCTAGTTTGGATAGAAGCAGAATTTGATAAGTGATATCCTATACAGGAAAGAGACTGGGCTCTGAGATTTTTTTTTAAATGTTGTTTATTTATTTATCTTGAGAGACAGAGAGAGAGAATGTGAGGGGAGGGGCAGAGACAGAAGGAGAGAGAGAATCCTAAGCAGGTTCCACTCTGTCAGCACAGAGCCCTATGCAGGGCTCAATCTCACAAACCTTGAGATCATGAACTGAGCCAAAGTCAAGAGTCAGATATTTAACCGACTGAGCCACCCAGGTACCCCTGGACTCTGAGATTTTTGTTCCCAACATTTATTTAAAACTGTACAGTTTTCAAAGCACTTTTATATGCCTAGGCTAATTTGGTCTTTAAAAGAGCTTTATGGGTTAGCAGGGCATATAATATTAGCCTATCTTACAGTGGAGACTCTATAACTTGTGGGAAATCCCAGATCTACCTGGGAATTAACCAACAGTATTTCTGGTTTCTGGTCTGGCTGGGCTTTGTGCCGCAATGCCTCAGGAAAAATATCTTGCACCTCCTCTCTCTGTGATAAATTAGTTCCTCTGCATGTCATAGTGGGAATGCTCTGTTACTAATGGAAAGGAGGGCCAAGGCCTGCTAGCCTTCCCATTGCCTTCAAGAGGCCATCTTACTGCCTACACCTCTGCATAGCTATGTGGCCAAGAATCAGGAAGCAAGAGCCTCACATTCTGGAAACACAGACATTTGTAAGAAGGCTCAGGTCATTATTTGAGGCAGCGGGCCCTTGATCCAGGGGACTGGACTGGAAGTTTTTCCAAGTCAGGAGAAGCTGGGATGAGGTATTTTTTTTTTTCCTCTCTGTCTCCCTCTCTAATGGGGAACTGCATCTTTGAAATTCTTTTCTAATCTCTCAGATCTCACCTCTCTAGACATTTTCTTAAAATATTGATGCCTGGTAGTGGGATTTCTGGTTGTAGGATTTAGGGTTTAGATGATCAAAAAGCACAGAGTATAGAAGTTAAATATTTAGTAGCTTTAAAAAAAATCAGAAGGCCATTTGCTCTTGTGCTTTGAACTCTGAGTTTATTTAATGACAAAAAATTTCAAATAATAATTCAGTAAGTCTGAATCTCTAGGGTTGGAAGATCTTTATTTTTACTTTTGGTGGTAATGGGCTGCCCTGTACTGGGACCTCTCCCATATTTCATGATTGCAGGCTGACTTCCACTAAAGGATTGCTTTTCATCGTGAAAGAAGATTTAGAGTGTGATATTCCGTGTTCCCAGCTAGTCTCCTGTGTGCTGATTGCTCAGAAAACTCTTTTATGTGGGCCCCAAAGATGTGTTGGAGGATGAGAGGGCAACATTCTCTTTTTAACATCTTACTATTTAAGTAATTTCTCTACACCCAATGCAGGGCTCGAATTTACAACCCCAAGGTCAAGAGTCACCCACTCTTCCGATGGAGCCAGCCAGGCGCCTCGAGAGGGCACCATTTGTAATGAGGCATGTCCCTCACCCGAAAGAATAAGACTTGAAATTGCTTCATTTAGATTAATTTGTGAGGTGTCATTACAATTCCAATGGCAGATAGGTCCTTAGTAAACATCCCAATTTAACCTTTGTTTTAGCGTTACCAACAAGTATTTTCAAAATGAAACATATATGGCTTCAGATGACACTTCGTTGTGGTAAAAACAGTATTTTGGTTTCAGGTTGACTTTTTACTCTAGGTTTTTATTTTGTGTCCCAGAAAATTATACTGTTTCATGATATGTGGAGTTTAAAAATCAGTTTCATATTTTCAGGTAAATATACTGTGATTTGACTTGATGTTGACTTATTGTGGTGATCTTTTTACAATGTATGCGAGTATGGAAACACTATGTTGTGCACCTGAAACTAACATAATGTTATATGTCAATTATGCCTCAAGAAAAAAAAATAGTTCTTAACTTTAGCGAATAAGGAAGTACTCAAAATTTTCACAAAATGGTTCACCTCTATTACTCCCAAAGGAGTAGGTATTCAGCACTGAAAGAAAGTTTTAAAAATCAATTTCGTCCTTGTAAGTAAATACAATGAACCAGTAACATTCCCATACAATAAAATTCTTATCTGATGGAACAATATCAGCACTTCTTTTTATTAACCAAATGGCATAAAGCATTGTTATAACGATCTTTTCCTTCCCATCAAAATAATTTAGCTAACGACACAATGACAATATTTCTTTAGGTCCTACAACACATCAAATCTAGTGGAAGACCTGAAGATTTTGTATAGAACGGCTGGACAGCAAGGCAGAGGAATCACTTTCATCTTCACAGACAATGAGATTAAGGATGAGTCAGTTTTGGAATACGTGAACAATGTTTTATCATCAGGGGAGGTAGGAGTTCAAATATCTTCGTGCATTTTGACTCTTCAGATGGCCTCCAACTTGAGAGCTCTCTGTGTCCTTGCATCACAGTTGTTGAATGAGTGCTATTATGGGGGATTAGGAGATCCCTATTAGGAAGAATTGCTTTTTCTGTTGGGTTTGGAGAATAAAAGTGAGCTGATTGGATATTCGATATGCCCATTTACCCCCTCCAAGGGCTATGACTTCACAGTTAATAATAGAATCGTTTGTGTATTTTAAAATGTGGGGTATCTTATCTTGAGGACTTGGCTAATTTTTTTAAAAAAAGGATGTGTAAAGCTTTTTATTTTGCTGTAGTCCTAATAGTTTATTTTTGCTTTTGTTTCCCTTGCCTGAGAAGACACATCTAGAAAAAATGTTGCTAAGGCTAATGCCACAGACCACTGCCTATGTTTTCTTCTAAGAGTTTTATGGTTTCAGGTCTTGCATTTAGGTCTTTAAGCCATTTTCATTTCATTTCATTTCATTTCATTTCATTTCATTTCATTTCATTTCATTTCATTTCATTTCATTTCATTTCATTTATTTTGTTTATGTTTAGAGAGACAGAGAAAGAGACAGAATGTGGGTAGAGAGGGAGAAAGAGAATCCCAAGTAGGCTCCATGCTCTCAGCACAGAGGGCTTGATCTCACAAACTGAGGTTATGACCTGAGCTGAAATCAAGAGCTGGACACTCAACTGATCGAGCTACCCAGACTCCCCATTACCATACTGTTTTGATTATTATGGGTTTGCAGTTCATTTTGAAATCTGGAATTGTGATACATTCATCTTTGTTCTTCCTTTTCAAAGTTGCTTTGGCTATTGGGGGTCTTTTGTGGTTCCATACAAGTATTAGGATTATTCTAGTTTTGCAGAAAATACTATTGGTACATTGATAGGGATTGCATTGAATCTGTAGATTGCCTTGGGAAATATGGACATTTAATAACATTAATTCTTTTAATCTATTAGTATGGGGGTGTGCTCAATCGGTTGAGCATCTGACTCTTGATTTTGGCTCATGTTATGATCTCATGGGTTCATGGGATTGAGCCCCGTGTCAGGCTCTGTGCTGACAGTGTGGAGCCTGCTTGGGATTCTCTCTCTCCTTCTTGCCTGCCCCCCGCTCACATGCATGTATGCTCTCTCTCATTCAAAATAAATAAGTAAACATTTAAAAAAATCTATAAGCATGGAATGTCTTTCCATTTGTTTGTGTCATGAGGACTTTTGTTAATTTTTAAAGGTGAGTTTTAGGACACAAATGGAGGAAAGATATCATATGTATCGACCTATATATTTTGATCTGTTTGCATATGCCTGTACTGAATTTGAATGTTTGCACTTCTTTTGAAGGTCTCCAACCTATTTGCTCGTGATGAAATTGATGAAATTAATAGTGATCTCATATCAGTCATGAAAAAAGAATACCCCAGGCGCCCTCCTACCAATGAGAACCTGTATGACTACTTCATGAGTCGGGTCCGGCAGAACCTTCACATTGTGCTCTGCTTTTCACCTGTGGGGGAGAAATTTCGAAATCGAGCTTTGAAGTTCCCTGCCCTTATTTCAGGATGCACCATTGACTGGTTCAGCCGATGGCCTAAAGATGCCTTAGTTGCTGGTTAGTGTGGTGGACATTTTTGTCAGTTTTTGGTTAACATTTGTGTGTGTGTGTGTGTGTGTGTGTGTGTGTGCACGCACGCGTGTTTATTTATTTATATTCTGTGCTGTTTGTTCTCTCTGTACTGGATTGAGTCAAAAGTCACTTTGTCCAGCAGTTTAGGATATTTACAAGATGCTGCTCTTTCATATTAGGTAGCTAATTTTTCCCAGAGTGTGGTTATCAGATAACGATCTTCCATCTGTACTCCCTTGGATTAATTTCCAGTGATTCTAGTCTTCTCAGGGATGCTTAAAGGCTTTGTCTCAGTTGGATCCCCAGGCACGTTCCAGGATGTCCCAGGAAGGCACTGAGGTTTTAACTGCTTTGATAGCATTTGTGTTCTTTTCAAAGTGGATTGGCCCATCTCTGAGTAGCTGAAGCCAAATGTCTCTTGGACATTTTGTTCTCGTGGTTGCAGTGCTGGAAATCAAAGAAGAAGACATTATCCAGCAGTCCTCTGATGGTTCCTATCCTTGAAAGGAATGTTAGCTAGAGTGTTCTGGGACTTGGATCCTTGCTGCTTCCACTTCTGTGGAAGAGATGTTAGTAAAGGAGATGTTAGAGATCATTGAGTTTATGTTTTTTCAGCTTTGGGTGAGAAATTGTTTGTGGATATTTTAAGTGATGGGGATGTTTAGGCCTCACTCACCCTTGACCTGTTGTATCAGAATCTCAGGGGTGCCCTGTCTCATGGCAGTGGTTTTCAAACTTTTTGTCTGGTTATGTTTTAATAATAATTCAGAAGAGTCCTATTTCCCAGTAATACGTTGCTGGTAGCCTTGGTAGATCAAAGTGAGGTGAAGGAGGTGAGGAAGGGGCTGGAGCCTGCCCTCCCAGCCCCAGCCCATGCCTGTGTCACACCCACATCTGGCGCTCCAGTTCTGGGGTGCCCAGGGTGAGAACGACCGATCAGCCCGTCTCCTACAGATGGAGACACGGGGGATGCTGAAACCGAGGGACTTGTCAGAGATTTAAGAAGCATTAGGATCTGTACTGGGGGAGGAACCCAGGTTTTATAGATTTATATATATTTTTAACAAATTCTTATCCACTGGGGACATTTTATTCTCTGCAAACTGCTGTTGACAATAATGTTTTTCCAATCTGTGGCTTTTAAACACAGAATGTTTTTACATATTCAAAGTACACATGTACATTTTCCTCTTTTGTCTTCTAAGGTTTGAGAAAAGGCCAGTGATTTAAAATTTTAAGTCCTCTTAAAATGTAAACACAACTAAGGGTAAAGCTTTAAAATTCCTTGAAGTAGGATATAAATGCAGAGCACACAATGACAGAATTTAAGAGCTATATTAAAGTTAACTATGAAACATGGTAATTAGTATGCAAGTACTTTGTAGAGTAGCATGTAAGGTATTATTATGAACAATAAAATAACAATTTCAGGTGACAAACATTGTAATATACCATAATTAAGATGATTTAATTTAAATATGGAGCCCTTCCTGCTAGGTCTGTATTTCAATCATCTCTTTTATTACAAGACAAAGGCCTCACTGATCTTTCCTTTGTTAATTTCTCACAAATCTGCCCCTTTCTTTTAAATCTCATTGTATCAACCCAAGCCAGGATTACATGGAGGTCAGGGAAGTTTTCATTTCTGTGTAGTTGTTTCCTAGCTGCTGTCCTGACTTTCAACGGATGAGGCTCCTTGTTTGTTTATTGTGAATGTATTTATTGAACTCCATGCTGTTTATAGAGCCAGGCATAGTAGGGAGTAAGGTGGGCTTGTGTCTTCAGTCCGGATCCTCTTCCCAGGCAAGCTCATTGTCATCCTTCTGGGTGATGTGCCCCATCAACTTTTCTCTCTAGTCTCGTCGGTCCTCTGGCTGCCTGCTTGATACATTCTGTGCACTTGGCTGCCTGCTTGATACATCCTCATGGGGGCTTTACAGACTGCTACTCCATGTGTCTGCAGCTGAACTGCCTCTGCTCTGGTCCCTTCCCCAGGAAGTCCCACCATTGTCCACAAAACCATGCAATCAGAGAGCTTTGTCTTTGTCTTGAACATCCCAGCTTCCTTCAGCTCTCAAGTCTGCTCCATTGGCAAATCACTTTGACTTTATCTTTTTTTTTTAGGTTTATTTATTTATTTGGGGCGGGAGGGTCAGAGAGAGAGGGAGAGAGAGAATCCCAAGTAGCCTCCACACTGCAGCTCATAGCCTGACACGGGGCTCAATCTCATGAACCATGAGATTATGACCAAAGCCAAAATCAAGAGTCAGATGCTTAACCAACTGAGCCACCCAGGTACCCCATGTTGACTTTATCTTTTAAATACTGGGGGACTGTCTCTAGCACTTTCCCTCTCACAGATGTCCTAGGCCAAGCTGTCATTGTCACTCACCTGGAAAACCCAGATCACTTTCTAATGACCTCTCCTCCTCTTCCAGCTGTCTGCCATCTATCCCACAATGCTGACAGAAGAATGAGGAAAACACAAACCCAACCACACAGCTTTCTACTTAGAACCTCACATGACCTCCCTGTGCTCTTGGGAGAAAGGCCACATTACGTAGCCTGGCCTCCCAGACTGGGAAGAGTGGCCCTGCCCACCCCCCATCTTCCCTTGAGGTCACTCTTTCTTCCTATTCTGTTCTTCTGGATCCTTGAACAGGCTGCTTTTTCTTCCCATGTGACACCCTCCTCCTCCATCCTATTGAGCCCTCCTCCCTTTGTCTGGATGGTGCTGGCTCAGTCAAACTTCCCTTCCTAAGGGGAACAATCCTGCCTCCCCTTCTCCCCACAAAACTGATCCCATGGTATCACTTCATAGCACTCTGTGCTCTTCCTTCCTGGGGCTAACCACAGTCTGCCATTTGTATAGTTGTGTGTTGATCTGGCCCACTAGACTAAAAACTCCATGAGGTCAAGGACTACCTATCTTTTATTCACAATCTGGGCAGCTACCAGTGCTGAATGAATGAGTCAGTCTGTCAAAGTTCATTTACTTGCAGTCTTCTCTAACCCAACACAAACCTTCTCTCTCTTTTTCTCCCCAGATACACCTCTTTTGTTTGTCCTCTGAATGTGCTTTAATCATACTTATTCTCCATATGTTGTCCCCCTTAGATCAAGAATATTCTCTTCAGTCTCCTCTGTTTATCTAAGTTCCAGAGCTTAGTCAGAACTCAACACATCCTTCACTCTTTTTTTGTTCTCTAAGGAATATTTAGTTTCCCGCCCTCCCATCTTGGACCTCCTATATCTTAGCACGTAGACTTTATATCATGTACCTGGTATTGAAATCTTCTTAAACTATTGATAACCTGTAATTTTTTGTGGTATGTCTTCAGTCTAGTCTGGTAAGTGTTTACTGTGCTAGTCACAGTAGTGGATAAAATAATTATAAGACATAGGACATAGCTCCTTTATTTAGTAAATACAAAATCTTGTTGGGAAAACCAACATCTATGCACCTAATATTAACCTTGCTTCTGTTAATTTGAAAGAATACCATGTGTGGGCATTGCAAATACTTAATATACTTAGGAACTTAAGTGTTGTTTATTCTTTTTGGAAAACTAGCCATGAGGTTTCTAGAAACAACCTTATTTAAGTTGTCTTCAGGATTCTGGTTCTAAGTTAAATTATTATCTCCAGCCACATCAGAAAGGAAATACATGATTTCATTTGTGTTAGTATATATCATTTAGATTATACTATTTCCCATAAAATATTAAATTGTATATTTTTATAATTAATATTTTATTGATATTTTATTCTTTAACAAAATTTTTTTTTAATGTTTATTTTTGAGACAGAGAGAGACAGAGCACGAACGGGGGAGGGGCAGAGAGAGAGGGAGACACAGAATCCCAAGCAGGCTCCAGACTCTGAACTGTCAGCACAGAGCCCGATGCGGGGCTAGAACCCATGAATGGTGAGATCATGACCTGAGCTGAAGTCAGACGCTCAACTGACTGAACCACCCAGGCGCCCCGATTAATATTTTATTCTTTAAGATGCATTTTTTGTTTCTTAAGCCTGTTTATTGAGGTATGAATGATATACAAAGAGCTGAGCATATTTAAAATATACAACTTGATGTATTTCGAAGTAAATACACACCCATGGGACTATCATCGTAATCTGTACCATAGACAATCCATCACCTCCAGAAGTTTCCTTCTGACTTCTTAAGTGTAAGAAGTTCTTAAGTTATTTCTTAATTATTATTATTATTATTATTATTATTTTGTGATAAGAACACGACGTAAGATCTCTTGTAGTAATTTTAAGTATACAAATAGCATTGTTAGCTACAGGCATCATGATACACAGTAGACTTCTAGGACTTATTCATGAATAGCTAAAACTTTGTACTTTTTGTTACTTTCTGACTGGGAGGAGGGGGAAATGGGACCCCCCTCTTCCTAGTCCCTGGTAATCACAGTCCTCTCTGCTTCTATGAGTCTGACACTTCAGATTCCTCCTGTAAGTGGTATCATGGAGTATTTGTCCTTCTGTGTCTGGCTTATTTCACTTAGCATAATGCCCTCCACGTTCATCCATGTTGTTGCAAGTGGCAGGTGTCTTTTTTTTTTTTTTTTTTTTTTTGCAGGGTGTCTTTTTTAAGGCTGAATAATATTCTATTGCATGTATATCCATTTAACCATCAACAGACATTTAAGTTGTTTCCACGTCTTGGCTACTGTAAATAACGTTGTTATGAGCACAGGGGCACAGATATCTCTGGGACAGTGATATTACTTCCTTTGGAAATGTGCCTGGAAGTGGGATTGTTGTATCATATGGTAGCTCTATTTTTAATTTTTTGAGGACCCTCCTTTTTTTGCACACCCTTGCCAACATTTGTTATCTTTTGGTTTTTTTTGATAATGGTCATCCTAACTGATATGAAGTGATATCTCATTGTTACTTTGATTTGCATTTCCCTAAGGATTGGTGATGTTGAACACTTTTTCATATATCTGTTGGCCATTTGTATGTCTTCTTTAAAGAAATCTCTTTTCAGTTAATTTATCCATTTTTTTTTTAGAAATTTTTTTCAAGTTGTTTATTTATTTTCAGGAGACAGAGACAGTGTGAGCAGGGGAGGGGCAGAGAGAGAGAATCCCAAGCAGGCTCCATGCTGTCAGTACAGAGCCTGATGTGGGGCTTGAACTCACGAAGCATGAGAACATGACCTGAACCGAAATTGTGTCAGACGCCTACCTGACTGAGTCACCCAGGCACCTCCCCACTTTGTCCATTTTAATCAAGTTACTTGTTTTTTTGCTGTTGAGTTGTAGGAGGTATTTATTTCACATGTTGTCTCTTATCAGAGGTACAGTTCGCAAATATTTTCTCCCCCATTCCATAAGTTACTTGTTCACTTGTTAATTGATGTCTTTGCTGTGCAGGAGATTTTTTCGTTTGGTGTAGCCCCATGTTGTTTTTGCTTTTGTTGCCTGTGCTTTTGGTGTCATGTCCAAAAATTATGACCAAGAGCATTGTCAAGGAGCTTACCCATTATGCTTCCTTCTGAGAGTTTTATGGTTTCAGGTCTTATGGTTAAGTCTTTAATCTACTTAATCTATTTTAATCTCAAAATAGATTGAACAATACATAGAGTGTTGTGTATGGTGTAAGACAGTAGTCCGATTTCATTCTTTTGCATATAGATCTCCACTTTTTCCAACACCACTTATTGAAGAGACTATCCTTTCCTCGTTGTGTATTCTTGGCACCCTTGTTGAAAATCAATATATATATGGGTTTATTTCTGAACTTTCTTCTGTTCCATTGGTCTATATGTCTATTTTTAAGGCCAATACCACACTGTTTTAATTACTGTAACCTTGTAATATATTTTGAAATCAGGAAGTGTGACGCCTCCAGTTTTCTTCTTGCTCAGAATTGCTTTGTTTTTTTTTTTTGGGGGGGTATTCTGTTGTTACATATGAATTTTAGGATTGTTTTCTTTATTTCTGTAAAAAAATGCCATTGGAATTTTGATCAGGACTCTATTGAATCTGTAGATGGCTTTGGGTAGTATGGACTTTTGAAAATAATAATTCTTCCAAATCATAAACATGTGATGTCTTTTCATATATTTGTGTTTATTTTAATTTCTTTCATTAGTAGTTTATAGTTTTTAGCGTACAAGTCTTTCATTTCCTTTGGTGGAGTTTATTCCTATTTATTCCTACATATTTTATTCTTTTGGATGCTATCATTATAAATTAGTTCTTCTTAATTTCTTTTTTGGATTGATGTTATTGCCCAGAGTATTTCTCTAATTTAAAGATGCTTACTTAGAACGTTAACACTAGATTTTGTAGTATTTTCATAACTAAAGTGCTTTTGGGAAAAATGTGAGTTTTTTCATACGTGAATTTAAATTGACTAAGTCTCTTGATAAAGCATTTAAAGAAAAATATGCCTTGTTTTATGTTGTAAAGTCTTGTCTTTTCCACCATTTAATAACCTCCATTTTGGCAAACCTTTGTTTTTAGCTTTGTATGGCGTTGTCTTGAATGAATTGTTTCTTTAAACGTCTGTATTCTCTTCATTCTGGTGGTCTTGTCTGTATTTTTTTTTTCCTCTTTTTTGTCCCTTCCTTGGCTACCTTTAGTTTAGTCTTCATTTCCAAGATGGTTTTATCTTTTTCTTCTTATTTCCTGAGCTCAGTCAATTCCTTTTTTCATTTCTTCCTGATACATTATTTAGTCAGTTTCTTTTTAACTTTTGAATTTATGATTCAAAGTAGTTTATGACTCATTCAAAGGCTTCTCTGGGGATACTGGCATCAATTTGTGGCATGTTACAGTTTTAATTTGGTTTTTTTTTTGGGGGAGAATGAGGGACAGAGGTTTCCATCAGCTGAGGCATTTTGATTTTCCTTTCCTATTTCATTTTTTATTAGGTTTTTTCGTTTAATTCCAGTATTATTAAGATAGTAGTCTTGCATTTCTTAATGATACTCTGTGGTGCTAATGTCACTCCTAAACCCATGAACTTCATTTAGATTTCTCCACGGTAAAGGTAACTTTTAATGTTCTTCTAGATTACATTTTAAATGAGCACATTGTTATCAAAGTAGGCCATCTTCACTTGAAAATGAAGTCTCAAGCAAAATCAGCAGCCTATACATGGTGTATTTTTTTTCAAAGAAGGCCATTTTAATTATGTGAATAAAATGGCCCTCTTTGAGAATTATTACTTGATTTATAATATACAAGACATGGTCTTATGAGCTAGCCACCCCTGCTTCTGCAGCCACTCACAGCTGGTGATACAGCCTCAAGAAGGCAGCTTCGCGTGATAACCCCTCAGAAAGTAATGCCAACCACAACAGTGTCCACATTTTTTTCTGGGAAAATTAGCCTGTTTTGCTTACGAAGCCCATTAGTCAATAAATATTTTTGGACTTGGTGCTGCAGTTGAATGTGTTCGCTTAGCACTCTAAAAGACTACAGAGTTCAGTTCTCTTTGGGCTTCTAAATCAAGGTGACATGGGCTCTGGAGTCCATCATCCTCGCATTGAATCGCCAACCTGCCATCTGCAAGGAAACTCCTCTAAGCCTCATTATTCTTCTGTACAAAAGGTACATGTTAAAATTCATCACTTAGGGATGTTGTAAGGATTAGCTGATAAGGTTTTGTCAAGATTGGACATGCTCGCCCTCTGAAGGTATCAGTTAAGAATGTGTTTGGCTGTAAGAGAAAACCAGAGAAGTGCTTGCTCAAGCAAGTCCTTTTTTCTCCCCCCTTCTCCTGCTGCCAAGAAAACACGGAGCTGTGCAGTCCAGAATGATGCCATTTGGGGGGTCTTACTCCTTCTATCTTGCTGTTGTCCTTAGGGTGTGGCTTTTACTCTTACAGGCACAAGGTGGCTGCTGCATCTCCAGACATCATGTTCGTTGATGCCTTATGAAATTTGTCTTTGAGTTCAGGGCAACGTTCTTCCCCAAGAACTTTTGTCTGCACGTCATTGGCCTCAACTGGGTCACCCCTGCTTGCAAGAGAGTCTGGACAATCGACGAATTTTAGTTGGGCAGATTGTTACCTTGAGCAAAACAGAGATTCTTTTAGTAACAAAGAGAGAGGATGGCTGCTGGATAGGCAACTCATGTCCCTCTTTCACTTTGTTACTTCAATTCTTTTCATCTCAATGAAGTGGAAATTGAAGGGCACCAAAATTCGGGCAGGGATCCGAACATTCTCCTCTCTATCCCACACATACCTCACCTCATTCCCATCAAGTGCTGTGAGCACACAACACCAAAATATAACCCATACCAACCTCAGGCTTCAGTCTGAAGATGGGCCCCCAAACTGGCATTGCTGCTTTGGTGATTAGATAATAGAGATGACCTTGGAAGGGTTTTCCATGGCCTCTTGCTTGAGCTTAGCAGGCTTTGGTCATGCTAAGTAAAAGTGATTTGATTGTTTTCATAACCTTCCCTGCACCAGAGATTGTGAGTCCTTGGAAAAATATCCTTTGAATCTACTCTATTTTTATTCTCTTTGACTTTTAGAGAGATAAAAACAGCACTTGCTACATAAAAAAGAATTCCCCCTATTGATACTCTCTGTTCACATAAGAAGGGAAAAAATCATTACATAGTAAATACGAGGAGGTTTTCAGAAAGTGGGAACCTCCCCGAGGATACCCTGTAATGCCAAGTAAAGCACTTAGCATCATGCCTGGCTCATGGTGAATATTGCTGCTGTAGGGGTTAATACCTCCTACAAAAACTTTATCCTAGGCAAAGATTGTTCCTGTGTTCCTGGTGCCTAGACTTAAACTTCCTAGAAGTTAAACTGTTCTTTGTAGAGACTGCTTAACTCATATGAGAAAATATGACTTCTGAGTCTTAATTTATGGCCTTTCAATGTATATGGTAAACTTTGTTTATAACCAAGCCGAGAAATGGTACCTATTATTTACATAGATGTAAACACTACCCCACAATTGCTTTAAGAACTTAATTTAGTGATCAGTTGCTAATCATTTTTTATTTCTTTGCCAACTATCACCAGATAGGTTTGTTTACTTGATTCCTTCTCTTTCCTTCCCTTTTTATTGGCCGTATTTCTATTTGCAACTCTTATGTACATTATTCAATGCTTTAAGTACTTTTCAAGCAAATCCGTAGGCAGTTTTGTATCCCCCAAGATACATAAAGTTGGTTATGGTAACTTCTAACCGCATTGTGCATAACCTTTGTAAATTCCTTGGCATTGAGACCAAATTTCATACTAGTCTTTAGCTCCACGGTACCATCACAGGGCTCGGTGTGTCGCAGACACTCAGCGTGTTTGTGGTGATTGATTAGGTCTGGCTTTATGGCCTCTTCCTATAATAGGAAATGCTGCCTTAGAATGGGTCCCATGATTGGCAGTATCGGGAAGACAAAGGTCTTCAACAGGAGGTTTTTACCCAAACATTTTTATTTTTTTTTAAAAAATTTTTTTTTCAACGTTTTTTATTTATTTTTGGGACAGAGAGACAGAGCATGAACAGGGGAGGGGCAGAGAGAGAGGGAGACACAGAATCCAAAACAGGCTCCAGGCTCCGAGCCACCAGCCCAGATGCCTGACGCGGGGCTCGAACTCACGGACCGCGAGATCGTGACCTGGCTGAAGTCGGACGCTTAACCGACTGCGCCACCCAGGCGCCCTACCCAAACATTTTTAAAGGACACTGTAAATTAGAATTGACTGCAGATGGCCACCCACCACTTTTTTTTTTTTTTTTTAATGTTTTATTTATTTTTGAGACAGGGAGAGACAGAGCATGAACGGGGGAGGGTCAGAGAGAGAGGGAGACACAGAATCCGAAACAGGCTCCGGGCTCTGAGCTGTCAGCCCAGAGCCCGACGCGGGGCTCGAACTCACGGACCGCGAGATCGTGACCTGAGCCGAAGTCGGCCGCCCAACCGACTGAGCCACCCAGGCGCCCCTACCACCCACCACTTTTAAGAACAGGATGACCCAGGCATAAAAAAATATAGTGGCAAACATTCCACATACCAAATGCAGTCAGAGCCTGGGGGAATTAAGGGTATGACAGGTTCTGCATTTAAAAATAAATGGGAATGTTAAATTTGAGTACCAGGTGGGCACTGATTTCTGAGTTATTTGCACCACTTTTGCCCTTATGTGAAGCATAAAACAGGCTGGCTGTTGACCAGAACCCGCAGCCATGCAGAAGAGACTTCTTTGCATAAGTAACAGAAAACAAAGGCTAATGATAGTCTTGAGGTCTGTTACAGCTTTATAAATGAAAGGGAAAATAAAATTGTTGAAATCATAGGCCTGGGGCCAAAAATGCTGACAGATATTTACCAGGTTTGGGTATAAAAATGGTATGCAGTCCTAAAAAATATCTAAGTCTTTCAAAATTAGCCAGTTAACTTTTCAGATGGTCATTCATGTGTATATTTCACACACTGCCGTCCTTATTCCTTCTAGTGTCTGAACACTTCCTGTCCCCCTATGATATTGACTGCAGTTTGGAAACCAAGAAGGAAGTGGTCCAATGCATGGGCTCCTTCCAGGACGGGGTAGCTGAGAAGTGTGTTGATTATTTCCAGAGATTCCGACGGCCTGCTCATGTGACTCCCAAGTCGTACCTCTCCTTTATTCAAGGCTATATGCTCACATATGGAGAAAAGCGTGCAGAAGTGCAAACCCTGGCCAACAGGTAAGTGTGAAGTTCGGATATAAAGTTGTTTTAAAGCATTGGCTCTCAACGGGGAGCAAATTTGCTCCTAGGGAGCAGTTTGCAATGACTAGAAACATTCTTGTTTGTTACAACTCAGGTGGTCGGGAAGGGGTGCTGTTGGCAGCAAATGAGTAGAGGTCAGGGATGCTGCTAACATCTCACAGTGCACGGGATAGCCCTCTGCAGCAAAGAATCAGTCCCAAATGCCAATAGTGCTGCGGCTGAGGCATCCTCCTCTCAAGCCTATTCCAAGGATTAGTCCATGATTGCTAGGAGCTTTGTTTTTGCCCAGTAGAATAAAGTGTTGCCAAGTGTTCATGTGACCTACTACTTGCTATAATACTGAATGACCTAATGGCGGAAATAGAGAATTCAGACTGCCTGCCTCCCTCCACTCGTCCTTCTCTGGAATGCTGACGTTCACTGCCTGGAGAATACCCTGCTTCACTGAACTCTGTTCCAGATTTCACTGCTCTGCCCAGCTGTCTTCTGAACACCTATAGCTTCTGCTTGGATATGGCCAGAACCAGCCAGGGATGCTTCATAAGGGACCCTGGGTGGGACATTGGACTGACTGACTCTGAGGGCCCTGGTCTTTGAGGTTACATTATCTCAGGCCCAGACAGGCAGCATCCCTTCGCAGGGTGGTTCTGATGGCTTCATTCCTTGATTTGTTTCATTCCTTAATCCCAAATCTTTCTTCTTTTAACTTAATTGGTCTTTTTAACAAAACAAAACAGAAGTTATTTATTTTCCTTCCTCCAGATTTGGGAAGCATTTGAAGCATTTGAAGCATTTGAAGCACTTCAAGCATTTGAAGTCTCTTGTCATTTAACTAAACTTCAGTAGGCCTTTTCCTTCATGATACAGATTCTAGACCCACGATTGTTCTTCATGTTGTGCAGCATCGTAATGGTTTCACTGTCCCACATGTGGTGTGTGAAAAACATATGGATGTGTTTAGTTAGGCATCAACCCTGGATGCATATTCTTTTCGTCAAGCCCTCTTGGATTTGCTATTTGCACAGACCCTCATTCTTCAAATACGACCATTGCTGTCTGTGTTAATGAACCAGTGCTTGGAAAACCACAAATTTTAACCATGGCTTGCTTGGATTTTCAATCCTAGAATGCATACTGGATTGGAAAAGCTAAAAGAAGCCTCAGAATCTGTTGCAGCCCTGAGCAAAGAACTAGCAGTGAAAGAAAAGGAGCTCCAAGTGGCCAATGATAAAGCCGACACGGTGCGTGGGCACTCACACGTGTGCCAAATTTGTTTTGAATTCCTGGTAATAAGTCTTAACGACGTATGCATATTCACTGAGTTGTCACCATGAAAGTACAAATTATTTCCAATAGAATCTAATACTCTTAATCTTACTGGGCAACGGTACCGGACCAACTCAACAAATCAAGGCAAAAATGTGCATTTTCAGCCTGCCAAGGTTTGTTCTGTGAGCTTTTTTCCCCTTCTATATTGAAGTAGGTCTTAAAAGAAGTGACAATGAAAGCGCAGGCCGCCGAGAAGGTCAAGGCTGAGGTACAGAAGGTGAAGGACAAAGCCCAAGCCATTGTAGACAGCATCTCTAAGGACAAAGCCATCGCTGAAGAAAAACTGGAAACCGCAAAACCAGCTTTAGAAGAGGCAGAAGCAGCCCTGCAGGTAAATCTGTGTGATATGGCAGGTGTCAAGTTTAGCGCCTGGGAGGAGGGCGAAGGAAAATGAATAACAGCAAGGAAACGCGCTACTGCTCCAGACCAAAGGTCTTCCCTGGAACTATTTCAAGGAATAGTTTCTGCAGGGAGATGTTATTAGCTCCGTATAGATATGGATTTTGCTACTCCGCATCTCATTTTCTTCACTCCTGAATGATGGGCAGTGTCATAGATTGGCGGTCAGGAGTCCTGGGTTCTCATTTCCACTCTGTCGCCAATAAGCTATGTGACATTGGGAAAGCCACAGAAAATTTCTAAAATAACATTTCTCTCCTCATTCATTGAGGACCCCGGCATGGGTCTGTAAGAGACAACGTTCTCTGAGTGTATCTGTGGATTTTACCCAAATACAGAGCTGCTGACCTAATGTAGCCCGTGAACGGCAGGTTCTGAACAGGTCCCAACTTGCGTGGCAATAGCAGAAATGGCAAAATTAGGAAGGAGGTTGGATTCTGAGAAAATATGATGAGTTTAGTGACATAGGCCCCACCTTAAAGAGCTGGTCCAGTTTCGAAGGCCCAATTTAAGATTTCTGGGGACTCGATTGAAGATTGCCTTTACTTCTGTCTTACTCAGCTACTGCCTTATGTTATTGATTCCTGGTCTAGGAACTGGCTGGAGAAATGAAGCCCTGATGATCTGCCCATAGCTAATTCAAGTTCTAGAACCCCCACTAAGCATGCCTCGTTACTTGACAATGCAAACTTTTTTAATCGCTTCTTTGGCTCACTGCCTTAGACACTTCTAAATCTTTTTTGATCCAAGTTGAGTCTTTTAGTTTCCTGAGCAATATATAAATATGAGTTTCTACTCTTTTGAGATAATGAAGATACGGCCGCCTCCTTTGTCCCTCCAACTTTTCATACTACTCTTACTGTGATGTGTCTTCACTTACTGTTTCTGTCTTCCTCCTTTCACTGGCTAGAGTGTGCTTCTTCATCCTCAAAGCCCCGTGGCTCTTCAGTCTCTTAGACTGGTGGGCTCCTCATCTCCCCCTGCCTCTTTTAAAAAATCAACTTACTGTGGTAAGACTGACATGTGAAAAGCAGGACGTGTATACTGTATACATCTCAGAAAGTTTGGGAATAAATATATACCTTGAAACCATCCCTAACTTCAAGCCCATTGACATGTCCATTACCTCCCAAAGTTTCCCCGCCGCTCCCTTTAATGCCATTGTTGTTGTTATTGTTTTTCATGTCATAAAAACATTTAACATAGGATCTAAAATCTACCCTCTTAACAAATTCGAAGTATATAATGCAGTATTGTTAACGATAGGCACTGTGCTCTGTAGTAACTCTCCAGAATTTATTTAGCATAACTGAAAACCATCAGCTCCCCATTTTCTCTTCCTGACAGACCCTGACAACCACCATTCCACTCTCTGCTTCAATGAATCTGCCCGTTTTAGATTCCACATGTAAATGGGATCATATTGTTTTTCTATATTTAGTTTATTTTACTTGGCATAATGGCCCCTAGGTCCATCCATGTTATCTCACACGGCAGGATTTCCTTTATTTTTTTTTTAAGGCTGAATAACATTCCATTGAACACAGGCACTCCACACACACACACACACACACACACACACACACACACACTCCCTCTCTCTACGTATGTATATCTCACATTTCTTTATCCACTCACCCACTGATGACCACTTAGATCGCTTCCATATATCGGCTACTGTAAATAGTGCTGCAGTGAACGTGGGGGTTAGATATCTCTTTGAGATCGTGGTCTCCACCCAACCCCCTTTTTGGGGCATTTTGGCTTCCGACTGTGGGTCTCTGATCAATAGAAAGAAGACATTGATAGTGTAAAGAATCTTTTAAATCTTTACTTAACTCATGATACCCCATGGCATCATAGAAAAAGAGCCTATGGTATCTTAGATCATGCTTAAAGGGGTAAATTTCCCCAAGATTTAAAAGGCTTAGCATCTTTTCTGTATTATAACATAGTTTTCTTTATCCTTCTAATTTCTTGTTCTCTACCACTAAGATATTCCACATAAACATCAGTGCAGAAATGTCTGGAAACAGGGGTAACATGATGGGGTGTATTGGAGAGATTTCCAATAATTTCCTTCATTGGTTCTGCCTCCATTTTATTGCTTCCTTGTGGGCTTTTGAAATCTTGAAATATGGTACTACCAATTTATTCTAAGAAGTTCTAGATCCCCTCAAACTAACCTTTTGGCATCAGGCCACATAAATCTATACAAGAAATAAGGTAAGCACAAAGAATATTTCTCTTCCTATCTCAAAACTAATCTGACTCCAGGCAAACAAACAAAATACCTCCAGATGTTAAATAACTATTATATTGCAAGCATGTCTAGGAAATTATGTGGCAGTCACACTGCTTTGTCTTCAGAGAAAAGAGGAATCCAATACTTAGCTGAAATAGGTTTACCTTTAGACATACCTCTCCCCCCAACTCCTTTTACCTGGGCACCCAACATAATTGAGCCCAATTCTGTTAGACAATTTTCTCTTTTAAAGCTAAAGTAAAATCAGCATGTCCGGCTCCTTACATCCTTTACTTAACATTTATTTACAACATTTATTTGACCCTACTTTCCCCACTGGCTGCTATTATATTTCTCTCCTTTCTTTTATAGCCACACGTCTCCTATAAAGATCTGTCAGCTGTTTCTAGCCCTTGAACACAAATTCTCCTTCACTTCCGGTTGTCTTGCGTCACAAATACGCATCGACTGAAACAAACATTTCCAAAGTATGTAGTTACAATCCTAAATTCAGTGGGGGTTTTTTTTTCTTCATTTTTTTTCCCCCAATCCTCAGAGAAAAGGTTATTAGCTTTGATTCCAAGGTCTCTGGTCACCTTCCTTTGATGCAAATGCAATTAAGACAGAAGGTTTTCAACATCTGGAAGGAATGAGTATACACTATTTGTCCCAGAAGTAGGACCGTATCAGATTCTTATCTTTAGAATTTTTTCCCATACTTATCCCATAAAGTGTTTAAGAGACAGAACAGTTATTAGCAACCACAGTGGGTCTATCTGACTATTAAATAATTTACTCTATCAGAATCTCCGTGATAGAAATGGAACAGGACTTCTCTGAGTTAGTGAAATTCGTATTGCTTAAGTTCCATCATTTAAAGGTCACTTCCACTCGGAAACCTCTAATTATTCAGTCTGTCAGCCCTGGGGCTACCTGCTTGTGTCGGTCCACTGTGACAAGTCTGGGTTGCTAAAGAGAGAGGCAGATTCTTGCCCTACATCACTAATGAGTAAAAAGCACTGCACATTCTGAAGTTTTCCTGGGTTAGAATTCCTCATATCTCCTTGAGTGCTGAGTTTTCTTTTTCTTTCAGATTACACCCCCCCTTTTTTTTTCTGACACAAAGTGGTCTGCACAATTTTGGAGAAGTCACAGCTCCTTACCTGCTCACCAGTATTTCCCTCACTGTCTCTCCTCTTGCTGTCAGTTTGAATTGTAGAAGTTTGAACTTTCTGGGACATGCGTTTCTTTGGGATTAAATATGCATCTCAACCTTATGACTGCATCCAGCTCAAATACGCTTCCTTTCCTCTGTCAAAATAGCATTGAGAGATTACAGGTTTGTCCACACTTTCTTATCTGAGATTGCACGATGACCTCTTCTCCTCTCACAGACTATCAAGCCTTCGGACATCGCCACTGTCCGCACATTGGGCCGACCACCTCACCTCATCATGAGGATCATGGATTGTGTGCTGCTCCTGTTTCAAAGGAAAGTCAATGCAGTGAAAATTGACCTGGAAAGAAGCTGTACAATTCCTTCCTGGCAGGAGTCTTTAAAACTCATGACCGCAGGAAACTTTTTACAGAACTTGCAGGTTGGTAGTTCAGTAACGTTGGGATGACAGGGGACTCGGACTTCGTTAGAGTATCTGAGTCCTTTAATAGAATAAGTTTCTGAAAAGGTTTTGCTGTACGTACACATTTTTCCTTATTAATTTTTTTTGCCATATTTATTGAGGTAGAATGACATAAAATTCTATATATTAAGGTATACAACTTGATGTTTAGAGATCTGTATACACTATGAAATAATTGCCACAGTCAAGCTAAAGTAACCATGACCTCACAGTTACCATTTTCTTTTCCTTTTTGTTTTTTCTTGTTTTGTGGCGAGAACACTTAGAAAATTTCAACTATACAATGTCGTTGACTCTATTCTTCTTACTGTACCTTAGGTCTCCAGATATCTTGATACTCTGTATGCCTTGACCAACATCTCTCCTTTCTCCTCCCCCATCCCTGGCAACCAGCATTCTACTCTCTGCTTCTGTGAGTTTGACTATTTTAGATTCTATGTATACGTGAGACAGGCAGGGTTTGTCTTTCTGTGTCTGGATTATTTCATTTAGCACAATGTCCTCCACAAATGGCAAGAGTTTCTTATTTTTAAAGCCTTAATAATATTCTACTTACGTATGTTGAACATATATTTAAGTATTTTTTCAGAGCAGAATTTTCTTTTCCAAATATAAGACATTAGAGCTTTAAAAATAAGCATGAGATGGGGTGCCTGCATGGCTCAGTCAGTTAAGCGTCTGACTGTGACTCAGATAATGATCTCACAGTTCATGGGTTCAAGCCCCACATCAGGCTCTGTGCTGACAGCTCAGAGCCTGGAGCCTGCTTCAGATTCTATGTCTCCCCCCCTCTCTCTCTCTGCCTCTCCCCTGCTCTCTCTCTCTCTCAAAAATGAACAAATGTTAAAAAATTAAAAAAAAAAGCATTAGAACCTCTCCTGATAGATTGTAGGCACACTAAAACATCATCAGTGACCTATTTCAATAAAAGTTTAAAAAATCATTTTAAGAAAGCAAGACATATGTGCATGTATTGTATACATATGAATACAAATATATGTGTATTTATATTTTGCAAGTCTCAGTAGTAATTTTTTGAGTAGTAATTTGCATGTTTTTAATTTTGAGGTAGAACTTACATATGATAAAATGTACAAGTTTTAAGTATACAGATTAATGAATATTTACATATATGTATACCTGTTAATGAACACTGAGATCAGGATTTGTATTTCCAGACCCCGGAAATCTGTCTTGTGTCCCTACCTCGTCAATAACTCCCCTAGGGTAACTATTATTCTCATCTTTATCCTGATAATTAATTTTGTCGGTTTTGAAATTTACATAGGCGAATTGATATCACGTGACCTCCTGTGTTAAATTCTTTTATTCAACAAGTCTTTGAGATTCATTCTTATTGTTGCAAGGACAGTATTTCATTCTTTTTTTTCATTGCTATATAGCAGTTCAGTAGATGAAGCAGCGGTGTGTGCTAAATATTTAAAAACAACTAGTTCTCTGGGGAGTAAAAAAGGAAAAAAAAAAAAAAAGAAAAAGTCTGATTTGTAGTGTTTGCCAATTTCCATGGCATAAGTATCCCCACAATGGCCAGTTGCAAACTACCGAAATGATCTTGCTGAATGCAGCTGGGGGAGAGGTGTGTAAGCAGTATAGTTTCCCACTACGTAGGTACAATGGATATAAATGCCCTCAGAAACATAGATAGTAAAATGTAGTAATGTAAGAGAATGTGATTACTTTTATTGTATATTCTTTTTATTGTAAATAACATTTGTCTAATTATAAGTTTCTATAATTTAACTTTTAAGAACAGTTCTATTTCACAACCTATTTGCAAAACTCCTAAACATTTAGTAATGGTTTCCGATGAGCTTGTATGAGCCAGCACAGTGTGAAATGCTGTAATATGTTTCAATTTATTTGTCCACTGTACTGTTGATGGGTTTGGGGGTTGTTACTAGTTTTTGGCTATTATAAATAAAGCTACTGTGAATATTGGTCTACGGGCCATTTGGTGGGTGTATTTGAATTTCTATTGGCTCTGTACTCCAGGAATGCAATTTCTGGGTCTTACGTTATCCTTTTTAAAAACAGATGGAAATATTTTTGATAGACGTGTAGTTGACTTACACTATTACATTGATTTCAGGGGTACAACACTGTGATTGGACAACTGTATACATTATGCTATGCTCACTACAAGGGTTTAAACAGCTTTATAGATAGTGCCAAAGAGCTTTCAAAAATAGCTGTGTCCTTTTACACACCCACCAGCAGTGTGTAAGTTGTTCTACATCTTAACTATTTTCTACTTTTCACTATTCTGATGGGTTTGCAGTACTGTTTTATTAATGTGGGTTTAGTTTGCATTAGACCTGGTAAGTAATGATGCTGAGAATCTTTTCAACAGTTTATGAACCTCTTGGGGATTCCTTTGTTAAGTACCTGGTAAGGTCTCTTGTCTGTTTAAATTTTTTATTGATGTGTAGTATTTCCTTATAAGAAACATGAGTAATTTGTCATTTATATGTTTGCAAATATCTTCTCCCACATTCTGCCTTGGTGGTTCATTCCGTTAAGGGTGTCCTCTGATAAACAGACATTCCTCAGTTTGATGTAGCCCAATTTATCAATATTTTCCTAGGAGTGCTTTCTGTGTTCTGTTCAGGAAATCTTTGCCCTCCCTCTAAGGCAGAATAAGTGTTTCTATGTTTTATTCAAGAAGTTTTATTGTTTTATCTTTCATATTTGGACCGTGACACAACTAATGGGGAATACCAAAGTCACATCTGTTTCCAAAGCAATAACCTTCATGCTGTCTTTCATTCAGTTTTCAATTCCACATGCCCAAGTGTTGTGAGGCTAGAGCATCTTGTGAGGCACCTTACAGCAGCTGTAACAGTGAGCAGCTTATGAAACTGGTGGCCATACAGACTTGTCCCAGATAATTAAAACGTGGCACTCTATGACATAAGTTGTCACCAAGAAGGAGTCACAGGTGGTGATGAACTCTGAGCATATGTGAAATGACAATGGTGACCGAGGAGATCAAGGAGTTTTCACAGAAAAGTGCAACAGTGGCATTGGACTTCTCATGGGATCTTGGCAGGCGACTCCAGGCTCCTGCCCTATGTGCCTGGTGGCAGGGCCACTGCTCTTGGAAGCTTCCTCACCATTTGCCTTTTGTCACCATTGCCCTTCTGCTGCTCCCAAATATTCTTCTGAGTTTTCTTCTGCCCTCATCATTTCTCCAGGCTCATAGAAGAAACTTGCATTGGAGGTTGTCTGAATGAGAGTGTGTGTGCTCCGCCCTGTACCGTGCATGTTCTGTGGAAGCTTAGATTTATAGGCGCCACATTCCTTTCTACTTGGAGAAATCGAATCATCTTCTTAAAATTTTTTTAATGTTTTATTTATTTTTGAGACAGAGAGAGACAGAGCATGAGTAGGGGATGGGCAGAGAGAGAGGGAGACACAGAATCCAAAGCAGGCTCCAGGCTCTGAGCTGTCAGCCCAGAGCCTGACGTGGGGCTTGAACTCATGAACCATGAGATCATGACCTGAGCTGAAGTCAGACCCTTAACTGACTGAGCCACCAAGGTGCCCCTACTCAGCTTCTTTTAGATGTCAAACACCACTCGAGGAAGGTCCAGTTTCATTGTTTGGCCAGTCTTCTCTTGATGCAGGAAGGCATTCTTAATCCACTTATGCTACTATTTTTGAATCTTATCCCTTCAGAAGCTAACAGTTCTTTCATATTCTGGATAATTCTATGATTAAAAATTAATTCATTGCCCTCAAGACCGAATGTCCAAGTAGTTACCTTCGTATTTCAGATGAGTTTAATAGAACCTCTGTTTGAATGCATTAAGCATTTAGTTGCTGCTAAATGCTAAACATATTTTGTCTGCAGGCTGAAAATACCAGAGTGTATTTGTTTTCCATTATTGATTTTATGGGTTTACAATCCACCTATTTAGGATTAATGACATGAACATGTTATTGCTTTGGAAATTTTAATAACCATGTTAGTATTCATCGCCTAAATAATTTACTCCTTCCCTGGATCCTGGAACATTTATTTAAGGTTGGTATCTCTTGTTCACAGAAGATAAAGAATGCTCCGACTTCTTCGCTGTCACTGCTTCCTCTGTTTTCAGTTTCAGGACTTTTGTCCAATATCCTGAAATATCAACAAAATATGATGTCGTTCATTCATTCCTTAGTTCAACAATTTCAATGGCATTGTGAGCACAATGTGAATGTGGCCTCATGGAAAGAAGCATTTTGACTTAATTTTACTCTTTTCTTTCATAGCAATTCCCAAAAGACACAATCAATGAAGAAGTGATAGAATTTTTGAATCCTTACTTTGAAATGGCCGACTACAACATCGAAACTGCTAAACGCGTATGTGGGAATGTAGCTGGTCTTTGTTCCTGGACCAAAGCCATGGCTTCCTTCTTTTCTATAAACAGAGAAGTGTTGCCTCTAAAGGTGAGCCCCCTAGCTGGAACTGTGTGATGTGCGCCTGCAAGGGCGCTCAAGGCCAACTGGCCTTGTCTTCTCAGAGTGTACAGTAACCTTTGGCCTCTGGTGTTATTGTACTCAAGTCCACAGGGAGAGCAAGGGACAGAACTGCCGAGCACAGGACGTTTCTCTTCTCTGTAATAGCACTCCAGTTCAGAATTGTACAAGTCGAAGCATGGACTTTCTACAAGGGCGCCATGTTGACTGTGGGCTGCTGGATATTTTTCCTCCACAATGTTAACTTGGAAAAAAGAAACACAGAAAACCATAGCGTAGAATAACCTGATAAATGTCCTGCCGGGAATCTTACAACCGAGGCAGGGTTGGCACACCATTGGTGGCCGGTGTTGGTTGCAAGGTATGATGTGGTATTCCCTCTCCTCTCCTTTACCTCAGGAAGGAAACTGAATGTTCTCTGTTCTTTAATGTGATTTGAGAATATGCCTGTTTTCCTTCGAGTAATTGCATTTTTAAGCTTCATACGTGCACGCTCCCCCACCACCACTGACAGTCTCTGGCAGATGCAGAGGCAAATGCATGTTTTGAAAATAGACTACCGATGGCTCCAAGATCACACGTGTGGCCTGGTGGATTATTTCACTTTTGTGTAACTTTGATCTCTCTCAACCATCAACTAAAATCGACTTATGTTTATAAAGTACCCAAGGAGCTTAATAATCATGATAAAAATAATTGAGAGTGGCAAGAAGACAGGGATAGAGTTGCAAATCTGATTTTATTTTCTAATTGTTACCATACCAGGGTCATTTACTCAGTGGCTGAGGCCCCTTGGGGTCCTAGGGCAACTTAAAAGAACAAAGATTTACTTGGCTCAGAGAACTTTAGAGGACGTAAATGATGTCATTTTGTCAACATTATGAATTTGGGAACCATTTGAAGACTCCAGCATAGCTTAAAAATGGACATTCTGATGTTGACGAATTAGAAGCACCATATCAAGCGCAAAACGCAGAGCATCCTTTGCAAATGTTTCGAGTGAATGAGCATACAGTGTCTTTAAGGGAATTACTGTTGAATGCACGATGGGTAGCTTTTGTTGTAATTGTTTTTTAAACAAAATGAGCTGAAGTCAGTAGCAAATAATGGCCATTCTAAACAAGGCTTGCATGAGAACAATGAAATCCCCTCTTCAATTCCAGTACATTTCAGCTTCCGCCCGGTCCCAGGACAATCCAGATCATGCAGTAGGAAGTGAAGACTGTCACGAGGGGGAGCCTTTTACTTGCTTCTAGAAACTCTGCTTTTCTTTCTGAGCAGTCGGTCCTGGAAGTGACCCCCTGAAGTGCAATGAGCACCCATCCTCTGGGAGCCTTGAGTGCATCAGGTCCCCGCTAATGTTCAGTCCTGAAAATAACTGCAGTTACAGAGAGCCTCTGTCTGCACCGCTTAGGGAGCCGGGGAAGATAGAGGGAGGGAGTGCTGGTTGTCAGACGGGTGAATATGTGAAGCAACACAGACTCCCGCCTCTGACTTCGTGTGTCCTTGGAGGGGCTTCCCCCGTGAGCCCCTGCTTCCTGAATGGGGACAGATTAAGGACACTTTCCTTCATTGCCAGCTGGAACCTCCTCAACATTGAGCCATGATGGAGACCCTGGGGGGGCTGCTTTCCTTTATCCCGCAATCCCTGTAGACGGGCCAAGTGACCTCTTGTAGAGGGAAACTTAAATACCGGCTGCAACAATGGCGATTTAGACTTTACTCAATTTAATGATAATGAGATTTCTCCTTGAAAACCATGAAAACCATGAATATCAGTCCATATAAACAGAATGTTTAAGAACAGTAGAGCCTTGAATATTAAACTTGGACAAAAATATCTATTTTTTTAAAAGTTTATTAATTTTTGAGAGAGAGAGAGTGGGGGAGGAGCAGAGCAAGCAGAGGACGGAGGATCTGAAGCAGGCTCTGCACTGACAGCAGAGAGCCTGATGTGGGGCTCGAACTCACGAACCATGAGATCGTGACCTGAGCCGAGGTCGGAACTTAACCGACTGAGCCATCCAGGCGCCCCTCTTTTAAGCCACTGCAACAGGTGCAGTTTAGAGCTGACCTGAGAAAAAAAATGTCCCAAGAGTGAGATCCTTTCTAAACTGTAGTTGTTAAGCCTGTCATTGGTTCTAGTAAGTAATGGAACTTTGAATTTCTCTTAAAGAATTACTCTGCCAAAGTTTGGGAGCCTGAGGTTTCCAGATAGGAAAATGATTTCACTGCCAAAAAACTTTTTCAAGGTAATCTTTTCTTCTGAAACACCCCAGAAAGAATGTGGCCCTTATGGCGGATTACCCCATTAAAGTCAAGTTTAACATTTTGGAGGCTTAAAAAGGAAAAAAAAAATTGATTTCAAAAAATTAGTTACAACGTCTAAATTCCTGTATGCATGGGCTATTTTCTACATCTCTTTTGCTCAAATTGCTTTTGAATATGTCTTTTGAGTCAAATTTAGTAGCTTCCTTAAAACATATACTTTTGATTAGTCACAGCTCAAGGTACCAATTGTTTTAAGGAAGGCGAACGATACATGAAAACTACAGCAACTACATCAAGATCACCACGACTCACATTTATTTTTAGTGAATAATCCTGTTCCATCCTTTATCTTGGTTTAACATTCTCATCAACAGTGAGGAGTCCTACTAGGCAGATGCTTCTTAATATTCTGGTTTTTCTTTCTCTACAGTTCTTAATATTACAATGTGCTATAAGGTACCTATATGCATTTAATATTGCAATGCTTTCATCTCAGGACTGGCAAACTCTGGCCCACAGGCCAAATCTAGCCCAAACCTGTATTTGTATGGCTTGTGAAATAAGGAGAATTTTTACATTTTTTCTTTTTTTTTTTTTAAGTGTATCTATTTTGACAGAGACAGAGATAGCATCAGTGGGGGAAGGGCAGAGAGAGAGAGAGAGAGAGAGAGAGAGAGAAAGAGAGAGAGAGAGATTCCCAAGCAGGCTCTGCACTGCCAGCACAGAGCCCAACGCACAACTCAAACTCACGAAGCCATGAGATCATGACCTGAGCCAAAACCAAGAGGCGGGCGCTTCACTGACTGAGCCACACAGATGTCCGGAATTTTTGCATTTTTACATGGCTTTTAAATAAGTGCCTGAACAATAGCCTTGATTTTGCCTCTTACCCCAAATGTCTAAAATATTTACTATCTGACACTTTAAAATTCTCTGACTTCTAATGAATTATAATTTTCTGCTTAGAAACATTTATATCAAGTCCACATTAAGGTTTGATCTTGACTGAATGCAGCTTGAGAAGACTCTAGGGGTAGAACAGAGAAGAGATATGAGCACCGCCGAGTTCTCTGACTCTGAGATGCTGGCGGCTTGGTTTGCCGTGCATCCTTCACCTTGATGTGTCCTGTGCAGGCCAACTTGGTGGTGCAGGAGAATCGCTACGTCTTGGCCATGCAGGATCTGCAGAAGGCCCAGGCCGAGCTGGACGACAAGCAAGCAGAGCTCGACGTGGTGCAGGCCGAGTATGAACAGGCCATGACTGAAAAGCAGGTAACTGTCCTGTGGCCTGGGAGGGACCTTCGTACACCAACGTGGCTCTTGTAAACCCTTTGTTCCTTTGCTGCCTTCTCTCTCCAAGGGTTTGGTTCCCAGAAGGGATTGATTTTGCGTAGACACGATACATATACAACATATAATCCGTCACTAAGCCCTGGAGTTTGTTCCTAACACACGCCAGGGTCCTTGTTGAGAGGTCAGGATGGTCAGCCAAGATAGGAGTAGGTTCTGGAACATAAACATTCTGAGTCTCCTTACTGATGGCAATGGCACAGCACCTCATGAGGCACTTTCTGTTATGGTTTTCAAATCCTGACCTCCCACTTCATCTCATTTAACCTTTGAAACAATTTTGCAAGGGATGCAAGGTGGATATTTTAATTCTCACTTTGGAGATAGGAACTGAGGTCCAGAGGGTGGCTCCGGGTCTTGGGCTGGACAGTCTGGACTAGACCTTGCCCTTCTGGTGTCCACTCCACCGTCTTCTCAGCCCGTGCATACTTTGCAGCTGGAGGACCTTTCAGAAGCTGGGTTCATACATTTCTGAGCCACTAGGCAACAACAACTTCTTTATCTTACTTATCCTAATTCCAGTTCCACTGGGGACTCTTTGCTGCTGGAAATGCAGGCAGCGTTAATGCAGACCTAGTGTAGCTTATGCTACAGAGCTCCTCACTTGTCCAGGCTTCTAGGAGCTGGGGTTCCTGGGATTTGTAGTGTTTTAGGGGAAGGGAAACCGGGTTATGACTGGCAAGCATTTGTGTATAAGCATAGAGAAAATGCCTAGAAGTGTCAGAGGAAAGGCACCAGAGTTTCTAAGTCACCGGGACTTTGTAGTGATTTTTTTCCCTCTCAGTCTAAATACATAGGGTTCACTTGGGTGTTTTGTATTTGTGAAAAAAAATCTCTAATTGTCTTCTTTTTAAAAAAAAATTTTAAGTTTATTTGTTTGAGACAGAGATAGAGCAAGCAGGGGAGGGGCAGAGAGAGAGGGAGACAAATATTCCCAGGCAGGCTCCGTGCTGTCGGCAAAGGGCCTGATGTGGGGCTTGAACACACAATCTGTGAGATCATGACCTGAACCTAAACCAAGAGTTGGCCACTCAGTCCAATGAGCCACCCAGGTGTCCCTCTAATACTTTTGTTAAAGTGGACCGCCCCCCCCCCCCCAACAGATTATATAAGCTTCTGGCCCCATAAAATCTGTATCTGCCTCTGATAAATCCTGTATTTGTTAAATAAGAGGTAGATTCGCTCTGTTCTTTCCTTGATGATTTTCTGGAGTTTCCTCCTGCCCCTTCTCAGTCCTCTCTTGTCGGGATTGAGACTCCTCCTCTGGTAGTCCATTCTCTTATGGGAGTCCCATCAAGGGAACTTAGATAAACACTTCAGTTTCACTATATGCAGAACGAGTGATACTTTTGCTTAAAGATAAATCGCCGGAAAGCAAAATAAGAGCTTTTTAGAAATTTTAGAGAAGTAATTACGTAACCTATTTGGGTTTGTTAATTATGCTCTGTGAGATTCACTTATCATAATATAAGGAGACAATTAGCATCACAATTTGAAAGCGCCTACTTCAGAAACTATGGGGAAGGCATGCTCATTTCTACCACGTTGGACCCTCACCTATGTTGGGAGGTGCTACTGAATACACTAAAAATATTTTACGCCTCATTTTATTATGTTTCAGTTGTAACATTTTTGCATTAATTCATTCAATATGCTTTTTTGGTTTTGAGCGTCTGCTGTTAGGACCGTACAAGACCTGCTCCCGTAGAGGCATGGCTCTGACTTGAAAACTTGTTTCAACAAATGCCAAGCTTTTAAATTAAAAAAAAACACAAAATCTGGCTGTGAGTGTATCTACCTCCCACACGCTGGAGTGAATCTGACCGTTAGTCTTTTTGTGACTCCTTCCTCCTGCATAGGGCTCCTTGAGAGTCCAGGAGGCCTACAGGCTTATGGAAGGCAGGGAGGGGCAGGGCACCCAAGCCCACAGTTCATCATGGTCAGATGGATAAGCTCACGACTCAGGCCTGTGTGTCCCCTGAAGAAGTGTGTGCCCTGCTCCTCTCTGCACAGGGCAGTGCCTTTTTGGGGACCCATTTCCCTAGGCCCTCTGGACAGCTAGTCACTCTCTGGGAGTACTAACAGACAGTGGGCTGGGACACTGCCCAAAGAACCCAGGGGACTCTGCTCCCTACCCCCGCCAAGCTCGGGGGTGGGTGGGGGGAGCTGCTTTAACGCTCATGAATCTGCTCCTCTCTCTTCCCTGTACCCTCATCCCCTAAAGGAGTGTGGGGTCCCAGAAAAAAAAAAAGCCAGAGAGGAGGGCCCTGGCCATTTTCTTATTTGGCCAACGGGGAGTTGGGATGATGAAATTCAGGAAGACAACCTGATCTTTTTTTTTTTAAAGTTTATTTATTTTGAGACAGACAGAGAGAGTGCAAGTAGGGAAGGGGCAGAGAGGGAAGACAAAGAGAATCTCAGGCAGGATCTGCACTGTTAGCTCAGAGCCCGGCCTGGGACTTGAACTCTTGAACCGCGAGATCATGACCTGAGCCAAAATCAAGAGTCTGACGCTTAACCAACTGAGCCACCCAGGTGCCCCAAGACAACCTAATCTTAAAAATAGCTTTTACATGAAAAGTTTGTTTTCAGAAATAAGTGATGCAATGTCATACTTCCCAGCTGATATCTTTCTTCTTGGGGAGAAACAAACAAATATGGGTCATATAGATGTGGGGGTGCACCCCAGCTGGGTTTTAGGTTTTCTGCATTAACTCTAGGGGGAAAGGAAAACAGAGCAGACTAGAATCCCAGAGAACAAACTAGAATAAATATCTTGCTTTTGAAAAACACTGTATTGGGTTGTTATTACAAAAGCAACTGGTGTTCCTTGCAGAAAATACACATAGGTAATCCTGGAAATGAACTCTAAAAGTTGATTTTATTTTTTTATTATTATTATTTTTTATTTTTATTTTTTAACGTTTATTTGTTTTTGAGACAGAGAGAGACAGAGCATGAATAGGGGAGGGTCAGAGAGAGGGAGACACAGAATCCGAAACAGGCTCCAGGCTCTGAGCTGTCAGCACAGAGCCCGACGCGGGGCTCGAACCCACGGACCACGAGATCATGACCTGAGCCGAAGTCGGCTGCCCAACCAACTGAGCCACCCAGGCGCCCCTGAAAGTTCATTTTAAATAAAGAGCAAAGTATTTGCTGTCTGAACATATTCCTTGATTTTTAATATGTTTTAAAAATATATGCAAAATATAACATTTAAAAATATAATTCAACACATAACTGCTTTATAAGTTGAATTTTTAACTTAGTCATATATCATGAATATCTTTCTTAGTTATAAAAATTTTCACAAGATAGTTTTTAATGGCTTCAGAGTATTTTTATTCACTGGCACACCAAAATTTATTTAAATAATGCTCTATTTTATTAGACATTTAGTATATATAACATATAAATATATACTATATTATGTGTAACATATGCATATGTTTTATTTATTTATTTATTTATTTATTTTTAATTTTTTTTTTTAAACGTTTATTTATTTTTGAGACAGAGAGAGACAGAGCATGAACGGGGGAGGGGCAGAGAGAGAGGGAGACACAGAATCGGAAGCAGGCTCCAGGCTCTGAGCCATCAGCCCAGAGCCCGACGCGGGGCTCGAACTCACGGACCACGAGATCTTGACCTGAGCCGAAGTCGGACGCTTAACCGACTGAGCCACCCAGGCGCCCCCATATACATATGTTTTAAATGAACTTCAGTGACTGGTCCTGTAGCTAAATCTTTAACTATTTCACTATTACTTCATACATATAAGTCTTTATAAGTAGAATTAGCAGTTGTCTCAGAGAGAGGCCCATTTGTTTCTAAGAACTGAGCACTGAGTGGCCACAGCATGTGGAAGTCTTTTATTGTCATGCAGAGTGCCAGGGAGGGACTGGCTGAGCCAGGTGTCACTGGGATTTGTGAGCGAGCCTCAAAACACCACAGTCTGGGGATAATCTGAAGTTTCACCTAAAGAAAAAGGAGAAGTGGAGTTAGATAAGGCAATAATGGTGCTAGAATTTTAACATGAGAAGTATTCCTGATTTTCAAGCAAAGATATGTATTTTTTTTACTTTTCTTTGTGCTTTATGAGATTAGTAAGTATGCTTGTATTTTATTTCTATTCTTATAGGGAAGTCATAAATGATGCAGATCTCTATTATCTCTTAGTTATTAACACGTGGGGAGAGTCTGACCCGTTGGCTTGGGACCCTACATGAAGGTTTATAAGAGACAGTCTTTGGCTGACACAGGCACAAAGGCATTGAATCTTATGCTTCCTAGGAAGTAAATGGCTCCCGGGTCTCAGAAGGGCAGATAATATATAATGGTTTAAAATCATAGTTTTGAGCCAGAGGCTGTATTTTTCTGAACATAAATTTCCTTCTGATTATGGCCCTTTTTAGACCTTGCTCGAAGATGCCGAGAGGTGCAGACATAAGATGCAGACCGCCTCCACACTGATTGGTGGCTTGGCAGGAGAAAAGGAAAGGTGGACGGAACAAAGTAAAGAGTTTGCTGCACAAACAAAAAGACTTGTAGGTATGTATGCAAGTTCCTTTACTGATCAGATTATATGTTGACCACGGTAGGGAGTTAGCAAAGTGAAACTTTTATCAGAATACAAACCAACATTCTAGTACTTCAAATTCCTGTGTGTGTGTGTGTGTGTGTGTGTGTGTGTCCAGATATTTCAGAAGGATGAATATTGGTCTGGCATCTATGCAACCCTGAGTAGATGTATAATGACCTTCAACATCTTATCAGGTCGTTTTTCAATTCCCTTATGAGCGAATGGTCATACTGATCAAGGTCACTTTGAATGGAGGCTCTGTCTTCTGAAGTTGTGTATCTCTTAGATTCCAAGGTCATACTCTTACATCCAACAAGAGTCGAAATAATCTAGTGCTTGACACTAGCAGGTATCACTTGACGGACCATTTGGACCCTGTTTAACAAGAAACCAACCTACTTCTTATTCACCAAGGCACAGCAACATGGTTACAGTTTGGTTTCTGGAAGTTAGTTTAAAAGAATGTTTGCCTTTGGAGTGCCTGGGTGGCTCAGTCGATTAAGCGTCCAACTTTGGCTCAAGTCTTGATCTTGCGGTCGTGAGGTTTAGCCCCTGGTCAGGCTCTGTGCTGACAGCTTGGAGACTGGAGCCTGCCTCGGGTTCTGTGACTCCTCCCTCTGCCCCTCCCCCACTGGTGTGCGCCTTCTCTCTCTCTCTCTCTCTCTCTCTCTCTCTCTCTCTCTCTCTCAAAAATAAATGTTAATACTCTGCACAATTACAAGGCTGATTATAAAATACTTCAGTAGTGTATTGTTTTCCGTTTTAGGGGATGTGTTGTTGGCTACAGCTTTTCTATCTTATTCTGGTCCATTTAACCAAGAGTTTCGCAATCTGCTGCTAAACGACTGGCAGAAGGAAATGAAAGTCCGGGAAATCCCATTTGGAGACAGTCTAAATCTCAATGAGATGTTGATTGATGCCCCTACTGTTAGTGAATGGAACCTCCAGGGTCTGCCAAATGATGACCTATCCATTCAAAATGGAATTATTGTCACAAAGGCATCTCGCTATCCTTTGTTAATTGATCCACAGACTCAAGGGAAGATCTGGATTAAAAACAAAGAAAGCCGGAATGAACTCCAGGTAATTTGAGTTCAAGTATATTTATGTTACTGGTCAAGTTTTATTGTCTCTGATGAGCAGGAGTCCGAGAACAAAGAAATATTTGAAAATAGTAGAGTTGTAATCCTCATAGAGCAATAACAGATGCAAGCCTAAAATCTGATATTAAGATCTTTTCTAAAAATTGTTTTTACATTTGTGTTGATCTCTACTGATGCCATCTTTCAAAGGTTGCAGACTCTCTTCTATTAGAGCCTAGAACTCTCCATGATGAACAGAGCAGGGTGGAGTTCCATCACACTGAGTATACAGCACTTTACAAGGACACATCATGATTATTCCATTATTATTTATCACCAAATTGATGGTGGTAGTGAGAAGACAGGTTGCGCGGGGGAAGAACAGTTTGCTAAGGAAAAGGATGGAAACGGTTTAAGCTTTCTGTATAATTTCACCAAGAATGGGTTCCAGATAAGGATTTCTAAAAATCTCTGCAATAGACTGCTGGAGCACCATTTAGTATTTGTCATCTCTGCACCTTGCATCATGATACTGTGAAAGCAACTCTTGGATCCTGTTCCTAGATCACATCTCTAAATCACAAGTACTTCAGAAACCACCTGGAGGACAGTCTTTCTCTTGGAAGGCCCTTGCTTATTGAAGATGTTGGAGAGGAACTAGACCCAGCACTGGATAATGTTTTGGAGAGAAACTTCATTAAGACTGGGTCTACATTTAAGGTCAGTTAGACCTATTGATAATGGTGTGTAGAGCCATAACCATGAGGCCAGGTCAATGTGACATAGATGGAATTTTCTCAATAGGCAGGAATTCAAATTTGAGTCAGTGCAAGAGGCATTTGCTTTTCTCCTCTCCACTTCCTGAGTTGGGATCAAAGTGTTCAAAAGCAGTCCTTCTAGAGATATCTACTTCACTCGTGTGACAGAATCTGACTCCATTTTGGTGGTTGACTGTGGACATGTTTCAAAACCCACCATGCCCCTCACCCTTTCTGTCCCAAATCTGGGCAAGCTGATAAGAAAACCTGGGGCTCTCTCCTTTGGCAGTGGTGGGACATTCAAGCCATGCGGTCCTCTGTTCACGCCCTGTGTGGGGACTCTCATCCTACCCCTACGCCCTAGCCACTAGCTGTTTTTTTCCTATTGTCTCAATCAATTTTTGGGACCTGTTTGGGAGCCCACCTTAATCTTCCCCCAAATCTCCATACGTGAGCAATAAACCTTTTCATTCCCTTTTGGTGCCTGTGTGATATCATCAATCTTGACCTCTGAACCAAATTTTGGGTAAAGAATCCATCTCACTTCTGTGGTACGATCACACCACTTTTGGTGCAAAATTCTACATTTATGATATATATTGGTGCACATTGAACTCCCTCCCTCCTTCTTCCCTCCTCCTTCCCTTCCTCCTTCTTCCCTCCTTCTTCCCTCCTTCTTCCCTTTCATCCTAGTGGTTTGAAGCCCTGTGAATGCCCAATGACCTCTTCTTTTTCAGTTTACGAATACCTCTAGTTACATAATTGTTTAAAGCAATGCTTGATCCCGTGCAAAAAAGGACACGGTAAGGTGCATTTGTTTTACCACTTTCATGTTATTTATTTATTATTTTTTAAGTTTATTTATTTATTTATTTTGAGAGAAAGAGAGAGAGGGAGTGAGTGATCAGGGGAGGAGCAGAGAGAGAAGGAGAGAGAGAATTCCAAGCAGGCCTGGCAATGTCAGCACAGAGCCCGATGCGGGCGGGGCTTGAACTCACAAACCAGGAGTTCATGACCGGGTCTGAAAGCAAGAGTCGAATGCTTAGCCAGATGAGCCACCCAGGTGCCCCGAACTTTATTTTTATAATAAAGGTGAAAGTTGGTGACAAGGAGGTAGATGTGATGGATGGCTTCAGACTCTACATTACCACCAAACTGCCCAATCCAGCCTACACCCCTGAGATAAGTGCTCGCACCTCTATCATCGACTTCACCGTCACCATGAAAGGTCTGGAAGATCAGTTACTGGGGAGAGTCATCCTCACAGAGAAACAGGTGAGTGAAGCGTGACCATCTCCTTTTCTGCATTGTGTTGTGATTCTTTCATTGGCAAAAATAACATGATAAAAGTTGTAGTGGGATTGAGTCCCCCCTTTTTATTCCTATGTTCTTCCCTGTATTAATTTCCAAGTATCTTAGGTAATTACTAATCGATTAGCCCATATGTTTTATCTGTCTCATAAATCACATTAATCAATTGATTTTGTGTAGACTAATGATGTAACTATGAGGCTGTCAGCCTCAGACTCGGCATCATTATTCTGGTCTTATTTTGCTTTATTTTTCTGAAGTTTGCTCTATTGTGAGTTCTACTCACCTGTTCACTTTTAGGTTTCCAGGATACAGTGAGGTTTTGCTTTCATTTGATTCATGATTATGCTTTTGGAATCTAAAATTAAACCTTTGTACCAGATCACACACCACATTCTCAAGTCTCATTTGTTACCTAAGAGAGCTCTGTGTGTGATCTGACATGACAGACATTTGGGGCCTCAGAGCTTCACCGAGTGCCTTTTGGAGGCTGCTGGCTTAGTTATGCTCTGCTAGTATAACTCCATGTCTGTTTTCTCTACCTCTGTTGTGCGGAATAACTTCATAATCAACAAAAAATGGCCACTAATTGGTAAACTTCCTTGTTTTGAGTCAGTATTTTCTCTAGGGAGCATGTGAGTCTTAAAAGAATCTAGAGGGTTTCTTTTTTTTTTTTTTTTTTTTTTTCAACGTTTTTTATTTATTTTTGGGACAGAGAGAGACAGAAGACAGAGCATGAACGGGGGAGGGGCAGAGAGAGAGGGAGACACAGAATCGGAAACAGGCTCCAGGCTCCGAGCCATCAGCCCAGAGCCTGACGCGGGGCTCGAACTCACGGACCGCGAGATCGTGACCTGGCTGAAGTCGGACGCTTAACCGACTGCGCCACCCAGGCGCCCCACTAATCTAGAGGGTTTCAATAGGACTGCTTTAGTAAAACCGTATGAACTCTCAAAGTTGCTGTTGATTTTCTCCTGGCTTCATTAGCAATGAGGAGTCCAGTTTACTTTATAGCGCCTTCTACACCGACCTAATGGCTTATTTACGTTAAAATTATTGGCAAAATCTTTGGAATCTGTCCTTCACATTATTTTGATTATTATTATTATTATTATTTTTGTATGTTTCATGCTTGGTCTTCTGAGTCCTGTATGTTGATCTCTTTTTTTTTTATGTCCATCCTCCCACCCTTTTCTTTTCTTTTCTTTTTCTTTTAAAAATACTTTCTTTTTATTTTTTAGTGGATACTGCATAAATCATAGAGTCATATGGTTGGAAGTTGCATAGAGTCATATGGTTGGAAGGTTCAATCTGACTTTGTAGATTTGTGTGGTTAGTAACCTCTGTATGGCAGGAACTGATGCCAGAGTTCTGACCACAGACTTGAAGTCTCTCGAAGTAATGACAGCCTTCAGACTACGTGCTTGCTTATTTTTGGAGCCTCAGTAGAGGTGGTTGGGAAGCTTAGTGCTGCCATACCGTTACTTGAGGAAGGACTGGGATTCCTGATCAACAGCTTGTGGTGTTGAGCAGGGAACCCCGACAGTCTCTGGGGCAGCATCTGTTCACCATATCTTAGGCTGCTCTCACCTGTGGCATTGGCTTCAAGGAGATAAGGGGCCCTGATGGCAGTTTGAATAATGTACTCGTCTTTGGTTTTCTCACATTCAGCTGCGATGAATATAGTCTCCTTGGAAGAAATAATTTGGCCTGACAGATTTTGTTTGCAACAAAACAGCTCCGCAGCCATAATTGTTACAATAGAAGTTTGAGATGAAGTGAGGAACACTTTAAACTCCTTTGAAGACTTTGCTTTTAAAACTTTTATTTAAATGTTTTTATTTATTTTTGAGAGAGAGAGAGAGAGAGAGAGAGAGCGCGCGCATAAATGGGGGAGGGGCAGAGAATCCCGAGGGGAGCGGGCTCTCTGTTGTGCGGAGCCTGACACAGGACTCGAACTCACAAACCTTGAGATCATGATGTGAGCTGAAGCCAGACGCTTAACCGAGCCACCCAGCCACCCCAACTCCTTTGAAGATGTGAACAGCCTTGAAAATCCAATATGGATCCCAAGCTGGGCTTTTTCTTACCTCCTGGAAAGGTATCTTGAGTATCTTGAGAAAATTACTCCTTTACTGTTGTCTCCTGATGAGAATCCATTCCAGCCTCACAGTAGATAATTCTTAGAAAAAGTATGGCCATAGGAACGTGACTCTTACTCTTATAATATCAGAGGGTCCCTTACTCTGAACCACATTATTATAGAACATGTAACCTATTTTTTTTTTTTTTTGAGAGAGAACTCAAGTGAATGAGGGGCAGAGAGAGAAAGGGAGGGAGGGAGAGAGAGAGAGAGAGAGAGCAGCAGAACTCACCCAAAGCAGGGCTTGTGTTTACCTAAGGTCGAGCTCATGCTCACCCAAAGCCAAGCTCAAGCTTACCTGATACAGGACTCGAACTCATGAACTGTGAGATCATGACCTGAACCGAAGTCAGATGCTTAAGATGGAGCCACCCAGGCACCCTAACCTGTATTTTCTTTCCTCTAATGCAAGGTCTCATGCAAGAAGTGAGCTGGTGGGCTTAATTTTGATGAATTTTAATTCATTTAATTTTTGATTAATTTTAATTCATTTAATTTTTGATGAATTTTAAGTAGTACACTTCTTGCAAGCAGCCATTTCTTTTTTTTTTTTTTTTTTAATATATGAAATTTATTGTCAAATTGGTTTCCATACAACACCCAGTGCTCATCCCAACAGGTGCCCTCCTCAATACCCATCACCCACCCTCCCCTCCCTCCCACCCCCTATCAACCCTCAGTTTGTTCTCAGTTTTTAACAGTCTCTTATGCTTTGGGTCTCTCCCACTCTAACCTCTTTTTTTTTTTTTTCCTTCCCCTCCCCCATGGGTTTCTGTTAAGTTTCTCAGGATCCACATAAGAGTGAAACCATATGGTATCTGTCTTTCACTGTCTGGCTTATTTCACTTAGCATCACACTCTCCAGTTCCAACCACGTTGCTACAAAGGGCCATATTTCGTTCTTTCTCATTGCCACGTAGTATTCCATTGTGTATATAAACCACAATTTCTTTATCCATTCATCAGTTGATGGACATTTATGCTCTTTCCATAATTTGGCTATTGTTGAAAGTGAGCAGCCATTTCTTTTGTAGCATCTAGTCCTCTCACCGCATTCCTGCGTCAGCTCACATCGCCGAATCTTCTCAGCCTGGGTGGTGGCAAGTGGATCTGAGTTGATATCTGGATCCTTCGGGGCATTTCTTGAAATTGCGTAACTCATTTGAAAAGAGCCAACAGATACAAAAAGTGTTAAGTCTGAATTGTTCCTTTGACCTCAGTGACAAGGCAGTCTTTCTAAACATGATCGCTTTTTAGGTAATTATTATATACACGATACCAATATAGAATGTTATAGAGCCAAGGGGGGCTATCAGAAGCCAGGAAGACCCCAGCAGTAAGAAGTTGGTGTTGGCCAGGGTGGGGAGGGGGCGCTGGGGTGGCTCAGTCAGTTAAACGTCGGGGTCTCGATTTTGGCTCAGGTTCATGAGCTGAAGCCCCGCCTTGGGCTCTGCGCTGGCTGTGCAAAGCCTGCTTGCGATTCTCTCTCTCCCCCCTTCTCTCTCCGCCTCTCCCCTGTGTGCTCTCTCTCTAAATAATAAATAGACATTAAAGAAAAAGAAGTTGGTGTTAGAAAGCGTCTTCCTTTACGCATGGAGCTGAAATGAAGGGTATTCTTTACAGTCACAGTAACTTAAACCTTCACTGGTCTGTCGATTCTTCTTGTGCAAGGTGGCTTGGGACAGTACCTTATGATACCAGGGATTCTTTGAATCCATAAACCCACCAGCTGTCCAGTGTCTTGGAGATACAGGTAGTGCGATCTGGTCTTGTGAGTGCTCGGCCGGACAGCCTGCTGGAGCCTCGGGTTTGTTTGCTTCAGAAATGAAGGGAGGGGTGCCTGGGTGGCTCAGTCGGTTAAGCGCCAGGTCATGATCTCATAGTTCGTGGGTTCAAGACCCACGTCAGGCTCTGTGCTGACAGCTCGGAGCCTGGAACCTGCTTCAGATTCTGTGTCTCCCTCTCTCTCTGCCCCCTGCCCTGCTCACACTCTGTCTCTGTCTCTGTCTCTGTCTCTCAAAAAGTGAATAAACGTTAAAATAATGATGACGATGATGATGATAATAATAATAAACCAGCAGCAACAACAACAACTTCCTTGGATTCACTCTCACCTTGCCCCCAGAGAACAAGACAGAAACTCAAAGAGAACTGTATACTATTAGGAGAAAAATACTAACATAGATTAACTGCATTTACTGGCCACACAACACAGGGCTTCAGGGCTCACCTTATTCAGAATCCTAGATGAGCGAGCAGGTCCAGCACTTAATTTCCTTCGGAGGTGGAAGAATCACTCAAACTCAGTGGAACCGAGAGGAGAAATAATGTAACGAAGCCCTGAACAGACGTCGGTATCATGAGCTCACTGGTATGGAGAACAAATAAGTCTGAGTTCTCTTGCTTAATCTTTCTACTGTAACCCCCAGTGTAAGATGCAGAAGAGATGGAGCCTTTGGGAACGAAAGCCTGGGTGATCCATGAGAAAGGAGGGCTCTCGAGGGCCATCGTCTGTTTCCTTTCACTGATTTCAAAACCGTGGTTACAGATGCAGTTTATGTACACAAATAATTTTAGTTTTCATTTGCGTCTTTGTTGAGCCATTTAATTTTTGATCATTTAATTAATAGTATGTTTCATGAAATCATCCTGAATCACTACTGTACTTTCTTACTCACTTGGTGGATGCTTTTCTTATTATCACAGGTTAATTTAAAAAAAAAAATACATCCTGTATTAATTGTTTAAAATTTTTTTTTAATGTTTATTTATTTTTGAGAGAGACAGAGACAGAATGTGAGTGGGTTAGGGGCAGAGAGAGAGGGAGACACAGAACCCAAAGCAGGCTCCAGGCTCCTAGCCGTCAGCACAGAACCCGACGCGGGGCTCGAACTCACAAAGCTGTGAGATCATGACCTGGGCCGAAGTCGGACGCTCAACCGACTGAACCACCCAGGCGCCCCACAGGTTAATTTCTTTTAATGTTTATTTATTTTAGAGAGAGAGAGAGCACACACATGAGCAGGGGCAGGGCAGAGAGAGGAAGACAGAGGATCTGAAACAGGCTCCACACTGACAGCAGAGAGCCTGATGCAGGGCTTGAACTCAGCTATGACCTGAGCTGAATTCAGACACTTAACCTACTGAGCCACCTAGGTGCCCCTTATTATCACAGTTTATGTAAAACATTTACACGACAGCCTTAGTATATAGAATACATAGCACAAATGTCTACCTCTGTGTGTGTGTGTGTGTGTGTGTGTGTATGTGTGTGTGTGTTGAAATAATCCCTTTGGTGGGAAAAATGCTTATAGACAAAATGATTTTGATTAATTTTGCTCCTTATTATTATATTTATTATCTTTATATTTTGCTTCTTCTTATTATATATTATATCTTCTTATATATTGGGGGACGTAAGTTATGGTTCAACAGAACTATGTCTAAATCAGCCATACAAATGAAACTAAACCCTTATCCCCAAAGAGGTTTTCCATTTTAAAAGTCTGAATGAGGGATGCCTGGGTGGTTCAGTCCATTAGGTTAAGCATCGACCTCGGCTCAGGTCATGACCTCACGGTTCATGAGTTCAAGCCCCACATTGGGCTCTGTGCTGACAGGTCAGAGCCTGGAGCCTGCTTCAGATTCTGTGTCTCCTCTCTCTGTCCTTCCCCAACTCACGCTCTGTCTCTCTCTTAAAAACAAAGAAACATTAAAAAATTTTAAAAAATAAATGAAAAATAAAATCTTGAATAAATTGTTCTACTTTCCTTCAGAGATAACTTTATCTTTTCCATAACTATTGTCCCATTGTAGTGTTTGGTCATTTACCTACTATTTGGTACATGACAGGTTGCTTTCATAATTCCAAATTGCGTTGAGAAAGAATGAAATCGTGCCATTTGCAGCAACGTGGATGGAACTGGAAGGTATTATGCTAAGTGAAATAAGTCAGAGAAAGATATCATGTGTGGATCTTGAGAAAGTTGACAGAAGACCATGGGGGAAGGAAAGGGGGGAAAAATAGTTACAAACAGAAAGGGAGGGAGGCAAACCATAAGAGACCCTTAAATACAGAGAACAAACTGAGGGTGGATGGGGAAGTGGGGGAGAGGGGAAAGTGGGTGATGGGCATTAAGAGGGGCACTTGTTGGGGACGAGCACTGGGTGTTGTATGGAAGCGATGAACCCTGGGAATCTATCCCCAAAACCAAGAGCACACTTTACACCGTATGTTAGCCAGTTTGACAATAAGTCATATTAAAAAAAAAAAAGAAACAGAAAACAACAACAAAAAATCCAAATTGCTTTAAATTTTACTATTTACTTTAGGGTATATTATTTTGTCAGTTTTAATCTTTGGGGGGAAATGTACTCCTTAGCCTCACTGTAATTCTTTGGGGATGTAGGTGGTTACTTTATTTTTTTTATTTTTTTAAAAAAAATTTTTTTTTCAACGTTTATTTTATTTTTTGGGACAGAGAGAGACAGAGCATGAACGGGGGAGGGACAGAGAGAGAGGGAGACACAGAATCGGAAACAGGCTCCAGGCTCTGAGCCATCAGCCCAGAGCCTGACGCGGGGCTCGAACTCACAGACCGTGAGATCGTGACCTGGCTGAAGTCGGACGCTTAACCGACTGCGCCACCCAGGCGCCCCAATAGGTGGTTACTTTAAATGACAAAGTGATTGGTGTTAACAATGACATTGAATTGACCACAACCATCTCAATAATGTTCAAGTTTTAACTTGCTATTTTTTAAAATCGGGAATTGAATAATTTGCCCCTTTGTCCACATTATAGTAACTGTTGCTCTTGTGAATGATGGCTTTCATAAGCAACATGGCGGCTTTTAGTACTGATTCCATAGCTCTCAAGTGGAGATGAGAGTGGAAATGTAGGTTGTAATAAGTCTTGCAAACTGTGTTGAGAATTTTGGACCTTTCAAAACAGCTGAGGGAAGGAGCAGGAAAGGGGGTGATGGCAGAGAAGGGGGTGAGCAAGGAGACCAATTATGGAGAGTAGTCCATGAGGAATAATTAAAGCCTAAACCAGGGCAGTGGCTATGCAAATGGAAGAAATGGATGGAGGAAGAAAACATATTATGTTGGAAGAACTGATAAGACAGGGGGTGGTTTATGGATTTGACAGCCCCATGCTCTGTCTGTTCCCAGCAGACATAAAAACATGCACCCTTAGCATAAGTACAAGATTAGAAAGTTTTTATCCCTTTTATCCCTTTTTCAGCCACTTTATTATGCTTTTGTAATGATGTGTGAAATTCTAAAGTATGATTTATTTTGTGCCAACCTATAATTTTATTTTTCAAACTGCTTATTTCCCAAATAAGTATTATAATGCTTCCAAAAATCCATGCTTGGAATGAATCAAGGGAGGGGATAAGAGAGGAGACACATCTTTTGAGCAGCTATCATGATTCGGTTACTGTTGTAGCTGCTTTCCTACTTACATCCTCATACTCACTCTCTGAGCTGTTTTTACATCCATCTCACAGATGAGGAAACTGAGGCTCATGGCGTCACATAACATGGCCAGTGTCAGGCAGCCGTTAGATCCTGGGAGCTGTGATTCAAACCTTTGTCCTCCTGTTGTCAAACCATCGTTCTTCCCATGGCTTTACATTCCTCCCTTATCTGCCTTCTTCAGGTGAGGAGGTTTTCTTTTTTTAATGTCTAGATTTATTTCAGCTTAATGCTAGATAATATGCTTAATGCTAGATATATATATCGATATATCTATATCTGTATATATATCTATATATAGATATATCGCTTCCATATAACACCCAGTGCTCAATCCATCAGGTGCTCTCCTCAATGCCCATCACCCATTTCCCCCTCTCCCCCATCCACCCTCAGTTCTCTGTATTTAAGAGTCTCTTATGGTTTGCCTCCCTCCCTCTCTGTTTGAAACTATGTTTTCCCCTTCCCGTTCCCCATGGTCTTCTGTTAAGTTTCTCAAGATCCACATATGAGTGAACACGTATGATATCTGTCTTTCTCTGACTGACTTATTTCACTCGACATAATACCCTCCAGTTCCATCCACGTTGTTGCAAATGGCAAGATTTCATTCTTTCTCATTGCCAAGTAGTATTCCATTGTATATAGAAACCACATCTTTATTTCAGGTGAGGATTTTTATAACGCTCACCTGTAGGAACTCAGGAATGATCATGATAGTGTGCAAAATGTGGGAATAAAAAATATTTGAATTTTTCCCTTTAGCTACCTTCCCTTTCCTTCCTTCCTTCCTTCCTTCCTTCCTTCCTTCCTTCCTTCCTTCCTTCCCTCCCTCCCTCCCTCCCTCCCTCCCTCCCTCCCTCCCTCCCTCCTTTCTTCTTTCTTTCTTCCTAGAGGGAGAGAGAGCACGAGATGGGGAGAGGAGCAGAGGGAGAGGGAGAATCTCAAGCAGGCTCCATTCTCATCATGGAGCCCAACACAGGGCTTGATCCCATGACCCTGGGATCATGACCTGAGCTGAAATCTAGAATGGGATGCTGAACCAACCCAGCCCCCCAGGTGCCCCTACTTTCTTTCTTAGTGTAATGGTAGTGTGAGTTCTTTTGTTATAGCTGCTTATGGAAAGGAATTTTGTAGGTGCCATGAAATGTCACTTTCTGTACTAATTATTACATTTTTTCAAATTTGAGATTCTTATGTAGTGAATCAATGAATTGAAATAACCAGTAAGGAAGCTTTTTTTTTTTTTTTTTAACGTTTATTTATTTTTGGGACAGAGAGAGACAGAGCATGACTGGGGGAGGGGCAGAGAGAGAGGAAGACACAGAATCGGAAGCAGGCTCCAGGCTCTGAGACATCAGCCCAGAGCCTGACGCGGGGCTTGAACTCACGGACTGCGAGATCATGACCTGAGCCGAAGTCGGACGCTTAACCGACTGAGCCACCCAGGCGCCCCTAAGGAAGGTTTTTTAAAAAATGTAACCAAATAAAAGGAAACAAAAGTGATAAAGGCAGGTTTTGCTGGAATTGCTACATCCCACCCCCCCCCACCCCCCCAAATTAAGAAAGTGATACAGGTTCCGAGCTTTTGTCTTGCTTAGCGAGGGAATTTTCCTTTGCTGGAATGTCCCTGGACCCGACTCGCTGTGCTCAGGGCCTGGTACAGTTCTACACACCATAGCTGCTCAATCAGTGGTGATGGACTGGCCAGAACATGAAGCAGTGGCCGGTGGCCTTTGCCCTTTGTCTTCATGCAGTTTAGTTACTAGAGCCTTTGTTTTAAATCTGTGGTTTTCAGTCACAGGGTGAGAATTTTCACATTTCTATTTCTGGCACCAAGATATGCCTGGATTTTCTTGTTCACTATTTGTTTCAGTCTGAAACAGGGTATAGAATTTAGTCATTCGTTCCAAAATATTGAGAGCCTACTGTGTACCAGGCATCGTTCCAAGAGTTGAGGGAACATATTAATGAACCAAAAAAATCTTTGGAGGCTAACTAATGACTAATTTATATGTTATGTTAGAAAGTGGTAAATGCTGGGGCGCCTGGGTGGCGCAGTCGGTTGAGCGTCCGACTTCAGCCAGGTCACGATCTCGCGGTCCGTGAGTTCGAGCCCCGCGTCGGGCTCTGGGCTGATGGCTTGGAGCCTGGAGCCTGTTTCCGATTCTGTGTCTCCCTCTCTCTCTGCCCCTCCCCCGTTCATGCTCTGTCTCTCTCTGTCCCAAAAATAAATAAAAAATGTTGAAAAAAAAAAAAAAAGAAAGTGGTAAATGCTATTTAAAAACACAGAGTGGGGTAAGAGGGAGAGCTAGGGAATCAGATAGTGGGCTATGATTTTAAACAGGGTGGTCAAAGTAGGTTCCACTGAGAAGGTGACATTTAAGGAGAAGTTGAAGGGGAGGAGGGAGTAAGTTACCTGGCAGGATGGGCCTGACACAGCAACAGCCAGTGCAAAGGCCCTGAGGTAGGAGAGTACATTATGTGTTTAAGGCAGTGGGTCTCCAAGTGTGGTGCCCTGAACAGACAGGAATAGCAGCCCTGCATCACCTGGAGGTAGGTTGGATTCCCGGGCCCTGCTCTGGCTTATTGCTGATTTAGGGCTTACTGGATGTGGCTGGAGAAAAATGAAAAAGGACCCTCACAGGCTGTGGTAAGGTCTTAACTTTTACTCTGAGAGACATGGTTAGTCATTAGAGGGTTTGGGGAGAGGAGGTATGTTTCAGAGCAGTGTTCTGACTGGTAGGCTGGGAATAGACAACGGGCGGTAGGGATGAGCCAGGGAGACCTATTTGGGTCCTGTCATTTAAAGGAGAAATGACAGAGACATGCACCAGGGTGTGAGCGGTGGAGTTGGTGAGGAACGATAAGCCTCCGGGTCTGTTTCTGAAGTAGAGGTGATAGGATTTGCTGATGACCAGGACGTGGAGTTTGAGGAAAGGGACGTAGTGACAGAGGCCTCCAAAATTTTAGCTGCTGGGAGAATGGGGCTGCCGTCTGCTGGGATGGGGAAGGCTGGGGGGCAGCAGGTATGCAGGAAAGAGCCCTGACTTCCCTTTTGGTAGTGTTGCTGGGGTGGTGGGGGACATCTCTTCGACATTCACGTGGAGACGTCGAGACCACGTATGATGAAGAGCTGGGAAGAAGCTCTCAGTTACCAGCGTATCGATGGTGTTTAACACAAGACAGAGTTTGTGGAATTGTTATGCGATGTTTCTCATAGTCAAAAAGAAAATCCTAAAAATGATTACATAAATTAAGCACTACAGGGAAAGGACTTGCACTAGGGTTTCACAATGGCAGTTTGGGCCACGTGTGGCTTCTCCCTCCCCATGATGTTCGTGTGGGCACTGGACCAGAGCGAAGGGAAGTCACCCAATTAATCATGGAATTAATGAGTAGTCCCATTATATTTTGTATGATTTCATATGATTCATTGCTGCATATAACTTTATCATTTTTTTACTTTTTAAAAGTGTATGGATTTTGAAAGAGAGAGCGTGTGCAAGAGTTGGGGAGGGGCAGAGAAAGAGGGAGAGAGAGAATCCCAAGCAGCCTGCCTACTGCCTGCCCAGAGCCCAGTGTGGGGCTCAAACCCATGAACCGCGAGATCATGACTTGAGCCTAAATCCAGAGTTGGATGCTTAACCGACTGAGCCATTCAGCCACCCCAATCACTATTTATAACTTTAGATTTCTAGTTCTCTCAGCGGGGAGTAGAATGTACAATAATTGCTGAGCCCTATCCGGAGTACCCAATCGAATATTTACCCTGCTGAAGCTGCGGTGGAAATCTGAGCCTGGTAACACGTGCCCGGGTAGCTCCACTGGGCACAACTGGAACTGGCAACCATGCCTTTTAACCATGCGTTGAACCCTGGTTTCCCCATATTGTGTCACACGTAAATTCATATTACTTCATTAAGGCGTCTAAGCATCGGTCAGTGGGCACTATATTTAGAAAGCTTTTCAAGCAAACTGACTAATGCATATCTTTCTGTCCAAATTTTTAAATACTATTTACCCACTGTCCTTTTTCCTTTAATATAATTTATTGCCAAATTGGCTTCCATACAACACTCAGTGCTCGTCCCAACAGGTGCCCTCCTCAATGCCCATCACCCACTTTCCCCTCTCCCCCACCCCCCACCAACCCTCAATATGTTCTCTGTATTTAAGAGTCTCTTATGGCTTGCCTCCCTCCCTCTCTGTTTGTGACTATTTTTCCGCCTTCCTTTTCCCCATGGTCTTCTGTTAAGTTTCTCAGGATCCACATGTGAGTGAAAGCATATGGTATCTGTCTTTCTCTGACTGACTAATTTCACTTAGCATCATACCTTCCAGTTCCATCCATGTTGCTGTAAAAGGCAGGATTTCATTCTTTCTCATTGACAAGTAGTATTCCATTGTATATATTAACCTCATCTTCTTTACCCATTCGTCAGTTGATGGACATTTAGGCTCTTTCCATAATCTGGCTATTGTTGAGAGTGCTGCTATACACATTGGGGTACAAGTGCCCCTATGCATCAGTACTCCTGTATCCCTTGGGTAAATTCCTAGCAGTGCTATTGCTGGGTCCTAGGGTAGATCTATTTTTAATTTCTTGAGGAACCTCCACACTATATTCCAGAGCGGCTGCACCAGTTTGCATTCCCACCAACAGTGCAAGAAGGTTCCCATTTCTCCATATCCTCGCCAGCATCTATAGTCTCCTGATTTGTTCATTTTAGCCACTCTGACCAGCGTGAGGTGGTATCTCAGTGTGGCTTTGATTTGTGTTTCCCTGATGATGAGTGATGTTGAGCATCTTTTCATGTGTCTGTTGGCCATGTGGATGCCTTCTTTGGAAAAGTGTCTATTCATGTCTTCTGCCCCTCACTGTCCTTTCCATTTTTGATTCTTTTACTAGCTTCAGAATTAGAGCCTCTCATTAAATAATCTGACTTTTGTGTACAATTTGACTTGGTGCCAGAGGCTCATCTTCCTGCCTCTGGGCTTCCTGCTGCCTTTGGCTGGTTCTTTTTTTTTTTTTTTTTTTTAAGTTTAAAAAAAAATTACATTTATGTATTTTTGAGAGACAGAGTGAGACAGAATGCGAGCGGGGGAGGGGCAGAAAGGGAAGGAAACGCAGAATCTGAAGCAGGCTCCAGGCTCTGAGCAAGAGTTCAGCACAGACCCCAACGCAGGGCTCGAACCCACAAAATGTGACATCATGAACTGAGCCGAAGTCGGACACTTAACCGACTGAGCCACCCAGGCGCCCCTGCCTTTGGCTGGTTCTGTGTCATGGCTGTTCCCTGCTTCCCCATCCTCACTGGTCCCATCTTTTTTCTCCTTCTGTTCCACAGACTCTCCCTCTCCAAACCACCAAGAAGAAGAAGTAACCAATATGGACAATAATCTTTCTAAACCATTCTCTCCCCAGCTATCTATAAAGATCCTTCAGGAAAGATGTAAAAGTTTACTTGTCATGGAGAGAGTAGCACCTGTTCAGGCCCAGAACATTTTTCAACTGCAATGTACCTGCAGCAGTGGTACAGGTTTTTTGCCTGTCATTTGGACCCTTGCTTTTCAGAGAACTGGATACTATTTCAACTAGCAGGTTGAACATAATCACAGTCAAACAACAGAGCTCTTATCAGAAAGAGACTAAGGGAAGACAATGAATCTATTCTGAGAGATCTGTGTGTGTCTTTTCAAATATATTTCAATATATTTTCAATATATTTCACTTTTCAAACAAGCTTAAATATAACCACAACACGTGATTTGACTTTAGGAAATAAATAGACGGTTCGGTGGATATTGATAGTATTTGTAGTGAGTTTCACATTGTTTGCTACCAATTCTTTCCTCCATTAGCTCCCCTCTTATTTTCAGGAAGTTCCTGCAGCCACATATGATAACTACATTACAGGAGCTTGAGAACAGTCCTCTAGGTGAACTTTGTCAGGGATGGCCAAACAATAGTTGTTAATTAAGGAAGAAAATATATTTATGCAAATTAACAGGAATTGGAGAAAGAGAGAACTCATCTCCTAGAAGACGTAACTGCAAACAAAAGAAGGATGAAGGAGCTAGAAGATAATTTGCTTTACCGGCTGACGAGTACCCAGGGGTCCCTGGTGGAAGACGAGAGTCTCATCGTCGTGCTGAGCAACACAAAAAAGACCGCGGAAGAGGTGACACAGAAGCTGGAGATTTCGGCAGAGACAGAAATTCAGATTAACTCAGCCCGGGAGGAATACAGACCTGGTGAGTTTGGTAATGAAAGACAAATGTCACAGGAAAATGAAGTGAGAAACAAACCAAAATCAGAGAAACTGAAGGAAGTAAGGGCTGTGTGAAGTGGGGTGGCCGCTCCTGTTTTGTGACGTTGCGTTGGGACATATACAGTAAGACTGGGAGAAAACATTTTTTAATGGTGTAAGTTCTCTAGGTGCTGATGATCCATGTTAGTTAGCAAATTCTTTCAGGTCCCTGTGAACTTATTTTTAAACTAGAAAGTAAAAAGGGAGACCTTTTAAAGAACGTCTGACTACAGTTTTGAAATTTAAGGAATTAGTGCAGCGTTTATGGGCTGCTCATTAGTTCTTTATCATTTGGTCACAATGAGCCGGTGTTTTGTTTGCAGTCTTTGTATTAGGAAGGTAGTTCCTTGGTCTCCTGGGAGTGCTTTAGTCTTACTCAGCAATTTGCAAAGCAGTGTTGTTCATTGGTTACAAGAGGGGCCTGCTAAAAGAACTCAATTCCCTTTAGAAATTTATCATTCTTTCCGAAAAAATAATCAAAACAGCATCATCTGCTGATGGAGAGTCAGGAGCATCATCTTTGCGATGATGCCTTGTATTGCCACCCTGACCCCAAGCTTAGTCAAGGCTTCCTCATGGAGCTTAAGAATGAGGTCCATAGGGGCGCCTGGGTGGCGCAGTCGGTTAAGCGTCCGACTTCAGCCAGGTCACGATCTCACGGTCCGTGAGTTCGAGCCCCGCGTCAGGCTCTGGGCTGATGGCTCAGAGCCTGGAGCCTGCTTCCGATTCTGTGTCTCCCTCTCTCTCTGTCCCTCCCCCATTCATGCTCTGTCTCTCTCTGTCCCAAAAATAAATAAACGTTGAAAAAAAAAAAAAAAAAGAATGAGGTCCATAAAATGCCTACACACTTTGCTGGGTGTTAGAGTGTTTGCGATCCCATCAGTTACCTTTTCTACCTATGAAAAAATATAGTGAAATTCATAAGGGTTCTAAATCCATAAGAGGTTCTAAAATGGAAAAATGCTGTGTGATAAACACAAATAGCAGAGTGCTTACACAGAGCTTATAAATAAGAGTTAAATATATATAATGAGCATTGCTCTAGACTCTCAGAGCTGGTAGATAGTCATTGATAAAAATAAAACTTGTTGTTTTCATTTAGAGTTTAGGCTGGTCTGGGCACAGATCATTTATTTTCCACCCTCGTAGCACAAGCAACCTTGCTCTCTGTCTTTCAGTGGCAACACGGGGCAGCATCCTGTACTTCCTCATCACTGAGATGCGCTTGGTTAATGAAATGTATCAGACTTCGCTCCGCCAGTTTCTTGGCTTGTTTGACCTTTCCTTAGCCCGGTACGTCTGCACTCAGGAAGCCAAGCTGAATTCTATATCTGTGGGCTAGAATGATGACATTACATTTGTAACTTCTTTTCCTTTTGCTACTGAGTCTTTTTTTCTTTTTTTAATCTAAGTGTAGTGTAATTACCAGGGTGTTAACAAATCATTCTCATTTGTCATTTTATGCTCAGAGACAGGCCCATCAACTCTTCATCCATTGATTGATCCCTTTGGTTTTGTGTGTTTCTGTTACACAAGAAAATTCCCAAGACTTTTTTTTTTGTGAGTGACAGTACCCTGCGGGTAAAATCGATTTAGGCAACACTGAGGATTCTGTTATGTCATTTTATGTTGAGAGAATGCTTGTTATTTTCGATTGAGGATGCTGATTCTTGTGTACAAAGGAACTGGCTCTCCAAAGTTATGTATTTGCCGTTAAAGAGGTTGTTTTTATGGACAATGGGAAAGGGCAGTGGGGTAAGCTGGATTTAAGTGTTCTCTCCTGCAGGTCGGCCAAGAGCCCAATTACAAGCAAGAGGATTGCTAATATCATTGAGCATATGACTTATGAGGTTTACAAGTATGCAGCCCGGGGATTGTATGAGGAGCACAAGTTCTTATTCACCTTGCTGCTTACCCTGAAGATCGACATCCAGAGGAACCGAGTGAAGCATGAAGAGTTTCTCACCCTTATTAAAGGTCAGTATAACAATGGCAAGCGTTGTACACGGGTCCAGATGTACGAATTCTTTGAAGGTCTTGTGCGGTATTTTTTTTTTTTTCTGGCTACAGTAGTTTCCTTGCATGTCATTGGAGATTGCGTATACGTGAAATACTTTATTTGTTCATTTATTGCATGAATATTTATTGAGAACCTACTACTGTATGCCAAGGCACAGACTAGGCACTTGGGGCACATCATAAAACAACAAGTAAATTGTGTAGTATGGGAGAAGCTAGTAGGCACTATACAAAAAGCAAAGCAGGAAAAGGGGGATGGGGAGTTACAGGGTATGTGGACTGGGAATTAATATTCTAAATGGGATATTTAGTGGGGTATCTAATGGGTAGTCCTCCCTGAGAGATGGACAAGTGAGTAAAGGCCTGGAGGAGCAGGGGTCGCTGGCCTTGGGGACATGCAAAGGAAGAGTATCAAAGGAAGACAGCATCAATGCTCTGGTGGGAGTCAAGCCTCCCATGACTGAGGCTGGAGCCATGGTGTGTGTGTGTGGCGGGGGGTGATTGTGGAGCTCATCTTGCAGATATTGATTCTGTATCTGTTGAGGCATTGCTCGCAGGCATGTCCCCTGTGCCACTGCACAATACAGATCAGTGGAAGGCTAGGAAACAAATTTGCAGTCACGTTCTTGAATGTCTGGACAAAAAATATTTAAAGTAACTGTGGAAATGATGCTCGGGTCGAAATGGCTTTATCTACTACACCTTTCTAAGCCATCTCTTTATAGATGAGACACAGTTTTATCTACAGTAGGTGGGGGGGAGATTTTCATGTTTACCTGGAGAGTAGATTTGCAGAGGAACTTGAAAAGGACCCTGAAGGAGCAGTAGGGAAGGGGTGTGGGTAGGCACATGCTGTGCCCTGGGGGTATGTGTGGGTCCACAGCCATATGTGAATAAATGCATATTCGTGTTTGTTTAAATATGCATTTGCATATGTATCTTATAGAAACAACAAAGACTCATTTGGTTACTCTTGAACTTAGAAATGTATGATTTATGGGGCGTCTGGGTAGCTCAGTCCGTGAAGCATCCAACTCTTGGTTTTGGCTCAGGTCATGGTCTCAGTGTCCCAGGGTCGTGAGATCAAGGTCTGTGTTGGGCTTTGTACTGACAGCCCAGAGCCTACTTAGGATTCTCTCTCTCTCTCCCTCTCTCTCTGTGCCTCCCTTCTCTTGGTTTCTCTCTCTCTCTCTCTCTCTCTCTCTCTCTCAAAATAAATAAAGAAACTTAAAAAGAAAAAAAATGTATGATTTATGGACAATCTCTCTCTCTCTCTCTCTCTCTTTTTCTCTCTCTCTCTCTGTCTTTAATTCTTTGTCTCTAACCCTCGAACTCTTGCTCCTTAGGTTTCTTTATTTTTCAGTTTTCCTAAATTGGAGCACGTGGATAAACTGGGGAGACATCCCTTAGATGTTTGGTGTCGGGGTTGACTTTTTTGCCGAGCCCTTCCAATAATACTGTCTCATTGACTGGTCCTCCAGCTGATGGGCATTTACTGTGGCAAGTTGTTCCCGACATGAAATGCATTTCCTCATGAAATGCATCCAGGTCTGGTTGAAATACCGTAAAGTGTGTTACAGTTTGGCATGATGATAGCAGATGTGGGATTAGGTTTAGCAAGACTAAGTGAGAATAGTGACTTTGCTGATTTCTTGATGAGTGTCTCAAGCAGATTCTTTAACTTTTTTCAGGCTTCAGCCTCCTCAGCTGTAAGACAAGGATAGTCAAATCTACATCATCAGATTCTTGAGAGGTCATACAATTTCTGTAAATCTCGGCACATGGAACGTGTTCAGCAAATGATAGGCATTGTGATATTTTCTTTAGTATTTTAGTTTGTTTTGATTAGTCCCCGGCTGGCGTAGGCTGGACAGCTTTTGTGGGTCTTTGGCATTCAACAGTTTTAGAATGCTGCTTTATGAAACGGAGTGTCAGAAGAAACTTCGGAATGCAGTTACGTTGTAAGATTGCTCTTTGCTGGTTATGTTTAGTGACAGTTACCCAGTGAGTGAACTCTCCTGCAGAGGGAGTTCACGTGTTTGAAAATGTTATTTAAAGATTTTTTAAAAACGTTTTTGATTTTTTTTTTAACATTTATTTATTTTTGAGACAGAGAGAGAACATGAACAGGGGAGGGTCAGAGAAAGAGGGAGACACAGAATCTGAAACAGGCTCCAGGCTCTGAGCTGTCAGCACAGAGCCCGACGCGGGGCTCGAACCCACGGGCCGTGAGCTTATGACCTGAGCCGAAGTCGGACACTTAACTGACTGAGCCACCCAGGCGCCCCCGTTTTTGATTTTTTTGAGAAAGAGAGAGAGAGAGTGAGGGAGGAGGGGAGGAGCAGAAAGAGAGGGAGAGAGAAAATCCCAAGCAGGCTCTGTGCTGTCAGTGCAGAGCCCGACTAGGGGCTTGAACTCCCGAACCGCAAGATCATGACCTGAGCCAAGATCAAGAGTGGGATGCTTAACCAACTTAGCCACCAGGTACCCTGAAAATGTTATTCAGATAGCAACAGTACTTTGATACTGGTCTTTTAATTTGCTCATCTCCAAGGTGGGAAAGGATCAGTCCAGATGGCGTGCTAAATCTGCTTTGGCTATACCGCTTTATAACTGTGTGGTGTAACTTGTATACATTTTTTGTTATAAGAACACATCATTTTTACGAAGTATTACCTTAAAAATTGGAACTTACTTTTTCTGAAAGTAAGGGTTTCCAGAATGAAAGCAACAGCGTAAGTCTCAATCATCTTGAGAATTTATTTTGAATTATTCCTATTCCAACCATTTATTCATCAGAAGTACATTTAATCTGGTGCCATATTATCCAGGAATACATCTGTCCCCAACCCATTACAATCATTCTCTGTGGCCCATTGTACACTGTTAAAGCAGATAAGATATTCATGACACAGTTACTCTCTACTAAACAATGAATAATGCTTTGGTTGCAAGAAACACCCTTTCCTTCCCATAAATAGCTTCTCCCTAACTCTCTAGTGAATATCTTATTCTTTTGAGTTTGTTGGAAAATGGACGGTTTCCATAGAAATTGGTATGACATTTTTCAACACAATGCCACTGTCCTTAGGTCTTTAACTACTCCCTGCCATTAAAGCAATCTGTTTTGATTTTGTGAGTTAATAATCTTATCAAAATTGCTTCAAGGCCACACTTACCTTCTTGGAAATATACTAAGATGGATTTGGCAAAAGATAGTAATTTAGTGGGGTCCATGGGGTACCTGGATAAAGTAGAGATTGGCTCAATAAATATCTTGAGTATTGTTATTTGTTCATGACCTGCTCTGTTCAGAAAAGGATTTTAAAGGTAACCAAATGCATTGGTTATATTCTTTTAAGAATCATGCTTGGAGCATATTTTCCCTGAAACATTTTAATAGATGGTGTTTATTGAACAGTATATTATATCCTATAAAGACTTTCTAACTCTTCCTCTGACTTAAAATATGACTGTTTACACATTTAGTTTTTCTGAGGTGAGCAACCATAACATTTTAAGGTGTCATTTATTTTATGGTACTGTGAGAGTTACATGAATCGCATGAGCTTAGGTAAATCAGCAGCAAGATAAGAGTCACTACCCAATGGAAATATTTGCTGTGGTTAGATTGACCAAAAATAAGTGATACAACACAGGATCCTTCGATGTGCTCAAAATGGATATAGATAATATACTGATTTATAGATGAGAACTCTTTAAACACATGTAGTGCTGCTGACATTTCTAGATAAATTCTCTCCTTGAAAGAGCTTGTGTGAACATCATGCACTTCTTAACATTGACAGTAGCTACTCATTTAGTGACCCTCTGCTCTGGTCTTGATCCCATTTCGTGTGCTTTACACATGTGTTTTCTGTCATTCTGTCATTATCACAACATCCAGCCTTCATTATTCCCAGCGTACATATATTTGGAAACAGAGACCCAGACAGATGAGCTGCCTTGTCCCAGACCTTGGCCAGATGGGGCTAGGATAGAATTCAGCATCCTCCTGGGCCACACTTATATTGCTGATTCTCAAGTGTGTTTTTCTAAAATCATCTATTCCTTTATTAAATTTTAAAGCTTGTCCATTACGATGACACCTTTCTGAGTTAAAAAAAATGTCAAGGTTGTAAAATAATTAAAATGAAAAGTGTAAGCAAAAGCTGTTGTAAATAGACTGTTTTAGAGTAAAGAAAGAAAAGTCTAGTAACTTTTTATGTTTAATTTTAAAGGAGGTGCCTCATTGGACCTTAAAGCTTGTCCTCCTAAACCATCCAAATGGATCCTGGACATGACCTGGCTGAATTTAGTGGCACTCAGCAAACTTAGACAGTTTTCTGATGTCCTTGATCAGGTAACTTGTGCTTTGAATAAACTTATGGCAGTGTCATGGGGAGCAGCTTCCTGATTTATCACCAGCTACAGTATTTGCAGAAGAGAGATTTTTTCACTTTGTCACTCATACAATGGTATTACCTGTGTTTGACCTTGCTCATGCTCACTCAACTCTCTGATAAAGCGAACTCCACCCAAGTTTAACTACTATTGTCCTGTACCATATGTCAGTATCACCAACTGGAGATCCACAAGTGGGGAAACTGATAGATTTAATTAGATCATTAGATACAGTTAAGAGGAGATTGAATGGAAAAAAAAAAAAAATACAAAGAGCCTGTATCTAAATGCCTGCCCATTTGTCCTGGTCTCTCTTCTTCTTCCTCTCCTTGTCCTTCCACCATTATATTGCTTTAGCCAGGCATCTGGACTTACATCTAATGCCAGTGCTTGGCCCCTTATCTTTACAAGTTATTGTCCTTTCCCAACCAGCCAGTTCCCTATGAATTGTGTATGTACTGGGATCATGGAAGTTGGGTCTGGAGAGTTCAGTTGAGACAAACCAGGAAACAGATTCTTAAAAATCAGAAGACCAGAGAGGTCACACTGACAGCAAGGTGGCTTTATTCAGCCATGAGTTGTAGACTTTTTTATGACCAGAACCTGTGCTAAGGTTGGTTCTTCACTTTCCTCCCAGTTGAAGTTGACCAGAAGCTTAATGTTCAGCTTTTTAAAAATGCTTTGTATGTTTTTATGTATTTTTATGTTTTGGCCTATGTCTGGTGATCTGCATTATTTCTACCATGTAGTAAAATAACTTTCATTTGGGAGGTTTTAATGCACTCTAGCTTATTCCCCTTGAAGGTGACTGCTAGTGACCTTTCCTGGACTGATATCTGTTCAGTAACAGTTGCTGTCTTATGGAGATTATCTTGTGCTGAAATCCCTCCATGTCATATAGTCTTTGATGACTGAGGGAAGTTATTGTTTTTTACTCTTATATGATACTTTCTAAATACAGATCTGGAATGCCTTTTCCTTTGATTAGGCCTCCCAGAAATATACCAGGGGCTTTAATCGAAGGGAATATACCAGAGAACATAGGATTACATTTATCTTCAGATGTTGTTTGTTTGTTCTATGTTTTTGAGATGATTACCGACAGAATGCTTGTCTCTCTTTGAGTTTTTAAGCTCTAAAGGATAATGGACTGTATTCTTTTCCTCTTTCTCAATTACCTAAAGGAAACATGTGTATCATTATTCATTCGATGATGATATGAAATGGTATATTTCAAATTACTCTAGATTAATAGAGTATTGACCAAAAAGCTTTTTGTTCAATAATAAACATGCATTAAATGTCTTCTTTTGTGCCAGGAGTGGTCCTGGGAAATGAGGAAGCATATGTGAATAACTAAATGAATTTGTTCTTGATAATGAGAGGATTTCATGAAGCAAATCAGATTTCCTTAAAATAATGAAAATGAGTTTTCATTGATTTCTTTATTCCTTACAAAATTGTTACCACAAAGGCATTAGAAGATATTAAACAAATCAAGACTCTCCCTACTTCAAAAACTAGCTGTAAGCTGGCATTAATACAGAGTGACTTTAGCGTAAATCACATTTGATTTTAGACTTCTACACTTTTTGCTACTAGAATATAAAATAATGAAAAGGTCAAAGGATATCTTTCACACATGTCTGGAATGGTCAGAAGGTTTGATGAAAAATATCTGTGAACTATTACTAAAAGATTTTCTTGTGCTGTGATGCAATTCTTATCCCCTGATATTTCAGATATCAAGAAATGAGAAAATGTGGAAAACTTGGTTTGATAAGGAAAACCCTGAGGAAGAACCCCTTCCAAATGCCTATGATAAATCTCTTGACTGCTTTAGATGTCTTCTCCTTATTAGATCCTGGTGTCCTGACAGAACCATTGCCCAGGTAAAAAGTACATGTTAGAAAAAATAGGAGAATATATTTTTTTTAAAGATTTTTTTAATTATTATTTTTAAGTAATCTCTGCACCTAGTGTGGGGCTTGAACCTACAACTCTGAGATTAAGAGTCACATGCTCCGCTGACTGAGCCAGCCAGGCACACCTGGGAGAATATATATATATGTATTTTTTTTTTAATTTAAATTTTAGTTAACATACAGTGCAGTATTGGTTTCTGGAGTAGAATTCAGTGATTCATCACTTACATATAATACCCAGTGCTCATCCCAACAAGTACCCTCCTTAATGCCCATCACCCATCTAGCCCATCGCCCACCCACCTCCTTCCATCAACCCTCCATTTGTTCTCTAGAGTTAAGAGTCTCTTATGGTTTGCATCCCTCTCTCCTTTTTTTTCTTTTCCCCTTCCCATATGTTCATCTATTATCTTTCTTAAATTCCACATATGACTGAGATCGTGGTATTTGTCTTTCTCTGATTGACTTATTTCACTTAGCATATACACTCTAATTCCATCCACATCATTGCAAATGTCAAGATTTCATTTTTTATGGCTGGGTAATATATTCTATTGTATATATGTACCACATCTCCTTTATCCATTCAGCAATTGATAGACATTTGGGCTCTTTCCACAGCTTGACCGTTGTTGATAATGCTGCTATAAATATTGGGGTGCATGTGTCCCTTTGAATCAGTATTTTTGTATCCTTTGGGTAAATACCTAGCAATGCAACTGCTGGATCGTAGGGTAGTTCTGTGTTTAACTTTTTGAGGAACCTCTAAACTGTTCTCCAGAGTGGCTGCATTCCCACCAACAGTGCAAGAGGGTCCTCCTTTCCCTAGGAGAATATTTTTAAGGAGAATTTCCTTTGAAATATAAAGAAATGTTGAAAATTTTAATCCCAATGTGAATTTTCTTGGAGGCTTCTTTGGAATTTTCTAGCAGTACCTATGTGCAAAGTGAAAAAATAAACAAATATAGCAAGGTGTACGTTTGGGCTAAATGATTTACTAATCTTCTTTGTTCTAAATGGTACAAGAATGAATGAGAATGCCATGTTTTTAAGTTGTCACATAGGTATAACATAAAGGTGATGTATTGCTCTTCCATACCATTTTTATATTAACTTAGACATGATATGGCTGCTCCATTTTGTTAGTAGTAAAAGAATGTTTCTTTAAATAGGAATGATGAGAAGGCACTAGGAGGAGAGGCAGATGAGAGGGTAGCACAGTATTCCCAAATCTATAGTTGTGATCCCAGACAGCCTCACCACCCCTGATACAGGAGATGGCTTAAGATTTCTTGAATTTTACGTATGGTTTAAATGTGAATCCTGCCTCCGAAAGATCCATCTTTTCAAAGACTTTTAATTTGCTGGCCCACCATCATGGAAATGTCACTGCTAACAAGACCTGCGGTGTCCTGCCTTCACATGAAAAACTCAGCTTGAATATTCAGCTCAGCTTGATTCCTTAGGTGCTTCTCCCAAGAAGCCATATAGTAAAAATAGGCTGGGTTTATAATGGGATGTAGGAAGTTCAGCGCTTCACTCTCCAGAGGGAGCATTAAAACCGTATGGAGTAACCATCTCCAAAATCCATGTAAGTACCAAGGAATCATGAAAACAACTAGATTCAATGATTTATTGAGAAAAGAAAAATGAGTTTTGCAATGCAGGGCAACTGAGATCACCCTTCCTTCAGTTTTTCTTCTCAGTTTCATTACTTTTATCTTGCCCAAAAGAATTGTCAAACTGTTGCCTTAAGGACAATGTAGAAAGTTCAAGTAGTTCGTTTCTTTCTTTTTCTTTCTTTCTTTCTTTCTTTCTTTCTTTCTTTCTTTCTTTCTTTCTTTCTTTCTTTCTTCCTTCCTTCCTTCCTTCCTTCCTTCCTTCCTTCCTTCCTTCCTTCCTTCCTTTCTTTTTCTTTCTTTCTCTTTCTTTCTTCCTCCTTCCCTCCCTTTCTTCCCCTCTTTCTCACTTCCTTCCTCCCCTCTTTCCCTCCTCCCTCCCTCCTCCTCTTTCTTTATTACTTCTTCTGCTTTCTCCCTCCCTCTCCTCTCATCCTCTCCCTCCCTTCCTCTCTTCCTTCCTTTTTACCCCCTCATGTAACATTTTATTTGGTTCAGTGCTAAAATTGAAGTCTACAAGCTCCTTTGTAACTTTGTCTTCTTCATCCTGGCGTCTGTCATCTATAGGCTGGACACAGCCATGGCTTCCTAACTGGGGTCTTCTCGTTCCTTCTTGCCCACCCTAGTCAATCCTGTATGTTCTAGAGAACATACAGAAATGGAAATAAGATATTCTATTTCTTGGCTTTTAAAGTCTTTCAGTGCCTTCCCATGGCCCCTATGATAACACCCAAGTCTTAAGATCTAGAAGTCCTCTCTGGAAAAATGTTTTCTCCTCTGAAATTCGTATGCTCACATTATATTCCTTTTGTGATTTTCAACGAGACACCTTCTTGGGAAGCATATTAGAAGGTCTACAGTCTACATTCAGTCCCCATTTCCCATAAGCAGCACCAGGCTTGTTCTTGGTATTTCAGCTGAGTATGACTGCCCATGTCAGGGGACATTCGAGGGCCTGGTTGCAAAACCATTGCATTCTCGGAGGGTGTCACATGGTACATACACATTTATGTCTCAGAAGCACCCAGAAAAGAACAGGTGCAGAGGTGTGATTGACCATTTTTAAGCTCAGAGACGTAGGGTGTGGCAATCACTTTGAGAATGGATAGAGCATAGCTAGGTATTCAAAATGGAAGAAGAGCCTGTATTACTGACTGAAATCAAACTTTGGATGTTTTTAAGTCAAAAACAATGGTTTAACCAGTACCACCCTTACTTTGGCTATCTGAAGCCTCTCTGATTTAAGGGAAACTCTACCTACAACTGTTTTGTGTTTCTCTGGGAATGAAAGTGGGGTCCTACTAAGGTCCACCTCACCAAGGCTCACTTTGCCCTGCACCTGGAAAAGTTACAGTTCATGTTGTACCCCCACCTGGGCTCTGCTTATTATGTGAGAGCAATTCTTCTGGGGAATCCCACCGGGGATAAAAAACGTGGGTCTTACTCTAATGGGGTGGGAGAAGATAACAGAATGGAAGGAAGTTTTTCTTTGAGGGCACGCAATGTTTACCAGAGGGAGAATATAGACTAAAGGTCATACTCACAATAGTATTTTATCTAACATAATTATTTTACCTTATTTGAAAAGAGACTGTGTTGTTCAAAATATTTATATATGG